>NC_083813.1:120841-1320841 GCF_015708825.2 Lethenteron reissneri | reverse complement strand
TAAACTCGCGGTCAATAAGGCACTCAAATAGAAAACAGACACTGTCCCTATACACGTATTTTCTTACGTAAGTTTGCAAACTAGTGTGGTTTATCTACTGGTGTGATTGCATAACTTTCCATGAATAACACTGGAACGTTGTCGAGCTGAACAAGCTGTAAATATAACGACAACAAGATGTGGAAACGGATTGATGTAAATGTGCATTCTAAATAACTTCAAAACTAAACCGAGGCATGTGTTCTCACTTGAATATTGGTTTGTTCTCTCTTTTGGAAACTGTAGGCACATGAATGCTTACATGATGCTACTCTGCGACAAGTACAACACAATTATGTAACAGCCACAAAAGGTCATGTTTGCTCGCGTGTTATATAAGTTTTTACTGATAGGTAAGTTAGCTACTGCTCAAAATCTCAGTTTCTGCATTTGTAAACAACACTTAGCCTTACATCGGCTATTAGCATGCACAGGCAAAGCCCCTCTGTGGGACGAATTATTTGGTAAGGCTGCTGCATTGGGAGCGGTGCACAAAGCACAATTGGCAAAAAACCTCAACACATTCGTTAATAAAACTGCCTTGAGAGGAAAACTATTTAATAGGCGACGTTCTGGGCAATGGCCCTTTTTCAAAGCACACAAAGATAGTGCATATTCATGGACTCTGTGGGCCAGCTTATATTTACTGCCATCCCATCAGCAAAGAGGGTGACAGCTTAGCCATTGTCTCACTGTGGTAACCTCATCTAGGCTATTCCAAATGTGTTAATAAACAAGAGAAATCGACCATCACATATGAGAGACTGCATCTCAACCGTATCTACACAGTTTAACCTACGCAGCTTCAAGAGGATTTGAGCGAGTGATGGAATATGAACCATTTACCAACAATAGGTTCTGGCTCATGCTGACGAAGACTGCCTTCCTTTTGGGTCAATATATCCCGAATTGTATCCCTTTCTGCTTTGCACTGTGTCTGTGTCTCTGTGTCCATCTCTCCAATGCCTCTGTCTTTGTCCATCTCTGGGAGTGTGTATTTCTCTGTGTCTGTCTCCACCTACAAAGTCACACACTCCTGCCCAGTAAACTGTCTGGTTTTTGAGAGGATTACTGCACCACCACAGCTACTATGGATGTATTATTACATTTTCTCTTCAGTAACCTGGATAAAGGCCAGTACTGCTGTGCGCTATTCCTTGACTTCTCAAAAGCCTTTGACACTGCTGACCACGATATTCTATTCACGAGACTTGGTCAATTAAAATATTCAGACAGTGCAATAAAATAGTTTAAGAGTTACCTCTTAGACCGTTTTCAAACGGTAAATAGTAATAACATCTCGTCCACATGTATTACAATAACAAAGGGTGTTCCACAAGGTTCAGTGCTGGGTCCAATTATGTTCTCATGTTTAAACAACAATGGACTAAATTTACTCGGAACTAAATCTCTTTGATTTCGACTTAATTCATGATCAATTGTCGTCACTAAAATCTTTCATAAATAAAATAAAAAGATAATGAGATTTTATTCAAATACAAATTCAGTTTCATTCCATTGAACAAACGGAGTACTTCAAATACTTGGGTTTACCGATGGATTTAAAACTTAGGTTCCAACCCCATATTGATCGCACCTCATAGAAAATCGAATAAAAAGAGGGTTTTTATATAGAAACAAACATTTTTTCTTATATGATTGTACTTTCAAATTGTGGAAGCTATCATACTACCACTGTTTGGCGACTATGACACTGCTTACAGATCAGCTACTAATGAAACACGAAACAGATTAAACCCATTTTATCATTCGAAACTTCGATTTTCACTGGATGTACCATACAGGACCCACCATTGTAACCTCTACTTAAATCCAATCTAGACATCACTTGATGCAAAATACATCTACATTTGGCCCTGTTCAACCATAAAATCCTTATTGGGAAATCTGCACTATACTTAGCGAATTCATTAACCCCGTTGTCAAACCAAATAAACCTAAGACGTTCATCTAATTGCCTTTAAATGATCCCAAAAACAAGAATTGGAATAGGTGACAAAGCCTTTGCCTTTGCAGTACCAACATTTTGGAACAACCTTGTTTCCTCCCTTGACATCGCAAATCTTCCTTCTAAAAATATCCTGAAACAGAAGATTAGTGCTGGATACAACTGCTGATGAACACATATCTAGTATTCTTTGGGTCTTTCAGTAAAGCCACATAGATATTTAAATAATATAAATAATACAATTATAACAATATCATGACGTTTCGATCGCAACACAAGCAATCGTCATATATCTATTTCCTGCCTCAGCAGCTCTCCCGTTATATTCTTAAACTGATGACGATTGCTTGTGTTGCGATCGAAGCGTCGTGATATTGTATTATTTTAGAAATTTTTGATTATTTATCTATCTACGTGGCTTTACCAAAACAACCCTAAAATTTTAATTTCTGCAGTCACGAAAACTTTAAGTAAAAATATCTAGTGGCTCAGTGGGCTTTACCTGGTCAAATGAAAAATAGCTTTAGTTGATTAATTAATTAATTTATAGTGATTTGAACTTTGCAGTCACCCCTAAACACACCCCAGTGGATGATATCATTGCCCATGTCTATGTAGCCCTTAAGGGTTTGGGACACATCGCTGCAGACGTAGCAAAATTCGAAATCGCTGCAATCCTCAAAAACGCCAAGACACCAATAAGCAACATCGGTAAGGATGAACGTTTTGAGCTATCTCAATTAAAAAAAGCTGACAAGAGCAATGCCACGGTCATCATGGATAAAAACACATACAATAACAAAATTCAGGACCTACTTAATGATGGTAGCTCCACAAAAAATTAAAGAGATCCTACCAACAACCTCGTTACAAAAACCAACAGCATCATCACTGATTCGGCTTCATTAATTGAACAAACCAAACGGTTTTCCTTAAAACCCTCTGCTGCTATACCTCTTAGATTGTATGGCGTACCAAAAATCCATAAAGAGGGTGCACCCCTTCGTCCCATCGTCTCCGCCATTGACTCACCCACCGACAAACTGGCCTGGTTTCTATCTGAGACCTTGCAACCATTCACTGGTAAGACCACCTCATATTACTTAACTCAGCTCACTTGGTATCCTTAATTAAGGACATATTACTATCTCCAGGTGATTTGCTCGTTACTTTCGACGTAATTCTAGATTTGAAGCTTTCGTGACTGCAAGGATTCATGCCTTTAGGTTTTTTCGGTAAAGTCACGTAGGTAAAAAAATTAAATTAAAATAAATAAAAGTAAAATAAAAATCACGACGTTTCGGAGGCAACACAAGCTTCTGTCTTCAGGTGGAACCGTCACAGCACGATTGCTGTATCAAGTAAAGAGAAATTCCAAGAGACCCGACCTTGTATATATACTGGTTGAGGGGGGAGGAGCCAGGGTAGGCCCCTGGATCGGAGTTTTTTTTATTATGGTAAGGTTGGTGCGGCTGAGGCTGCTGCTAGGAATGAGCCTTTGTTATGTAGACTGGTTGAGCTGGGAGGTGCCAGAGTTGTTAAGGTGCAGCTGCTGCTAATGGGACTGAGCCTTTATTATGTAGATGGTAGAAGCAGAAAAGCAGGTCAGGAAGAAACAGCCCCTTGCTATGTTGCTGGGTGGGTAAAACTTAAAGCAGGAAACCAGTGTGTGAAAAAAGCTAAACATGATCAAACAAAACTGGCTGTCTATCAGTAAACTTTACGGTAACTAAAGAATAGTGTCTGTCAAATAAGATGGTCCAAATGTGTAAATCTTTTTTGCATGGTTAATAACATATTTCCAATGATTACTCAGTTTGTACCAATCATCACGGTTGAAATTATGTCTGTGTTTGTATATTTGGATGGCTTCGTGTACAAACCTTTGATGGTAGCCAGGAGGTTTTCAGAGTACCTTGGTCTCGGAAAAGACAATCTCATGAAAGCCCACAGCGTTGTAGCAATGATCGGCAACGGCAGAAGATTCAATTTTGCCGTGTTTCAGATCTGACTTGTGCTCGCAGACACGATCAGAGATATGACGTTTCGTTTCTCCAATGTAACAATCACCACAGCTGCAACTCAGTTTGTAGACTCCAGGGTATTGTAAGTCAGGAATGACATCTTTCACAGATGGAATTAGATCACGGATTTTATGTACTGTACTGAATCGGACTTGGATCTTATGTTTGTTTAGAATTTTGGAGATCTTTTTGGTCACGCCTGCTATGTATGGCAACGTGATAGTTTTGATCAGAGTTTCAAGTGGCTGTTTCTGTATGGTGGGAGAAACAGCTTGGCGGATGGTGCGGTCAGAGTATCCGTTCATCCTGAGGGCCCGATGTACATGTCTTAATTCACTGGCCAGGTGGTGTTGGTCAGAAATGCCGTGAGCTCTGTGGTATAGCGTTTTGATGAGATCATTCTTTTGAGATGGGTGGTGGTGGAAATCAGGTTTAAAGTAGGAATCTGTGTGGGTGGCTTTCCTCTAGACAGAATGTCCCAATGATCCATCAGGTCTCCTCTCAAACAGAATATCTAAGAATGGTAGTTTACCATTTTTCTCCACTTCCATGGTGAATCTGATGGATGAGTGTCTGGAATTGATGTGGTCTAAGAAGTGGTGCAATGCTGGGAGGCCATGTGGCCAAATGACGAAAGTGTCATCCACATACCTCTTCCACAGGGAATGACGCAGGGTGGATGTCTGATGGCGTCTGATTCAAACTTTTCCATGAACATGTTGGCTATCACTGGTGACAAGGGGGAGCCCATAGGGGTACCCTCATTCTGTTTATAGAAGGTGCCATTCCAGGTAAAATAAGTGTTGGTGAGGCAATGCCTAACCAGCGCAGGTACATCCGAATTCAATCCATGTTGGACCAAGTCCTCAATTATTGTTAGGGTGTCAGGCACTGGGACTTTGGTAAACAGAGATACTACATCAAAACTGATGAGGATATAATCAGGAGATAGTACCATGTCCTTGACCATAGAGACTAATTGGGTTGAGTTGAGTACTGCCGAAGAGGTCTTGCCTGTGAAGGGAAGCAGAGTATCTGATAGAAACCGGGCCAGTTTGTAAGTAGGAGAGTTGATCGTCGACACGATGGGTCGTAGTGGGGTGCCTTCTTTATGGATCTTGGGAAGACCATAGAGTCTGGGAGGTCTTGCCGCCGATGGTTTTAGAGAGGGACGTTTGGTTGGTTCGATTAGGGAAGTCGAACTCATGATGACCTTGTTAGTTTTTGTCGTTAGGCTGTGAGTAGGATCTTTTTAATTTTGGAGTAACTCCCATCATTAAGTAGGTCCAGGATTTTGTTGTTGTATGACTCGTTATCCATGATGCCCGTGGCATTGCCCTTGTCTGCCGAGAGGATGACTAAATCATCTCTCTTTTTTAGGTTACGAGTTCAAAGCGTTCGTTTTTGCTAATGTTACTAGTGGGTTTCTTAGCATTCTTAAGAATAGTGGTAATTTTAGCTCTTGCTACATCCGCATGGATGTGTCTATCTGTTAGAGTTTTTAACAGACAACGAGACAAGAAGTCACAGCTTCTCGAGACGCTGGCCTTCCTCAAGAGATGCCGCGATAACAAGGTAATACCCATCGCTTTCACACTCACATCTGCTGCTGTGTCCTCACCGAACTCTAAATAGATTTTATTTAAAGCTAGCCTATCACTAATCTCGGAGAGAATAAGGTTACTCCGATCTGAACTCGATAATTTAGACAAGACTCTCTTACAAACACATTTAATGTTAACACAAAAAATGTCCCCTTCTGATTGGAACCACGTTGACAACATGACTTCTGCTGACTCACTGTCAGCCAAATGCAAAGCCAACCTGATTTCTAAATTCAACCTCCTATCTAAGAAGAAACCAGAGCCACACATCACAAAGCTGGATGTCAACAAGACCGTTATTAATCAGAGTAACATCCCAATTTCTGACAATCTGAAAACGGTACTGGCCAAAGGACTAAATTTCGCTGTCACCCCTAAATATATACCAGTTGAGGATGTGATTTATCAGGTTGATGTAGCCCTCAGAGGCATAGGACACATCCATGCGGATGTAGCAAGAGCTGAAATAGCCACTATTCTTAAGAATGCTAAGAAACCCACTAGTAAAATTAGCAAAAACGAACGCTCTGAACTCACGAACATAAAAAAAGAGAGATGATATAGTCATCCTCTTGGCAGACAAGGGCAATGCCACGGTCATCATGGATAAAAATTCATACAACAACAAAATCCTGGACCTACTTAATGATGGGAGTTACTCCAAAATTAAAAACGATCCTACTAACGGCCTAACGACAAAAAACTAACAAGATCATCATGAGTTCGACTTCCCTAATCGAACCAACCAAACGTCCCTCTCTAAAACCATCGGTGGCAAGACATCCAGACTCTATGGTCTTCCCAAGATCCATAAAGAAGGCACCCCACTACGACCCATCGTGTCAACGATCAACTCTCCTACCTACAAACTAGCCCGTTTTCTATCAGATACTCTGCTTCCCTTCACAGGCAAGACCTCTTCGGCAGTACTCAACTCAACCCAATTAGTCTCTATGGTCAAGGACATGGTACTATCTCCTGATTATATCCTCGTCAGTTTTGATGTAGTATCTCTGTTTACCAAAGTCCCAGTGCCTGACACCCTAACAATAATTGAGGACTTGGTCCAACATGGATTGAATTCGGATGCACCTCCGCTGGTTAGGCATTGCCTCACCAACACATATTTTACCTGGAATGGCACCTTCTACAAACAGAATGAGGATACCCCTATGGGCTCCCCCTTGTCACCAGTGATAGCCAACATGTTCATGGAAAAGTTTGAATCAGACGCCATCAGACATCCACCCTGCGTCATTCCCTGTGGAAGAGGTATGTGGATGACACTTTCGTCATTTGGCCACATGGCCTCCCAGCATTGAACCACTTTTTGGACCACATCAATTCCAGACACCGATCCATCAAATTCACCATGGAAGTGGAGAAAGATGGCATTTTTAGATAGTCTGTTTGAGAGGAGACCTGACGGATCCTTGGGACATTCTGTCTACAGGAAAGCCACCTACACAGATTCCTACTTGAAACATGATTCTCACCACCACCCATCTCAAAATAATTCTCTCATCAAAACGCTATACCACAGAGCTCATGGCATTTCTGACCAACACCACCTGGCCAGTGAATTAAGACATGTACATCGGGCCCTCAAGATGAACGGATACTTTGACCGCACCATCCACCAAGCTGTTTCTCCCACCATACAGAAACAGCCACTTCAAACTCCGATCAAAACTATCACGTTGCCATACATAGCAGGCGTGACCAAAAAGATCTCCAAAATTCTAAACAAACATAAGATCCAAGTCCGATTCAGTACAGTACATAAAATCCGTGATCTAATTCCATCTGTGAAAGATATCATTCCTGACTTACAATACCCTGGAGTCTACAAACTGAGTTGCATCTGTGGTGATTGTTACATTGGAGAAACAAAACGTCATATCTCTGATTATGTCCGCGAGCACAAGTCAGATCTGAAACACGGCAAAATTGAGTCTTTCGCCATTGCCGATCATTGCTACAACGCTGTGGGCTCTCATGAGATTGTCTTTTCCGAGACCAAGGTACTCTGCAAACCTCCTGGCTACCATCAAAGGTTTGTACACGAAGCCATCCAAATATACAAACACAGACAAAATTTCAACCGTGATGATGGGTACAAACTGAGTAATCATTGGAAAGATGTTATTAACCATGCAAAAAGATTTAACTACACATATTTGGACCATCTTATTTGACAGGCACTATTCTTTAGTTACCGTACAGTTTACTGATAGACAGCCAGTTTTGTTTTATCATGTTTAGCTTTTTTCACACACTGGTTTCCTGCTTTAAGTTTTACCCACCCAGCAACATAGCAAGGGGCTGTTTCTTCCTGACCTGCTTTTCTGCTTCTACCATCTACATAACAAAGGCAGCAGCCGCACCTTAACAACTCTGGCACCTCCCAGCTCAACCAGTCTACATAACAAAGGCTCATTCCTAGCAGCAGCCTCAGCCTCACCAACAATACCATAATAAAAAATATCTCCGATCCAGGGGCCTACCCTGGCTCCTCCCCCCTCAACCAATATATATACAATGTCAGGTCTCTTGGAATTTCTCTTTACTTGATACAGCAATCGTGCTGTGACGGTTCCACCTGAAGAAGGAAGCTTGTGTTGCCTCATAAACGTCGTGATTTTTATTTTACTTTTATTAATTTTAATTTATTTTTTTTACCTACGTGACTTTACCGAAAAAACCTAAGAATATACTTTCGACGTAGTTTCTTTGTTCACCAAAGTGCCAGTGCCCGACACCATTGCAATAATTGAAGATTAAGTCCAACAAGGATTGAATACTGATGCACCGGCCCAAGTTAGAAACTGCCTCACCAATACATACTTCACCTGGAATGGATTTTTTTTTTACAAACAAGTTGAAGGCACACCAATGAGTTCTCCCTTATCTCCGGTTGTAGCCAATGTTTTCATGGACAAATTTGAGACATATGCCATTCAGGCATCCACTCTACATCCGTCCGTGTGGAAGAGGTACGTAGATGACACATTCGTCATCTGGCCACATGGTCGACCAGCTCTGAACCAATTCCTCAACCACATTAATTCCATACACCAAGCCATCAAATTCACCATGGAGGTGGAAAAGAATGGTGAGCTACGATTTTTGGATGTTCTAATCTAAAAGAGACCAGATGGCTCAATGGGACACTGTCTACAGGAAAGCAACTCATACGGATGCCTACCTAAAACCTGACTCCCACCACCGTCCATCCCAGAATGATTCCCTCTACACCATAGAGCTCGATGTATCTCTGACCATCACCACCTAGCCAGTGAACTGAAACACATGCACCAAGCTCTCAAGACGAATGGATATTCAATCCATAAAGCTATCACCCCAACCGTTGGGAAAGAACCATCCGAGGACCCAATCAAAACCATCACCTAGCCATACATTGCAGGGGTCACCAAAAAGATTTCCAAAATCTTGAGCAAACACAAGATCCAGGCTCGATTTAACATAGTACATAAAATTCGTGATCTGATCCCATCTGTGAAGGATAGGATCCCTGATATGCAATACCCTGGCATCTACAAATTAAGCTGTGTCTGCGGTAGTAGTTACATTGAGGAAATGAAGCAACATGTCTCGGACCGTGTTCGTGAGCATAAGGCAGATTTGAAACGTGGCTGATCATTGTTTTAATGCGGTTGGCTCACACGAAATTAATTTCTCTAAGACGAAGGTACTTTGTAAGCCCACTGGCTATCAACAAAGTTTCGCTCATGAAGCCATCCACATATACAAACACAGACACAATTTCAACCGAGAGGATGGGTACAAACTCAGCAATCCTTGGAAGGACGTTATAACTGGCTGTGATGTTCTCATTCTGCCACCTTCCAATGTTATTTTTATTTTCCCCGTGGCTTTGGCTCTCTGATTTTATATTAACAGGTTAACATTTGTTCACACCAACATAGCCACCTCCGCGCGCCGACCTCGACGTGGCGGCGGCTCTGCGATCTTACATTAACATGCTAATCTCTCATAATCAACGTTTTTGGGTTTAGATCGCGTTATTTATAAATGTGTCGTAACCCTCCACCACCCGACACGGCCAATCAGTAAAAAAGTGTCACGTTGACAAAAGAAAAATAGTTCACTGCTTTAGCCCACCGGTGTGTTGAAGCGTGAAACCACAACATTTACAATTTGAGTACGACGTTTCGCTGGTAATTGCGATTTAAAGGTTTTTATTAACTTCTCAACGGGTACAAGGAAAACCAAAGAGAGTACTGAAAACCACTCCTTCCCGGGCGCCCCGGTTGGCCCCTTCGAGTCTCCGTCACATCCGCGGGCTCCACCCACATACAATGCAACAAAAAAAGCTCGCCGCCATAACGCACACCGCCCCGTTCCCCTTATTTACATTCATCACCACCATTCACCCATGCGCTGCTCCATCACATCGCCTTCCCCCGATCGAACACGTACATTCCTTGCCCACACGACTTAGCAGGCCGGCTAAAATGTGCATGGCCATCCTTCACTATCCCTTCCCTATACCCGCCGGTCCCCTCGCTACCCCACCCCGGGTAGGGGCCACTTCCACTTCACACCTGCGGCCTTGTATCCCAGCCTAACCCGGTCTACTTCCATCACCCTTTCTAGCAACCTCCTTGCCCAGTAGCACACCTCCAATGGTGATATAGGGGACCCATCCAACTCTTTTCTGCGAGCTCCCCACAAGGCCTCCTTTGTCGCGCCTATTATGGCCCACGTTCGATCTCTGTCATCTCCCCGCACCTCCCTTAAGACTCCCCACATAATGTCCCGACTTATCACCTGCGACGGGTAAAACCAGGACAACAGCGGACTGCTCAGTCTCCACACCTCCTGTGCGAAGGGACACTTCACCATGACGTGCACCGCGTCCTCATCTGTGTTGCAGCCCCTCGGGCATTTGGGCGAACGTGCCATTCAGCGAGAAAACATGAAGCCCCTCGTCTCCAATCTATCCCACACCGCCAACCAGGACAGATCTCTCTGTTCTTTTGTGAGCGCCGTTGATGAAGTGTTCCTCCACACTTGACGGTACATAGTCCTCTTCGCGCCCATCACCCCCTCGCAGGCCTCCCCTTCGTTTACTTTGGCCAATACCTCCTTGGAGTTCCACGGTCCCCCTCTCCGACTCAAATTGTACACTTTTATGTAGTCACCCACCGCCGCATTCAGCCATCCTTGTGGCCAGGCCAAGGGCGTGCCCGCTGGTAATTGGGTCATCCCAAGCCCCCTCAGGAGCCACATCAGGCGATACCTTAAATAACATGCGGCCTTCCCCCGGGGCTCTTCGGAAAAGAATAACCTCAAAGTGTTGCACACAAAAATTGAGGACAGCACACGTGCAATATTTGGGGCACCCTTCCCCCCATTCTCGACGCGTTTACACATCACCACCCTCTTCACTCTATCCATCCCGCCTCCCCAAATGAATTTAAACAACAGCGATTCCAGGATTCTTGCCTCCCTCCTACCTGGCGGGTACACATATGCGAGGTAGTTGAGTGTTAGTAAAACCACCACCCTCACTACCAGAATCTTCCCTTCCATCGTGAGCCGTCTCCCGGCCCACTTGCCTAACTGTCCCTTTACCTGCTTTATCCTCCCGTCCCAGTTTCGTTCCGCCGACCTCTTTCGGCAAAAGGACACTCCCAAGACCTTGACTTCCTCCGTCTTTATCCCCAACTCAGGCGGCCGGCCTTCAAATAGTCTCGGGTCCCCGAAGGCCATCAATTCGCTCTTCCTCGCATTCACCTTCAAGCCGGAGGCCAGGCCGAAGCGGTTTGTCTCCTTCATGGCCCCCCACACTGATGCCATGTCCCTACATAGCACGACTACGTCATCCATATATAGCGCCACCTTCCCCTGTTCCTTATTCCCAGGGATGGTCACTCCCTTAATCTCCTCATTGTTTCTTATTGCCTGTGCAAGGGGTTCCATACACATTACAAATAGAACCGCGGACATCGGGCACCCCTGTCTCACCCCTGACTCTACTGGAATTGTCCCTGAGAGCTCCCCATTTATCAGTAGTCTGGTCTTGAGCCCTTGGTAAAGACGCCTCACCCAATCGACCAAGGGTCCCCTCACTCCTATTTTTTCCAACACTGCGAACATATACTCGTGCGAGAGGCAGTCGAAAGCCTTCTCAAGATCCAGGCTAAGAAGCCCTAGGGGGCATCCCCTCTCTCCTTCTACCTCTATTGCCTCCCTTAATAAAATCAGGGAGTCCAAAATCCTTCTTCCTGGCACCGCACACGTCTGGTCGGGTTCGACTACTCCCTCCACCACCTTCCCCAGGCGCGTCGCAGCTATTTTTGCCATAATCTTGTAGTCCGAGTTCAGGAGCGTAACTGGACGCCAGTTTCCCAACTCTCTCCGGTCCCCCTTCTTATACATCAGTATGATGAGCCCCTCACACATTTCTTCTGGCACCAGTCCACCCTCCAGCATTTCCCTATACATCTGCAGCATGTCCCCTTTCATTAAGTCCCAGAATGTAATATAGAATTCTGCTGGAATTCCATCCAGTCCTGGCGTCCTATTCTTATTCTGCCTCCTCACTGCCTCCTCCACTTCCTCCATCTGGATCCTCCCTCCCAGTACCTCTGGGTTCTTAACCTCATGTCTTAGCTCCCCTAGTAGTGCCTCCCTTATTCCCCTATCCGTTCCCTTCCTCCCATACAACTCCCCATAGTACTCCTCCGCTATCTCTATCATACCCTCTGTCGTTGCCTGCCTGCCTCTGACCGGACTCACCAATTCCCTAAGTGTGTTGTCTCCTGCCTTGCATTTCTTAAAGAAGAAACTCGTACATTTCTCTCCCTGTTCCGTTGCCCTGATCCTTGCCCTGTATGCCATTTGTTTGACTCTTTTCTCCAATACCGAGGATAACCTTCCCTTCAATCTCCGTATATCCTCACCCACCGGGAATCCCAGCTCAAGTAACCTGTGCTTCTTCTCGATTCTAGCGTTCCACAGCTGCAGTTCCCTGTTTACACTCCTCCTTCTACTATGTGTCTGGAAGAGGGCCTTTATCCGGCCCTTCACCATGCTCCACCACTCCACCCTCGTGGCAAAGCATTCCTGCAGGGTCGTCCAGTCTTCGTACTTCCTTACAAAGTCTTCCACGACCCTTCTGTCTTCCAACAGGCTTACATTCATTTTCCAGGTTCCCTTCCCCATCTTCAGGCCACCTGGAATACCGAGCTTTGCCTTCACCAAATTGTGATCTGACAAGGGGAAGGGTTCCAGGTCAGCTCCATCCACCTTCACATTGGCAGACACAAAGATGAAATCTATTCGTGATTGCGTTCTACCACCCTTATCCGACCACGTGTATCCTGGTCTCACCGGGTGTACCTTTCTGAAGGTGTCAGTCATTTTAAAATCCTCTATCAGCTCCTTCAACTTCCTAGAGGAAGGGTCGAGCCTCCTCCTCCCAGCCACCGATAATAGGTCTGCCAGGCACAACGGGCAGTTAAAATCACCCCCCATTATGATTTGCCTTCTCGTCACGAGCAGGGTCGCTACATTATTCCATAGGTCCACTCTTTCTGTGCACGTCGTGGGGGCGTACACATTTATTAGTCTCAGGTTTGCCTCTCCATAAGACACGTCCACATAATAGAGGCGGCCCGGGATCACCTCTTGGGACCCGACTATCTGTATACCCCTCCTGCCTAGGAGGGTAACCACCCCCGTGCATCGATTTTCATTACTCCCGGACCAAAAGTAGTAGCCATCCCAGCTCTCCAACAGCTCCTCCCGGCCCAGGGTGTATGGTAGGTGGCATTCCTGGAGGAAGACCACCTCCCACTTTGTAGCCTGTAGCAGTTGTATTATTGCTCCTCTCCTCCCCTTTCCCTTCAAGCTCCTCACATTTACGGACGCCACGGAAAGTTCCATGTTAGGATGTGTCTCAGTCCGAAGCGGCCTTCTCCGCTCGCCCTCCATAACCGTCTTCATTCGCCAGTTCCCGCAATTTCATTTTGCCCCTTGTTTTCAAGGGTTTCCCCCTGCGCCGGCTCTCCACCCTTTCCTCCATCCCCTCCCTCGAGGCCTCTGTGTCCAGCGAGGAGTCCGAGGATTCCGTGCTGCCTAAAGGGGCACCTCTTTTTGGGGCTCTCCGTATCCTCCTTTTCCTTCCGATTGGTCCCTCCCATGTCTTGCTACCGCCTTTTTCCTGCTGTCGTTCCCCTTTTCCTTCATCCTCCTCCACCGCCTCCGCCCAGTCTTCCACAGTCGTCTCGGAGATGCTGCCCATGCCGTCACTCCCCTCCCCCGCCAGCCCCTCTTCCTGCTCGCTCGATGTCGATTCTGCTCTTTTTGCATGCCTCTCCCCTTCTCCCCCTCCATCCGTCGCTGGTGGCTGCTGCTCAGCCACCGCCCCACGTCCTTCCCTCACCAGTTCCTTATCCGGGTCCAGTTTGGTCCCACCCCCTTCCTCATCCCTCGCTCCTCCTACCCTATACGCCCCAACCTTGTTGGCGTACGACTCCGGACAATTTTTGTACAGATGTTCTCGGCTACCGCAGAGGTTACATTGTGCCGGAACACTGCATTCTTCTACCTCGTGGTCCAGTGCCTTGCATCTATAGCAGACTTTTGTCTTGCACACTGCAGCCAGGTGACCGCTGCCCCCACACCTCCTACACAGTTTAGGTTGTCCGGCATACACAACATATCCCCGGTTGCCTCCTATGTTCAGGGCACTCGGGATGTGTCTCAAGGTCCCTCCCTCTGTTTTCAGCCGCACCCTCCATTGTCTTGCCCCTGTCCATATCCCCACTGAGTCCCTCACCTTTTTACAGCCCGACAGTACCGAGCAGTGCTGTCTTAGCCAGACCTCCACGTCGTGGTCATGTAGGGCTTCATTGTATAGGAAAATAGTCACCACCTTCGTGTCCAGCTCTGATAACAGTTGTAGCTTCATTGATATCAATGGCTTCCCCTCCGCCTTTTCCTCGAAGCGGGTCATAAATCTTTGTACTAGGGGGCTTGAGTTGAAGCTTACATCAAACGCCCTCCCTCCCGGCAGAGTTATCAAACAGTACAAGTCTGTCGGCTCTACTTGTAGCAAGCCCATCATTATTGAGCGTACAAAGGTCGCTCGGTCGATGGTCACTTCTTCTGCTACCTCGTCCTTCATCATTACTCTGACGCAATTATGTCGTTTGACATGAGGTGGTGTCAGACTCACCCCTGCCCCGCCTCGCCATTTCCCGTCTCGTTCCCGGGGCCTCCCAGCTCCCACCGGTCCAGCGTCCACTGTCGCGTTCTCCCTCCGGGCCTCCCCCTGCCCCAGGGTTGCTGGCGTCTCTCTGGCTTCGTTCCCCACCCTCCGCTCGGGGGCACCCGCATCTCTGCGTCCGGACGCCATACCTTTTTCTCCTCGGCCTCCCTCACCCACTCCATCAGCTCCCGCCCTCCCATCCAGTTCCTCCATCCTCTCCTTCTGCCGTGCCTCCGCCACGTTCCCCTCCATCCATCTCCATGCCTCCTCCACGCATCCCCCTGCTGCCAGCGGGTCGGTCTGGTTGCCCCAGTCCCCTCCGGCAGCATAGGTGGTGTCGGTGGCCCTCTGCTTTTGCCGCGTCTTCTTCTTGTCTCCTGCAGTCACCGTCTGGCCGACTCTGTCGTCCCAGGCTCCCTCAGCAGTGCAGGTGGCATTCATTTCTCTTGACGCACTCCCTGCTTCCTTTTCATCTGCTGCGAGCATAAGCTGGGCGGCTCGGTCATCCCGGTCTCCTTCAGCAACTCGGGTGGCCCTCGTGGTCCTTGACTCTCGCCATTTCCCCTCTTCGTCTGTTGCGATTTCCGTCTCCATTCTCCAGCAGTCCCCACTTCTTGGCAGCGTGGTCATCCCTGGCCACACGGTCAGGGCCCTCGCAGGCCTCGGGGCTGGTGGCTAGGTCTCACTTGAGATCCGGACGGGCTGGAAGGATCACCTCGATGCTCCTGGTGTCTCCCCTGGCAAGCCAGGGCGGTTTCCCCCTCATCGGGCAATTCGCCAGAATGGTGAGGCTTTGCTCTGTCTCTCGTTCTTATATAGAGCAGCAGCAGGGTGACGTCATCATTAACTCATTAACTCATCAGGTGCAACGATTTGAGGGGGGGGGGGGGTTATTGTAATTATATACTAGATTAGTAATCAGGCAGTTGTTACGATGCCAGTTGTAGATTAGTAATCAGTTGGAATGTGTTTTATTGTGATTATGCTACGTTAGTAATCAGTTAGTGTTTGTTTCCCCTATAAGGAATTGTAATGTATCTTATTTAATAATACGTTTCCAGGCCGCACTAAGCCTGTAGCTGTCTGAGCGATTAACGTTATTTCTGTTTCTCTCAATTTCAATGGATTCTCTAATTAGTCTTTGCCAGTAGTAACTAGTTTTACACAACACTTTAACGTTGTCAAAATCAATTGCGTGTCCCTGTTGGCAAGCATGTTCTGCCACTGCCGACAGTTGTGTTTGCGATAGTTTAATATTTCTCTGGTGTTCTTTTAGTCTTACACTAATGTTACGCCCTGTCTGTCCAATATAGCATCTGCCACATAAACAATTAATCCGATATACACCTTCTGTTGAAAATTTAGGTAATTCGTCTTTAGTGCAAGTTACTAGTTGTTGAATTTTGTGTACTGTACCAAATCTTACTGTAATGTTTTGCTTTTGCAAAACACGGGCTAATTTGTCAGTTACTCCTGAGATAAATGGTATTTTTTATTGTTTTAATAATGTGATCGCTATCAGCAGTGTTGCTTTGCGATCGTGATTTGGCATTTAGTGCTCTGTTAATTTGAGCATTATTGTAGCCATTCTGTCTTAGTGCTTCTTTAACATCTTTCATCTCTCTCACTAGACTTTCACCATCTGACACTGTTTTAGCCCGATGTATGAGCGTCTTGATAAGAGAGGATTTCTGAGCTGGGTGATGATGCGAATCTGCATTCAGATAGGCATCCGTGTGCGTTTGCTTTCAGTAAACGCTGCGTGTTATTTTACCATTTAGGCCATGCCCAAGTAAAATATCCAGGAATGGGAGTGTGTTATTCACCTCCATTTCTATGGTGAACTGAATGGCCGGGTTTTGTGCATTGAGATGATTTAGAAAATCGTTAAGTGTATCTTTACCATGTGGCCAGACAACCAAAGTGTCATCCACATATCTAAACCAAAAGGATGGTTTAATGTACTCGAGGTAAGTGCTCTGGTTTCAAAGTTTTGGAGGGTTACGACACATTTATAAATAACGCGATCTAAACCCAAAAACGTTGATTATATTATTGGTCGCGAAAGCCTACGTGTTAAAATGCTAATCTTTCACATTAACATCACTAGCCCCGCCCACTTCTTTTATGATCCTTGGGCTACACCCATTTAAAACGTTTAAAACAGTCTGCCTCAGCAGCTTTCCCCCTCTTTTTAAATCCTTTATATTAAGTTCGCGTGCTTGCTTGCTTGCTTAGGACCGTGCAAATCTTTCGGTCGTTTTTTAACCCACTTCCCGTGATCCAATCGAGCTGACATTTTCCACACAGACTCGTTGTGCCAGACAATTATTGTTCGTGAAAAAAAATTCCCAAAATTTTACACTTTTTAGGCAAAATTTTTTTATTTTACATATATTCAAATAGAACGCATTCATGGCTTTGGCTGAACATCACAGTGCAAGAGCCCAGAGCGTAGCCCCTCCACAGGCCGTGGTGGAGTAGCGCAGTTAGTAGCGCCCTCGCTTCCCATGCCAAAGGTCGCGGGATCGATCCCCGCGTCCTCCACAGGCGAGTATATTTTTAAATCCTTTATATTAAGTTCACTTGCTTGCTTAGGACCGTGCAAATCTTTCGCTCGTTTTTTAACCCACTTCCCGTGATCCAATCGAGCTGACATTTTCCACACAGACTCGTTGTGTGTGACAATTAATTTTCGTGAATTTTTTTTCTCCAAAATTTTACACTGTTTAGGGAAAACTAATTAAATATTTAATTACCAATTGCTTAATACTGGCAGACAATCATCTGACCCATAGATTGCAGCCATCTCAAGCCAGAGGACAAGAGAACTCTAGCCGCCACGCATATAAAGGATTTAGAGTGAAAAACTTTGTTTTTACGTGTTTACTTGTTTTCTCTTGATGACGATCGCTTGTGTTGTGATCGAAACGTCGCGGTTTTTGTTTATTTAGTTTTTATTAATTTGAACCTATCTACGTGACTTAACCGAAATACCCAAAAAATCTTATAGTGATTTGCTTGCTTTATATACACTTTGCACTCCTATCAGTTGTTTGTATTGTTTGTTGTTGTAACGTTATGACCTGCCCCTACTGGACATCTGTGGAAAAAAAGCTTCATAGCTAATCGAATTTCTCCAGGATAAATAAATATTTTGATGATATGTTTTAACCAACTCTCAATTTCTCTCTGCACCTCTCTCAGTATCCATGTCGATCTCCCCAGCACTCTGCATGCCTATGTCTCTCCATCTGTTTATCTCTCTTGGGCCCCTCTCGCCCCCACCTGCACAGGGCTCTGTTCAATGTTGATGTGGCTCTACATATGGAGGGAGAACACTCAAATACTGCCTAGACAGGTCACACCCATCTTTCTGGAATGGAATGCTCTGGACAAGCATTTATTGCACAGTATTGGTGACCAGGTTTTATTCCCTTGTGACACACATTGAGGCCAGATTCCATAAGACATCCAAGACCGACGCGGCCTTTGTGGACTTGTCATCTGCCTATGATAGAATCTAGATTAAGGGCTTGATGTTAAAGCTCGCAAGAACCATTTCTCATCTCAAAAAAATGCGGCTGATATGGACGATGCTGTCTCTCTATGGATGATAAAGCCAGCTCACCCTGGTTACTCAACAATGGATTGCCACAAGGTGCAGTACTTGTGCCAACACTCTTCAATGTTTACACGAGAGACATGCCGCTAACTGCAACACGCAAATTTGTTTTTGCGGATGACTTTGCCCTGGCAACGTAAGCAGCCAATTTTAACGACATCGAATCCGCTCTGATCCAACACCCAAGTACACTGAAAGTGACCATCTGCGGCAACACTGTGCAGCACGACCACACTCCATCCTCTCTCGGAGTGAAGCTGGACCTTACGCTAACCTTCCCCGACCACCTGAAAAAAGTAGCCACCTATCCCAAAACAAGGGTCAACTTGGCAACCACAAGTTGAGGAGCGTTATCACCCTCAGTGCTATGGACATCAACGATGGCTCTTCTGAACTCTGTAGCCGAGTACTGTGCAGCAGTATGAACCAGAAGTAGTCACCACTCCACTTGTTGATATTCAACTGAACACTGCAATGTGGTGTATCACTGGAATCCTCAAGTCGACCCCAACACCTTGGCTGCCTGTGCTGTCACACATCTCTCCCCCACCAATCCGTCGCAATGCTACGACTCTCCAGAGAGTCCTGCGAATTGAGGAAAACAGTCGCATTCCCATTGTCAGGACCTCAATGCCGTTCCTTGACATTGCCCAAAGTCATGCAAGCCCTTTTGGATCCATGTACTTAACCTGAAACAATGCGAATTCAACCCCAATGATGCTTGGAAAGCTGAATGGAGTTCAAAAGAACTCACAAACAAACACCACCTTGTCAAGGACCCAACGCAGAAGATCCCTGTTTTGATCTTCCACAAAGCTCATGGTCCACCCTCAACCGCATCCTCATAAACCATGGCAGATGCGGATACCTGATGCGCATATGAAACATTTTAAACTCTCCAGTATGGTGCAACTGTGGTCATCCAGAACAAACCATACAACATATAACGATGCAATGCCCTATCCACAAATATGAAGGAGACATCACAGCGATACACTCCCATGCCTGACACGATTGTCTGGCTTGACCACCTGAATGTGAAATTGTAGTTGGTTGCTCTGCATCTACATCAGCCAATATGAAATAAGAAGATTGTGTAGTAGACGGATATCTGGCATGACAGATGCATCTTTGTGTGAGCCATTTACCTAACATCCAGATTGTCATATTACAGTCATGCATCACCTCCAAAAAATGCGTGCAAACATGCATGTGTAAAGAACAAACCATTCTCACGTACAATTATGTTACATAAGTGGTAATATTACATAAATAGACTACCTAGATATAACAGTACACGCACACAATCTTCTGCACTACATATTCAAAGATGTGTATATCTCATTCGTAAATGCACATTAAAGACAAGCCGCAGTAGTAGTGTGATTGTGTCCATGCGGCACAAACTATGGACCATGCAGTAAACCATTGCAAAACTACAAAACTACACCAAATCTCTCCTGAAGCACTCTCGTCATGGCGAGCATTCCTCAACATTGGCATTTAGTTCCTGACCGCAAGACCGTAATTGTAATATATATTGGGGAGAGAGAGACAATATTCAAATCTGCTCAAAATGTCCCCCCCAATATATTGCTATTAAAATTTGCATTTCTATGTAAATAAAAACAACAATTTGCTGAACCTTGGCCACAATATCTGGACTTGTCTTCATATACTGTAACAATGCATAGATTTATGTTTATATGATTGTGGTTATGGTTGTACTTTATTAATCCCTAATCTCTGCCATCTATATATATAAAATCGAAAATCTGTCTGTCTGTCTGTCTGTGTGTCGCCGGACCATACGCAGTTTCATTGGACGAAATGTGAGGGATTTGCGAGACGCGATTGGTCCGTTTGGTTTTCCACGGCGGTTGCCTCTGGCAACGGGTAGCGACGCATTCGCTGCGGGGTGGACGCAATTTTTAATTCCCGTTAAAAATATGCGCACGCATTAACACTCGACTCTGAGGTAAATTCATCAAAGTTTCACGTCCTCTTCACTCCCCCGCCACCCCAATGTGTGCAATTACTATTATAGGGTCGGTAGATAATAAAATGATAGCGATTAGACAGTATTATTGTAGCGCGGGGGGGGGGGGGGGTAACGGCCCCGGTACCCAGCCTCAGCCGGGTGGGCAATTTAGGCGAGGCCGGAGGCTCTGCATGGGACTAGGCCTCACCACGCCACTCTGACAGGTGAGTACTTTGTGCTATACAGTCCATAAATACTGCTATAGAGTCAGCATGTACTGCTGTAATCATAGCAGGTACCACCACCGTATGCACTGCTGCAGTGAAAGCAGGTACCACCACAGTCAGTACGCACTGCAGTTACATTATTAAGAGTAGTTTTGAAATATTTTTAAAACCCGGGCAACGCCGGGTACTTATGCTAGTTACATATGTAATAAACCTTCTCGAGACGGCTCTTGGAATCAGTTCTTTATTTTTCACTTCCACAGTTACACGCACTCCCCGTTGCTGACAGGCAACGGGGAGTGGGCAGACAATCAGCTCAGTCACCCACGCACGTGGCACTCAGAGCCCCGTATGCGCGTGGCTCCTGCTCTCTTCGTTCCCAGGTCTGCTCCCGACTCCCTTGTCTCTCTCCCTCTTCATCCCTCGGTCACGTGGTACCCCCCAGCCAATCCTCAGTAGTCCGCCCAGCCCGTTCCAGATCATTCCCCGTCAATCCCGGGACCACGCCTCTGATCCGGCTTCCCATTAGCTGAGGCTCAACTTGGCCAAGCCAATGACCCTAGCTAACATGCCGTGATCACGCCGAGGCCATGCTCCCTGGCTCTCCCCTTATTGGCTACAAAGCGGGACCGGCAAGCTAATCGCCACGTGAGCCATACATGGTTCTTATTACACATACAATGAAACAAGAAATGGTAAAAAAGTAAAAACAGAGCAATGTAATACAATACACTATTAGACATTGTAAAAAATAAATAAAAAGACCATCCCATGTTTCAGTGATTTTTTTTTTATATTTTAGGCAGGAAATTAGTTTTCAAATTTAGACATTTTTTCTGGGTTGGGACCCCCAGACACCCTGAAAGATTTGGTCCCCCCCAATGTTGACTCCATGGCTACGGCCTTGCCTGACCGTATTGCTATCATACGCAATAGAATCGCTGAAACACAACCCCCAAGGCTGATGTGACATGCCAAAGGCCTTTGTCCATCAGACGATTGGCAAAGGGCTTGTACATATTTTTTATGAATAAAGGCAGTCATGGTAATGTGTTTATCGAAGGTGATGTGACTGCAATTAATTCGTGTTTGCTAATGCGCCTAAAAGTTGTGCACATTGAGCCTGCGTACCATCGAACAAGCGGCGAGGTTAGGAATCAGGATAGCGGTGGTCAAGTGCATTAGCCAGCAAATGTGTTAGTGGGTGCTTGTGATCAATGCTAATGGGTGTGGAGTTGTACGTTTTGTTGGCAACAAGTTAACATCTTAGGGGTTGAGGGGGCTTCTTAATGGGGCTGCTGCTTGGCACATGAGTTGGCATTTTGAATTGTGGGAAAAAGGCACGATATCAACTTAATCAATGAAAAAAATATATCAATGTTCAAGAAGAATCCACTTCTGCAGGAGATACACATCTGTTTTACAAAGCAGAGTGTGTAGTGTTGTTGTAACGGGTTTACGTTGGGGTGACATTGGTGATGCACTGAGGGTGATTTGTGATGAAGGTGATTACGACGATGTGAAGAATGGCGTGAGAATGGGCACATGGCCAGTGAGGACTTTGGCGCTGTGGGTGTATAAGTGATGTACAGCTGTCAGACTGCAGTGATTGCCATGTTGGGCGGGCGCTGGGTCAAGGAGGCCAATCGGAGCAAGGGAAGAGAGAGGTTACGAGCAGAGGGCGGCAGAATGTTGCCAAGCACATGAGTAAAAGTGTTTTTTTTTTCGTTAAACGCCGCTCGTGGATCTAAATGCAACCATTCGGGAGAGAATATGATCTCAAAGGAACCAGTGGATGGCAAATGAGAAAGAAGCAGGAGCTAGGAGATATCACCCATCTGGTGTGCACACCTAAGGGTTTAAATGCACTCCAGTGGGGAGAGAGTCGGGTTACCAGGAGAAGCAACAGTTGAAGAGCAAGCGAATGGCGCAAATTGAGAGTCACTGCTCATTGGGTATGCAGATGATCGGATCTTTGTGTATATTTGAAAATCGAGAGTTGTATTAGGCGGGTAAATAAGTATGTACGTTGAACTTGTTTCGCAATCTACGTAGCGAACCGCACAAATCAGAGGTGTGGAGCCAATTGCGCTAAATCGACGATAAGATGTCGGCGGCAGGTCCAAGTCGCGGAACTACAACTGCAGCAACTCGGGAAGCAGCCTGCGGCGACAGGCAGGCAGGCCATTGCGCACACACGCAGAGCGGGGGGCACAGGGAGTGCGGGAAACCAGAAAGTGTTGGAAACGGAAGGGGCGGGCGGGCACGTGGGCGCCAAGAAAGAGAGAGAAAGACCGAGAGGCGAGCCGACGAAGCTGCTGGCGTCGGCAAGCGGTGAGAGTGGAAGAGATGCGAGCGCTGGCGGTGGCTTGCGTCAAATGCGCAGACGACTGGTCTGCAATGACGGCCATAGCAGTTCAATGAGTAGGCAGGGATATTTATATGCGTGCAGTCGGCAAAACACACCGGATATTGCGTTTGACAGCTTATTGTGTTGATACGGCGTTACAGCTCGTGAAAGGTTATTACGTTGGAAGCGAGTTACAGAAAGTGAGTACGGGCAGCCCTCTTGTTACGTTTCTGAGATCCATTCGTAAGTCAATTCGTTCGTAACTCAAAACTCAATATTTAATTTTACAGTGTTATAAAATGTGTTATGGTTCAACAACAAAAATGGAAGCATTGTTAAAACTCTAAAGAGGAAGAAATATGTTATTTTAACACGTAGGCTTTCGCGACCAATATCCATAAGAGGTTTTGGGGTAAGATAACGTAAATATATAATTGAGTCGTTAAAACCCGCCACCACCCGACACATCCAACTAGTAAGGGTTGTCACGTAAACGGAACGTGCCAATTCGTCACGAGTACAGCACACCGGTGTGTTGGAGAGCCAAGCAACAACATTTACAAACTGAGCACGACGTTTCGCCAGTAATTACAACTAGCTTCATCAGGCGACAGCCAGATTTGTGGAGAAGTCTTACTGTTTCGTTCCTTATATAGAGGCGTTGATGTGGTGACCACCCTTCTGCGCTCTTGCACAATGTGGGGGGGTGGGGGGATTACTGAGGCAACGTGCATTATGCGCTTTGAGCTTGTCCTTCCTGTCTATTGTGTTTATTAAAATAGCCGTACCAACGGTCATCCCTATTGAAGTACTCTGCCATTTGTAGGCATGCATTTAAATAATGTATTATTTGATGATTATCTTCCACGCAGCACTAAGACGGTAGCTATCCGAACGGTTTAAGTTATTTTGATTTCTTTCAATTTCGATAGATTCTGTAATTAGTCTTGGCCAGTAGTAGCTAGTTTTGAATCAATTGAGTGTCCTTGTGGGCACGCGTGTTTTGCTACTGCTGACAGTTGCATTTGGGATAATTTAACATTTCTCTGATGTTCTTTTAGTCTCACGCTGATCATTTGTCCTGTTTGCCCATTTACCACACGTGCAGTTAATCCTGCACACACCGTCTGTTGATAGCTTCGGTAATACATCTTTTGTACCAGGGTGGGGAGGGGCTGGGTGGGGAGGATGGGGCTGGGTGGGGGGTGGGGCTGGGTGGGGAGGGGCTGGTCACCCCGTGGTGCCCTTATCAAATTCAACGTTCAACCTACTCACGCCGGCTTGTGCCCGCCCTCACAGTCGGGCATATTTGCGGAATACACCACGCCGCCGTTGACCCTGGCCATTGACCGAGCAACCCAACGTTCCTACCAGCTCCCTCCGCAGGAATGTGTTAAATCCACACACGTTATGCCTGTGTGTTTTTGGTCCATGATGTTGTTGGTCAGTGTTTTTTTTTTAGTGTGACGTAAATACGTTTAATAAATAAAGTGAGAAAAGTCAGAAGCTCATGAGCCCTGGATTTGTGCATGATGGATTATTATCACCGCGAACAGTGCGCTGTGGATTACTGTGGATTACAAGTACGGCTGAGACGGTCCACCCCAGAAAGGTGGACACAACAGTTTCATATAGATAAGCCTACCATATGTTTTACAAGTTAAATGGGTTGATGTCGACCATCAAGCAAGCCCAGTGAATATTGAGGTGTTCCCTGCTCGAGTGAGCAACGGATAAGAGTTTACCTCTATTGGTGGCTCTGAGTCAGTGTTGAGAATTTCACATTCCCAGGGTGGGGGGCGGGGGGGGGAGTCACTCCGTGAGATGGCCGCTATTGAATTCCCACAAAACTATACGATTAAATAAAACGATGTATATGTTTTACCAGGTAAGGCCCACTGAGCTATGTAGCTCTTTTTTCAGAAGCGACCTGGCCACAAATGATAGCTCAACGAAGGGGTTTATTGTGTGGAAATTTGTAGCAGCCAAATACTCGAAACGCGTGTTTCTAAACGTGGAGGGGGAAAAATCTACGCGACTACGGGGAGAACATGGAATATACAGGCGTCAGGGTCAGGATAAAACCCAAGACCTCCTGCATACCGGGCGAGGTAGTTAACATCTTGCCACTGTGGTACTCATTTTAATAGCACCGGTTAAATCATGGGCATGAGCAAACTTTGGTAGGATATGAGTTTGCAACCTTTCAAATGTGACCCAAGCACTTTAAACGGATCATCACCTGGCCATCACACACCGCTAGATACATTGAAACTGATATGTCTAACAAACTCACGCCAACAAATCTATTTCCTGAAACCTCCCAATTATTTATGTATTTTTCTAGTCGTTTGACATTGCCTGCTGCCAACTGCATAATACAATCTGAAGCTATCATGTAGCTCAATAACCTGCACACTGAGAATGCATCCCAATCTATAAGGGCTGTAAGAAATTTGCACAAAGAGAAATATTCTACTGTATTTACAAAAAAAATTTTGCACTGTATTGATTGTTCATTTTGTGAATTCACAACATGCGTACAGCAGGGTGCATGTACAACACCTGCGTCAATCCACCCCAGGATGAGTGCCTCATCATGCTGCTCGGGTCATGGGGGTTATTTGACCAAGCTGCAATTCACAACAGACATCTAGAATATCTGTGAAAGTGACGCTTGGATACATGTCAATGTTAGCCAGCGTTGGGCCCTTGTTGGAGCAGTGTCGGACATAATTGAACCAACATTGGCCCAATGGAGCACCTTAACTGGCTATAAGTGTTCCGAATCCTGAGTTTCCCACTGAGAAACCGGTGGACGTGAAAAATGAACATAATTCCAGGTATTATTCACTTTGGGAAATGTAAAAAATACACAGGCAGCTTGCCTTCCTGCAGTGTTTGCTGCTCACAATGCTATTTTTTGCGGTTGGCACAAACTGTAACCACAATGGGAGTTCCGGCTACCCACAGAACCTCCCTTTACCACGGAAGCCAAACCAAAATTTATATAATGTAATAAAAGCCCTCCGATCATACAAGATTAATTGCTGCTTAGTGCAAGGCCTGCATGATGTCTCATGAATACAAATGGGAATTTGTGTAATAACGGGCTGCTGATTGAGATAAAATATAGAGATGGATGGTGTTGCCGCATGCATTGTAAAACGGCGGTTCATTTCTGCTATTCTCTCCTGACAAAATATTAATGTTGTACATGAGGCCAGTAGTGCTTTTTGCAAACTTGCCACTCCGAGCACGTAAAATGTATCAAAAATGTTCACTTGTTAGCATAAATCCATTTTTTGTGATCCTTTACACACACTTCATCACTTTGTTTTATTAGGTGTTTCTCCTCAATGCTAAGAATACAAAAAGGTCGCTTAACAAGGTTACAGAAATGCGTGGAATGCGCGAAAATCGTTGCGCAAAAACTGCGTTAAATACCTCCTCAGTGGCATTGCTATTTGACTTCGGTGACCTCTGACTCGCAGCGCGAGGTGTTATTTAACATCCACCTTTGGTGCACCCCCCCTCTCCCCCATCTGTCTTTGCACAGCGGCTATTTAAAGTCGGGCACACCGGTGGTGAACACTCCTCTCCATGCGCTGCTTTGTACGCAGGTTTTAGTTGTTCACAACACGTGCAGAAAAGGTGGCCTGTGGGCAGGGCCGTCCATGTGTGCCCCCCACCCCGCCTTCAAACCGTGACGTTGAAGTGTAACCCTCCCCCCCTCCGAAGCGCGGGGCCCAGGGCGGTCGATCTCTATTCGACGTGTACCCTAAGGGACGGCTCTGCATGTGGGCAGAGTAGGTGGGTAACGGCGCAGCCCTGCAACCACTTGCTCACGCCACTGTTGGCAGAAAACTCCTCCACTAGAGGGAGTTCTAGAGAGCCCTTAGAGGGTATTTGGCCTACTCTTCCAGACTGGTCAGATGTCTTGGAAGAGGCGGGAGCACCCACGCGTAACCCTACTGCATCGGACCTGCCGATTATTGCAACGTATGCTGCTGGGTGGACAGAGGTGGGGAGATTGAAGGACGTGTTCCGCTGCTTCATCTGCCATGCCGGGAGATTGAACCGGTGGCCTCTGTTTTGCGAGTCCAGGGCGCTAACCATTACACCATGGCACCAACCCTTTTACCTGTGTAATGGTTTCAATTGAGGCGCACACTTAACTTGGAGGCAACACTATCTATTAACAACGTAACAGACAACTTGAACACTATATACAAGGTGGTGACCACCGTTCCTATTTTAACTAACACTCGGAGGGATACTATATCACGTATGTATGTGTATATGTTGAACTTATTTCGCACTGTGTATAGTCAACCGTGCTCATTGGAGGTGCAGGGGACAACAAACTAAACACAAGAAGCAATTCTAAAGAAATGAGTTGTCATTCTAAAATCTATGCCAGTTTGTGGGTATCTGTGTGATGAGTCTATGAGTCTCTGTGGTATGTCTATGGGTCTCTGTGTGGTAAGTCTATGGATCTCTGTGTGGTGAGTCTATAGGTCTCTGTATGGTGAGTCTATAGGTCTCTGTGTGGTGAGTCTATGGGTCTCTGTGTGGTGAGTCTATAGGTCTCTGTATGGTGAGTCTATAGGTCTCTGTGTGGTGAGTCTATGGGTCTCTGTGTGGTGAGTCTATAGGTCTCTGTATGGTGAGTCTATAGGTCTCTGTATGGTGAGTCTATAGGTCTCTGTGTGGTGAGTCTATAGGTCTCTGTATGGTGAGTCTATAGGTCTCTGTATGGTGAGTCTATAGGTCTCTGTATGGTGAGTCTATAGGTCTCTGTATGGTGAGTCTATGTCTTTCTATGTATGTGTAGCGACATCGCTGCATGTCGCTGTGTGTGGCCAGCCTGGAAAAGACACGCCATGCAACATATTGCCACCACGGACACCGCTGAAGGGGGATGCAGTACCGGCCCTAGCGGGGACTCGGGCAGCACTGTCAGTCAAGAAAGTGTCTGAGATTTGTGCCCAGGATGTCAGCAGTGCTGACTCAATGCTTGGACCCCGAAGCTGCCTAGCCACTTCTAATAGAATTATATTTCTTTAGATATGTAGAGTACTGTATATATTACCGTGAATATATAATAATACCCCGATGTACGTCCTCCTTCTTTGACGTTATTTAACTAATTTGCCGTCACTTCATGAACACCGCTATTGATTTGCGTCGCCTTAACCCACACTTGCGTCGCTGACAGCATCGTCCGTCCTTTCTCGTATCTGTCGCCTCAACCTAATACGCAAACTATTTAGCATCACGCATGACTAAATGTACTGTATCGTAGAGTACAATACAGTATATCATTTAAATACTGCATTTTGTTGATTTGTATAGCATACTGTATCGTATTGCACCCTGTATACATTCGTTCGTTTCTCAATCTTCTTGTCCTGATGAGGGTCCCGGCAGCAGCATTTTGAGTAGGGTGGTCCAGACCTCCCTTTACCTCGTGACCAACTCTAGGTCATCCTGGGGAATTCCCAGGCGTTTCCAGGCCAGCCGAGCGACATAGTCCCGTCAGCGTGTCCTGCGCCGCCCCCGGGGTCTTCGCCTAGTGGGACGTGCTGCCCGGTAGAGTTCCAGGGGGAGTCTACCATGTGTGGCACATTAGGAAGGGACCACTCTTTTAATTATATCCTTGTGCAAGTCCTGATGTGCTGTGCAGTGCATCAATGCATGTGTGTACAGCAGCATGTGCTGACTGAGTTGGGCCTGTAGGTGGCTGGCAGGGTTAATGATTAACCGGACTTGGACACGAGTCACATGGTTAATGGCGACTCGGAAGAATTGCTGTGTGTGACACACGTGCTGGTGCATTTTACAGAGTGATGGTGCTGTTCTTCTCAAGATTACAGATTAACCACAATAAATCTGTCTGCCCTCGATTTAGAGCACCTGCCCACGTCCTTAATTTCGAGTGTGCAACACATGGGGGCATCCTTACCAGGTGCACGAACCACCTCAACTGGCTCATCTTGATCCGGAGGAGCAGCAGCTCGACTCTGAGGCTCTCTCAGATTACTGAGCTCCTCACCCGATCACGGAGAGTGAGCCTGGCGTACCCTGCGGAGAAACCTAATTTCGGCCCCTTGTACCGGCAATCTCATCCTTTCGGTCATTACCCAAAGCTCATTACCATAGGTGAGGGTGGAAACGTAGATCGACCTGTAAACCGAGAACTTGGTTCAAGAACTCAGCTCCTGCTTCACGACCATGGAATGGTACAGTGCCCGCAACACTGCAGATGCGGCACCAATCCGCCGGACGATCTCCCGCTCCCCCTTACTCATCACTTGCGAAAGAGACCCCGAGGTAGCTAAACTCCTACACTAAGGGCAGCTGTTCCCCCCTCACCCAGAGAGCACACTTCACTGTCTCCCGGGAGTGAACCATAACCTCAGATTTGGAGGTACTGATCCTCATCCCAGTCGCTTCACACTCGGCATCAAACCATTCAAGTGCATGCTGGAGATCACAGATTGACGAGGCAAAGAGGACAACGTCATCTGCAAAAAGCAGCGATAACACCTCCATGCCCCCATACTGGATACTCTCCATATATCGAATGCGCCTTGATATCCTGTCCATGAAAATCACAAACAGAAGTGGAGACAAGATGCACAATTAGCGGAGTCTAACACCCACAGTGAACGACTTTGATTTAACACCAAAAATATGCACACAGCTCTCATTCTGGGAATAGAGGGACCGGATAGCACACAATAGCAGCACTGGTACATCATACTCCCAGAGCACCTCCCACAAGACATTCCGGGGAACATGGTCATATGCCTTCTCCAAGTCTACAAAGCAGAGGTAGACTGGAGAAGCATACTCCCATGACCCCTCAAATATCTGTGAAAGGGAAAAGAGCTGGTCCACGACCCTGACAGAATCCACAGTGTACTGCTGTACACTCGTGTTGAGTGCAGTAGTTTTAGGAATGTAATATAACGCTGTGGGTACGTCTAAGAGGAAGATGCACGCATTAACACAGCGTTTCACCGTATACTCCATTATCTTTGTTTAGTTCTCGTAGAAAAATTGCTTTTATTTTCGTCGTTTCGATATTCGTTGTCGCACCTCTCAGGAATTCATCCTCGACGGAAACCGGGGTATTTCCGTATATATATGCAACGTGGACTTCCAGAATGTGCAGTGATAGATTTACATTGAGTTACCTAATAAGCAGATGGGATATTTTGGCACAGGGTTTTTGAGAATATGTCTGCATTGGTATGAATAAAGGTGTACATAATATGAACTGATATGTAATGTGGATATCGAGCAATCAATATTGGGAATGTCCTGGACAAAGGTGTGACTTAAAATTGGACAAAATGTCCATTCTTATGGCATAGTTTCTTCAGTTCTCATATTTGTTATTCAACAAACTATTCAGAACCAAAGCAACAAAACTCGCATTTATCAATAACACTGTCTTAACAGAAACATATATGAGCCAACGCTTTGGACAAAGCCCTTGTTTATAGCCAGAGATGGCGTGGATAATACGAGTTGTAGACTGCACTTTACACCATGACCAGTTTTTAAATTGGCATATAAATAATTACCTCATGGCAGCTATAGAGTAACAGAACACCCATTCAATAAGAATAAAAAAGTATTACTCAATAAACTAATTTATATTAAGAGTTCAATCATAACATGTTGTTGGCACATTGCAATGTGGGAAGATTTGTTCTTGAGAGCGTAAGGCACAATTCACTTAGTAATGCATTCCGACGACCAATTATCACTTCAATTAAAGTAATTTAACTGTCATACATTGCTAAGTCTGAGAAATATGAGATATTAAACTACTTGTTTGTATAAACACCTCGCATTAAGTCCTTTAGAAAACCATTAAAAAAACCGAGGCTCCTGGATTTTTGTTCATTAGTCTTATCTAAAAGGATGGTCAGCATATTGCCTAAAAATCTATGGTATCATGTGGCTACCTAAATACACGAGAAATAATATCTGATCAGTGCAAAGGGAAACGTAGAATTAGCATTGTATGTATGCTGAACTTATTTCGCACCCTACGTAGACAAGTGCGCTAATTAGAGGTTCGGGGGAAGGAAAGCATTGTCACATCACCACACTGCTACCAATACACTTCACTAACTCTACAGCCTGCATTCGTCTAAATGTGGCACGTGCATTGCTGGCAAAGGCACGACATCTATCCAATAAGTGGATCATCATTTCAATTTCAATATCTTAAAAACGAAAGATGTGTGCAATGACCAATGGGGAAGGATAATGGGAGGATGTGTGAACCGTATGTTGAACTTCTTTTGCACCGTACATAGCCAACCGCGCGTATCGGAGGAGCGGGGGGGGGGCAACTAACTAGAACACAAACAGCAAGGAGCTCTAAATAAATCAGTTTTCAATCTAGGTTTAAAAGTAACGTAGCTCCAGGATGCAGCATGGGAGAGAGAGCGCTCGGAAATGGGGGGCGAAGCGAGTCGGGCTGGGGTGGGGAAGTGCCGCCGCTCCGTTTCCCGTGACCGGCACTTGCACCGGGGCCAGCCTCAGGGGCCTTGTCCTCACTGCAGGGAGCTCGGGCGGCTCCGCTCCGTTTAACCCCCGGCACCACGGGGGGCCGCCTGGGTGTAGCCCCCTCGGCTACCGCGTCCCCCTTGAACGGGAACACTGTGGATGAATGTAATCTATAGAACATTAAATATTTAATGTATAAAATATGTTTTACACTAAAAGATATGAATAATACATACTCTCTAATGTTAAAATTGAGTCAATTAGTTCCTGTACCGCTATGCAACCCTGTTGTCGCCAACATGGATATTTAGTGGAGGGGGGTGGGGTCTATACTCCCACAAATTTGCCCGGTAGGTAGCAGCCGCCCCTTCAATCCACTGTGTTACTGCCCACGGCGAGAGGGCGAAGCCACAGGGCCCAGTCGCTTGAGAGCGGGTACACGTTCTGCTGTTCCTGGGATTTTCCCTGGGTCACTCCAGGTAGGCCGTACAGCCCGAACCCTGGCTCAACCAAGTGTGTCACATCAGAAAGTACATGGCAGGCTAACGTATTAAGCAACACGAGAAACAAAAGCCTATATTGTAATAGGCTGTGCGTCAAAAGAACATTATATATGTTTGCCTTATAACAAACATATGTTCATGACAAACATTATATATAAACATTACATGTTTGTTATAAGGCAGTTGTCAATGAATGATTGACAACTGCAGTGACATGGATTGGAAGCGTGGATACTGGCATAGAATGTGGAACGAAAGCTAAAAGGTAGAGAAAGAAGCGTGGAGGAAGGGGAGATGCACGCTTGGAATTACACTGAGAGACAGAAAGAGGAGCGCATGAGACGTAATATTTGAGACGTAATCTTCACTGTGGACTGTGAAAAACAGATTCACTGGAGAATACAAATTGACAGTTTGCGAATGAAAACTGAATAACGTGATCGCAACTACTGTCTCTGGAAAAGGCTTTTTTTTCAATGATTTAAATGACATTTAGTTAGTTAATGAGTGTTAATGTGCATTTTCCGTTTGACTTAATATTGCCAAACGGTGCGTGGAGCGGATGTCTCCTGATTCATTATTGAGGCAGCGTTTTGGGTGACTTGGGAATGTGTAGCGGTGGCTAAAAGTGTTGAATCATCTCTTAAATTTCTCCTAAATCTCTCTTCGAAAGACATTTTGTGATGGCGCCTTGTTTCTCGGTAACTGACACGGTTTTTACGATGATGCTTTATTGCTATGATTTAATCCCTGCTTTATGCTTATGCTGTTTTTTTATATTTATGTCCCCAGTGCTTTGGGACTTCGTTTTATGAGTGGTAATGCGCCATAAAACAAAAACATATATGAACTGTGTCATAAAACGGTGATTATTTGGGATGCAATTATCTCCAAATATGTGGGTAAAATTGCAACTGCACTAAACTTGGTTGCATACAGCCAAACACTTACATTTCCATGTAATCTATCAAAGGATAACCATACACTTGCCATTAACCTACCTTGATCTACAAGTGACTTGCTGAAATTTCCAAAGGAAATAAAAGTCTGATAGCTGGAGATGGCAAAAGCAAGCGGTGACCTTGCTTCTGACATGTGAGGTGGATTCAACTGAGTCACAGACGTACTTCTTAGAGGCAACACATTTATTACACCAACACATAATATACAAAGGGGTAGCTGCCCCATTACCAGATAACAGCCTAGGGTGGTGGACCACCCGGCTAAACTACACTAACACACTGGGAGTTAGCTACAACGGACCAGACCTCGGCGCTGGGTCCGGGTCCACGTGTTGGAGACTCTTCTTCGACGTAGAACGTAGATCTTCAGATGACGGTAGCAACGCTGAACCCCGGTCCCTGTGGGCACCCCACTTATATGCTCCCAGGTCGTGGCCGGCCCCGCCCTTGTCCTAGCTCTCTCCCGACCCTTCCCGTAGGATCTTTCCCCCTCGGCCCGTGACCACCCCTTAGCCCCCACCTGGGGCCCCATGTAGACTTTACCGGTCACGTGCCTTCGGGGTAAACCAGAGTGCCATGGCCCAGGGTAAACTTGTCCCTTGGCTGACACTCTCCCACTCCCTCCGGTAGGAGACAGTACTGCACGCCACGCGTGGTGCCACTGCGCTCACCAAGCCCCCTCTAGGGCTGGTACTACACACACCTACGGGGTGTCCGCGATGACGGTGCATCGCATGCCGTGCCTTAATAGAGCCTGCATTGCTCGGTGACATTCACAATGTTGCTACATACGTGATGTCTGTGATGTGAGTACATCACATACCGTGCCCTTCTAGGGCCGGCACCATACAGTGACATCCGCAATGTCACTACACATGTCTACCTGCTTGATCGGCATCCAATCTTGGATGTCCCAGCACTTTCTCTGTACTAATCCTTCCAAGAACAAAATTAGTTTCTGCCCTGCTTCCCATTCCCCTCCTCCCTGCCCTACTATATCCTTCCCCCCTTTCTCTCTTACCCCTGTATCGTCTACCCGTTATGTTGGCATCATCTTCGACTCCTCTCTCTCTCTATCTGATCACATATCCGCCACCACCCGTTCTTGCCACTTTCACCTGTACAACTTTAATCTCAACTACTGCCGCAAAACTTTGAATTCACTCCCTCATCATCACTAGACTCGATTGATGTAACTCTCTCATGCTCGTTCCCACCCCCCCCCCCCCCCCCTATGCATTTAGACCGCTCCAATAAATCCAAATTGGCACTTCCTGGATAATCTTCAATCTCCCCTCCCACACATCACCTCTCCACATCTGGCTACACTGGCTTCCCGTCCACCATCGTTGCCTTTTCGAATTCCTCACCCTAGTTTACGAATCTCTGTGTGGTCTCACCCCAACGTATCATCTCACTTCCCTCATTTTGTTATGCGCTCCTTCACGCCCTCTCTGTTCACAATCCCAGCTGTCTCTCTGTCTCTGTTCCCCCTCCTCCTTGTGCCCAATCACGATTTGCTTCTGTCTCGCTTCTGGCCCAATCACACTGGAACAAGCGGCCCCTACACGTCACACAATCCGCCTCACTCTCTATGTTTCGATCATCCCTTAAAAACACTCACTTATTTTCCCTCGCTTACCCCAACTCATCTACCCCCACACTTCGCCATCTTGAACACCATCCCTCTGTCCAATTTATCTACCCATTCATCACTCACTCATCATCAACCACTCATTGTCACTTTCATCATAGTTTATTTCACGCATCATCATATTCATGTACTACCATCCTTCTCATCAACTCATCTCATCCATTCACACTTCTGTTGTACAAATTGCTAATCCTTTGTTCAGCGCCTTGGTTAAGGCTTAAGGCGCTATATTCATTCAAATAAGTTAAGATAACAATTGTCAAACTTATAACTGCAATCTTTTCGCTGTAGTTCAAACGTCTCACTTGTTCCATAAACGGCTGCTCTGTCCAAGCTTGTCCTGAATAAACACTTTGATGGCTTCAAAAGTTGTTCTTCGGACCAGGAGGTTGATAACTGGCGTTTGATCGCCGCTTTTATGACATTCGTTGTGGTTTTCCACATAACAGAATGGGCCGCTAGAAGGCTGCCATCTCGCACTCTGACCTCATTGTCATGGCAGAGTACTTCTGAAGTGGCGACCCAAGTAAATCTCATGTAACGTGACAGTGGTAATAGCACCGACGCCAGTCGATGTGACCTTCTTTTGAGAAATAGTGTGACATGACCATAGGCCTGATCCCAAGGGCAACCTATTTGACTTATTTTTTATTTACTATTTTTATTTTACCAGGTTAAGGTCCACTGAGATATGTAGTTCATTTTCAGGAGTGATCTGGCCGCAAATGATAGCTCGACGAAGTGGCTTATCACGTGGAAATGTATAGCAGCCAAATACTCTAAAGACATGTTTCTAAATGTGGAGGCAAAAACCGGAGGACCCGGAGAAAAATCCACACGACCACGGAGAGAACACGCAAACTCGGGTCGGGATGGAACCCACGACCTCCTACATACCAGGCGAGGTAGTTAACATCTCACCACCTCGGTGTAACACTTGACCGCAGTCAGACTCTTAACACCTACAAGAGGCTGCCAGTAAAACTAAGATAAGGGTGATCTTCATTTACATTTTGCCGGTACGAGCTGGGGGCAGATGCCTCGGAGCTTCGGATGTCGACCATTGCCCTGGCATACTTACCAGCAGAGGACCACGTGTCCCCCCTCACCCCCCAATTTGGACACAAAGCCGCCACTGTGGACTCGTCAATACCCAAATGACCATCGCAAAAAGCGGATTCTCGCAGGAACTCTTACACCCACGCAAGTGACTTAGCTTCCTGTGATGTCAAATACCACACCACCAGATATTCACCACGATGCTGCAACACTCCATGAACTTCACCGATCAGAAGTAGACCCAAATCTGCCAATCAACGGCAAACTGAACAACATATTGCTGGGATTTCAGCTGAACTCAACCGATTTGGAAACACACAGCACAAACTCTGCGTGATACAAATTTCAGCAAAGATACGGCAAGGACTATTGAATGATTTCAAGCAACTCGCTCAACAAACGCTGATCCGGAAGCCCACCACCACAATGCCTGGCTACCACAACATACAGCTCATCAGTGAGCCCACCACCATCCTGTCCAGCTTCTTCTACACACAGCTCATTAGTGAGCCCACCACCGCACTGCCCAGCTTCCTCCACACACAGCTCATCAGTGAGCCCACCATCGCACTGCCCAGCTCCCACTACACGCAGCTCATCAGCGAGTCGACCACCACACTGCCTGGCTTCCTCCACACACAGCTCATCAGTGAGCCCACCATCGCACTACGCAGCTTTCATCTTTCATGGAACAATGGGCAGTGCTTAACTAGATCCGCACAAACCATGGAAGATGCGGATACCTAGAACACAGAAGGAAATTAAAGACTCTCTGCTGTGTGCGACTGCGGCTGCCAACACCAAACCATGGACCACGTAACTTTGCGCTGTGCTCCAAACATACATGTGAAGGTAGTACATCTACAATGTATCAGCTCTCAGACAAAGCAATTTAATGGGTAAATCACTTTTAACCGAATAGTCGCTCTCCATTGCCCATACAAAATAATCAACGCTGGATGCTTTTTGCATAAAAAATAAATAAATTACATTGCAATGTTCATATACGGGTATTGAACTGCCATACAACACATTTTCTAAATTCCACTTTACGAGTGCTGCAATGCCGTGTAGTGAATTGCAGGAGAGCGGAGTTCACAGCTCCTCGGGAAAGGATGACTGTGATGACCATTTCCACACAAAGCCAAGGAATGTGTTACAAATCAATGCCGTTCATTCTTTTCGGTGAGAGCCCATTGCGATATAATGGTCTTTTAGCTGGACAGGCACGAATGGCTATATATGGGTAGGAGTGTTCGAATTGTACACCTCATTGCATTTTATATTGAAGATAATTTAAAAATTTAATGTTAAATGATTATACAGGACTGTGGCGTGGGCGGGAGTGGTGGTACAGCGGTTCATGCACTGCGCTATGTACCAGGTGACCGAAGTTTGATTCCCAGACATGGCTAACATCGGTGCAGTGGCAAATTAGATCTGAACCAGTCCTGGACACCCTCCCTTCACCAACCCACACTGACCAGCGTGGTGACGTAGAGATGCGTTCCAGAAACGTGGTTGTTTACCAGGTAAGGCTCACTGATATCTATAGCTCTTTTTCAGAAACGACCTGGTCACAAATGATAGCCCAACGAAGTGGCTTATCTTGTAGAAATATATAGTAGTCAAATACTCTAAACGCGTGGTGTTGATTCTAAATGTGGAGGGAAAAATCGGAGCACCCGGAGAAAAATCCCCGCGACCACGGGGAGAGAGAGACGCAGACTCAAAATATACAGTTATGAGGGTCGGGATCGAAATCACGACCTCCTGTATACCAGGTGAGGTAGTTAACATCTTGCCAACGTGGCACCCTGAACAGACCAACGTACAAGTAGAGAGTCGCCTGGCAGATGGGCCAATCTGCCGCTCTTCCCTTCCACCCTTTCCTACCTTTTCGCTTGAACCCTCCTGGCCAATCACCTTCCACCCCTCCTCCCACTTCCCCCACTCAGGTGAACTGCAGCCGGTGGTCCCGATGATCCCCTCCCCCATCCCTGATGTAATGATGTAACGTGTAAGTTATGCACACGCCCAAGGTTGTTCTACTGTTCCGCCCCCAGTGGTGTGTCTTGGCGACCGCTAGACTGATACTTCTCCAGATAACACTATGTAACACGATTTTTGTTCCTGGGTAGTAAGTGTTATTTCGTAATTGCTTATGCCTAAAAAGTATAGAAAATGGCTTTTATTACAGTGATATTTTGAAATTTACATATTTTCAATGAGAAAACGGGCGAATATGTGTCTTTTCGTTTACATAAAGTCAGAAAAAAAACATTAATCAAAATTAACATGTATTTATACCAAAAGTAATACAAAAATGACTACAAAAGATTTAGAAATGAGTAGTTTTTCGAGATTTACAATTATACTGGAAATCACTTTCACGAATCAGCCCCCAAATGTAGTCTCCCATCATGTTCTCGTTATACTGTCCTTGGTAGTCCAGTATATCCTGGTGGAAGCGCTCACCTTGCTCCTCCGAGTATGCTCCGATGTTCTCCTTGAAGTTATCAAGATGAACATCAGAGTCTCAACCAGCTCTAAATAGCTCGACCTTGTGATTGCCCAGGAAGCCACGAACCTCTGTGACAAAGCTATTCCAAGCTGCTTTCTCCTTACTAGTGAGCTTCTTGGATAATTAATTGCACTCCAGGATCTTCTTTATCTGTGGTCTGATGAAGACACCGGCTTTGATCTTTGCCTCAGACAGTTTAGGGGAGAAGTCTTGAAGGTACTTGAAGACTGCCGACTCCTTATCTACAGCTCTGACAAATTTATTCATAAGTCCCAATTTGACGTGCAGTGGTGGCATCAGCACCTTCCGGGGATCCACCAGTGGCTCCCACTTGACATTGTTCCTCCCCACTGTGAACTCGGTCCGCTGTAGCCAGCCATGCCTGTGGTAGTGCGCCTTGGTGTCCCTGCTGTCCCAAAGGCAAAGATAGCAGGGAAACTTGGTAAAACCGCCTTGGAGACCCATCAGGAATGCCACCATTTTGAAGTCTCCGATGACCTCCCAGCCGTACTCATCATACTTCAAGGAGTCCAGCAAGGTCTTGATGCTGTTGTAATCCTCTTTGAGGTGCACCGAGTGAGCCAGGGGAAGAGACAGGTACGTGTTACCATTATGGAGCAGCACGGCTTTAAGGCTCCTGAATGAGCTGTTAATGAAGAGGCGCCACTCATTCTGATTACAGGCGATTCCGATTGCCTCGAACAGACTGGTCACATTGTGGCAGAAGCAGAGCCCATCTTGACGGGTGAAGAAGCTACAAAAAGGTTGGTGACGGTTCCTCTGATCTGCGACTTGCACACTTTTATCCAACAAGTTTTACTGCCTAGATGTCAAAAGCTTAGCATTGGACTTGGTGAGACCAAGATCTCTGATCAAGTCGTTGAGATCTTTTGGGTTGGGGTAGTATGGGTTTCTCTCCTCAGCTCCACCTCTGAAATTGACATCTGGATCTACAACGTCTTCCTCGCTCTCTGACTTGCAGCTCTCTTCTAAAGACGGCTGCTCTCTCTCTGGAGGAGTGGGTACGGGAGCTCATAGCAGTGTGGCACCGGGTCGATGGACGAAGGAAGGTCCGGATACGTGATAGCAGGTGCATTCTTGCCAGTCCGACGTTTGGAAGGGTCAACCATGCACAAGTAGCAGTTGCTTGAGTGGTCAGTGAGTTCTCGCCAAATTCTTGGGATAGCAAGCTTCATGGCTCTCTTTTCCCCTCGGTACCATCCTACAAAAATACAGTTATTTCACCCATGACTAATGCGTAAGAGATTCTCGCAACATTTTTCATATATTATATATTTTTTCAATAACATTGACAATTGTAAAACATTTTAAAATGAAAAACTTTTACAATTCATAAAATTTAAATATAATTTTATAACATCAAATTCCGAGCAACAATTGTACATCTTACCTTCCAGAGTTTTTTTTGCATTGCTCGCAGGTCAAATGAGGTGCCCAGGGTTTGTCTTCATCCCTGACAGGCATGCCGAAATATGCCTTGTAGGCCTCACACCTATTAACAGATGCTGCCACAGAGTACTTTTTCGTTCTCGTCTTGATAAATTGGCCGCAGACATAGCAAAATGCATCTGCCGGATGCTTGCAGCCTCTTAATGCCATCTCAAAAAATGCAGATATGTATCCAGTTAGGCAGCTGGAACTAAACTGAACTGGTGGGCTTAAAGTCCCTGTATTTATACTACCATTTATGTTACTGGAAAGTTATATAATGTTCTAGAAGTTACTCCAAGTTTACTTAGCACTGAATCTATCTGGCATGTTCTGATAAATAGGTACATTTCAAAATATCACTGTCCTGGTCACAAAAGCAAAGTTTGTGTAAAATAATAGCCATTTTCTGTACTTTTGAGGCATAAGCAATTAGTAAATAACACATACTACCCAGGAACAACAAAAATTTGTTATACAGTGTAATAATAATGACATTTATATAGCACTTGTCATCAAGGATCTCAAAGCTCTGTACAGGACACAGCAGCAGCAGCAGACACTCAGCATAAACATAATACGATAAATACATTTTAAGAATCATTTACTAAATTAACTAAAAGTTGAATAAGCGGAAACGTATAAATAGGGTTTAAGGCGCATTTGTTTAAATTTCCACATACTCAGAGATCCCAGACACTTTGTAGAAAAGCGTTCCATAGCCTGGGGGCTACACGGGAAAAATCTCGGTCACCCATAGACCGAAACCTCGAGCTGGGAATACAGAGATCTTAATGACCTTGAGAGGATATGTGGGTGCAGCATGTCAATGGTGTAGGCTGGGGAAAGATGGTGTCCTATCATCAAGATGATAGTACTCGGCGCATGCACTTAGCAAGCCGTTGTGAAGGAGAGACGACTCGGTGATTCAGGCAAAGTTCACCATGAACCGTCCCTTCGTGTTTCTTGTGTACGGGGATTAGCAGCTAATTATTACATTTAATTCAGAAAGCGTTTTGCAAACGTCTCTACCGAAGTATAGTCAATCAGCCTCAGCATGGAGAGGCATTCATGCAGCAGTGGATTGACAAAGGTTCGTAACTTATAACGAAAATACTACAGCGTGGTCCAGATGTCTCGTGACCCCCATTTAATTCCATAAAACGTAATATGTTTTATACCAATGGGGTGTGAAAACAGAAACGAATAAGCAAAGGAAAAAAATGTTAGGGGTCAATTAATTGGGGGGGGGGGGGAAATCACAAGACATCTGGACCACCGTATCACAGTCACATAGCTACAGGTCAGTGAAAGGTTGGTGAAATTACGTTTTATTCTTTTAATTGCGTAAATGTTAGTTGAATAGATTTTCCCATTAAATCAACAATGACTTCGGTTTTAATTTGGTGAAAAATATGTAATGGTGTTTGTTTTGTATTATCAATCTCATTTAACCATGAGGAATAACAAACAAGTTACGTAAGTGTTATGCTACGGTGCTGTTACCTAACAGCACCTGCACAAATTATAATCCTTCCGATGACATGCCTATTATTCATGGGTAACCCTCCCTTCTGTGCCACCCACTTACGCTGGTCTGGCTCAAATGAAGTATTATTGAACGTACCGTACCTGAGCACTTGCAATAATGCATACAAGCACGAGAAACAAAGCAACACACATTGCACAGTGTGTATCACATATACTTGAATCCTTCATGTGATGCTGTAGTGCATCCCTTAGCATTACATTTAAATGCCAACATGGAGAGAATATTGATTTCGTCCGATCAGCAAGTTTATCGGGAAAATAAAAATCGAAGGATTCATTCATTTAATTCAAAGGAAATTGGCTGTGCCTCCACCTTGTCTCTTTGCATCTGCGCTTGTGTCTGCACGCACGCACGGTCTCTCCGCAGCTCCGTCTCACCGCATCTTGCAAACACGGAGCGGGAAACGCCATCAGAGGAACAAGGTAAACACATTGATCACTCTCCCTGCTTCACAATAAACAAAGCGTATTAGATCAAACTTAGCAAAATATAAATTAATATTAAAAATAGACACACACCCTGTGTAGCCGGCAGTGTAACCTACAATGTAGATTGCACATTAAGGCTTTTACCATATAGCTTTTGAGTTAATATTAAAATTTGAAGGAGTTTAAACTGACTTTCAACAATAAGATAACCCCAACTGAACCTTCCGAGATTTTGCTTTGACCCAAACTGTGGCCGAAACTCAATCGGTTCGACTCCCTGGCCTGCAACGTGCACACGATGCACGCGGAGAGGACACGGCCAGTCGGGGAAGGTCCCCAAAAGCCTAAACATGAGCGAAGAGCTCAGTATCTTAATGCGAGGAGGAATTCAGAAATACAATGAGCAAAAGGATAAATCATTCCATATTTTTTGCAGCATAAATGACATGCAGGCAAACATAATGGACACATACATATTCATCGTGAACATCTGTATCAAATCTTGACTTAAAACTTTCGTGACTGCAGGAATTAATATCCTTTGGGTCTTTCGGTAAAGTCACGTATAACAAAAAATGACGAAAAACTACGACGTTTCGATCGAAACGCCGTGGTTTTTTGTTATTTTCTTCGAACCTATCTACGTGACTTTACCGAAAGACCCAAAGAATATGAACATTTGTATCATTAACATCTGTAGGAAATCGAAATATTTAACACTTAATGTGCTTGACAAGACTTTGGGCCTGTCTGGAGCTGCAGATGGCTCGATGTGCGTCCATAGATCTAGAAGTTGACAGGTTAAAATGGAGGGCAGTGTGATTTTTAGTGGCATCTATAGTAGATGTCACCACCTCTCGTGAAAACTGTTCTGAATTCGTTTTTTTATATCAGCTATGACATTGGTTTCAAAACACGGTCAATAACAAATGGACAAACAACTGACAAGTGGACGATAAAGCGTGTAAAGGTGCATGCTGGGAATTACAATGAGACGGAATGAGGAACACATGGGTTATAAAACATGCAGATGAATGATAATTGAGATGTTATAAACGTAACTCTGAAGAAGTATTTGCATCTTGATTTAAAGCTTTCGTGACTGCAGGGATTCATCTTCTTGATTCTTTCGGTAAAGTCACGTAGAAGGGAAATAATAAAATAATAAAATAAAACACAATAAAATACAATTCTCACGACGTTTCGGCCACAACGCAAGAAGCCGTCCTCAGGTGAAGAACAGGGCTGTCTTTCCGACAGCCCTGTTCTTCACCTGAGGACGGCTGAAAGTATGCACTCTCAGAAGGCCGTGTGAACGAGGGGCCGTGTGAGGGTGATAAAAAAATAAGTTGGCTAGGGCAGGACATGTTGCTGGAAGGGACGATGATGGTCGACGGAGAAGAATAACGATGGAGTGGCAGCCAAGCAATGGAACGTGTCTCAGAGGATGTCCAACGCAGAGACGGAGTGACGAAATCAATTTGCGTGCAGGTGCTGGGTGAACTAGTAACTGGCAGGATCTGAAGAGACGGCGGTGGCTTGCATAGGCCTTCCTCCATTAGTGGATTACCCAAGGCCGATGATGATGATGACTAAGCAACATGAATGTACACAAAATAAATAACATTTAGGATTTTGTATGAGGCTAACTACAATTAAAACATCCTAAACAATGGCAAAATAAAGGTTATATTTGATTGTGCGCAGGCAGTCATGGCATAGTGTACGGCTGAAGCGCTTTGGCACCACCACACAATGCTATCATATTTCACAATCATGCTTCACTCATGTCTACAGGGTGGTCCAGATGTCTCGTGACCCCCAAATAATTTACCCCTAAAAATAGATCCTTCGCATGCTAATTTGTTGAAAATAAACCTCCCTTAAACAATATTAAGTTTGAGAGAATGATCAGAAGCTGTATTTAGACTGCAGAAGGAATCCGATTAGCCACGAGGATCTTTTCCACAGATGTCCACTATGGGTCGCGCAGCAAGTTACAACGACAAACAATGCAACAACATCAACAACAACGATAGGAGGGCAAAATAGAGAAAAAGGTAAGCAAGTCACAAAATACAGGGTGTCCCATGAGTTTGGAATCATACGGAAAACACAGCTCTGTATTATTGGCTTGCGGTCTGGATGCAGTCTGTTAAATTCAAGGGCGACTTCCCTCTGACTCCGACGAGTAGAATGATCTGGCCTCGTTCTTCCTTACTCAGATACATCTTAGGCCTGCAGAAACAAAAAGAAAATAATTATTTATTTTTCCATATAATTCCAGACTTATGGGCCAGCTTGTATAAATATATAATACGTAAATAAATTGTATAAGTCCGATTTATCAAGGTTGGGCAGGGTGGCAAAACAACATTAAAACAGTCCCAGACCACAACTCAATACGATGGCCACATTAACACTGAACTACAAATGACATTAAATGGGGGGGGTGGGGTCACAAGACACGTGGCGCACCCTGTACGTCTCACGCTCTCTTCGTCAGTGACTGCGCCGCAGTGAGCGAGGCCAGACGAGCTTGAGAAGCCACAGCGGCACAGTGCTCGGTCATCCATATTGGTCACCGTGCTGCCCGCCTGTCCCACAGGCCCTTCCAAAGGTCCGTCTATAACGTTGGGACCAAACACTCGGATATTGACTCATACATTCAAACAGGTCACCCATTTGTTATCGAATTTGTGCAAAGCAAACATAAATTCCCGTTGTGCTCAAACAAACACTGTAACTTTTGAGACAGCGCAAATTGACTTGTGTTTGGTGTACTTACCGTTTAAGTGATACTGTAATACCAAGAATAGAAAAAATATGAAACAACAGTTTATATTTTTTAAATGTTAATTCATGTTGCAACAGTGCCCTCAGCTGGTTTTGCAAAGCCGTCTAGTTCTAATTAACCTGAGTAATTTTTACATCAATTTCCAAAGCACGCAGGGATGATGACTCATACAACATCGTACAGCTTAATAAATTCACGAGTTTTTCGCAGAATTTTCGACTAAGAGGTTTGCCGATAGCCACAATGGTAAATGAATGGTGAGCAATTTGTTTTTACTGTAGGAAATTGTTGTTTTCCTGTTTTTTTGCATTTCTGGCTCAACAGATCTGACATGCGGCGAACCACGACGTTTAAAATCAAAATGCAGAACTATTTGTGAAAATGCGAAACAAAAGCGAGAACACCTCGAGTGATGTAGCCCCAAAACGTGTCAACTGGACCTTTCCCGGGGCTAAGTAAATAATATCTCATGATTCAGTGATGTTACATCTGAGATCCCACTCACCCCTCAAACAGTCGCTGCTTCCCTAAGGGGTGTTCACAATGCCAAGGCATCCCCCCCCCCCGCCTCAATCGGTTCAGAAACTGCTCCCCTATTACCCACCCCCCCGACACACCCTCGTCCCTTCAAGCCACTGACATTGATTGTCAGTGGCTTGAGGGATAATGGGTCTGAAATTAGATTAAATGATATCAAAAGCCTGCCCTCGTCCACAACTACTGACGACCACTCCACACGCGCGTGCGACTGCGCTCTGCGTGCCGGGTGGAGCCGTCACCACGCCACCTTCTAATTCGGTGCTCCTTTTTGTTCGCTCGCGAAACGTAAATGGCCGTTACGGATAGGCCGGTGCACTCTCGATGTGCCCGTTGCGGTGGCACATGCCGTACGGAATGAGATCATTATGACAGCTTCCGCCAGACTATGCGTACTCGGCGAACGAAACTGTCACGTACGACTATTAATCATATTCGAGATCCACTCAGTCAATGCCTCTTCAGAGCCAACAAAGGCTTTCACTTACTTCAAATTGTGAAGGGCAGTGTTTACTTCTCATAGCGTGACATCTGGAACTTCCACCTCATTAATCTTGATTTGAAGCTTTCCTGACTGCAGGAATCCATACTCTTTGGTTCTTTCGATAAAGTCACGTAGGTAGAAAATAAAATAAATCACGACGTTTCGGGCGCAACACAAACGTCCCACCTGATGACGGACGCTTGTGTTGTGCCCGAAACGTCGTGATTTATTTAATTTTATACCTACGTGACTTTACCGAAAGAACCAACGAGTATGGCTTCCTCCTCATTATCCGAATATAATGACAGAAGTTTAAGTTTATTTCGGTCTGTTGCACCTGTTGGCCTGAAGGGATAATCGCGGTTAGGGGTATATTACGTAATGCCTAATTATGAGGGGGGCGTATCTGGGGTAAAGATGAAAAGGCAGTCAGACGAAGCTCTGGGAACCTGCTCGAAGGTTCTGGAAGGGGGCTTGGTCGGAGGCGGGGCTTGGCCGCGCTGGGGCGTATATAAGGGGGACCGAACCAGAGGCACCAGAGGTTCGGTGCTGTTGCGGGTCCTGGGTCCTGGCTGCTGGCTGCTTCGCTGCTAGCCATCATCTCTCTTCGTCGTCCGACCACGTCGCCAATCTTCTGCAAGGCTCTCATCGTCGCCGTCGCTGTGCTAGTTGGACAGCTGCGTAATTGGATGCCGACGATGGGGTTGTGTGATAGGGTGGGCTATGTGTAGCTGCGTTACATAAATGTATCGCCCAGTGTGTTCATAATAAATAACGACGTGTCTCGGAAGCCGCTCACTACACATAGATGACCCCTGTTTTGCCAGTTCTCTGGCTATTTTACAAGGGAGATCCGTGTTGCATGAGCACAGCAATAACAAAAACAAAACATCAATATGGAATAATTGTATCGCCAACAACTGGATTGGTTATACAGAGGCATACATATAAATAGAGGGAGTATTAACCAATCAAGCTTTGCTGATGACACTCTTATTGCATAAAAATAGCTCCATATAAAGTAATGATAAACCTATCCATGTAGAAATTTGGCTATGAAATACAGATCAGAAACAGGGACACTTATAAAGAAAATGAAACACGCTGAACAGTGAATCAAGTAGTATGGAGAGAGATGCATGCTAGAGATCAGAATGAGAGACAGGGAAAGGAACACATGGATTAGAAAACGAAGGCAAGTTAGATCCACGTCGACTGTTAAGAAAGCCAAGCGTGCATGGGCAGGGCACGTCGCTAGAAGGACCAGCGATCGAGACTGCCGACATGAAGGAACATGCCCCAAGAGAACATCTTGGGCATGTTATGTTATCTCCCTCGCCTGTTCGTGGGTTCGATCCCGACTCTGACGCCTGCTGTATAATTGAAGTTTGTGTGTCTCTCACTCTCTCCGTGGCCTTGTGGATTTTTCTCTGGGTCCTCCGGTTTTTCTCTCCACATTTAGAATCAACGTTGCGTTTAGAGTATTTGGCTGGAATACATTGCCATATGATTAGCCACATCGTTGATTTATGATTTGTGGCCAGGTCGTTTTTGAAAAAAAGCTATATAGCTCAGTGGGCCTTACCTGGTAAAATATAAAAAATGTTTCGTTTTAATTTTTGTACATAAAACAAACTATTTTATGTTATTTACCATAATTCACATCCGAGTTGTCCTCTTTGTATATTGGTACAGACAAGCATTTTAATTCCTAGATCTGCCTATAATAGGAATGGCACATCTAACATTGGAGAGTAACTTGGCAATACCATCATATGCCATTGCCTGATGCCCTTGAAGATTATATCTTACCCCAACTTACAGAAAACGTACCCTTCAGCTGTGCGGCCAATTGGGCCTTACCTAGTAAAATATTAATATTTTATAGTTGTTTATAAAACATCCCCAAGAGGACACCTCTGCAGAGATGAAGTTATGAGATCGTGTGCACGAGGTGAATGGATGGTTTTTATCGAGGGCCCGTGGGGCATCGTGATGGTTTTGCGGAGGTCTTCATCTAACAGTGGATAGTTCATGGCTGGGGATAGTGACTGAGCACACTGCGGTGCTTAGAGCAGTGGATTAACAAAGGGCTGAACATTATTTTCCCCATACAAATTCACATCCCCACACCAAACAAGCCACTTACCAGCACCTAAAAACAAACAAGACAAATGTGTAATAATGGACCTCTGTGGAATACTCTATCATCAGAGGTGCTTTATTGATTGCAGCAAGAAGCCCCTTTCAATTTACACGCCTACTTTTACTTGATTTGAAAACGTGTTAATTGAAAGTGACCCGATCTATTTGCAAAGCCATTGGGTGTATCTCATTGAATGTGCGAAAACAATAATAACGGTCGGTCACTGTTGTTTAACCATACTTCACCGCACCGCTCAATGCGGGTTGGTGAAGAGGGCCACGTGACATCTTCAGATGTCGCTCGTCACTGATGTCAGCAGAGGATGGGAACTGAAGTCAGGTCGCCAAGTTGTGAGCGCAGATGTTGCTACCACAATACCATCACAACAATCGATACTAAAGTAGGAGTACTCACAGTAATAGCCTTTGCTTTGGAAAGCCTCAATGAAATTTCCAAGGCTTTGGGATGTTTGGCCAAATACATGAATGAGTGGCATGCGGGAACAGGCAGGAGTACCCTGAGAAAACCCATGAATACACGGGCATAACACGCAAAGCTCCGCACATTTAAATGCAATAATCCATTTCTGGATCGCTATCTACTAGCCACCTCTTAGTACTGGGGTTAAAGATACAATTTGAGGTACTTCGCTTGTAAGATCTGATAAGATCAGGTTCAAGGTGACTCGATTATTGGTAAAAATGTAGAAAATGTTCATCAAACTTTAGAAAATATCACATCGTCTTATAAACCCATATTCTGAAACCCTTGAACAAATCTTAAGATTGCATGTTCCCCCCCAAAATGTACCTCATAACGATACACGATTTAGCTTACGAGAGGAAGACAACTATTATTAATTTTACAATATGTTGCTTTGTCACTGCTAATTGCATTGCCAATAACATTCACACATGAAAATGGAAACACGACTGTTTGCTCTAAAATCTAAAATCTGTTGCAAAGATATCGATACATTCCACCAGATACAATGCAAGGTAAAGTGATAATTTAATTATCGATTGATACACCAGCGCATTAAAGCAGAGCTTTTGTTGCTTCTGATCATTCCTATTTGGGTTTCATTGTGGCCAGAGCATGTACACATACAAGCTGGCTTGCTCACACACCACACGATGCATCACTGGGAGCAGTATATATAAGATAATCAGTCACCAGCACACTAGCAAATCGGCCAAGTGTGCCTTTAAAAAATCTAAGTGGATGATGACCTCTGGATGACCTTATTGAATATATTTTGGGTACAGAACAATGTGCAAAAATACGGGCTAGATATCAGGCAATTAAAATGTAGCTGACACAGAGCGAATTGCAACTTTGAGTAACTAATCCAGCGCTAATGTTAACTAACCCTGACCTAACCTGAACTAACCATGTCTGCATATAAAATATTGGGCAAAAATAAACGTGCATTTCCGACTGCTTGCTGCACTAATTGAGCACAAGTTGTAATCGTAGTTATCATATGCAAATGTGGGGTTATATGATGATTTGTTTAAAGCTAAAACTGAATATGATGCTTTGAATTCGGGCATAAAAACGCAGCTTTTATTTCAATTACCATGTGGTCAAATTAATATTCCTTTATTATTTTTGTGCTTAACGACCCATTGATGGGTTCTGTAAGGAATGCGCATTACCAATTCCTGTGGTTTATTTGACACAACCCTCAAGAGGTCTGCCGTGTGGCGACCGCGGATCTCCAGAGATTTAACATGCATTTAAACGTGCCAAGATTTTTTTGCATTTATTTTACAAAACAATTAACTGCATGCATATTATTATTATTATATTTGGGTACACAAAAAAAAACTCGAATAAAAATTAAGTGTTGTTTCATTTTTGATAAACATGTGCAGTGGGGTTTTAGAGCTGTGAAATATTAATTGTGTGAAAACAAATAATTCAACGATAATACTATTCAACATTTTAAAATATTTATACGGATGTTTTTACTAAAATTAGTATTTCACAACGGTGGATTATACGACATTTATTATTAAATAAGTAAAAAAGAAATTAAATGTAATTTTTCTCCATATTTGATATTTAATTTGGAAAGTACAACAGCCTTCTTTAAAGGTGTGTATATTAACATGAATCGAAGCAAATTCCCTGTCTTCCACCACTTTCTGATTGGCTAGCACATGGAAAATGTGCCAAATATAACTTTAATTAGTAGATCGCATTTGATGAGCATTATAAGCAATTAAAATGAAGGTGCATAAATTGTACAACAAAATTAAAATGTATACAGTATTTGCAATAAAAAAAGAGATGTCCTCCATTAAAAAAAACCTTCTAATTTATATATTTTAGAAAAGTACCACTCCATTTAATTAACATAAATTAAATCAGAAGAGACTACATTTATATGAATGAATACCACGGAGGTGGCCATTGTGATCTCCCGGCACGGCAGTTGAATGGGCAATTTCGTGGCGTATCCCTGCCTTCGCTCAGGGATACGCCACAATCAGTCAACTGGCCAATCGCGTGCGCGTGCACTGAATTGTGGGTTTTCCCACCTCTTCCAAAATGACTGGCCAGCGTAGACGATGAAATACCCCTCTAGAGTTACCTCCAATGGAGGCCCTTCTGCCAGCGTGGGGCATGTGTGGGAAATTGCAGGGCTGCCGCTCCTACCGGAGAGTTGACAGCAGCCACGGCGCAGAGAGTTGGAGCTTCTCGCATTATCTCGGGATGACCGATGGAACTGAGCGTCGCTTTCACGAGCGTCTGAGCAGGGGGACCTGCGACTTGACCTTTGGGCAAATTTGTGTTCATCTGTCAATACTCGTGACCGTCAGTCTGTCCAGATGTGGACTTTTGACAAATCAAGTAATCAGCAAACACAATGTTAACATGTAATTTACATATGTGTAATAAGAGCCTATGTCGGATTCACGTGGTGATCGGCTTTGCCGGTCCCGCTTTACAGCCAATGGGGGGAGAGCCTGGGAGCATGGCCTCGGCGTGATCACGGGATGTCAGCTAGGTGATTGGTTTCGCTGGTCTTGACCTCAGCCAATGGGAAGACAAGTCAGGGGCGTGGTCCTGGGAGTTGATGGGGGATATGGAACATTCGGCGCAGGCTATTGAGGATTGGCTGGAGTGTACCACGTGACCCAGGCATTAAATAAGGGGAGAGAGGAGAGACACGGGGTCAGACACGGAACGAAGAGAGAAAGAGGCCACGCGCGAGTGGGGCTCCGGGTGCCACGTGGTGGTGTGTCTCTGGTGGCTGTCTGCCCGCTTCCCGTTGCCTGCCAGCAACGGGGAGTGTTTGTGAACTGAAGAAGTGAAATAAAAGGACCGATTCTACAAGCCGTCTCCAGCGTGTTATTACATATGCAATAATACGTGGACATCCATTTACAGATACCCCGCCGATTTTTAATGACTCTCACTTTTCTTCTCGACAGGTGATTGAATGCCTCGTGAGAGCCATTGCTCCCGTATCTTACAGACGAGGTGTAATGATCGCATTCAGATTGGTGGGAGATGCGCCGAGGCTGCGATATAAAATGTTTTCTCTGTAATTTGTCTCTTGATTTTTTAGTGGAGTATCTATAATCGGCTTACCCTGCATTCACTGCGTTACTGTTAACAAATTGGAGTATTTGGTTGGATATTTATCGATTAATTTAACATTTTTTACTGTGAATAAACCAACCTGCTTGTTAAAACATAACATGAGAACAGAATGTTAAATGGTTTAAACAGTTACACTCAAATGCGATACAGTCAATAGATATGTGTATGAAATGACCACAAGCCAAAAGCACATACGTGTACATGAGAATTACACTCGATGTTTAACACGTAGGCTTTCGCGACCAATATTATTCATAATCAACGTTTTTGGGTTTAGATCGCGTTATTTATAAATGTGTCGTAACCCTCCACCACCCGACACGGCCAATCAGTAAAAAAGTGTCACGTTAACAAAAGACAATTAGTTCACTGCTTTAGCCCACCGGTGTCTTGAAGCGTGAAACCACAACATTTACAATTTGAGTACGACGTTTCGCTGGTAATTGCATCCAGCATCATCGGGCAATTCGCCAGAATGGTGAGGCTCTGCTGTGTCTCCCGTTCTTATATAGAGCAGCAGCAGGGTGACGTCATCATGTTCCAGGTCACAATAGAAAGGACAACAAACTAAACACAAAAAGTAGTTCTAAAGAAATGAGATTTCAATCTATGTTTAAAAGTGCATAGCTCCAGTGACTTCCTAATATGGGAAGGAAGAGCGTTCCAAACGGCCGCAGAAGCGCATCTGAAAGCACGCGATGCGGTGACTGTCTTTGCTCGATGGCCAGCCAAAAGCCGCTGCGAGGATGACCGCAGTTCGCGTGATGGTGGTTTATGCTCCGACTCACAGAGAATGTGTTGACGAATGTGGTGAGTTTTATTTTATTTATGCTTGTGCACCACTGCCAACGCAGCAGCATCACCAAATAATTTGTTTCGCGTACAAAGGAATTGTCCTCTGCCCCAAGCAGGATTATCTCCTCAGAAGTTGCTAGCCCAGATTTCAACCCTGGACACTGGTTTTCCTCAACTATATGCATAATAAAAACTATAAGAATACGGCACAATGGTACATATCCAGCTCAGTGGGAACTGAGGTATAGACGGATATGTGAAAAGGTTGGATGAGTAAACAGACAAACCTAAAGTGCAAACTGATTTCAACATGGCAACATGCTTTACCGTAATGCACGAGTGAATATTCACGGGATAAGGAATACAGTGCTGCATGTGAAAGGGTGAACCTCGATAGGAAATGCCATTTACACCATTCATAAATACTGAGCCGAGCGGGGGCGGTTAATCCGTGAGGGTGGATGTGTGACGGTTGGATGTGTGATGCACTTATATCTCAAAACATTTGAAAAATATTAAAATAAACCAAAATGAGGTTGAGGCAGCATATCACATGCATGTGTGTATGTTGAATTTTGTTCGCACTGTACGTAGCCAACCGTGCTAATCGGAGATGCGAGGGGAAGAACAACAAACGAAACACAAAAAAGAGTTCTCAAGAAATGAGTTTACAATCGAGATTTAGTGGCCTGCATGTTTGGAGCCAAAGTTGCCACTATTTGTCACAGTCTTGCGATGCAGCATTACAAATCCCACTCCTGCTGCTGATCTCTTCAACTCCGTGTTCACGGGAGTCGTCCCCGGGCATGCTTTCCCCTCCTTTGGCTGCCACTGCCATGCGTTTCGACCGTCGGCCATCGTCACTTTGAGCGACGTGTCCTGCTCAAGCCCGCTTACCTTTCTTAACAGTCAATACGATGTCCCTGATTTTGCATTTTGTTCCCCGATCCACGCATCTGCACCCCCGATTAGCACGGTCGGCTACGTATGGGGCGAATGAGGTTCAATATACACAGTGTTAATTCAAGTGTCCCCTTCTCAGCGCTTCTTTGCACACTATTAAAACCTCGTTCAAATTGCATTTGTCGTAAACAAGGCCCCCTCTTTCCCCACCCGACTCCCCCCCCCTACCGACCCCCTTTGTCTTCCCAATGTGATGGCTAAACACTTTTCTGCCCCCGAGATTTTCATTGCCCCCCCCCCCCCCAGCTACGACCAGCCCGACCCACAACCCCTCTAACACGCGCCTGGTCTGTTGTCACTAAAATGACACCTCCACTTTAAACAGCAGCACCATTCTTCGTCTCAAACCACTATCAAATCACGTACAATTGTATAATCGCCGTAAAGCGCCGTGGACAATGCGCTATATCCATTTCAATAAGACGGGGTAAACATTCACTGATCGAAAACTTTCTTCCATCAGCAGATTCCTACGTTGCTTTTTCAAAAGCACGAACAATTTGATCGTGCACGCCGCTCTACATAATCATCGCATTCAACAATTGCCTCGCAAAATGCCTTCCCACGTATGTCCCAGTCACGTTTCCTCCCAACGAGAGGCTTTCAATTGCCGAAAGAGAAGTCGTTGTACGTGAGTTTTGTTTTGCCCGTATTTATCTTGAGCCCACATTTGCAGCCCTCTCGATTAAGTTCTGCAAACATTTTCCAGAGTTAATTTCCAATTGGACGGAACATCGTGATTTTTTGCAATATCCCGGCATCTACAAAGTAAGCTGTATCTGCGGCAGCTGTTACATTGGGGAAACTAAGCAACTTGTCTCGGACCGTGTTTGTGAACATAGGGCAGATTTGAAACACGATAGGACCAATACTTCTGCCGTGGCTAATCATTATTTTAATGCGGCTGCCTCAGACGAAAGAGATTTCTTTAAGACGATGCTACTTTGCAAGCCTACTGACTATCAACAAAGATTCGTTCATGAAGCCATCCATATATACAGACACAGACACAATTTCTACCGAGAGGAAGGTTATAGACTCAAAAATCATTGTAAATATGTCATCAACCACTTTGGGTCATGACTTAAATTGTATTTTCTTCATGGGATCTCCTTTGCCAGTACCAAAATATACTAATAGGGTTTTCTCCCTTTTTTTCTGGCAACAAAACTGACACCTTTTGCAAGGAATCATGCTTACATTAACCACAATACCTGCAGTCAAATGCAAAAAAAACTAATACTCTGATAATTAAAAAAAAGGGAGAAAACCCTATTAGTATTATATTTTCTTGTTAATCAAACTCCACCGTCAGCAGTGTGGTGTGCGGAGCGGGGTGCAGGGATTTGTTGGCGGCCCTTTGCTGCATTGGCATTGCTGCTGCATTGGCATTGCTGCTGCATTGGCATTGCTGCACCGCCCATGCTGCTGGTGCTGTTGATACACTTGGGCTACGCCCATCTCCAAACCTGTATAAACAGTTTGACTTTAGACGCCAACTCCTTTGCCTGATGACGACGGCTTGTGTTGTGATGGAAACGTCGTGATATTTTTATTCCCTTTTTTATTTTTTTCTATCTTCGATACTTTACCGAAAGAACCAAAGAATATGAATTTCTGCAGTCACGAAAGTTTGAAGTAAAAATGTAACTATGCATCAAATATAAAATATGAAAAACTCCAGTCGCTTATTTTTAGCTATATTCCTTCTCTTTTTATCCCACAGAGCCGAATGTGAACCCAGGTGCTTAAAAATGTTAAGTCTCTGGACAGGAACCATTAAGCCCCGCGGCTTGGGGCAGTTTATAGCAATTGGGATAAAATGTGGCAGATATTTCTGGACGGTCGTCCAAACGCAAGCACGAGGTACAGGGAATAGACGCGGGCGATGGGTGCACTTAATTTAAACAGAAGTAAGCTTTAAGGCTGGGCAGGTTATCATTCACCCTTTCTTCAAAAGGAGCATATTCTCTGCTCAGCCTCAACATGAGACATCTCTATGCCTAGCCATTATTTTGTCATGACTGGTGTTATTTTGCTTCGTTTGAAGTGTTCTGTGACAGTAAACACGCGCGCTTCGTACTGCATTGTACGAGCAAACTTGAAAATAGAGAATTTAATTAGTAGAGTTGCAGATGCATTATTGTTATTACTCAACGATTTTTAAAAGACAAAATATACGATTTTAGAAACTTCCAACAGGCCGCAATGCTCCAAAATATGAATTGGTACTGGCAAGCTGTCAGAATAAAAATAAAAACCTGCTCTGGGTGTTGCCTCAATGTATAACAGTACAATTGAAACCATTTGTACGGGTGGAGGGGCGCTGAACCAGATGTCCCGACCCCCACTGGCACGGCAGTAATCAAAGCAGCTCACAACTCAAATGCAAACACCGTGCATCAAAACTATCGCTCACAGACTAACGCGTTTAACTGCTGTTTTATAGCGGGCAGTGTAACACCGCCCCTTTACCAATCCACTGCTGGGCGAAAGCCCCCCTTTAAGCCACGAGGAATAGATCATCTTGACCGTACTTCGTCACGCTGCTCCGTGCGGGTTGGACAAAGCGGGTGGGCACAAGGACCTGTGTGAGCTATCGCTCACCACTGGTGTTAAGCCGTGGCCGGGAATCGAACCTGGGTGGCTGGGTTGATCGTACAGAGCGCTTGCCACGGCGCCACCTCTCCACCCAGTGTCACCTTGCACTGCAACATAGCCATGTCCACTTGTGCATCGGAGAACGTGGCACATATGTAAACAAACACGCAGGTAAAATTACTAACGCTTCATTATATTCACCGTTCGTATAATTACGTTTAATGCCATTGATTTTGTTTTTAAGTATTTACACTTTCTTTAAATCCTGAAATCGGTCAATTCGCCAAGACATTCACTCATGTGGGTGAATGCGGCGATAACAATGGGATCTCCCTCTGCTTGCCGCACCAAACGAGACGCTTCTAAGCCCGTTCTCCGCACGAAACACTTTGGGTTTTTTTTCCCCTACGGAGAGTAAAGATCCTATGAGCACCGACGCAGTGCGCAGTGGATCTCGGCGTCGTATTTGGGAGGGAGGCTCAAGCCGCAGATCCGCACTCTCCTCCGGGTGTTTTTTTCCTTCCAGGGTTAAGCCCGAATGCTGTTCGGGAAACGACGTCTCAGCTGGCTACCTGAAGAAGCTCTCATCACGTGGAGCACGAACCGAGAGCTGCACGTCGGAGAGCTGCACGGCGGAGTACGCAGGGGTTGTGTCGTGAGGCGGCGGCGACTTCCAATGGCCGTGCCATCATCACGCGACGTGACGCTGCGCAGGCCGAGAGGATTCCAGCGGTGTTTATTGCTTCTCGTTACGACGTCTCTGATGCCCCGATGGCACAGAGATAAGTCGTAATTGCCTGCTGCATTTGGCAGATATTTTCCCAATAAGTACACATCCCACGTACGGCTCAGAATATTCTATCGCATCAGAGCACCTGGATATTTCCCCAGTTAGAATGGCATGCAGAATCGGGCGAATGGATTCTCACATTATGTTAACTGAGGCTTCAAAGCAAAGCTTATAACCAAAATAAAAATGTTACGGTTTATCCGCTTACAAATGCTGCACGCTCTTTCACCAAGGCATCGTCGTCACCGTTTGTTATCAGAAATGAATTGCAGTTGTAGAAAAAACGCATTTATGACAGTGTGGGCACAGCCCCGGAGTGCCGATTGCATACCTGTCTTTGTACGGTTGTACAGTTGTTCCAAAGATTGTTTTTTTTTTATAAAGAGGTTTCCTTTATTATGAGATCATCCTAAGTGCGATCGCCTTCGACTATACAAGCTAGCAAGGTGCCGAGTAAGGGAATATAGACTCCACAGTGTGGCGCAACTTGTCTCGAAGTGTAAGGCGTCGGACATTTAGCAGCATAGATGCCGGAGCAATAACGCCACACTCATGGAACCCCAGAGTTGCCGTGAGCCAGCAGCGCTAGGGCCGAGCCTCTTTTACATTTCCAGCCGAAGGTGTTGCCGCATCACGACGTGGCGATGGTTTTTTGGGATCGTTTCTGATGGGAAATACCATGAGACACGCCGATTGACGAAACATAATTTGATTTAGCGGGGGAATTAAGTAGTCGAGGAATCGAATCACCATTGCTCTCACCGTTACCATGTTCGTAGTGGTGCCCCGATGTCTCTCTTGTGTGTATATATATTTAGCAATACGTACAATGGACGTGGCAGGACATTTCTCCGATTTATTTGGCTCGGGTTGTGCGTCTGCTCCACTAAACAATTCAACACTAAAGTAGGAGGTGAAGTTCGTAAAAAAAATCCCAAAGCAGTTGATTTCCCACACAACTGAAGCTTACACGTTGTCATTTGTGTGCGTTTTACTTTGTAAGCCATGGATTCTTTTGTTAAATTAAAATAAAATTGTCCCCGCTGACAAAGCAGTTGTTAAACATACGTGCTGTCAACTCACTTCACAGGGCCCTGCAAAAGTGCGGTTGTGATTACACATTTCCGCAGATGGTTGCCGAAAACACACTCCTGATGGGTAAGGACATGTGCTCCGGTTGTTGAATCTCTCATTTCTCTCCCGAGGACTGCACGGCTGGCCGGTTAAATCTTTAAAAAATTATGACAAGGTGGCTTTCAAAAGAAATGTTTCCCTTAAAGTCATAATGTGGCTTGCAGCTGTAAAACACATTACTCGTCAATTCATTCAACATGAGCAGGACACACCATGGGCTCATTTGCTGTGTGGTAAACTTCAGACTCGTCCCTCGGAACATCATTTGTAAGCAGGAGGACATAATGCACCGTTTTGCCAGATTATATCATCACAGCCACAGCAGTAAAATAATCGCTCCACTTGCATGCATACGTGATGTGGCATCGTCTTAGTGCTTACGACACCAACGCAAAGTTATGTTGTTTAGATGTACTGTACCGCCATAATGTCGTTTACACGTAGGTTCTGCTTACACGCCATTTTCCTACGAGATATTTTGGAAACTACTGCTGAAAGCCAAAATACAATAAAAAGTAAATGAGTCCATTTATATCTTGATGAAAAATGTCACCTGTCTACTGTGAACCCGTCGTTATTCTCGTGCCTTGTTGTCGTTTTGAGTCCTGTGCAACGAGCCAACACAGCAGTCAGTCCAGGGACGAGGGCACGGTGCAGAGTTAATGCAAGTGCGATGACATTTGGGCGCCGCGGTGGCGAGACGTTATCTCCCTCGCCTGGTAGGGAGGTCCTGGGTTCGAGCCCGGCCCTCTGATAACTGCTGGAGTCTGCTTGTTCTCTCTCTCTCAGTGGTCGCGTGGCTTTTTCTCCAGGTCCTCCGGTTTGTCCCTCCACATTTAGAAACATGCGTTTAGAGTATTTTTCTGCGATACATTTCCACGTGATAAGCCACTTCATTGAGATATAATTATTTGTGGCCAGTTCGCTTCTAAAAATAGCTATATAGCTCAGTGGGCCTTACCTGGTAAACTATAGAATAGTTGAATACTCTAAATAGTATAATAATGTAGATGTAAACCCCATGCCACCAACAGGGCTGGCCAATTACGCCTTGAGCCTGTTTGGTTCAACGGTTTGGCACAATAGACTTACAATCCAGCGGTTGCAGCTTAATCTCCTGGTGCGGCAGTTGAAATATCGGGGCGAGTTTATTAAATCACTCCGCCTCTTTGCACCCTGCAGTGTAAACAGTTGATCGTCAATTTGCGTGTTGGGAGGTAAAGTGCAGCAACTCTCAACTGTGAAAAGGTGTTTAGCAAAAGTGAAAAGTAGGCCAAAGACCCTCATTGAGGGGCTCTCTAATGGAGACCGTTCTACCAGAAGCGACGTTAGCAAACAATTGAAGGGCTCCACCTATGAAGGCCAGCACAACACAACACACGAGGGGGTGGGTGGATAACATCACGCCCGACCTTCTTTGTCTCTCCAGTGCTAATATTCACACACTGCACAAGGTACTAATTTTTATGTATGCATGTTGAACTTATTTCGCACCGTACGTAGCTAACTGCTAATCGGAGATAATTTAAGGATTAATTGATCGAGGGAAGATAGATCGGTTCATATATTCATCATCATTGTTGGCTTTAGCGGGAATTGAACTCGGGTTGCTGGGTTAGTAGCACAGTGCGCTAACTACTACACACCCACTCCCTACATAAGGTACGTGAATATTAACATGCAAACACACACAGCCATGTTGAGTGTTCTAGCTTTTTTCAGCAACTGGAAACATTCTGCCCCAATTTTCACCTGGCAAAAACTATTTCCACCTGCCCAGAAAGTTTTATTTTGCTGTGAGGGAAATTTATGGTACTTAAGAAGGCACCTGAAACATCGTTCTGCCAGATTGTCACAGCCCAGCAGCAGCAGCAGCAGCAGCAGCAGAAAACTCACTCCACCCACAAACATACGTGATATGGCGAAGTCATATCACCAAGCCCACTCAGATGTAGGAGCCACGGTGGTGAGATGTTAACTGCCTTGCTGGTATACAGGATGCCGTGGGTCTGATCCCAACCATGACACCTGTATATTTAGAGTTTGTGTGGCTCTCCCCGTGGTCGTGTGGATTTTTCTCCGGGTCCTCAGGTTTTTCCCTCCACATATATAAAACATGTATTTAGAGTATTTGGCTGCTATAAATTTCCACGTGTTAAGCCACTTCGTTGAGCTATAATTTGTGATAGCCAGGTCGCTTCTGAAAAATAGCTATATAGCTCAGTCGGCCTTACCTGGTAAAAAATAAACATTGTAGTTTTAACAGATGGACATTTGTGTCTTCATATGGCTGCAACACTGAACCTGAATAAGACGAAGTGTTTTGCTTCTTGCCTACAGCTTTTGTTCCATTAATCTTTTGGGTTTGCAAAATTCAGTCAAGCCAATGTGTAGTGAGTCCAATTGAGTCACAGACGTTGTCTTGGGAGAAACACTTTATTTCACCAACTCAACATAACACAACCTACACTTGGGTGTTGAATGCCCATCGAGCCACGCTATGGCAGAACTAGACACGGTTCGCTATCCCGGCCCAGACCACAAGCTGGGTCCCGACGTGGATCTTCTTCACCAGCAACCTGAAGAACCCCGAGCCCTTCACGGGGCCCCGTTATATCGGCCTGGGCTGTGGCTGGCTCCGCCCCTCGCCCCGCCCACCTTCTAGATCTCTTTCCTGAAGGCTCCCGAAAGCTCTTTTATACCACGTGACCACCCACCGGTGGCCCCCCTCCACTATCATCCGGTCACGTGTCGGCAGTTCAACCAGCGTATCATGCCCCAATGTAACCTTGGCTGGCTGACACTCCCTCTCGCTCCCTCACCGGGAGCCCGCTCTGCACACTGTACGTGGTGTCTCCGTGCTGACCAGTGCTCACCCAAGCCCTGCTAGGGCTGGTACTACGCCCAGTAAGCGGGCTACACATAATGCCAACACATTATCCGCCGTGGCTTCGTAAGCCCGGCACCACACAGTGACATTCACATACCGTGCAAGAGAAATTACTAATAAAGGACACAGTAGCCTCCTGACCATACAGGTATGTAGTTTTCGTAGCTATGCTGAGCTTAGTCAGTGGAGGTTTATACATAATATGCAACATTGTATAGAACTAAAACTCAATGAAACAATTTTTATTTGATCAGGTATGGCCCACTGAGCTATAGCACTCGAAGCGACCTGACGACAAATGATAGGTCAACGCAATGGATTATGACGTATAAAATGTATAGCAGCCAAATACTCTAAATGGTGTTTCTAAATGTAGACGGGTAAACCGGAGGACCCTGAGAAAAAAATCCACACGATAACAGGAAGAGACAGAGAACACACAAACTCCAAATATACAGGTGTCAGTTACAACAACAAACAATACACACAAAAATCGGAGTGCAAAGTATCGGAAAGGTAAGCAAATCACTATAAATAAATAATCATAAAGTATATATGTTTCAATTACATAAGTACATCAATGAGGAAGCTTGGATGTCACAGGAGGGAAAAGTCTGTGTTGATAGCTGATGAAACCGCTCCAAGACAATGGAGTAAGACTCCTCCACTTCCGGCTGAGTGAAGTCCAGCTTCTCCGTCGTTTTCTCCCATCTGGCTCCAGCGATTTGATGAGCTGCTCGGTCACGTGCGTGTCACCAGGTGACTCGTACTGCTTCAGCAGTGCGGCGCACTATCTCCATCGAGACTGCACGGAGGAGTGCAGCGCACAGGGCCGCAGCCACGTGGAATTGCTGTGCAGACCTTGCACTTGACTTTCCTGTACGTTGCATGACTGTCGTGTTTTTGTATTGTTTGTTGTAACGTTCTTACCCGCCCCTGACTGGACATCTGTGAAAAAGAGCTTCATCGCTCATGGTCACGATGCTGCATTCAATTTATTCAAATGCCTCGCGACACGTCTCCCGGTTGGCCGTGAAAAATTTCCCACCGCATCCTCTTGAAGCTTTTGATAATAGGGAGCTGGAGCCCAATGTGGATCAATGGCAGCCTGTGCCGGCCGTGCGAGAACTTTGCGACCTGGCACAACGCTGGTTTGCGGGTGACCGTGTACTCAGCGGACCCAGCACAACTCAGAAGAAGGGGTAGCGCTTCCGTCTGGAGGAGTGGAAGTGGCCTCGGCTGCGTGGGGTCGTGAACGAGAATGTGACATTTTTTGTGAGGAACGGTTTGCAAGCCGTTCACTGGTGGCATCTAATTATTTGCAGCTCACAGTCCGCGTGGCAGCCGTTGAAGTCTCCGACGTAGATGGCTCTCTGAGAGGTCTAAGACGTAGATGGCTCCCTGGGAGGATCATTCGTTTCCCTCCGGTGTGGACGTGGGAACTGACGGGCGGCGCGATGCAAATGCTGCTCCACTGTCGCCCCATGGGCCAAGAGTGTGTCACTGAACTACATCCTACGCTCGATCAAGGTTGAGCCGCATATGGAGTTTATCAGAAGCACATGCCGACATGTTTAGTTCTCTATGCGGCCAGTGCCATATCATTTGTAGACAGTATGGGCACACCTACAAAACGTGTGCCCATACTGTGGATATTGAGGCCTAATGTGAAGGGATTTTAGAAGTAGGGTAGTTATACGACATCATGATTTCGTGGGCTCTTCTCTAACACGTAGCAACGAACTCCTGCATATGGGAGGACCGATGTGAATGTGTTAATCTCATGACACCACAGGAATACAATGGGGAGAAAGAGATTAATAATGAATAATACAAAAATTCGACTTGACTTGCAGAATGTATAGAGGTGTGGCAGTACTATGTTTATATCTAAGTCTGTTGGTCTTACAAATAACAGTTTCCCTTGCAACCAAAATACATGCCTTCATGTTTGAGCATCCAAGATATTCCGTTCCACAGTGGAGCTAACTGCCGATGTCTACTTGTGGTCTGGGAAGACTTTTCAACCTCCTAGTAATTCAAGATCCAAGGGCAAATACAAATTTCCAGGACTCTAGAGTGCGTGTGTGTGTATGTATGTGTGACGCGACCAAACCATCTGTATGCAAAAACCATTCTGGAGCAAATGCTCATTTTTCACTTGTCTGCCCGGGGGGGTGGGGGGGGGTCTCAAACCCAGGATCACAGAGGTGCTGGCTCAGTGCTCTGACATTGTGCATTGGTCCCCTGAGCCCGCCAGCCACCTCATTAACACCACTGGTTAAACTCTCTTTGTAGATGTGGAGAGGGGAGTGAGTGTGAGTGGTGGGTGTGCTCCTGCTATTGCCACGAGCTACGCCGCTGCTGGTTATATTTTAGCGTTATCTGAGCACGGACACAATTTTCATGGGGACGGGCCTAGTGGGGAAGGAGGAATGCAGACAGGAGGCTGGTTAGACTCATTTGCCTTCCTCCTGGGCTCGCCTTTTATAGCGTCGTGCCAAGGAGTATTGGTACAGACAGTTTTTATTTTTTAAAGATGAAATAAAGCTCAGAGTAAAACAAATATCTGAAAGTTCTAATAATCCCTTTAATTTTACCTCCTAGTTGCTGACTTGCTTGGGCACCATGAGCCACTTCGTGGCAGTGTCTATGCCAAATGGTGAATTTACATGTAGCCTAAAAAAATAATCAGATCCAGATATATAATGGATTCATATTCACAACGACAAAACAATTATTATGCACGTGCCCTGCCACAACAGTCAATACATTCACCCACTAAAAATGTTGATATACCTACCATAGGTTTTGGGTTAGAAGCGGGTTATACCAGGGTTGCACTATAAATATGTAATGTCTGTCATTCTTACGAATAATATATATATAATCGGGTGCTGGAGTTGGGTTAATCATTTTCATCTCACCACATAATCGCACCTCCGATTGGCACGGTTATCTACGTACATACATCTACATTCGTTCATTCCCTGTGCCCAACATGGCACGGCCGAGGCCCTGCAGTGGAAAACCAACCTGGAACCTCCCGGAGTCGTGCTGCCTCAGCACAGCCCCAACACGGCGCTGTTGTCCAGTGGAACAGAGGTAGGAGAGCAGCTGTACGATGCTTGTGGGATTTGACGCAAGGAAGGATGCGATGGAAAGTTATGCTCGCAAAGTGCATAATCATTTCTCAAATTCCACAGGAACTTTATAATATGCACAACAACCCATTTTGCAGGACAGCAGGCAAACGAGCATCATGAAATCGCAATGCTGTGGAGAATTCGCACTTTGGTTAAAGATTAGGCACCGGTGCTTGTGAAGTGAACTTGAAGAATGAACACGTGCTCTCCACATTCCGTGGAGTAGAATAAAGTGAAAGAACAACTTTGAACTGTGAAAATTAGGATTTATGGGATGTTTCCGCTAGCCAAAATGTCCACAAAGCTAAATTCCACACGGTTGATCAGTAAGGCCCCATAATGTTGGTCCTGTGTGAGACATTAACTCGTGTAGCTCAGTTGCTCGCAGATTCAAGGCAACGTTGCTGTCAAGTCACGACCTGTCTGTGTTTAAGTAAGTTGATGACTGTTGACCTGAGCCACTGATGGATCATTCTACGCTCCTGTTCTGGAAACTCTTACCTTACCACTATTTAACACACGCCAGGTAGTGCTGCACTTTTACAGCAACGGAGGATGAACCCTCCCTGGGAAAGGAGCCATTCCCCAACCTTTAATAATATAGCCACGGGCATCAGCACTCTTAATACGTTTAACATGCAAACATTATACATTTTCACAGTTCAAAGACATATCAAAGCATTGCATTTTAACAACGTATCTTGTTATATCACCTTTTGTACGGTATCGCTTTGATGTGTTATTTATCAGTAAAACCATATGTTAAACTTACAAAAAAAGAGTATTCGTCTAATCTTACATTGTATATATTTTGATTGTAATCAACAGTAACAACAGGCTTAAAACCATGAACATTACGTTAATTTGTAATATAACAATGGGCTATAACGAGCCGTGAACTTGAATTGTATACATCTTGGTGTATCTGCAGGCAACTGCTTACTGATGGGGGAGTTGAAACGTATATATGATTGTACATTCATTTCCATTATTTTTAGACGATAATTTAGGATTGATGCACATTCTAAAGCACTTAAGACGAGATTAAATGTATTGTGGGGGGAAAAACCCCATCAAACCTGAAGGCAAGACCACACTACTCCCACTGTTTGCCTTCCTAACAACAGATCGACGTCGGCGAGATGCGAATGCAGCATTGGAAGGTTTTAAAACCCGTTTTTGGATGAAACTAATGACGGACAGTCCAGAGATGTGAACGTGGCTCACTCGCTAACAAAATGAAAAATGACGATCAGAAATTGCAGCACGTGAGAGTTTTAGATGCATTGCAGCTGCACAGAACACTCAAAAAAAGACGAGCGTCAATTCGGTGCCAATCATCCATGTGTAGATGGAACACGTCTCGATTTACGATGATGACAAATACACGATTCTGTTTTTAGTTTGCACGCACAGTGTATTCCACATTCCCGCTCCAACCATCTCCCGATGCACAGCCCCCGCCGCTCTTGACAAAGACCAAATGGAGGCCGTTGGGCGGCGTAGGCGCCGAGGTATTTTTGTTTGCAGCCAGCGGAGCACGTGCGGCCCAATAATGGCTTTTTCAGAGGGCCCAGGTGGGGTGTGTCCAACACAGTTAATTGAAAGGTTCATCATTTCCTTTGCCGTGGGCATAAATCTTTTGGCCACGCCTAACATGGGAATTTTTTTTGGAAAACACCCGGGGTTGACGACGTGTTGTGTCATATTTGGACTGAAAAAAATTGTAACTTTGCCCCATGAATCTAAATCACGTGAAAACCCCCTAGCGTAAAGACTGACGTATGGTCATGGTGGGATGGGGGGGGGAGAGCCGGAGGCTGGACTGGGAATTCTATACCGGCAGTCGATTACCTTGTGCTTACACTATAGGACACCGTTACAATTGCTGCAAACTAAACTCCACTTCTGTGGAATGCGACCGCATTGGCAAGCACGCCAAAATATTTAATCCCAAGGGTCGCATTAACTGGGCAATTTTAAATCAGTTGATATCTGATGTAAAAATAGCGCGGTCTTTCTTTTTTGAATAGGAAACTTTTTTCAGGGCCTTCATTCATTTCGCTTTATTTTTACAATAAAAAAAAATAGATCTGGAATCTCGATACAGAATGTGAGTTACAGAATATGTATATATCTATTTGAGCATATTCACTTTCAAAGTAAAGGCAAGATTAACATGTTAGAGGTTGAGTAACTGTTGGAACCCTCGGTTTAACACGTAGGCTTTCACGACCAATGTCATCCATTATACAGGTTTTTTGTGTGAAAAGTAAATAATATAAATATATTTTTGTATATTTCTTATTATCACATAAATGATATGAATATATATTAATACGTTTCTTATTATAATATAAATTATATAAATATATTTATAAATATAAATAGAAAAATATATTTATTAATATATTTATTATTATTTTTAAATTTATATATTTACGCAATCTAAGCAAAAAAAAAAAACCTGTATTATGTTGGAAAGCTATTGTTGGTTTGTTTAATAGATTACACGCCATATTCCACAAGATACCTTATACATTGTAAATATGTACATATCTGTAGTGATTGAGCCTATTCCTTCTCCGGCTTCATGGCCGAAATGTTATTCACCTCCTGTTACACGCCAGCTGCACGTCAAACTAAAAGTGCAATGAGGATGGCTGCTTCCAGGGTGAGAGAGCTGAATTGGCACCACTGCAAAACTGAGTTTGACTCTGGGTTTCTGCCACTCGTGATTCAAGCAGTCTCTCAAGTGTAGGGAGCTAATGCTGTCAGCCTTGTTACTGCACACACATACATTTACCTGTTGTTTTTGTCACTTAATTAGACTAATTATGAGCTCTGAAAATTAAAACATATTTTGTACACGCATGTATTTTGAACTATACGTAGCCATCTGTGCTAACCAGAGGGAACGACAACAAACTAAACACAAAAATAATTCTCAAGAAATGTGTTAAATCTAAATGATGTAAAAGTGCATAGCTCCAATGGCTTCCTAATATTGAACGGAAGAGCATTCCAGACAGCTGCAAACGCACATCGCAAAGCGTGTGATGCAGTGACTGTCTTTGTTCGATGGTTAGCCAAAAGCTGCTGAGAGGATGACCGGAGTATGATTGTTTATGCTTTTTGATGAGAAATACCAATCTTATAGCAGCGTGGATAATTGTTGCTTATATTGTGCGAAGATAAACAGGTCAATTTAAAGAATGTTCTTAATAAGCTCAAATTTCCATCATTGTATCACCATCTGATACGTTCACCATTATCAGAATATTTATTCATACTGGAGGAATCCGATGAGCTCTCAAGCTCTTTTTCACAGACGGCAAGTAGGGGCACGGGGTAAGAACGTCACAATAACAAAGAGTACACAAACACGACATGAGTGCTGATTACAAGAAAGGCACACAAATCACCCAAACACAGACAAATTAAAAACTAAACCATCATCCTACCAGGCAAAGCCCACTGAGGTATTCACTTAACTCTGGTGTTCTGCAAGGATCTGTTTTGTCTCCATCATTAGTTATTATTAATAATAATAATGTATCCAACAATAAACTATGATAACATTTCTAACACCTAGTTTTAAGCTTCAGTTAACTAAAATAATGCTATCCTGCTACAGACAAGTATATGCATGAGTAGTTTTAATGAATAATGCATATAATGTTAATAATTGGCCCAGGTAAATTGGAAAATATAAAAAAAAAATTGATTTGTAATGGATAATATCTCATTTAAATCTGATTGGCTGTTGCTGTGAAGTGAAGACAACTATGGAAGAAGCTGGGTCAGGTGACACAGGGATTCTGACTTGCTGGATTTTACTCTGACATCCTGAAGATGCTTGATGCAGTCTCAAGCTAAACGTTGTATCTAATTTCTAAATTAGATTTTTAGAACAATACTACAGTGAGGGAAAAAGTATTTGATCTCCTGCTGATTTTGTACGTTTGCCCACTGACAAAGAAATGATGAGTCTATAATTTTAATGGTAGGTTTATTTGAACAGTGAGAGACAGAATAACAACAACAAAATCCAGAAAACCGCATGTCAAAAATCTTATAATTTGATTGGCATTTTAATGAGGGAAATAAGTATTTGACCCCCTCTCAATCAGAAAGATTTCTGGCTCCCAGAAGTCTTTTATACAGGTAACGAGCTGAGATTAAGAGCACACTCTTAAAGGGAGTGCTCCTAATCTCAGCTTGTTACCTACATAAAAGACACCTGTTCACAGAAGCAATCAATCAATCAGATTTAAAACTCTCCACCATGGCCAAGACCAAAGAGCTCTCCAAAGATGTCAGGGACAATATTGTAGACCTACACAAGGCTGGAATGGGCTACAAGACCATCGCCAAGCAGCTTGGTGATAAGGTGACAACAGTTGGTGCGATTATTCGTAAATGGAAGAAACACAAAATAACTTTCAATCTCCCTCGGCCTGGGGCTCCATGCAAGATCTCACCTCGTGGAGATGCAATGATCATGAGAACGGTGAGGAATCAGCCCAGAACTACACGGGAGGATCTTGTCAATGATCTCAAGGCAGCTGGGACCATAGACACCAAGAAAACAGTTGGTAACACACTACGCCGTGAAGAACTGAAATCCTGCAGCGCCCGCAAGGTCCCCCTGTTCAAGAAAGCACATATACATGCCCGTCTGAAGTTTGCCAATGAACATCGGACAACTGGGTGAAAGTATTGTGGTTAGATGAGACCAAAATGGAGCTCTTTGACATCAACTCAACTCGCCGTGTTAGGAGGAGGAAGAACACTGCCTATGACCCCAAGAACACCATCTCCACCGTCAAACATGGAGGTGGAAACATTATGCTTTGGGGGTGTTTTTCTGCTAAGGGGACAGGACAACTTCACCGCATCAAAAGGACGATGGACGGGGCCATGTACCATCAAATCTTTGGTGAGAACCTCCTTCCCTCAGCCAGGGCATTGAAAATGGGTCGTGGATGGGTATTCCAGCATGACAATGACCCAAAACACACGGCCAAGGCAACAAAGGAGTGACTCAAGAAGAAGCACATTAAGGTCCTGGAGTGGCCTGGCCAATCTCCAGACCTTAATCCCATAGAAAATATGTGGAGGGAGCTGAAGGTTCGAGTTGCCAAACGTCAGCCTCGAAACTTTAATGACTTGGAGAAGATCTGCAAAAAGGAGTGGGACAAAATCCCTCCTGAGATGTGTGCAAACCTGGTGGCCAACTACAAGAAACGTCTGACCTCTGTGATTGCCAACAAGGGTTTTGCCACCAAGTACTAAGTCATGTTTTGCAGAGGGGTCAAGTACTTATTTCCCTCATTAAAATGCAAATCAATTTATAACATTTTTGACATGCGTTTTTCTGGATTTTGTTGTTGTTATTCTGTTTCTCACTGTCCAAATAAACCTACCATTAAAATTATAGACTGATCATTTCTTTGTCAGTGGGCAAACATACAAAATCAGCAGGGGATCAAATACTTTTTTCCTTCACGGCATATTCTAAAAGGATTTGCTGGCTGGATTCCTGCCTGCCTGGCTGGATTCCTGGATGGCTGGATTTCTGGCACGTGAGCATGTGCGCGTAGGTTACATCACCATATAAGATTTAACAAAAAGGTGTTGCAGGCTGGCAGATTGGCTGTCTGCGTGGGAGGGACATATGGACGGACAGTCACATCCAAAAGGCGTGCGAGATTGCGACTTGTTCTTACAATTACTGGTGACATTGAATTTCTTTAGCCATGTTAGTTCGCGGAGGATCTTATTCCAGACATTTGGCCAGATCATTACTTGACCTAACAAAAAAATTAATTATGAATCATAATACCGGCCGCTAAAACTTACGTGGTGATGTTAAAAGAGTCACGAATACATTCCGGGGCACGTCGCATGTGCGCTGTAGTTTATTGTGCAGCAAAGACAGTACGGGACTGCATGGATGGGAATCCCATCCATGCAGCCCTGTACTGTAGTTTGCTGTGCAGCAGAGACAGTACAGGGCTGCATGGATGGGAATCCCATCCATGCAGCCCTGTACTGTAGTTTGCTGTGCAGCAGAGACAGTACAGGGCTGCATGGATGGGAATCCCATCCATGCAGCCCTGTACTGTAGTTTGCTGTGCAGCAGAGACAGTACAGGGCTGCATGGATGGGATTCCCATCCATGCAGCCCTGTACTGTAGTTTGCTGTGCAGCAGAGACAGTACAGGGCTGCATGGATGGGAATCCCATCCATGCAGCCCTGTACTGTAGTTTGCTGTGCAGCAAAGACAGTACAGGGCTGCATGGATGGGATTCCCATCGGGAGTGTGCAATGTGGATAACCAGCATGGCCGGCAGATGCTCACAAGCTGAACTGGATGAGCACGGTTGGCTACGTACGGTGCCAAAGAAGTTCAACACAAAACATATCCCTGGATTGGGTGAAATCTCAGTGCATTTCCAGTACCTTTCTTTGACATACAAACCTTCTCCTTAACCTAAACGTGCGTGAGATGTCGATTGTAAAATCTCAAATGTAACATTGTCATCCCCTCGCTGAAAATGCATTTTACCTTCATGTTTTATTTTATGAGTCTCAGGGATTACGATGAGAGACAAAGGGTCGCCAATAATAACAATGTTCTCGAATATCGCTCGGGAAGCTGTACCGCTGTCGTTACACAAGGAAGAACAAAAAAAGAGATTGTGTCCAGATGGTGTCAATTAAAGACGCAGCCTTTTCAGACACTCTAAATGTAGACGTTGCCAGATGGTGATATTAATTGGCAATTCCACTTAATATAACCCTCTGTATATTTAGAGTGTGATATTTAGCAAGAACCACTAGACAGTGAATTATAATAAGGGTTAATTAGCATATTCACCGCATTGTGATGTCAGACGCCGATTAGCTGGCGAGACATCTTGGCGGTGTACTTAAGGAGGGCAGCATGAGGGTGGTTTGTCTCTGGAAATGAAATGCCGCTATAGTCTGACCTCGAGGATGAATTTGGTCTGACGCAAATTAGTACTGCCAACTTGTTGAAGCCAGCACGACAGACAGACAGCAGTACCAATTTTGTCGATACATATTCCTTTTTGCTGCAAATCGAATAAAGGGCGGCATTTCCTTCTGCCGCTATTTTTTTTCAAATGTTTGTTGCAGACCTCAGCAACTGCTGTAATTCGTTGCAAGCCCGAGCAACGGTAGTGATACACCCACAATGTTTGTTTTTATATATATGAGTCTACCGAGTGACAACTCACAATGGCTTACTACTGCTATTGATGATGCCACAGAGTTGAACATCCACTTTGCAGCAACTCTGACACTTCCACGCATACATTGCTGGATGGTCGTGGGAGTTTAACTATAAATTATGTTAAACACTGGCCCAAGAAGCAAGTATTGTATAATAATTACATCAATATTTTATGTTATGGTCTATACATCATTGTTATTGCAGATGAGGAATTGGCAAAGGTCAGAAGAGTGTGTATTCTAAACGGCATTGGGTAGTAATCACGTTTACGGATAGTTATGAGCCAGTGACTTGACACAAAGTTTAGTTTAAGGTTCTATCAAAAAAAGAAGAGGCTTTTACCGTTTCTGACAATAACACAGGAGGTGTTCAGATGCAAAGCATCAAGTCTGCATCAACCACACACACTTGTGGTAAAACATACACACGTGCTCTGATTATAATATAAGCATTATCTTTGAAACTGATTGAACGACACCAGAGGCGGCCTTCTTTGTGGCCGAGTCTCGCCAGTATTCGACCAGAGAACGCTAAATGGCGAACAGTACAAAGGCAATGCGAATACCAAATCCTTAACAGCTCGGATTCGTACTGTCAACAAGGTCTAATGGGTAGGGTTATTTTTGGCACTGTAAATTGGTGCGACTCGTAAAGGCACCATCATTGTGCCAACCGTGAAAGCATGATAGTGAATTGACCCCAGATGGGATTTGAACTCACAGCCAGGCGAGATCACAGCTACAATGTATCACATCATAAAACATGATTTAATCATTAAGAAATATATCCTTATCTACGAGAAAGTAATTGACGACAGAAATAAGAGTGTAATGACGCATGCATGCATTTATCTATTTATATCGATCCTTACACTCACGATGCATGCGTCAATCGGCGTGTGAGCATCAACGCTTTACAATTCACATATCGCAAGCAATAGAATTCATATCACCCACGCAGCCACTGGAGGTGTTACCTTTGTTACCATTCACCGCATTGGTTCCCTGCTTCCGCAACATCATTTGCTCTGCATTAGAAGGCAATCAACAATTATTCGGCTCTAACGCGTCACCAGCATTGCCCTTCTCAAGCACCAGCATCGCTGTCATGTTAATACCAAACGTTAATATTCAAAAGCATTTTGCATGTTTGCGTCATTTGGTATCATTATACTGTAGCAGTGTTATTCAACTCACTTTCCCTCACACTAGATATCTAATATATCGTGTAAGGTTGAGTGTTCGTAGCAACACTTTAACATTAAAAAACATTAAGGGTTACAACAGTCGTTAAATTGCATTTTCAAATCTGCACATTTTAATATAGAAATCCAATTGAACTGTAGACACTGCACAGCTTCGTCCGCTAAGATTAAGCTTTACATCTGGGTTGGTATATAGAAACAAGCATTGCTAAGCCACCGTATAATTTAACTATTTACAGAATATATTTACCTTGGTTGGTTGTTTAAATAATCTATGTTTTGTTGCATGTACATAGACATATAATAAACTACAAATGTACACATTAAGTGCAATTACCGACAATTAACAGTGAATTCAAATTTCTTCGGCTAAAAGTGCATCCGTGACTTCATTATCGTCAATAAGATTCATGGAAATACCCATGATATGTATTGCCAGAAATTGTGTGAAACACTATTACTAATCGAGCCGTGTGACTTTCATGTGAAGCTCATGTTACTTTATACTTATTTGCATAAAAATCGAGTATAATTGCCACTGTGTTGATTTCATTTGATAAGCCATTATTGAATGGATAATTAGGGGACATTGTCACACTACTTGTATGCAAAAAAATACTTCAAAGGGAATACAATAATACAACACAAACGTTATTAGCAGCGCATTCAATGAAATACACACTTATATATTTTTTATGCAAGTACTTTCACTATTTTAATTAACAAAACAATTACAACTATTGTGGCTGATGTATTTTAAAAATGTCAAAAATGTTTTTTTTTGCCTTTTAGTTTGTCTCCTCTCCCCTCGCTGTACCTCCGATGAACACGGTGGAAGAAGTTCAACGTGCATAAATTCATTACATTGTCCGTCAAATTTTAACCGCTGAGATAAACCCCCAGACGTGACCGCTCGTTCACTCCCATCAGCTCATTACGCCGCAACGCTCCCGCCGCCTTCCCGTAAGGCTTCATCTTCTGTGCACGTAAACCTCATTTCAGCTCACATTGGCCCAGGACCATTTTAAATTAACAAAACCACATCTTTCCCGTCAATGAGGATGAGGCAATATTCAGGGTTAAGTTGTTCGTTCTTTAGTCCCCTCTTGCCATTCGCAGGTTGCTTCACTGAATGCCCCCCCCCCCGAACCCCACCTCTCGGCCTCTATCGTCAATAATGCTGAGGCTAATGGTATATGAGCATCAATAATTACGTTGATTATTTTTCAAAAAATGGCAGTATTTTTCTGAACGTGGGTATTTTCAACGAGATACCGCATTCTCAAGATTATATGATCCCCCCTTTACCCCTGAATTTTAAAGAAATCCAGGACATGTTTTTTGCACGTGTGTGGGGAGCGGTAGTGTAGCGTTAGCGCGCTGCGCTACGAACCCAGCGGCCCAAATTCGATTCCCGCTCACAGTCAACACCAGTAACGATTATCTCTACCGGTCCTGGGCATCAACCACGTCGACTCAGCCTCAAATAAGTATCTGGTGTGATGCGTAAATATCGCCACGAGGGAGACAAAGGCGGCCAGGCGTGGTGTTGGCCACCCACCTCTTCGTGAGCCGTGCCGCCCTTCATAGGTGCTCACTAACAGCACTTGCTCCAACAGTCTGTTAAGCCTATACGGGTGGGTCTCTGTCTTGTGTGACCAGATTTGTATAATTTTATTGACGCTGGGCACAAGTTGGGGTTGTCTTACAAAATTAAACTATTTTTCTTATTTTACCAGGTAAGGCCCACTGAGCTATATAGCTCTTTTTCATATGCGACCTGGACACAAATGATAACTTAATGAAGTGGCTTATCACGGTGTAGAATTTATCGTGGCCAAATACTGTAAACGCACGTTGACTGTGAATGTGGATGTATAAACCAGAAAATCCGGAGAAAAATCCACGCGACTACAGGGAGTACTGTACATGCAAACTCCAAATGTACAGGCTTCAGGGTCGAGATCGAACCCACGACCTCCAGTATACCAGGCGAGGTAGTTATTATCTCACCACCACGGAGCATCTTACTTTCCGGAGCATCACATAATCTCGGAGAATACGATAAAATGTCACCCATCAAAACTTGACCCTTCCATGGCACAGAACGCGGGATGTATTAGTTCCTGCACAATTTCTAATCAGTTTGCTTTTTAACTCGGTTAAGTGGAAATGCTTTGTGGAAGCATTTTGGAGCAAAGAAATGAATTTAGTCAAATGCTGCATTAAAGAGCGATACCAACATTTGTGTACAGTTTTAACCATCCATAACATAGTTTTTTTGGGTTAGATTGCGTAAATAAAAATTGGTCGTTAAATCCACCACCACCACCACTCGACACAGCCAATTAGAAAGGTTTCTCATGTGAACAAAACATGCCAAGTACAGCACATCGGTGTGTTGGAAAGCAAATCCACAATATTAGCAATCTGAGTACGACGTTTCGCCACTAATTACAACTAGCATCATCAGGCGGACAGCCAGGTTTAACGACATTTATATTTACGCATTCTAACCCAAAACACTTATATTATGGATGATATTGGTTGCGATAGCCTTCGTGTTAAGCATTGCTAACCGTCTTTATCATTGGCAGCCATGGCTAATCCACTGCTGGATGAAGGCCTCTCCAAGTCACCGCCACCTCGCACAATCCACCTAGTACCCACACACAAGCGGATTTCATGAATCCATCTCCGCCGTGACCGACACATAGTCACTTGGCTTAGATGTATATACGAAGTTTGCCCATATATTCTACATATAATATCTGAGTCGAACATTGTCAATGTTGTATCGTCATGAATTCGCTAAGATATACTACGTGGAACTAAAATGCAGTGAAACATTCTTAAATTGTAAGACATGTCAAATGCTAAGAGTACCTTTATTGTGAAGGAAAATGAAACAATTTAACACGTAGGCTTTCACAACCAATATTACTCATAAATCGCCCGATGGTGCTGCTTGATGTAATTACCAGTGAAACGTCACGGTGCTAAAATTGTAAATGTTGTGGATTTACTCTCCAACACACCGGTGGGCTGAAGTAGTAACTAATTGGCGCGTTTTGTTTACGTGACAAATACCCTTACTAATCGGCTGTGTCGGGTGGTGGAGGATTACGACACATTTATACTTTCGCGATCTAACCCAAAAACCTTTATGGAAATAAAAACAAGTCTGCATTGTCTCCGCAAGGTACCGCTATCGTTCAAAAATCCGTTCAAAACATCGTCGATTTGTGCAGCACTTAGGGACTCAGACCGAGAGGCACCAGAGTCTCTCCGCCCAAGCACCGCCACAGACATCGGCCTCGGAACATCGTCTCTTAAATGTGGCAACGGAAAAATAAGTTTTCTTATTATTATTGCTATTATTATCGGACGTTTTGTGCTTTAATAATGCACCACCGCTGTCAATGTAGTTTCAGACAAGGGAGTGGGATTTTGCTAATTACCTATTTTTCTCATTACATTATTAGTCTTATTTAGAGTATTTATAAAGACACAGTGCCAATCTTGAATAATGGCAGATAATTAAACATTTCCAATTTTCCAATTTTTTTTTGCATATAATTGCTACTTCAGTTGCGGCCAATTAACCTCGATTTTGGCCTATACGTGATGAGATCACTCCTACCCCCACTATTAAATGGAGATTGACTGTGCCTGCGTGTGTCAGTACACATGCATTTTTTACATTACCTTATCTACACGCCACAAATTCAAAGCGTATAAACATTAAATGTAAAAAAAACTGTGTAATAGCAGTTTCGATCATCTCTTACAAGAATCACAAGTGTGGTTATGACCCGGTGGTGTGCGGTTAATGTTTTGTGTTGGCTTGAAATCTTGAAAAAGAAAAAAAAGTGAGTAAAAATGTCAATATCGATCAATTTTCAACTCGCAAAGCGTCGCGTGCTGTTTGCCCAGCCTCGTGGAGATAGAGAAACGACTCTCGGGGGCGCAAAAGGGGACAACCACAGACAGGATTCAGCCACGTGGTGAAGCCGACAGCAGCAATTGCCCAAAGTTCTGCGGTCCTCGGAATATATTGTTGTAGGCGTTGTCAGACAATTGACGAGAGCATTTGCATGTGGGGGGAAACCGGAGCACCCGGAGAAACTCACAAGAAGAAGGGGGAAACGCTCTATCCCACACAGGCAGAACGGGTGGAGTCCACATTTTTGGGTATGTCCACTAAGAGAACATATTTATTGTTTAAAATTTTCACTGGTGCCATACGCCTGGTTCACACTCGGATTGACAGTGGACCTTTGACATACGAGTGCATGCTTTTCTCTCAACCCATCTCTCATTAAGTTCGCGTCGCTTGACTCCAACAATCAACGACTTGAGTCGGACTTCCCTGCCCCCGCCCCCTACGGAGGGTCCCGTCACGCCAAATTGGAATTCTCGCGGAATTTCTGTATTGTACCGGGCTCCCGTTTTTATCGCAATAAAAACAAAAACAACTACATGAATGGGATTTACAAGCAATAATGTTGGCATGACCTTTAACAAACGGGCTGGGAGGAACTCATCAAATTCACTTCATTGAAACCTGGTTTAATCTGGAATTTAAGCTAAATTTCTATATTTTTAAATCCACGTTTTTCAGCGGTCGTGGCTCCGTGATCCGATGTATCTTCCCGAGACACGTGCCACCCAGTCACATTCCCATTTTTCGTTTCAGGTAACTTACGAAAATTCGGCATTAGGCTTTGAAATCAGAACACAATGGATTCCCCCTTGAAGCTGCATCGCTGCGTCTCTTCGTATGCACTTTGCAGCAGACAACACCCCGGTAATGTACTGGGCGGCTGCAGGCGCGGCACGGTGAGCGCTCTCTCCATCCCCCTGAGAATCTGAATTTTTATTTAGACTGGATGAATCCGATGAGCTATGAAGCTCTTTTCGCTGGCGAGCACACTGGCCGTGTGGCTACGAAGCCACTGTGATATTCCACCCCCACACCTTAACACTGTCCTTTATAACCCGATTTAAACTAAAATTGAGCACCCCTCTTCCGTACGGACAGAATTGATGTCATAGATTTAAAGACAGAATTGATTGCCTGTAATAGCACTCTGTTAACCTTTTTCTCAGCGAGTCTGCGCGTCTTGGCGTTTCCAACCCGCCGCGCAAAAGGCGCACGTTACTTGCGTGCAGCGCGCATACCACGAGGCTTGATTGATATATTTTTCATTAACTTTACACTTTTACCATTTTTACTGTTATTAGGATGCCAATGCACATTAGTCATTAAAACGAGGCCAAAATTCTTGTGCGGGCTGCAGGGATTCCTGCGACTCCCCGGGCGGGTGCAGACGTAGTGAAATGGTGATCCGGGGCATTCGCCACCCTGTGGGTTGGTTAAGGACCCTCTCTTCGGGCTCCTGCCGTTGTATTTATTGCCCCGTCATGTGGACGGCGAGTGTGGCGGTTTTGTGTTACACAGTAAGGGTCAACGTTGCAATACATCTTAAATGCCGCCGTGCTCATTTTCATAAAATAACACGCGTGGCGTTTAAACAAGAATAAAATAAAACAACCTTTCATAAAGTGTGAAATGTTTTCATTCGGAAGTCCATCATAGAAAATTTACAAAAATGCGACTGCCCGTTCGTGCGTGTATTTAAGAGTGGGCCAAGCTCGGCGCAATAACCGCCAGCGAGGCTTGTGCCCAGCCCTGCGACTGCAGTCGACCGAGCTCAATCCCAATGCGCCGTGCGTACGCTGCCAGCAGTTGACACAAACAAACAAAAAACACCTGGTGCAATGTGTCACCCAGCATCAGAGCTGAGGAAATGAAGATAGGTGGTTACCGTCAATGATCCAGCATACCACAATACACTCTATCAGTCATAATCCTGCAGTGCCGATGTCTTGTTTCCGCGGCGCAACTCGGCGCATTCCGTATGCTGGCCGAGCCAGCCCCTACGCCCGCGTTGTATCTCGCCTCACCACACACACACGCACACATACACACACACGCACACACACGCACACACGTACAGACGCACAACAACAACCGCCATTCGCCACTAAGTGGCAGTGACGTCACCACAACGCTTGTGCCAGGCCAAGTGCACCTTGAAGTCCACGTGAAGTGTCGAACGCCCGCTGGCAGGTCACGGGGCAGACCCAGGTGCCACGGGTCGACTGACCGAGATGACCGAGATGACTGGCTGATGCACCACCTGTGCCCCCTACTGTACCAACTTGCTGTGCTTTAGCCACCCGGCGCTCCGCTCGTTGTTGTGAGCGTTGCTCCTCCGCCCTCCGTTGTTGTTGGAGGGCAACTGCCTCCAACTGCCCAGTAGCGTCCTTCACGAGCCTCCTCCACAGAGGCCGATCTTGACACCGCTGGTACCAGTCATCGGCAAGTTCACTCAGCTCCATGCCCTCCTGTACCACATCACTCCATCTCTTCTCCAGCCCGTGCCGCGCCCGTTTAGCCCCCTTGATCCGGCCGAACAAAAGCTGTTTAGGCATGCGGTGGCTGGGCATGCGGGCTACATGACCCAGCCAACGCAGCCTTGCTTGCCGGAGGAGCTCACCGATGGGACTTTGCCCAGATCTTTCAAGGATTTGTGAGCTCCTCACACAATCCAGCCTGGTTAAACCCAGGATGGATCGTAGGCAGGCCAGCCTAAATGTTTCCAACCGGCGAAGATGCTCCATTAGGGGGGTCCACGTTTCGCAAGCGTAGAGAAGGGAGGGAATGACTGGCCGAGAAGACCTGAAGCTTCGTGCGGAGCGACAGACCAGGTAGCTTCCACACAGCGTTACGCAACCGATGAAAAGATATTGCCGCTCGACTGATTCGGAGTGAGACCTCTGCTGTTAAACTGGAGCCGGTCATAAGCACACTGCCCAAATATGGGAAACTCTCCACTCTCTCCACTACTGCCCCATCACCGATTGGGAGTTGTGGGGGTGGAGTGTCCGATGGTACAAAATACCCAGGCAGGTGCTTAGTTTTGGTGGGGCTGATGGTAAGGCCCCACCTCTTAGTGGCACGCTCCAGTCTCAGCAGTAACGTCTCCAACTCCTCTTCTGAAAGAGCAGCTATTACCAAATCATCGGCATACATAACGTGGTTGACCAATAGGGAGCCATCCCTTGATCGCACCCGGGCGTCGATCAGCACACGCACACACACACACTCACACACACACCACACACATACGCACACACACGCACGCACACACACACGCACACACACGCACACACACACGCTGCGTTTCCATGGTCATTCGAAATCAGAGCCGAGGCATGCTGGGGCTGTTTCTGGAACGACCCAGCGTGGCTTGCTTCTCACCTTCGTGCTTCAAGAGCCGCATGGGTTCACAGCCCTTCCACGTCACTCCTTCACCTCCCAACGATGATATTAATAACAAAAATTGTAAAAATATATATACGTTTAACATATGCTTGGAATTAGGTGATGTTTAATTTTTTGTATGTTTTTTTTTACCAACAAAAATGCTGACCCCTGAAGCAGCCGTGGCATAAATGTGATGGTGACATCACATCGCACTATTACACAAGATACACATTTTTACATAGACTCGCACAACATCATCCTCCCTTCAATAATGTCTAAAACTAAGTTGAGAAAATATCACTTCTCAATCCCCGGCATCACCTCCAATATTGCCGCAATTCTTGGCCAGTAAGATCAGAATCTTTATTGATACTATTTATACTGTTATACTATTTATGCAATTATACTGTCTATACTATTTATACTGGGTATACTGTTGTACTGCTGGCAGAAGCCGATGAGTTTCGAAGCTCTTCTTCACGATCGCTTCGAGGGAGGCAGGAGTGGGAAGAGACAAAGCCACATCATGTGCACGTAGAACTTCTTGCGCACCGTACGTAGCCAGCCGTGCTAATCGGAGGTGCGGGGTTTTTGGGGACACAACTTGGCCACTGGCGAGGTTTGGGCCGGAGCTTAGGCTTCGGCCTCCTAATAACTGGTCGTGGGATTGTAGCATAGGCCGAGGTTTGCAGACCCCAGCAATCTAATAGCATTCATAAAGAAAACACTTTGTTTTGTATTGGTGAATGTGTTTCAGCGTTGTTATATTCAAAAGCTAGCACACAATGTTTGGCATGTTGTTCTTTGGCTATACATTAATTAACATGTATTTTTTTTAACTAATAATTTATGGAGAATTATATTGTTATATATTTATTTAATACTTCCTCTGACACTGATCCTCACTCTAAATAAGCAATTCCAAGCAATATAAACTCGTTCTCATCAACGTGGCACAATATGAGCAGGAGGTGTTAACCCAGTCCATTGATCCAACACTCCACTGATGGATGGTGATGCTTGTGGGCACAAGCATAATTACCATCACTTCCATGTGAGTGCACTTGGTACCCAGATAAATGCCCGATATTTGTGAGCAAATGACTTGTCAACACATTGCAAAACACAGACTGGATTGCTACCTGCTGCTGGGACACACGAGCCAGATGATGTCATCGGGCAATACCGGATAACAAAAAAGAGCTTACGGTAAATTGCTACAATAGCAGCTAAAACCTCCCATTGTAATTAAAATCATCATCATTTATTCAAACACAGCCCACTATTGACATCATTATTTCCATTATCATTACTTATTTATGAATGCAAGTGAATAGTTTCTTAATTGATCATGTGTCCTCGTTCGAAGCTCTGGCGAAGGTGCTGTACCAGCATCTCCTCAACTCAGGTGCAGTCAATTCCAGTGAATTGAAAGTTCAGTCGGTTTCAACGCAGAGCACGCTAAGCGGCGGCGGTGGTGGTGCCAGAAATGTTCTGGCTCAGGCCGAACGCAAATGTTTACCGCGCACAGTTAGCACAGTGATCAGCCACTATAGCTACCCACAGAGCCCACACCTACGTACGCATGTTTAACGTCTTTCGCACCGTACGTAGCCAAACATGCTAATCGGAGATGCGGAGGAAGGACAACAAACCAAACACAATAAAGTAGTTTTCAATAAATGAGCTTTAAATCTAGATTTCAAAGTGTATAGCTCCAGTAGCTTCCTAATATCAAAAGAAAGAGTGTTCCAGATGGGCGCAGGAGCACATCTGAAAGGGCGAGATGCGGTGACCGTCTTTGTTCAATACTTAGCCAAAAGCCGCTGCACCTACTGCCATGTATGTATCACTGGCAAAGGAATCCAAGTCTCTTATTGACAAGGTTTTTCAATATACAAAGGAGCTGCCCAATAATAGATGAATGCTTATTCATAATGATGGGGATGGGGGTGGGGGTGGTTAGTAGTAGTGCAGTGGTTTGCGCACTGCTATGACACCAGTGACAACCGTTGGATTCCTGGTCATGGAAGACATTCAGTGGCGAGTGGCATCTGAACAGGCACTGGGCAACCACCTTCACCAACCCACACTGACCAGCGTGGTGAGGCATGGTCGAACAACCCCTATGACCGTCACGTCAGGGAACCTGGAGGCCTTCGTCTAGTAGAAGGTTGAAAAAGGGTTGCAAATTAAAATGTTATTGCCAATTAAAATTTATTAAGCTACCAAAAAATGACTTGGAGATGATGGTGAGATACTGTAATTCCCATTGACAGCATTCTTTATTTTTAAAATTGTTCTCCTTTGAGATATGTAAATTAGAAAATATGGAATGTCCCCATCGGTTAACCGTCAGACATTGGGAGGTGAAGGTTGTACTTAAAAAAAAAACAAGAGGCCTTATTATACGAGTCGCAATGCAGCGCACACCCTGCATTAGCTTGATGCATCCTTTCATGTTTACTGGATGCATCAGACACTGTATAACCCACTCCAAGACATATACAAAGACGTCACTCGATGCCTTTCCTGACAATGTCACTAAGAAGGGTTGGCGGTGCCGCTGCTGGAGTGTTCGGATCGCAGTCGAAAGGCTGCATACAAAATGCCGCTTCCGCCACGAGACGTCTGAGCTGAACCCACACCTCCGATTTCACTTCAATCCTCGGGTACCTCCAGTGATCACTCCACTGCAGGCCAGTCCCATGTTAACTATAACAGCACTGTCAAGATCCTCAACATCTCCAGGAGACTCTCCCAAATGACCTCTCAAAACTTCTTCTTCCATGCAGTCTTCTTCCATTACCCTCAGCCACCCACAATCTCTGCTCCCGCAACCAAGGCCTTCTATCGAATTTCCAGGTGAACTCTATGTTCAATGTGGAATGGGTGGTGGGTGGTCGGGGGATCACTCCTGCTCCTCTGTTGATCTCAAAGTCTGGAACTCCCTCCCCTTGGTAGTCCACACTCTCAGCTACCCTCTTGTTCAAGTCCAGCCTCCATTCCTTCCGATTCTCTTGTGCCTTTGATTGGCTGCACATTCTGAATGCCCATTTTTCTCTCTCACTCCCTACACCACCTCCCCCCTTCCTCCCCTCCTTTCCCAAGGGAAAGACATGTTTCCATCTCCAAACGTGCGAGTGTCCCTCCTCTCTGTGCGTTGTCTTTTAAACGTCCTTGTGTTTTGTTGTTGTTGTGAAACGTTTCCCAAAATCCACAGGCAAACCGTTTGGGTTCCGGTGCTCGAAAATGTACAACGACTCCACATTTAATTAACACTTTGGGGGGGGGGGGGACAAAAAAAGCACAAAGGAACACCTAGAAAAGTTAATTGCTTTCACTTTGGGAACTTTATGTGGGTCATTCTTTGTTATTTATACACCGCAAAACGGATCCATTTGGGTGTTGCCATTTTCTCTGGTCCCAAAGGAAAGGCGCTAGCGAGCTCACTTCGCTTGTACATGGCCCACCTTGGGGTATATGACAAGCAGCTCATTTATTTATTTAATAATTAGCATACCGCAATGCACGGCGGCGATGTGCATATGAGCACATAAATGCACGATTAATGTAATCGGAAATAATCTCTCAGATACATTTGCAGAAAGCCAATATATCTTTTTGGAAGAGTAAGTATCCAGAACCGCACCATACTGTGATGTACGCTACATCTACCAGTGCCGATATGCTGTTGTCATTTTCGGTTATTCTGTATGTGGTATATTAAGGCCGAGAGAGAATCCGCATGATTTGACAAGGGCTCGGCTAACGAAGGCTGACGACTAGGGGCATGTGGAGGGATGAATCAAGGCAGATAAAAGCTCGGCAGCTGCGTGCGAGATTTGGAGGCTTCAGCATTGGGGGCTGCTGCAGTCCAGCAGTGAAGTGTGAAGAGATGTAAAAGAAAGATACGCGGAGATAAAAGACAAAGATCGTTCACGTAAACTATACACGTATAGGCGTTTGGAGCACGCGCTGTTAGCGAGCACCCATTAATCCCGGCATGGCACAGGCGGGCATGACATCATTATTTAGCTTTCTAGATTCGCAAATAGACAAACCAATATTATTAAAATTATGCTTAATGATCCATAATATTGATTATGATGATGACGATAACAGCTGTCATACATTAGTTGTAGTTCCAGCTTCACAAAGACAAGCAGACATCACGTGACTACCACCAGGCATCACCAAGCATCACGGCACGACTAACAACGCTGCTGCATTTGATGCGACGAGAGAGACGCCACCGTTGGTTTTAACCGTTTTTCAGACTTGCTCTTTAAAGGACGTGTATTATTGAAGGTTACAAGACACTCCACTTGTGTTTTTGATTTTCGCAAAAAGAGGAAGCAATCACACAACGCTGTTCTCGTGGGGTTTCAGGAGCAAGACACTCAAGACATTTCATGTTGACTCCACCAAAAGGCTGCAGAGTGAGAGTGAGCACCGTCGTCTCGTCTGCGAGTGGCTGACGTGATTGGACATAATAATGGTGTGGCTTTGAGTTGGGGAATTCTGCCTCTCTCATCTTCCAGCCACCCTTCACGAGAAGCCCGGCTCTCGGCAGCGAGGCACGTCAATCTGTCACAGCTGCTACGCCCTGCTCTCGGCTCTAAGCTAGATGCGATCCAGCTGCAAACATTTTTTTACAACTAAATGCAATTGAAAGGCACGTGGCCTATGGCAACGTCGTCAATTCCAGAGAGCTGCCGTGTGAAGTAGATGCATTCACTTAGGACGTTATGGCTCCGAGCACAGCTCATATTTTGTCGTAATATTATTTGTCTCAACTAATACACTTTCCACGTATTCGCCGTGTGTTGGTGAATATTGCAAAGAAACGTGGTGACATTTTTTTCCATCTACGTGACTCAGACGGATGAAGATATTGCAGCCGAGCATAAACTAATGTTCATCGCAACTACTGGCATCAAAGCGAGCATATGAGAAGACACGTTGGGGGAGCGTCTCTGGAATACGTGATCAGGGAACGATTCCGGAGTTACTCCCACACGCCTCTCGCATGCAACAAGAGTGGTTCAGTTGTTGCACGTTGATATTTATTTAGCCGATACTTCCCACGTCATATTACGATGAGCAATATGACGTGGGAAATCAAGTGCAATTTGTGTGTGTGTGTGCGTGCATTCATTGTCGACAATGATGATGACGATGTCATTCATTCTCTGGACTTGATAAGCCGCTTGAGTCTCATGGGGTGATTGCCCCGAATTCAAGCCCAGCCCTCTCGTCTGGGCTGCCCGAGTGCCGGGATGTACAGTCGCCCCCCAAGTCACGGGACCGCTTCATAGTGCCGGGCAGCTCGTTAGTCTGGGGCCGTAACGGTCAATCATGCCAACGCTTTATGCCTCCCACACAGTATTTGCTTATGCAGTAGAATAATTAACAACGACGTAATCATTATAAACAATACCAAACTATAATTCTAATAATAATAAACCCCCCACTACTGTAAATTGTATTCATTTATCGCAGCAGAAAGAGTAGTCATACTGTTGGTGTCCGAGTTTGGTGAGGTTCGTTTAGAACCACCACCGCCGATTTAACACGTAGGCTTTCGCGACCAATATCATCCATTATAGAGGTTTTTTGGGCTGGATCGTGTAAATATATAATTGTGTCATTAAAACCCGCCACCACACGACACAGCCAACTAGTAAGGGTTGTCACGTAAACAGAACGTGCCAATTCGTCACTAGTACAGCACTAACCAGTGTGTTGGAGAGCCAAGCCACGACATTTACAATCGTGAAAGTCTACGCGTTCAACTGACATTACATTTTATTCGGGTGCACGGCACTCGGTCGAGACCAGAGCTCGGCGTTCCCTTGCGTTGATTTTCAGAGCGCGGTACAATCCGGTGGCTTTGATTGGTCCCCCTTTGTGTGAGCGACGACCACGAATTGGCCTTCGTCATTCGCTGCTGGCGCGTCACAGCCGGGCAACACAATGGTCAGGACTTTGAACGAAGGCCGCCACCTGCTTATGTTTCCACAAGATTCTGAAGATGAACTGGAGGTCTCGTTTGACATTGTTGGGCCCCATCATCCCCTGTAGTCAAATGTAAGTCCCCGCGGTCTGGATCTCACCTAAATTAGTGTTTCCCCCCCCCCCCCCTTCAAAATCGCGGTTAAGGAGCACAGGCTGGTTGTTGCTGGCCAAGCGGCCAGCAACAACCAGCACTGTTGGAGTATTTTACGTGGCCGAGTGGCAGGCCCCGTGTTGAGGCAGGCTCGCCGATGATACCCAGAAACCTCTCCTCGAGACGTTAACCCAACGGTGCTTTTACAATTAAACTCAATAATTATAGGTGCATGAACGTAAATCAAAATGAAACTTGTAAAACATTAAACTTAATATTCTTGGTTCTTTCGGTAAAGTCACGTAGAAGGGAAATAATAAAATAATTAAAATATTATTAAAGTAATGAAATGATTATTTTATTATTTCCCTTCTACGTGACTTTACCGAAAGAACCAATAATATGACTCCCTGCAGTCACGAAAGCTTTAAATCAAAATTAAATTTAACGTCGCGAAATAATTTTAACACACGTATCAGACGGGGCAGCAGATGTGGAGGGAGATCCCGCCAGCAAAGTCGCGTCGCGAGTTTGGAGGAGTCTCGAGGTTTGTTGAGGGGTTTTGGTGCAAAGAGAACGCCCGAGAGTGTTGCTCACTTATGGGAATCCTCCCCGAGGCCCTAAGAGTTTTAAAGAGAATTCAAATCTCTCGCTCCGGCACACATTTAAATGATTGAACTCTCGGCAATCTATCCAAACAGAAAAAAAGGAGCACCAATGATTGCGTTGCTCCTTCTCCCTGGGGGTGTCCCTGTCTTTGGCTTCTGTTCCATCTCAACACGAGCCATGATCCCTCATGTAAGTGACGAGTCCTGCCGTAGCCAGCGTTGTTAACACATTACAAATTTGCATAGCAAATGAATAAACAAATTCAATATACTCGTCAACAACACTTCCATAAAATTAATTGTTTTTATCATTGATGTTTCAGGCAATGGCGGTGTTGTTGACGAGCGTGTTGAGTTTGTTGTTGTTAATTGTGCACTGCTGTCAACGCAACATCGCCAAATAATAATATTTAATTTCGATCGCAATGAATAGTTAATTGAAAGTGGGGTAAAGGTGAGAACGACAGCAAACTGTCTGAACAGAAAATATTTTAAAAAACTAATTTTATTTTACCAGGTAAGGCCCACTGAGCTATATAGCTCGTTATCAGAAGCGACCTGGCCACAAATGATAGCTCAACGAAGTGGCTTATCATGTGGACATTTATAGCAGCCAAATATTCTAGTAGACGCATGTTTCTAAATGTGGAGGGAAAAACCGGAGGACTCGAAGAAAAATCCACGCAACCATGGGGAAAGATACATGCAAATTCCAAATATACAGGCGTCAGAGTCAGGATCGAACCCACAACCTCCTTCATACTAGGCGAGGTAGTTAACATCTCACCACCGTTGATGAAGAGGAGAGATATTGAAAGAGATGGAGAGTCTAAGCAAAACATTAAATCCACCAAACTCTGTAAAACATTCAAGAAAAGAATGAACAAAAATAAATCAGAGAAAATTTGTTTAACAAGCAATGGAAATTAACTTAATGAAATGAATGAAGAACTTAATAAAGAATGCTGCGAATTTTTATTCAAGATACACGTGAGCAAAATAAACTTCAGATACAACAAGGTCGCAACTGTAAGCGCTGAGTATTATTGCGTTGAGCAGTTACTGCAGGCAGACTGGGATCCGAATGAGGAACTAAAGAGGCAGCTGACAACAGGAAACTGCGCTTTTGAAATGGTGAACTTAAAAATTAAATGCAACGTACGTGTCTGCCCAAAAGAAAGGTTTTTCCCCCTTTGAGAAATAAGAATATTTATTTATCAGTGTGTACCACCTGCCATAATGTGATAGATCATAAACGTGGAAATTGAAAAATGCAATTTAACAAAAGCTGAACGAGGCTCACAAAATATTCTCAGAGGTGTATGCACACAATTACCCTGAGAGACAGAGGAAAAACAAACGTGGATAAGCGAACACATGCGGGTCAGAGACATCATTATGTTGACCGGTAACAAAACTATTTAAACTATTTTTTATTTTACCAGGTATGGCCCACTGAGCTATGTTGCTCATTTTCAGAAGCGACCTAGCCACAAATGATAGATCAACGAAGTGGCTTATTAGATGGAAATTTACAGCAGCCAAATACTTTAAACGCATGTTTCTAAATGTGGAGAGAAAACCGGAGGACCCGGAGAAAAATCCACGCGACCACGGGGAGAACGTGCAAACTCCAAATATGCAGGCGTCAGGGTCGGGATCGAACCCACGAACTCCTGTATACTAGGCGAGCTGGTTAACATCTCACCACCGTGGTGCCCAAAAGAAAAGCGTGTGGGCCTGGCCAGGATGATAAAGCCAAAGAAGGTAGACACACCCGAGAGGATGACCACCGTCAAGTTGGAGCGATGAGATCACCTCATGTGAAGAAGTGAGGTGGATGGTTGCATCCCAATACTATGAGAGGTGGCACCTGCTTGGGTGCCTTTTCAACGAGCAGTGGATAGATCATGGCTGATCATGTCGATGACACAAGGGCAATGCAGTCAAATATTCAAAAGAAAAGGCCTCTATCGGGTCTGATTAATTCTGTGTCTCCCATCTGTGACTGCGCCGAGGATAAACTGCGCTTCCGTTGACAGGGTAACAGGGTCTCCCCACTCGTGAGATTGCTAGTCCTGCTCTGAGTCAGAGTCCACTTGGGCCATCATCTTTCTCAGGCCAGTAAAATGATCTTCGCCTGGAGGGGCACGATTTGCTGGGGAATTAGCATTGATTGTTCTGTTAAGATACTGACCTCGTCGTGAGAATGTGAAATTGCAACCACCTGCATGGAACCGTCAAGAGAGGTGAATGTCAGCCAGTGTTCACCCGGGCGTTTTGACAAACCAGCAGACAAGCACTCTATCAAAGCAAAGCAATAGCATGTATTAGAAAAAAAAGGGTGAAGAAATGGAATAGTTTATCAACCGTAACAAATGGAGAAAATATTACCTTCATGAAATTGGTCGAAGCCCCAACAAACATGTATGTGAAATAAATGTAAATTGCCAAACATCGTGGTAAACTAAAATAATAATATGCGACGAGCCTCTCTATGAAAAATTGCGATGTGGTGTAAAAAGGCCTTAATTATTTATATCTGCAAAGCTGCTTTGGCAGACAGAGAGTCGCTGGAGCGGAAGCTGTTCTAAATCACAGGCCTTCGCAAACGGGGACAGGGATGTGAAAAATTGCCTTCAAAGGCACTGCTGGGCTAAATAATAGAGCATGACTGCCTTTTTTTAATCCCATCCCAATCGGCTAAAACCCACCGTAGGTCCGTGTTTAATTGGCTGGTGCTCAGGCTGAAGGAATGATTTATTTATCACCCTGAGCATGCAGTCTCTCATTAATTCTAGAGTTTTTATTTTATCGAAGCGAAGCTTAGAATCCTCTTAATGAGAGGGAGCAAGTGAGAGAGAGCAAGTGAGAGAGAGAGAGAGTGTCTGTCATTAAGAGAGGATTTTTTTTCTTTCGTTTCATTTCAGTTCAGACCGTGGCGCTACAGAAATAATGATGGTTTCCCAGCAGTCTGACAAAGTAATTAATGGCTATTTCCTTCCATGAAAATAAAAAGGTGTGCAACACAGTGGTGTGGGCAGCTCTCTTGCCTTGGCTACACTGCATTCCGTTGGTCTGAAGAATGGTACTGGCCTCTTGTTAATGTGGTGTTGTGATTGATGAAACTGAGTAACTGAAAAAAAGGCAAAACCTCAGCAATTGCAAAGCTTGTCGGAGGCATATATATACACATATCTTCTTTTTAAAAGTATTAATGACTACATTTAGAATATTTAAGAAAAAAGGAGGCAGTTAAACAGATTGCAACTAAGGTAGTAACACAACAAATTCTAAAGTGAGTCACATAAGAAGACATACTTTGCGAGTCATTCTCAACGGTATTAGAATGTGTTTTGAAAATTGCGTTGGAGAAAAGGACATCAATATAAATGGAGCAAATATGAACCGTCTCAGATGCATTGATGGTATAGTAATTATAACCACCAGTGGAAATTAACTGACAGGAAATGACAAGACGGACTCAATGAAGAAGACTGCAGAGTTGGGAATTGCACTGAGACAGGGACACTTGGGTCAGAGAACCAATGCGAATTAGAGACAGCGTATTGACTGTTAAGAAAATTAAGTGGGTTGATGGCCGATGTCCGAGCCGACGACAGTGGCCTTCTGAGAAAACGACTCCCACAGAGATGGGAGAGATGATATGAGTTCGCGTGCAGGAACTACTGTCGGTGGATTATTGCATCGTGAGCCCCTGAGAGATGGCGAGGGTTTCGGAAACGCAGCATTCAGCAGTGGATAGATCATGCCGAGGTATTATGATGATTACATAAAAATAAACACGATACTGACTATTGGTATAATGCCTGGGTTTTTACTATGCTGCACGCTCACAACATCATGCTGGACACCATCATTTGCTAACAGTGGGCGAGCCATTTACTGGTAATAATTACAAGTGTTAATGTGTGTAACACTTATTTCGCACCGTACGTAGCCGACCATGCTAATCGGAGGTGCAGGCATCAGAAACTCGAACATCATTGATGGACACTACTTATTTTTAGTCTTCCTTTAAGATAGGCCCACACAGAGCCTGCTGGATAAGTCAAGGAGAACATAAACGTGACACTTTAACGACGACGATGCCGCTACCCCAGCGCTGTTGCCAGTATCATTAGAGTGCGCATGCAACGTGTCACTGAAATACCGCGACCGTGCAGATGAGATCAGGGCCGAGCGGGCGAGCGAAGTGGCGCCGAGGAGCAGCCACTGGATCGCGTTGGCGGCCGCGCGAGGCTCACCCCGAAGCTGTTCCCTCGAATCGCCCTTTTGTGCGCGCGCGCAGTTCAAGTGCCTCGAACCCACGAGGGGCTTAAGTCTGACCCACTTCCTCTCTGCTTTTCAAACGGTGCCCATTACTCGTTCCTTCACCACCGACAGCAGGGGTGGTCCTGTGGCTCTCGAGTCCCGTCCCCTACCCCCCCGAAGCAGGAATCGCCGACGATGGGGGGATGGGAGGTGGGGGGGTGCTCCCCGGTCCCCTCGTTGTTCGTGCGGCGCGAACGTCGTCTGCACGTGTCCGGGAACCGTGCGCTGGAGCGGCGCCAGGGGAACGCGCCGTGGGGTTCTGGCCGCTCGTGTTTGATCCGGGACTTTGCAGGTCATTGGCGACTGATATCCGAACCCCGCTTTGGGGCTTTCGTAAATCAGAGGACTACTCGTGATTTTGGACTCGGTGTAGAAAAACGTGTTCTGAGAGTGCTGCCTACAAAAACTGTTGGACATTGAAATTACAATGAATTAATTTAGTGCATTCACAATTAAGTTAATTAAATGTAATGCGTTTAAAACTTCGAAATAAAATCCGAAATTGGGTCTAAAAATCTGTAAATCCGGTATCCAAAAAATGCAACGTGAAACTCATCCCAATGAGACACCTACATGGACGTGCTCAATCCCTTTGACCATGACATCAAAGGGTGCGATGCAGCAGTAAGGGCCATCCGTATATACCATGGGTGACATTAGATAGCAGAGATGCTCATGGTTTTGCAAACAAACTATTGCATTGCTCAGATGACGACCTGCTCATTGGAAGTTGGTATGCTAGCAAGTATTATGACAACAGTCAAATGGGCACCACGGTGGCTAGGAGATGTTAACTACCTCGCTTGGTATGCAGGAGGTCGTGGGTTCGATCCCAACCCTAACGCCTGCTGCATATTTTGAGTTTGCGTTTCTCTCTCCCCGTGGTCGCGTGTATTTTTTCTCCGGATCCTCCGGTTTTTTCCCTCCACATTTAGAAACACACGTTCAGAACATTTGGCTGCTGCTATACATTTACACGCGATAAGCCACTTTGTTCAGCGTTCATTTGGGGCCAGGTCCCTTATGAAAAAAGAGCTATACAGCTCAGTGGGCCTTATCTGGTAACAAAAAAAAAGTTGGTTAAATAGTTAGCTCCCCACGGTGTCATGGCAGCCAATATACGTGCCCTATAACGTCACTCAGCAAAACAAATGACACGGCTTAATGTTTCTGTCCGTTCACATGTATGCGTGTGCATACATTGTGAGCGCTGTCACTGTATCGTGGGGGTGGGATAACGCAAACATTAATTAATTATTATCCGTCCTTAAACCGACTATATATGCATCAGATTGCGTGTGTAAGAATCAACATCTTTGAGTCGTATACATTGTATGCAATTGGTTAATGTCACCGCTGCAGCCACCAGAAATGCGAAAACGCATTGCAAAAAAAAATAAATGATTGAATCGAGATGGAACCCTGAATATCAATAGGTGATAAAGCCTTTGCCGTTGGAGCACCAACGTTTTGGAACAACCTTGTGTCTTCCCTTAACGTCGTAAATCTTCCTTCAAAGAATAACCTGAGGCGGAGGTGTTTGGCCCCGACGTTATAGGCGGACCTTGGGAAGGGCCTGTGGGACAGGCGGGCAGCACGGTGACCAATATGGATGACCGAGCACTGTGCCGCTGTGGCTTCTCAAGCTCGTCTGGCCTCGCTCACTGCGGCGCAGTCACTGACGAAGAGAGCGTGAGACGTACAGGGTGCGCCACGTGTCTTGTGACCCCCATTTAATGTCATTTTTAACTGATTTGTAACTTTGATCCTTACCTGTGTAGCATCGATAGTTCAGTGTTAATGTGGCCATTGTATTGAGGGACGACTGCTGTGTGATGTTATCTTGGTGTGGTCTGGGGCTGTTTCAATGTTGGGTTTGCTGCCTTGCCCAACCTTGATAAATCGGACTCACAAAATGTATTTATTATATCGTTATATTTAGTGACTTGCTTACCATTTTCTATTTTTTACACTCCTATCGTTGTTTTTGTTGTTGCATTGTTTGCCGTTGTAACTTGCTGACCCGCCCATACAAGACATCTGTGGAAGAAGAGGAAGAACTAAAAAGAGTTTCATAGCTTGTTGGATTCCTCCTCCTCCTCCCGTCTAAATAACGATTCTGAGCAATCATCATCCAACCACCTGGGGTGCGTGGGGAGGGGTGCGGGGGGAGATGTGCGGGGGGGGGGGGTGTGCGGTGGGGAGGGGGTGCGAGGGAGGGTGTGGGGGGGTGCAGGGATGGGGGATTCAGGCAGGATAATGACCAGGTGCTGGCTGCTGTGGGGACGCGGTAGGCAGTTGTGACTGAGCACCTCGTTAACAATTATGAACCTCCGCGCCGAATAGCTTCCGACCGTTATTATAGCAGAGGTCGCGTGCGCAATGCCTTCCAGTTCTTGTGCAAAGGTAAAGAGAAGCACTTGGACACTGAATAGCCTGGCCCTGCCTCAGCTAAGATCACAGAGAGGAGGTCACTGAAGGTATATATTTTTTTGGCTACCCATCGAACTTTTGGCTAACCATCTTGTGGTCACCACATCGTGTTTTCAAACGCGCTTCTGCGGCCATCTGGAACGCTCTTCCTTCCGATATTAGGAAGCCACTGGAGCTATGCATTCTTAAAACTGTAGATTGAAAATAAATCTCTTTAGAACTGCTTTTTGCGTTTAAGTTTGTTGACCTTCCCCCGCACCTCCGATTAGCACAGTTGGCTACGTACGGTGCCAAACAAGTTCAACATACATACATCTGATTTGCTGGTTTCACCTGCATCACTCCATGGATGCTATATAACTCCACTATTCTGTACATTCTCTTGATAGGCAGGTGAGCCCACAATGGCCCACACCTCACTGACACTCTCAAAGCTCCATTCGTTATTGTTCAGAAAAAGAACCGGTTCCCTTTGTTAATGTTATCCTCCTCCGAATAGATAAGCAACCGCCTGTCCCGATAGCAGCTTTGTCACCAGTTCATTACACGGCCTGTATGAAAAAGGTTGCACACAGAAGAAGACCCGATGATGGAGGCAGCGATGAGAAGGAAACTGGCACTATTTGGACACATCTGTAAGATCGACAACAACAGGAAAATTAAAAGTGTGTTGCTCAGAAAAATGGAAGGAACCGAAAAGAGAGGAAGACCTGACAGAGAACGGCTTGACGACGACATCAGAGAGAGATGTGGCACTAACTTGAGCACATTGGCACAAGACAGAGGAAAGTGGAAACAAATGACGGAATGTGCAGTGGACACCTACGGGGCTATCTGCCCATGGATCGTGATGATGATGCCACACACAGCTCCAGCTCCCAGTCACATTGAGTGGCAGCCTTCCGTCTCCGGCTACCATTGCAGTATTCCACATGGCCAAGCCATGGCAATTGTCAGTTGTTTCCATAAGCTCCCAAAGGGACATTGGGATGATTCTGTCCTCTTGCCTCACCAGGTGGGGTTTGGTCAGTGGACAGGAACACACTGATGCCAGCTTCAAACGATTCAGCTGGTTTACTTAAAATCTACGCTTTGATTGTCAGCTTGAGTTTTTAGAGTTTCTCAGAGATGTCCTATGAGCTGGCTGTCTAATTATCAGGCTCCTCCAGTCGACATGCTTGCATTGACTGGCTTGATTGGGTCACGTGGTGCACATTCCCAGCTACATGCCCAACCCTAACTCTTACCCTTAACAGTTTTGCTTGTTTTTTTTTTCCCGAACAAAGGATGTTACGTGGGGTACAACTCGCGCCAGACGAGATGCGAGATCATGAGCTCTAGGACAAACGATCAAAAGTGATTGCCTTCTCAAATGAGCGTCGAGACATCGGTGCTCATCTCTGATGTGCAGCCCAGCAGACCCAGTGGTGGAAATATTCCAACATTGCTATGGTGTGGGAGTGGAGGAGACTAAATCGTTATCACATCCCTATTTGTTGATCGTCTTCCAACCTATCCCAGAAGAGGTGTGGAGCCTAAACACTCTGGGATGACCCCTCTGAGAGCTCCTCACCCGGTCTGGATAAAGCCACCGTGGATTCCGTTCTGGTCGGACAAAATGTTTCAAACCAATGCAGAAAAACACGAATCTCTTCGCATGAATAAATGTTGGGATAATATACTATCTTAAACATCGTCAGAAAAAAATCCTTAAGTACAAAACATTTTAAATAAAACTATTGAATTATTTTTCTCATCCAGTGAGGCTCGCTGGAGGTTTGTGTCACAGAATATTTAAAATAATTGTATTATTAATATCTGCCGCTAATTTCATACGTATCTTTCTTTCATGTTTGTTTAATTGGCCTACATACAACGATGTTGTTTGACAGTAATGGCGATGTTGTAATTGCAAATTAAACACCAGTTCTTTTTATCAACATTTGTTTGCTTTTTTTTTGTATGTATTGCCATGATGTCACACCTCATTTACACTCCGATGCAGATGCCACCAAGGGGAATTCAATTAAATTAGGGTTTAGTTGAAAAATCTGGATCTGTTTTGTTGTCAAAAATGAATTCGCGCACCTTTAAAGTGTAATCCCATTGGTTATTATGATCATGAATTACAGTTATGACCTTTTGAGGTCTCGTAAACTCAAAGTTTGATTTTGGGATTACGTTCATTTGATTCTTTACACGGACGGTCCCGTTAATCCAGTCGCCCGGCTATACTACGAGGGAGCTCTGTGGTGAGTGAGTACAACAACAACAAAACACACACAAACACATTAAGAGTGCAGAGAAGTTGCTGCGATTGTCTGGAACGCCATCTCCCTGGCTGTCGGGACCACCGCATATTCCCTGTCCCTCTTCAAGTGCAAACCCAAGACCCAACTCTTCTCCTCATTCATTGAAATAAATGTTTTGAGTAAAAACTCGCCCCCATTAAAGAGGGCAACGCAATCCTTTACATTGTGAATTAAACCATAGTAGTCCTACCGATAAAATCAAGACATATATAAAAATACAAAAATGATGGGACATACTCAAGGAAAAGCTAAAATCGCATCTCCATATGAATTGCCTTGCAATCCCTTACCACTTCGAGTGGTAAACGTGGCGAAGTATGGCCAAACGACAATGCACGCAACGGGCATTGCGTGGGGAGGCCCTCATCCAGCAGCGGATTGAACGAAGAAAAGGCTTTCGATTTAAAGCTTTCGTGACGGCAGGGATTCATCTTCTTGGTTCTTTCGGTAAAGTCACGTAGAAGGGAAATAATAAAATAATAAAAATAAAACAATAAAATTATTCTCACGACGTTTCGGCCACAACGCAAGCAGCCGTCCTCAGGTGAAGACCAGGTCTGTCGGGGAGACAGCGTCTGAATGAAACACCACCACGCTTGGAGCGTATATTTAAGCTGGGTTGGAAGGGGGAGAGCGCCTTGACAAAATAATTTGCATATCAAGAGGAATTTAGCATATTTATGGAAAATGCAGGTATGTGATTAGTACTACTTGTGAAATTCGTAGTAGGTGGGCGGGGGGTTTCAAAGTCATTATGCCCGTGCATTATGCAGGATTAGCAGCATCAAAGGGAGGGGATAGGGGTAGCATTAATAAAGGGAAGGAATGTTAATAGTATGTAGCTGCAGTAACTAAACCACCACGTAAAAAACTAAAGTATAAACTACATAGTATCATCAGTATACTAAATATACTCTCCAATAAGCTGAGCTGCTAACAGTAAGTAATACATTACAATTCTATGTCGCAAAAAATATAATATGCTTCCAGCTAAACTTTTTTCCTTTACATCACACGGGTCTACCCTGTACTATATACTGCGTTGTGGCCGAAACGTCGTGAGAATTATTTTATTATGTTTTATTTTTATTATTTTATTATGTTTAAATTTTATTATTTTATTATTTCCCTTCTACGTGACTTTCCCGAAAGAACCAAGAAGAATAAAAGAAAAGGCTGTTACGTGCACGTGTTGCTGGACTGTCAGACTCAGGTCAGAGGGCTCAGCTGGCACTGCTGAGACCGCGGGTTTGAGTCTAGGCAGCCGCCTGCGATTAAACAGAAATCTCAGGCGTAGTGAGTTGATGGTCTCAGCCCGGTCACCAATAACTGCACAAAAGAACCCTTCAAATAAATGTTTTATTTGGGAAAGATTCTAGCTCTGAGAATTTTCAAAAAGCAGCTTGATTGTCATGCAACGAGCATTACTCTAAGTGGTAGAGGGGGTGGAGAAGTGCAGATCCATACTGTATGGCCCAAAAGCCTCCTGAAGGGTTCTCAATGGTAACTGTGGTATCCGCTTCCAGGGGCCATTCTCTAACGCAAATGGTTGCAATGCTCTGTGAAAGATATACATTTATAATTTGTCTCACGATGCGAAAACAGATAATTGGGTTGCAATTGGAGGAAGATGGCAACAAAAATTAAACCTAGTTGATTATATTTACACGATATATTTTAGATGTTAATAATGATATTTTTTTATCATAGAATGTCAATTTATGCAGCATATAAATTAAACTGCATCTCAAGAGGCTGAACAAATAGCAGGGACGAGATGGAGGTATTCCTTTATTTTTAAAGGGACAATTGAAATCACATTATTCACATTGTAGATTGGGGACAACAAGTCAGGCATGGCTTAATAGTCCATTGCATTTGAAGGAAATGTTTTAAAGTTGGGATTGGAGCAGTGGCAATGGCGCTGTCACGCAATGGCTTGCGCTTACACTGGATGATGGCACGCGGTGTTTAATGTCCACTTATTGCAAATGGTGTTCTTTAATAATTCTCTACAAAAAATTAGAGTGCGTGCGAGTCCAAATGACGGCACAGTGGCATGTGTGTTGCACGTGATGATAATCAGCCACCCGTGCGTTTTTGGCGTGTTATACGAAAGAACTTGGATTGTTAAGCCATGCCTGAAGGAAAACCAATTGTATAAAAAATATATTGGAGGTTGCTGTTATTTTGCAGCGGCATAAAAACTATAATAGCGGTCTTATTTATACAGTCATTGTGTGAAAGCTATCGGAGACAAATCAACTATTTTCACCGCATAGCAGGATATTAATGATTCGTAGATATCGTGAAGAAAGCTTAGCCATAGTCTAGCTAAACATGGTAAACACTACATTATGTTTTGTCTTTCCCCCAATTGCATTCCAATGGCGCAACTGGCGTCCTGTCACGACACAAAGAATCCACGTGGAACTCTCAGTGCATCGACGCGCATCACAGAACGTGTTAAAAGCAGACATGCCAGAACTTTTTCTTGGTTCTTTCGGTAAAGTCACGTAGAATGGAAGTAATAAAATAATAAAAATAAAACATAATAAAATAATTTTCACGACGTTTCGGCCACAACGCAAGCAGCCGTCCTCAGGTGAAGAACAGGTCTGTCAGAAAGACAGCGTCTGAATCATTTACCGAAAGAACCAAGAAGATGAATCCCTGCAGTCACGAAAGCTTTAAATCGAAATGCCAGAACTTGTGAGAACATTTAAAATGGCCATTGTATCTACACTATGGGCTGCATATTCCCATATGCTACAATACGAAAACACGTTCGTCTTATGTATATTTATTTACATTCTTGGAACTACATTTTTCCCAGTTAAGTAAAAAATCTAATTTAATCGGAATGTTTTTTTGAGCCGTCATTGGTGACTGGGCTGAGACCATTAATTATATTACCTCAAGAACCCAAAATAATTACGGTCAGCTGAACTCGGAATCTAACCTAGGGTCTCAGCGCTCTGACCCTAAGCAACATTATATCCTTGTTAAGAGCGTACTATATCAGGGCTTTAAATACTCACAATACACATTTTCAAATGTTAACTTTCTGAACCAGTAAAGGAACGCATTTTTTTATGTTTTGGAGATGCAAATAGGTGCTATTTACAAAACTGTACAATAAACGTCATCAACATTTCAGAGGAGCTGAGGACACATAATCTCCCTTCTAGGTGCATCCCAGTGTATACAACAGCAACAGCAGCAGCCGCCGTCCGGCACTAAGTGCTGGTAACGTCACCATGGCGCTTGTGCCAGGCGAGGTGCGATTTGAGGCCATGGGAAGTGTCGAAGGCCCGCTGCAGGCACGGAACAGACCCAGCAGGTGCCACGGGTTGCCTGTCTGCGATGACCAGAAGATGTTCAAACTGTGTCAACTTGCTGCGCTTTGGCCGCCCTGCGCGACGCTCATGCTGTGAGCGTTGCTCCTCCGCCCTCCGTTGTAGCTGGAGGGCGACTGCACACACACACACAACAAGATCGGCTTCTACCTCCAGGTCCAACTTCAAAAAAGACCTGATAAATATTCTGTAATGGATATGCACTGCATAGAAACACAAACGGCTGGTTTTGGTGTTTGCGCCATTCTTATCGCACGAGGCCATCGTGAAAGGCGCGGTGTTTCACAGACAGCATCCGCAGTAGTTCACAGTCGTGGTTGACGTTGGTATATTTAATGCCAGCCGAGTAATTTACAGCGCAGTACTCAATATTACTCCAGGACCAACAACCCCCTTTGCTCCAAACCCAATGGCTATCAACCACACTCAGGACGTCAGTTCCAGCAACTTTCAAATTAGAGTTTCCAACATTATGCTACACATCGCCACTTACAACGATCTTCATTACAAATTCTCCTGTTGTCCGTACGGTGCGAGCAGCATCGCCAATGCGCGCCGCAGTGCTTGATTCAATAGCCTCAGATGACTTCAGTGCTTTAATGTGTATTTGTTTCAGTGTAATAAATGATGGTGATTCATAAACGGGTGAATCACGAATCATGGTCGTGATATTAATGATTAATAATAGGTCTCTATCAGCTCTCGTGTGATGTTTTTATTTGATAAATCCATTTTAAAGTTCACACCAAGATAACCAAAAGGGTTTTTTTTCTTCATTTTCTCAGATCCATCCCATCGCCATATTCTTTCTGCGCTCTCGTCTGTCCAGGTCTGCTGTATCCCCTTGTGTGATTCCCTGGCTAATGTGGCCATATGGATCTTCCTCTAGCATTATGGGGTCATGACCAACCCAGCACAGCCGATCTCTCTGACTTATTATACTAAGTGGTGTCTGCCCAGAACCTTTTATGAAGATCATTGGGGATGCAAGTTATTATTAATACAGTAATTGACTTTACAACATTTAGAAATGAATCACTTTTCAGTAACGGTTCTTATTTATTTATTTACTTACTTCAACGTTAGTTCTTTATATGTATCTTCCCCTCATCTGGTTGTTGGAACGAACTAAAATAATATAAAATAATGAATGTAATATTGTATCGCTGCTATAACAATAATAATATTTAATTTGTTTAGTATAAGCATTCAGGTTATCTTGCATCAGCAGGTGAATGGGACTTGGCAGCGACGATAACATTGACTCCACACTGCGGACACCCCGGTTTGCGTTCCATGCAGCTACCAAATGGTATGACCCTTCATGATATATAGATCAGAAATCTGGACACACTGGCAAAGAAAAAGGATCAAGATCCGAAAAGAGCGCAAATAAGCTCGGAGAGGTAAATCCTTGGGATTCCAGCACGGGTGGTGGCTGCGTACGGTGCGAAGGAAGTTCAGCATACATACATGAAGAACACGTGGTTTATAGAAGACAAATCAGAGACATCGTATTGACCGTGAAGAAGAATAAGTAGGCATGGGTGGGATATTCGGTTGGGTGGGGTTACCCAGTTGGGTAACCGATTTGGTGAGTTTACCTGGTTGGGTGGGGTACGGGTTAGGTGGGGCCACGTGATTGGGTTGGGTGCCCGGTTGGAAGAGGTAGCGATTGGGTTGGGTACCCGGTTGGGTAATCCAACTGGGTGGGTTTCCAGATTGGGTATCCGGTTGTAAGTGACAATGATCAATGGTTGAGACTGATGATGGAGTGGTGCAAGGGCCACCGATAACGACCACGACGGAGGTGCACCAATGAGGATCAGTGCATGTGCAGGATCCGGTGGATTGTTGCATCATGAGACCGTGAGAAATGGCGATGGCTTGAGGATGTCATTGTCCAGCAGTGGATCGATCATAGCTGATTGTGAGGATGAAGGTAATGCAGGGTCTTTCGCGTTTGATTTTTCGTGTTTTGTTTGTTGTCCTTTCCCCACCCCTTCGATTAGCGCGGTTGACTACGATCAACATACACACATACAAAGGGTTTGGTGGTGGAATTCTCGTCAATTAAGCATGGTATAGCATGTAACGTGATTTGTCTCAACTCCGAGAGCCCAATGCCATCTGGCAGATAAACAACGACAACAACAACAACATATAAGCACTCATCAAAGTAGCTTATGCAGTGTCTCGCAGGAGGGTCGTTCTCTCACGTGGCGCTACGCCGTCTGAAGAGGCGTTCTCCGATGAGCTATTACGTTCCGTGCTTTGACACCAACTGATCTAACAACGGGGATGTGTAATTGGTGAGAAAATCTCCCGTGCAGAAAAAAGCGAAAACAACACGTACGTAGTCATCTACATACTCTGCCGAGTCATTACTGACTTTGAGCACAGGCACGTCTGTGCTACTGCTCCCAAAGCTTTTACCTTCAAATTAATTTGACAACCAAACATCTCCTTCCGACAGTCTCACGTGCATTTCGTCTTGGTATAATTTCCTATAATTTGCAATAGAGTGTCTGCGTTTGTGGAAGTATATTTGGAATATTGGCTTCAGATTAATATGATCTAAAAATCGATTTTGGTCATTGAAGCGCTGGTTAACTATATATTTTTTTCTTGCACCATAAGCGTTACATTTTGCATATAATGTTTTTGTTAATAAGTATGAAACAAATGAAAAATGCAACATTAATTTAAATCTCACTTTATCCAGCAGTGGAGTTCATGAAGATCTGTAAATATCATTGTGTTGTCATTAAGCGTCGTTGAATATTTAGTCATTACTGCTTCAGTAATATTCATCACATCCAGTCCGGAGGGTGTACCTTCCACTGACTCCTCGGAGACATTACGTGAGTGACTTCGTGCAAACTGGCTCGGTAATGAGCCAACGAACCACACCATTAGGCCCTCCAAGCACCGCGTGACGGCTCCATCCCAGGCTGGACAGTTACAATTCTTCGGCGGTGTTTTCGGTCGAGAGCGGAGAGAAACATTTTGAGATCCGCAGGAAAACCTCTCAAGGCCGGACAGGACTGGGCGCGGAAGCCTCTTCTGTAATTGTGGATATCTGGCATACTGCAAATAATGAACGAATACTAATCTACTAAAGTCGGATTACATTCGCAAATGCTTAACGCCTAACTCATTTCATTAACCGTGTTTAATTCGATCACAATTCACTAAACATTTGCAAGTACCAACACACAGAATATCACGACTGTACAATTTAATCCAAGTCGCCATCACCATTAAAAATAGGTGGATGGCTGAGGTTCCCTGGATGCAGAATCCTGAAGAGATTTATTCGACTTATTTGCAGAATAAATGTGCGGCACGTGCGCTCGGAGAACACATTGGTTGCCTGAGGCGTTCAAGCGAGCAAATTCACTGATCTGTCCAGTGCTCACTGAGCTGTATTTGCTTCCAGTTGCCGATCGAATACATTATAAGGTCACACCCATTGCACACAAAGTGCTTGCCACAAATGAACCACAGTACTTTGCTGATCTCGTCAAGGAACATAAACCATCACCACTCAAACTCCGGTCGCCCTCGCAGCGGTTTTTGGCTAACCATCGAACAAAGACGGTCACTGCATTGCGCGCTTTCAGATGCGCTTCTGCGGCCGTGTGGAACACTCTTCCTTCTGATATTAGGAAGCGACTGGAGCAATGCATTTTTAATTATATAACAAAAACTAATTTGTTTAGAACTGCTTTTTTGTGTTTAGTTTGTTGTCCTTTCGACACACCTCTGATTAACACGGTTGGCTACGTAAGTCGAGCCGCACAACATACATACATATCTTTAAAATTGCAAGGGAACAAGCGCACGTCAACCATTCTTCTTTTAAAAATAAACTATGCCTCCAGTTTCTTGGCTGGCTGCTGGTTGGGCTCCTCTCCACCCTCGGGCTCCACTACCACGTGCAGCCCCCTGACATCACCACTGCTTGGTGGCTGAGCAGGAAGCACGCGGGAAGAATGCGGGACGCATGCAAATAAAGTCAACTCTCTTGATGCTTTAATATTATCAAGCTACTATACAGATGATCGTAGATTCTCCGGCACGCAACATTATCCGGCGGTCCCGGGCCGATGGGCATGATAAAAAAAAGTAATTACGCTTGATTTCAGTGTCACGTATATACATCACCCCATGGCGAGTCTTCGAGCTTGAAGTTGTAAGTACGATACAGTAAATACAGCAACTTTTTAAAGTAGGATATTTATTTTTGTCTCTTTGTATCTTTTTTATGTCAATTTCATTAGGTATAAACATTTTAAGACACCAAAAAACATATAACAACACAAAAAAACACAATGTCATAGAAGAATGTGCAAAAATAAGCTATTTTAAATAATGATTAGTGATTATCCGGCGTTTTTGGAAATCCGGCGACTCCTCCCCCCCGAAGTCGCCGGATAATCGATGATCTATTGTATATCGAATACTATTAAACATAATCTATGCCTCGAGTGTCCTGGCTGGCTGCTGGCTGGGCAACTCTCTACCCCACTATAACACTCTTGTCAGACCAAACTAGCTGGGTCATTGAGTTGAAACGGTAGAAGAAGTTTCCGGAAGAGGTGTAATCGATAGCGACACCGAAGCGGCGGGAGTAACGAATGCAAGTGACTGACAACGGTTCATTTAAAATTGCTCTGACTTTTCAATTTGTGTTCCTATTAATGCAATTCTTTCGCCAGAATATTCCTTAAATCCTAGATAATATGTAAAAATCCTCACAATGCGTATTATCTTGCCATTTTATTATTGCCGTAAAAGCGTATTACTTTGAGTGCTCTGTGTACAGGACTGCGATATATTCCATTGGCAGAGCAACGCGTATTCTATGAGTCATCTATAATTGTCACAATGGTCGATGCTACCGTTTTACACTTCCCAGAGTTGACAAGCACATCTCGAATGTCCTACACCACGATGAGACCGATGGGCACGGATTGACTGCAGGAAGACCGCGTAACAGTGTTGTAAGTGTCGCACACCGCGACCGCTTGAATTCGCATTTTCTTATTATTTCTCCTTTTCTTATTTTGTTAGTTCCAGGAGCGTCTCCAGCATACCTCGAATTCCAGATTACTCGAGGCTGGCTTCGAGAGGTTTGTTTTGGTACATCGCACGTTAATACGGTTAAATCGATATAAACATAATTTACATTCCTTTGTCCATGCACCGCTGGATTGAAGGTCTCTCTCCACACCGTGTCGCTCTTGGGGGTGCGAGTGGGAGAGATGCAGTATCCCGTTCGGAAGATCAAATTGTTTCCCGCAGTATCTCCGTGGGAAATGTTGCTGTAGATGACATTGACGACGTTAATGAACAGCTTCTGCTCTCACGATTTCTGTTTTAATGGATGGGAAGTGCACAACGCCGCAGTTGTCTGGTTGCCTGGACAACCCTGACAAAGTGAGATGTTTACATCCATGAACACATTTGGTAAACATCGCCCCCTAACAATGATCCCCTCCGAGATATCCTCGCACCTGCACTCTGCTGCGTACACGATTGAGACAACGAACGTGCTGCAATGCTGCCGTTGCTGCTGCTGCAGGACACACTGCCGAATAACAGCAGATGATGTGTGTAACGCGGGCTAATGAGAACGCCTCAACTTTGAAGTTTCAACCTGGAGACACTATTACTCATTCTGCATGCAGTCACGCGGCGGGGGGGGGGGGGCTAAGAGGAGGCAAAAGTGTACCTGTCTAAATAATAATAATGTGTCACATGTATGTAGTGTCCCACATTGAACAAAAATTGTACGACTCGAGCGCAGCAAAGCTCACCGACGGTGTGTACGAGGTGACCCGCCACCGGGAGACGAATCACTGGGCATGGCACGGAAAGTGTCGGCTGAACGTTATTTACAACCCTCCCCCCTCCGCCTGTAGATTGGCCCGAGGGTCCCAAGCCTCTCCTCAGCCTGCCTGGCAAGGCGATGTTGAATAATCCTTGCCAGGACCTTTCCCGGCACACTGAGGAGTGAGATGCCCCTGTAGTTGTTACAGTCTGTGCGGTCCCCCTTCTTCAAGAGAGAGACCACCAGGGCATCCTTCCAATCCTACGGAACCTGTCCAGTGGTCCAGACTGTTGTTATGATGTCATGTAGGGCAGTCTGTGCACAAACGCCACCTTCCCTCAGCATTTCGCTTGGGAGATCATCTCTGCCCGGTGCCTTTCCTGGTCTCAAGCTCTGGATCACCTTCAGTACTTCCTCAACAGATGGAACCTCAGCCAACCACTCACAGGGGGTGACTTCTTCTTCCAATATTTGAGGCACCGCAGCCTCTGCAGGATCATCCCCACTTTGTCCCACGATATTTTCCAGGCTGAGGGATTTCCCCTCCCCAGGAGCCCACGCACACTCACTTTCACACACACATATGCACACGCGCACACACACACATTCACCCCCAGCGGGATGCTGGGACTCATTACATCTCGCGGAGGATCGCTCCCCTGAACAAAATCATTCCGTGGTTCGGTTGGCAAGTTGTGCGAGTTCGCGTTCGAAAGGTGGATGGTTACTTTTTTATATCTTATGGAAGCTCGTTCGTAAGTGCGGATGTTCGTAAGTCAGGCGTTCATAAGTTGGGGACTACATGTACACGACAAGAGTGGACAACCGTTTATGTGGTAATATTGGTGTACGGCTTGACTTACAATTAATGGTTGTACTAAAATTAGAGATGCTAATTATAGTGTTGGTGTATGAGTTATCCTTTCAACAAGATACGTTGCCTACTTTATTATTGTTAATAAACCCCTCGTAAAGCCAGTACAACATCAGTTTGGAGTTCCTCCCGAGTGTTGCTTTATTCATCGAGCGTTATGCACAATCACCGACAAGAGACCAAACTACATTTACACGGTAAAACCCGCGTGCATCTCCTTATTTATCACATCATCCATCCTTTAGCTGCCAATCCATAGTTAGTCTCGACCACCGTCCACAATGCCTTCAACCACGTGTCCTTCTCAAGCCCATCCACATCTCTTATCATACAAATGTGCTGTCTCTAACGTGCGCATGTTCTCTAATCCACGTGTTCCTCTTTAAGTCACGGTGTAATTCTAAGCACGAATCTCTCCATGCTTATTTGCAGACGTTTCGACTTTCATTCCATGTTCCTTGTAAATGTCCATGATATATACGACACAGCAAGACACACATATATACACACATACACACCACAACAGTACGTGTTTTATTTTGCAGTAAGAAGTTCCACTACTGTATAAAGAATGTCCAGAATTCACATTATTCTATGTATATTTGTTTTAATATTACATTTTACTGTAGATGTTTGTTTTTTGGGTCACAAGGACACTCCAATCACACGTGGCACTCAGCCCCCTGTTTCACTTTCGGCACGCTGGAATATTGCGTGATTTTTTTGGGAGGGCGGGGGAAGATTTATTATTCTTCGGTTGAATCAGACATCGTGAAAAACTTGGACATTCGTGCAGAGGCGAAGAGCAATATAACGCCTGCAAGCCACACTTCTATCCTGCTCATTTTCCCTATCACACACAACGTAAACAATACTGTTTGTGAGCCTTAGGTAGCCAATGTTAATTAGCGAATGTGTTTGATGAAATATCTTGTCCCGATCTCTGCAAACCCTTCCTTCCGCTGAGCCTACGCACGAAAAGCAGGGCTCTCATTCACTTCACGCTGGAGTGGCCCTGATGATGAAGTTTCCACCTCGTGCCACCGATTGTGCCGCTGTTGATGTAAGCGTGGCGACGCGGCGTAGATTTAGCAGCGCGAGCGGAATCCACTGCAGCCGTATTGAGAAACACAATCCTGTCCGTGTCTCCCGGGAGCAGCGCGAGTGGAGTGTTTTATCGGGGCAGCCCACTTTCTATTCCACATAGGCAAACTGCGCAATGCAATTAAAGCCCACCTGATACTTTGGTGCGCACTATTCATCTGAAATGGAGTGCATAATTTCATAGACTCACACCTCCCACTTGAATTGCATCTGCAACAAAAAAAAAAACGTTTTAAATTTAATTTATGAGAGAAAAAAAATATAAATTTATCGGGCAGGATAGAGTGGGCATTTGTTTCAAACAGGGCAGGAGTTCTAGGAAAAAAATAGTCCTTTATAACTGCACTGTAAATATCTTTGACACTTTTACATGGACATTTGATAGTGGTACAGTATATGATATGCACTGTGATAAAAAAAATAACGAATTACAATGGACAAATTAAATACCATAGTAATTTCAGAAATATTTTCTGTACACAGCAAAACATTAATGTCAGCACCCTTATCAATATATTCAATTTTTTTATTACCTTTGCTAAAATTCTAAATGTTACGTACAATGATGTCAATGCTACCTCCCCCCTTAACTGGTACTTAAGAGCTTATATCTTGAATCCCTCCTTCACTTGATGCAGCAAATCTGGCTGTGACGGTCCCACCTGATGACGGAGACTTGTGTTGCCTCCGAAACGTCGTGATTTTTATTGTTTTATTTTTATAAATTTTTATTAATTTTTTACCTACGTGACTTTACTGAAATAACCAAGAGTATGAATGCTACCACACTTACCATCGTATCCTGCATTCGACGATGATTCTAAAACTTTGGCGTAATTAAGGCCCCCCATTGTCCAGCCTCAGCAACCACAGCTGTCAAAATCTACAAACCTTCATCCGAGGCATATCTCCTGCTTTCTGGTAAATATGAATGAAATAAACATTCTCAGGCTCTTAAGGGTGTGGGGATAATCACCACCATCACCCCACTCCACTTTGGATCCAGCACTTAAAAAAAGACTACAATATTACATGCCTAATCAAATACTTTAGTAATTTATATTCTTCTTCTTGGTTCTTTCGGTAAAGTCACGTAGAAGGGAAGTAATAAAATAATAAAAATAAAACATAATAAAACAATTCTCACGACGTTTCGGCCACAACGCAAGCAGCCGTCCTCAGGTGAAAACCAGGTCCGTCGAGGCGACAGAGTCTGAATGAAACAGCACACGAGCTTGGAGCATATATATAAGCTGGGCGCATTGACAAAGGAATTTGCATATCAAAAGGAATTTAGCATATTTATGGGAAATGCAGGAATGTGATTAGTACTGCATATGCATGTGCATTATGCAGGATTAACAGCATCAAAGGGAGCTGCAGTTACTGCTGCTGCAGCAGTTGCTGCTGCTGCTGCAGTTTCTGCTGCTGCTGCAGTTGCTGCTGCTGCAGTTGCTGCTGCTGCTGCACTTGCTGCTGCTGCACTTGCTGCTGCTGCTGCACTTGCTGCTGCTGCTGCACTTGCTGCTGCTGCTGCACTTGCTGCTGCTGCTGCAGTTGCTGCCTTATCCATTTTAATATAACCTGGTTTTCACCTGAGGACGGCTGCATATATTATCAGAGTATGATATATTATCAGAGTATGATTTTTTCAGAGTATGATTTTTTTTGCATTCTGACCACAAGTATTGTGGTTAATGCAGACATGATTCCTTGTAAAAGGTTAAAGTTTGCTGTTTTAACATCGTAACACCTGTTTTGTTGCCAAAAAAGGGGAAAACCTATTCTCAAGCACTGGAGGTGTATTATCATGTCTGAAAATGCCTTAACCCAGGAGTTTGCATGGCTTTTTGTCCAAATAGAATCGCAGGCTTTTTCAACATCTTCTGGCAGAGAATTAAATGTTGAGAATGAATCTTCCACAACCTTTGTAGAGTTAAATGCAAACGTGCACACAGGTTGCCTTAAAAATGTACACAAGGACGAGAATCTGTAAGGACTGTTGAGCATTCTGGAAATATATGGAGGCAGTTACTGACATATTGAACATCCCTCAAGGCATAGAGAATTGTAAATATATATTGTTAAACATCAATGAATAATTTCCCTCCAGTGTGATTCCCATTATCTTCGCATCAATGCAGTAAACGCTACACAATTGACCAGCGAGAGTTGTAAATCTTTCAGGAAAAAATGCCGCAACTGCCCATGTGATGCAAGACTACTCGAGTGCTTGTATTTTTTGTTGCAACTTTCATTGGTGGTGTGATAATAGCCAAATGATTACTACATTTACTCCTCACACCTTTGGCCAGAGTCCCATTTACACGCGTTATTTAAATCTGCTTAATATGAAGTCTTCCTATGCAGCTGACTTGTTCTTTGAGCCTAAACTACAACAGAGCAGTCATCACTCATAAATACAGTGATTTGGGAAGCTATGTCTTATGGATATGAGTTGTGGGGAATATCATGAATATACAGGTGGTAGTTGGACCAAATCCACGTTATATTGTGAATTCATAAATCATTTGGGTTAGGTCACGTAATAATCTGACCATAATATTGGCTACAAAAAAAATACACGCGTTATATTTTGAGCGCGATAAGATTGCTCTTATACTGTAATCGTTAGACGGGTGGATCCGTAGTGTAGTTATTAAACGATTTTGATGATCAGTTTTGTCGAAATGTTTTCTGTGCAACCGAATTTCGGCTTGCAGCAAAACATTCTCCAGGTTTTAATCTGTGCAAAATAAACGCGTAATTTATTTAAATTAAAGTTGTTTGAACCAAACATTTTTAGGACAGATACAAATATATTTGTCCTTACAAAATTCTACGCATATTGTCAAATAAATGTGTTTGGACGCAGGGAATACTCTACATTTTTACTTCAAATCATCTGCAAGTGACAGATTCTATCAAATGGCACCACTGGCATCCGTTAAAGAGGCGATGTTCCACACTGAGTGGAAACGTGTAAAGTTATTCCACTTTTATGAAAAGTTTTGTTGTCTCAACTTCTTATTGTAAACCCGGTGACACTTAAAGGACCAGTGGGCGCTCCTGCTCCCCGACAGCACGGGGTCTCCACCCGAACGGTTACGGGGGGATACTCATGAGGTTGAACACGTATTGCAGAGGATTACAGCACAATAATCCGCACTACAATCATCTATAAACTACAAAGAGTTTGCAGTTTGCAGCTCCTCCCCTAATCCATGGAGTCGTTGACCCTGAAATCCGCAATGTTTTAGCGGACTTATGATTCTCTTCCAGAAGTGGCTAATTCCTCCCGGAATTCTCGGCACACCGCATCGGCGGCGTCCACGGATTACCACATTATTATTATTTTAATACAATGATTTAATCTCTATTGTAATTGTATCAGTGTTGCACATTGGCAAAGAAGTCATATACTTTTCTACAGTGATAATTGTGTCTATTGTTGATTTGTCTATTTAAATCCTTCTCGTTGCTTCTTCGTACGAAACGAAGTCTTCGTTTTGCTATTATGAGCTCACGATATACAAATTTGAAGCGGTTTAGACTGGGGTTTTTGTTTGCTCTCACAGTAAACCAGAACTTGACGTTCCGAGACGGGTTGACTCCCTGATCCACGGTAGACAGATCTAAGTGGGTGGGGACGACCGAGACAGTCCCTGACAAAGTTGGTACACTCCTGTCACTCAAAAAACAAACGCTTCCATGTGCATACAGCACAGTAGCATGTGTTTGTACTTAGCACGGGGACTGTACCAGTTGGCTGTGGCTGGGGGGGGGGGGGGTTGGCGAGCGCACGCTCAGCTTGTACGTGCCGTGTGGCCGACCATTGAGTGCAAGGGTTTGTGGAGTGAGCATAGGTGGGGGGGGGGGACATTACATTGGGAAAAATCCAACTTCTCCTTCCCAAACACCTTACTCGCCGACATGATCATATAGTCTACAATATCTGATTGTACTCTGACAATAACTTCCTCAATTTCTCATTTGTAGATATAAAGGTAACAATCCCATGGTAATCCACTGCTGGATGAAGGCTTGCCCCACACCTTGTGTCGCGGGAACTGTTTGAGCAGCTTCACGGGGCAGTGCGTGCCGCGCCCACCGCTCCGCTCTCCTGGAGAGATTTTTTAATCCAGCACAAAGGAAATAACCCTGGAAGGCTATTGACATTGTGGTTCTCTTTGAAGTTAATCCATTCTGAACATTATTTAGGAGTTATTTCATACACACGATGTGTGAAACTTTTGTGCAGCTATTACAGTACTATAATTATCTTAAACCCTAAATGTACCATTCTGTCAGATATTACCAGTGGAGGCCTGAGCGGACACGGATGTATCACATCAGGAAGGATATGGAGGAGGGTGGACTAAATGTGGTAGTTGGCTAAACGCCAAGAAAATATGGATATGGCCAATGTACTTCATTAGATTTCATATTTACCTTTCATATATGTAACAGCTATACTTGACAATTTCCAACTCTTCTTGACTAGCCTTTACACATGAGCGTTGCCACCTCGGAGGTACAAAAGCCGAGCAAACATCATGGGAATAAACAGGAATAACTATATGTAGTCGACAAAATCTGGGACTTTTAATGTTTAATGTTCCGGGAAGGCTGACAAATTTCCCAGGACAGCAGCTACCTCGGGAAAAGGACGGTGACAAACCTCATGAACATCAATCTATGCCGATTGTCTTTAATTTTTATTTTACAAGGTAAGGCCCACTGAGCTATATTGCAATTGTATCAGAATCCACCTGGCCACAAATGAACCCACGACCTCCTGCATACCAGGTAAGGGAAATAACAGCTCACCACCATGGACCACGATAAAGTAGGCCTATCTACGCATGTGTTTAAAGAAGGAGATTTAAAAAATATATAATTCCGTAACCTGTGTCACTGTGATTATAGTAAACAAAATTAAGTATATGACATTTCCGGAAAAAAAAACAACCACATCAGAACATCAACAGGCCATTGTACACATCACCTTCATAAATGGAATAACAAAAATAGGCCACGGAAGTGTGACTGCGGCCTTGCAACCCGAACGAACGATAGCCCACATAGCAAAACCACTGTCGTCTGCGCTCCTCCAATGGAGGAGGAATAGCAAAGCTACGTGAACTCTCTCCCGAAGCCCTCTTGTGGCTATCAGACCTCCGACATTGGCATTTCGCTCAACTTATTGCCATCAAGCGCAACAATAAAATAATAAAAACCAGTGGCATGACCCTGGCACTTTGTGCTGCAATGGTTTTTTGCCCTCCAGATTTTGCCACAAGAAAACAAAAGCATCACGTGACCAATACTAGCTTTACTCTTGCACAACTGCACATTTGTAGTCAGTCCAACTGAGTCGCAGACGTTATCTTGGGAGCAACACTATTTATTACACATTAACACGCAACACAACACGATCTACACTCGGGTCTCGAATGCCCATCTAACCACGCTACGGCAGAACTAGACACGGTCCGGACCACAATCTGGGTCCCGGACCGCGTGGCTAGAGGCTTCTTCTCCCCGACGTGGATCTTCGTAACACCAGCACACGAAGAACCCTGAGCTCCTCACGGGGCCCTCGTTATATGCCCCGGGGCTGGGGCTGGCTCCGCCCTTCGCCCCGCCCACCTTCCAGGTCTCTCGAGCTCCTTCTCGAAGGTTCTCGAGAGCTCCTTTGGACCACATGACCGCCCCACGGCCCCCGTCCACCGGTGGCCCCCCTCCAATATCATCCGGTCACGTGACAGTAGGTCAACCCGCGTATTATGCCCCAAGGTAATCCCGGCTGGCTGACGCTCCCTCACCGTGAGCCCGCGGTGCCTCCGCGCTAACCAGCGCTCACCCAAGCCCCGCTAGGGCTGGTGGTACTACACCCCGTAACCTGGGCTGCCCATAATGACAACACATTATCCGCCGTGGCTTCGCAAGCCCCGGCACCATACAGTGGCAAGCACAGTCACTACACATTGATAATACCGGTGAACTGTTTTTCTGAGTTTTTTTGCCCTCTTAGAGTGTAAAGACAAGTGAAACTAATAAAAATAATTAAGGTAAAAATATGGTTACAGTGTAGCTGTGGAACACCACGTGGTATGTAACTACTGTGATGTCAGTGTCAGGGTACAAGTTTACCTTGCTTTATGCAGGTTCTGTTTGTGTGATTGTGCGTATGTAAGGCTGACCTATTTCTACCCCAAAATGTCTCTATGCAGTTTGAACTCACTCCTATGCTATGGACGTGAGACAGCATTGTTGTGTACTCTATAGACATGGGACAGCATTGTGTGAGTACTGCCTGTACGTGGGACAAGCATTGTGTGTGTATTCGATGGACGTGGGACAGCATTGTGTGAGTGCTCTATCCGCTACTCGCTTCGCACACGCATTTACCGCATAAAGTGAGGGAAACGTAATAACTGTGTATAATGTATACATGTGCGATCGTTTTGTACATCATGGGACCTCCTTTGCCAGTACCAAAATATGAGAATAGGTTTTCACCTTTTACAAGGAATCATGTCTGCATTAACCACAATACTTGTGGTCAAAATGCAAACAAAAACTCTGATAATATAAGCATTGTCTTTTAAACTAATTGGTCCACACCAGAGACAGCTTTCTTTTGAGCGTCCTCTGGTCTAATACCGTTTTGAGACTAGGCTCAAAAGAAAGCTGTCTCTGGTGTGGACCAATCAGTTTCAAAGACAATGCATATATTATCAGAGTATGTTTTTTTTATTCTGACCACAAGTACTGTATTGTGGTTAATGCAGACATGATTCCTTGTAAAAGGTTTCAGTTTGGTGTTCTAACATCTTAACACCTGTATGTTGCCAGAAAAAAGAGAAAAACCTATTCTCACATTTTGTATGTAGATGTAGTGGTGATACGCGCTGGCAGTAGGGATTGTGTGGCAGCGCGTGGTGATTGGTTATGTGGTGGTGACACGCGCTGGCAAAAGGGATCGTGTGGCAGCGCGTGGTGATTGGTCAACTAGAGTGGGTGCTCACATCGCGGTCCGCATAGGCTCCGCCCCCTCGGGAGCGGAGGACTATAAAAGGCGATGCGCGCGGGCGCTCGGAGAGTTGGTAACCAGTGAAGACGGAAGACGGAGGAGGAAGAGATAGGGCCCTGAGACCCCTAGCCCCGCTGTCCTTGTAAGGGCCGAGACCCTGTGTGGCTCAGAGGCGGGACCTTGGGACCCGCGGCCGGACGTCCTTGTGAGGGCCGGGCTGCGAGACCCAGTGGTCGTGATCCATACCCCAGCTGGGGTGGGTCTGTGAGTTCCACTGGAAGCTACGGGGCTGGAGAGCCCGTGTGTGTGTAGCCGGGTGGAACGTGTAGCGTGAGCTATAGTTGTCCACACGTGTTATTGTGGCTAAGGAAGGTGTTAATAAAGTGTGCTACCCATCAAGTGGTCTCCCGCCGTAATTTACAATATTACAACTGGCGTCAGAAGTGAAACAGTCTTCCAGCCATGGATACCAGGAAGACTCTTCGGACTCACGAGCGTGACCGGGAGGAAAACCACGACGACTCGGGCCAGCAGGCATCAGGGGGAGAAGAGGAGGAGATGCCGGCGCCACAGGACCCCTCATGGGCGCCCAACGAACCGCTGGGGTCCGATGTCGGACTCCGCGACGCGCACTCCCGCCTGGCAGAGCTGCTACTCGCCGCGGCGTCCATCCTAGCGGAGATCACCACGTCTGGAGGAGGGAGAGCGTCGACGGACATCGAAAGGGCTCGCGTTGCAGATTCCCGCCAAAATGTGCTTCACACGAATGACTTTGAAAATCCCGCCATTTCCACCGAGCGGCCGTCTATTGGCGGGAATCATGAGCAACATGTGGCGGGGGTCCTCCAATCTCTGCCGCTCACGTCATCAGCGTGCGCTGAGGGCTGCCATCAGACACCCGTCATAGGAGCCGCCATTTCTCCTATCGACGGTGCGGCGCAGGAAAATCACGAGGCGGAGGACGACATTATTTTCCAACAGCGTCTTCCCGCGTTGACGGCTTTCAAGGCGGAAGGGGGTGACTGGGGCGCATTCCAGTGAAGATTTCTCGCCCATCAAGAGATGTCGGCCTGGTCCGACACTACGGCGCTACGGGCACTGCCTGCGATGCTGGACTGACAACGCGCTCGCGGCCTTCAGGTCCGCCCCGAGATCGGCCCGCTCCACGCTCAAGGCCGCGTTGGGCCTCATGGCCAAGGTGTACGGACCATCTTCGGCCTGCCGCCACCAATTTTACGAGCGACAGGAAGGCGGACACGGAGACCGCTGCTCGCCTACCGCACGGCGTTGTTGGCTCTCGCAGACGCCGCATTCCCTCGTATGGACGAGGAGGGGCAGGACACTATGGTTTTGGAACAACTGCTGAAGTTGGCTCAGGACCTGGGGGTCCCCATCAACACAGCCGACGAAGTGGACATATGTTCGTTGCGTGTTGCGACGAGCATCCAGGCGCACGAGGTCCTGAAGCGGAAACAGGTGGTCGTCTGCGCTTCTGCCGCGGTCTCAGCTCCGGCCCCGGTGGACACCGAGCCCCAAGTCATTCGCCCACGGGAGGAGGCGTTCGCTGCAGCACGACCAGGGGATTGGAGGTCGGGGGGTCATTCGCCTCTGCGATCGACCCGCAAGCTGGAGCAACCGAGACCTCCGACGTCCCTCGTCACGTGCTACAACTGCGGCCTTCGGGGCCACGTGGCGTCCGGGTGCCGCGCTCCACGTCAGCGCGCCACGGGACCTCGGCTGGACGACGACCAAGGCCCCAAGTCGTCCCAACTACCCCCGGCAAGTCGCGGCACTTCACATGCTCGGCCTACATACACGACGCACATGGGCCGCCGCTTTGCGGCGGAGGAGGTGCGATTGGGGGCCGGGGATTCGGTTCGGAAAGGGGGGTTCGTACGGGGCCCGGGGAAAATTAAATGGTCCGAGTTGGGCCACAGAATAGTGGCTGCGTCGGCCGGCTCGTCTGTCGTTACGGGATTTATAGACGGCATCGAGGTCAGGATGTTGGTGGACATGGGAACGTCGGCTGACTATCATTTCCGATCTCATTTATAACATTCTCCCCGTCCAATGTCGACCTCTGCTCCCGGTGGACGTGCCATGTTACGCGGCAAATGGGGGCTCGTTGGGCATTGTCGGTCAGATTCGGGCGAGCATTTGCATAGGGGATATTAAATTGGCGGGACCTGTTTTGGTCTCCTCTTCCCTAGCGGTTCCTTGTCTGTTGGGTACAGACTTTTTGGCTAAGATGCCCATTAAAATTCTGGTTGATCAAGGTTGTATTGAGCTGCCATCGGGTCGCCGTATTTCCTTTTTGTCTAACCCTACTGAAATGCGAACGGCTTGTGCGACGATCCAAGCGCTAGCGACCCATACGGTGCACGTGCCCCCGGGTTCGCAGATGTTGGTACCCCTCCGGTTGCGGAAGCCATTGGGTGGGGAGACTGCGGGACAAGGCGTGCTTTTGGGTCCGTCGAATAGAGCTGTCGGGGGTCTGGATTTGGCGGTGGCTCAAACGTTGGTTCGGGCTGACGGGGACCCGTTCATTATGGTTTTGAACGCTGGTTCGCAGCCGGCCATTATTCCGCAGGGCACCTTGCTTGCTCACTGCGGCACGGGTCCCTGCGGAAGAGCGGCTTATTGCGCATGTTGATCCCGTCCCGGCGCAGAAAATTCTATCAGGTGAGGACCTTGAATGGGTGGACTCGCTGTGTGCGGCCTCCGGTGATTTGTCGAGGGTGCAATTGGGTGCGCTGCGCACTCTGCTGATCGAATTCTACAATGTGTTCAGCAAGCACAAATATGATATTGGGTGCACGGACCTGTTACGCCACCACATTGAAACAGGTGATGCGGCACCAGTCCGGCAGAATCTCTTCCGGCTGAGTCCTGCCGAGAAGGAACACGTTCAATCGGCCGTCAATGACATGCTGACTGCCGACATCATTTCGCCCTCATCCAGTCCGTGGGGAGCACCTACAGTTCTGGTTAAGAAGCAAGACGGGTCCTTGCGTTTTTGTGTAGATTTCCGTCGCCTTAATAAGATCTCCGTGGCTGACGTGTATCCGCTCCCCAGAATGGATGAGTCTCTGGACGCATTATCCGGGGCGCGGTATTTTTCTACACTTGACTTACTGTTGAGATTCTGGCAACTACCACTCGACGATGAGTCTAAACCTAAGACCGCATTCCGGACCCCAGGGGGCCTGTTCCAGTTTAATCGCTTGCCCATGGGACTCCATTCCACTCCCGCGACGTTTCTGCGCCTTATGGAATTGGTTTTGTCGGGTCTGCAATGGAATACTTGCTTGAATTACCTTGACGATGTCATTGTTTTCAGTAGAACTTTCGAGGAACACCTCCAGCGATTAAGGGGGGTGTTCTTGCGGATGCGATCGGCTAAGTTGAAGTTTAAACCGGCTAAATGCCACCTGCTTCGGAAATCCGTAAGGTACTTGGGCCACGTTGTCGACTCTTCGGGGATCTCCACCGATCCCGCGAAGACGAACTGTGTCAGTTCATGGCCGACGCCCACGTCGGTTTCTGAGGTCCGCAGTTTCATTGGATTTGCTTCCTACTACCGCCGATTCGTTGAGCATTTCGCCACCATTGCCAAACCCTTGCATGCTCTGACAGCCAAAGGGGTCAGGTTTCGATGGGGGCCAGAGGAGGCCGCGTTCTGCTCCCTTCGGGACGCCTTGGTGGGTGCCCCGCCCTTATGTTACCCTGATTTTACGAGACCCTTCCTGCTGGATACTGATGCTAGTAACACGGGCATTGGGGGGGGTGCTCTCACAGGTCGTTGGGGGAGTCGAACGGGTGGTCGCCTATGGTAGCAGGGTTTTATCGCCAGCGGAATAGCGCTACTGCGTGACCCGTCGCGAGTTGCTGGCTATTGTTTTTTTTGTACAGCAATTTAGACCTTATCTCTATGGCCATCATTTTACGGTCCGTACGGACCACGCGGCGGTTCAGTACGCATTGAGGGTCGCCCAACCCTAGGGCCAATTATCACGGTGGTTGGAGGTCCTCCAGGACTATCAATTTACGACCACTTACCGTAAGGGGTTGTGCCACACCAACGCGGATGCCCTGTCACGGTTGTCGCCTCGTCCCGAATGTGCGTGCTTGATGGGATCGGCGCGCTGTAAACAGCATGTTGCTGTACCCGAGGGTGAGTTGGTCGCGGCCGCGAATGCACCATTGGTTGACGTTCCCGCTACTCCTGCGGGCGGGGACTCGCTACTCTCACTGTCTCTCGTTCAGTGGGGCCGACTCCAGATGGCTGACAGATCCCTGCTCTCGTTGCGTCGCAGGGCGGGGGGTCCCGAGAATGGTCAGAAGCGAGCTGGCTCCTGGTTGCTTAAGCAGAGCCTGCTAATGAGATGGGACAATATGTCCCGGCGGCACGCACTCGTCGTGCCTTCCGCCATGCGGGGCAAAGTTGTTCTGGCCGCACACGAACGCCTCTTGCATCTGGGAGTAAACAAAACGCTCGCTCTGCTCCAGCGTGACTATTATTGGCCGGGGATGGGGAGCGATGTGGTCAATATACTGAAGGGGTGTGTGGATTGCGCGAAATGGAAACCACCGCCCGTTGCGCCAAATCCACCACTGCAGTCCATTCAGGTCTCGCGCACTAACGAGCTCGTTGCGCTGGATATTTTGGGGCCTTTTCCTGTCACGCCTAGGGGTAACAAGTACCTGCTGGTTGGTGTGGAATACTTTACTCGATGGCCTATGGTGTGGCCACTCGCCAACCAGTCGGCGGCGGCCGTGGCGGACTCCTTTGTCCAGGGCTACGTCTTGGACAAGGGGGCTCCCGAACGCTTGCTGACCGACCAGGGGAAGAATTTTTTAGAGCAAATTGCTGCATGAGGTGTGCGACCTTTTGGGTACAAAAAAGGTGCGTACCTCCCTGTACCACCCACAGACTGACGGGATGGTGGAGCGACTCCACAGAACTTTAACTTCCATGTTGTGCCAGCAGGTGTGCGAGGCGCAGGTTGACTGGGACTTGCAGGTCCCGGGGGTCCTCGCCGCGTACAGGATGGCCCCCCATGCAGATACGGGATTTTCCCCATTTTATCCGATGTACGGTCGGGAGGCCGATCCGCCCATGGAGACTCAGCTGGGGCTTTCCGTGCCACGGCCTAATTCCAAGTTGGCCGACCATATTAAATTTAACATTGCAAAACTGGTCGAGGCACGGGAGGCCGCACGGCTAAATTCAAGGTCTCGCCAAATCGCCAACGAGCGCTTGCGTGCACAGAAGGTGTCCGTGCACGATTGGAAACCGGGCGATAGGGCCTGGCTGCACTGCCCTCATGCACCATTGGCTACGTCGCCTAAATTATTGAGGCCATGGCGGGGACCCGTGGAGGTAGTGCGGGTTGCACGCCCCCAGTGTGTTCAGATAAAATGGGGAAAGCGCCGTTGGTACGTTCACCCCTCCCGGCTGAAACCGTTCTCGCCACCATATGGCCTTCCTTTATGTCGTGAGGACCGAGCATGTGATGTGACCGACGACCCGGGGAGGGAAATGTCTCCGCCTGATCCTCACATGTTTTCGCCTGATCCACTCCCAGGTGTCTCGGAACTGACGGCTGCCGACCACCGGCGACCGGATCCCCGCGGCACGGGCGGTTCTTCCAGGCCCGAACCGTGCCTTCCTGGGCTGCCGGAGCCACCGGACGGTCGACAGCGTCCCGTCCCGTACGACGGACCGGCCAGGCGGACTCAGCGCTAGATCGCGCCACTTTTCCTGACCCAATAAATGAGGTGGAGGTGCGGGACGAGTTGGCCGGATCGTCTCGTCACGGCGTTCCTCGTCCATTCGACCGCTCTATCGTTCCGTTCAAGGAGCAAGCGGGAGGGGGATCGGGAGTCGAGGAGACACTGGACACGTCGGTCTTTTCAAAATAACTTTTATTGTGTTACTCGTCGGTTTGTACATAGTTCGTTGTTGTTACTGGTTAACGTCGTTGTTGTGTTGTGTTGTTGTGTTGCGTTATGGTTATGTTATGGAACACACTTGGGGAGTGGGGTTTTTTTTTTTGGCAGCCGGGCCGGCTGCGAGCTATGTGGGAGGGGGTGATGTAGTGGTGATACGCGCTGGCAGTAGGGATCGTGTGGCAGCGTGTGGTGATTAGCTGTGTATTGATGATGCGCGCTGACAATGAGGGATCGTGTGGCAGCGCGTGGTGATTGGTTATGTGGTGGTGACACGCGCTGGCAAAAGGGATCGTGTGGCAGCGCGTGGTGATTGGTCAACTAGAGTGGGTGCTCACATCGCGGTCCGCATAGGCTCCGCCCCCTCGGGAGCGGAGGACTATAAAAGGCGATGCGCGCGGGCGCTCGGAGAGTTGGTAACCAGTGAAGACGGAAGACGGAGGAGGAAGAGATAGGGCCCTGAGACCCCTAGCCCCGCTGTCCTTGTAAGGGCCGAGACCCTGTGTGGCTCAGAGGCGGGACCTTGGGACCCGCGGCCGGACGTCCTTGTGAGGGCCGGGCTGCGGGACCCAGTGGTCGTGATCCATACCCCAGCTAGGGTGGGTCTGTGAGTTCCCCTGGAAGCTACGGGGCTGGAGAGCCCGTGTGTGTGTAGCCGGGTGGAACGTGTAGCGTGAGCTGTAGTTGTCCACACGTGTTATTGTGGCTAAGGAAGGTGTTAATAAAGTGTGCTACCCATCAAGTGGTCTCCCGCCGTAATTTACAATATTACATATATATTATGGGGGTGCCACAGCGGCGAGATGTTAACTGCCTCACCTGGTACACAGGAGGTCGTGGGTTCGATCCCGACCCTGACACCTGCTGTGTATTTGGAGTTTGTATGTTCTCCCCATGGTCGCATAGATTATTCTCTGGGTCCACTGGTTTTTCCCTCCACATTTATAATCAACATCACGCGTTTAGAGTATTTGGCTGCTGTACATTTCCACATGATAAGCCACTTCGTTGAGCTATCATTTGTGGCCATGTCATTTCTGAAAAAGAGCTACACAGTTCAGTGGTACGTAGCTGCTAAGATAAAACATAGGTTCGTTCTTAATTTATGTACATAAAACTAACTATTTTATGTTATTTACCATAATTCACGTCCGAGTTGTCCTATTTGTATATCGGTACATACTGAAGCATTTTAATTCCAAGATCTCCCTATAATAGGAAAGGCACATCTAACACTGGAAAGTAACTTGGAAATGCCATCATATGCCACTGCCTGATGTCCTTGAAGATGATATCTTACCCCAACTTCCAGAAACGTGCCCTTCAGCTGTGCAGCCAATTGGGTAATTTTTTCTTTCAAATACACGGAATACAATAGACACAAACGCAGCCATTCCACGTGCGCTGGAATATGCCCATGTAGGCCAATGACAAATGTGTGCATGGTCATCCATTGATTACTGGCCTGAGGCCATCAACTTTAGCTGCCTGTTGACTTTGCAGTAGCTGTGGGATTTAGGGGGAAGAGTGACGGCGAGGAGGGGTTGGCATCAACGGTATTAGCCGCGGTGACCTGTTCACCTTGAGATGCACTGCCAGGAATTTGGTGTGGATCCATTACTCTGAAATGGGAATTATCTTCCTGATCTCTCTCTTTATTTTTCAACACAATAACTTACACATTAATGAATCAATGCATTAATCCCACTCCTCGATTAGTGCATGCATAATTGACGCCATCATATACCAGTAATGCGGCAACAAAATGTGGTGCATGTTTGTGCTCCCTGCGTGTGTGCGGTGGTACGTGTTCGTAGTGGGACGTTACAAAGGAGCTGTAGGGACGTTAGGGAAGAGTTGCGTTAGGAACATCACAAAGACCGCGACATTGCCCATGCCGAGCTGCATCTCGGCGTCAATCACTGGCGGGTTGGTTGAAGGCCAAAGTGATGTGACAATGTGGCAATAAGATGTCGTAACAATGTTGCCCACGGTGGTATGAGCCGAGCGACTGCAGTGGGAGAGAGGAAGAGTCTTCGGGGACTATGGATGACTGGCCTGCCAGTGGCACTTAGCCGCTCGACATGGCCTTGCTCTGTGCAAAGCCTGGCACGATTACTGTGTGGATGTCAATGGTGTTCAGTGGTTGATGAAAGTTCAATCATGTTGCGCGTGTAATACGCGGGAAGTGTAAGCGGCGTTTCGACAGCAAGCCTTTAAATTGCCACGGCATCCGTGCCAAAAAACGCATAATAGGTACTCCCTACATTTATGATTAATTCTAAATGTGTTATTTTTCCTAAACAACCACACACAATAAGCAAAGGGCTGTTATTGAGTAATCACAGCAAATATAATTCCACTGCTAATGCATAGGGAATAATTTTCAAGCTGAACATGTCACACGCGCACACACGCGCATGCACGCTGGTCGTCCGCCGCATTGATCGGCACAGCTGCAATCGGCTGTTAAGCTGAACGTTTGCTGCCCGTGTCCATATTTGATGTTGGATGCTGTCAGCACCTTGGAGGCTGATGTCTGAGTGTCTGCGCGCCAGGCAAGGTGGTGGGGGGTGGCGGGCGGGCCCGCATGCAGCCTCCGTGGGAGCCCGCACTCTACTGTAATCACCACAGCGTGAAATCCAACTGGCAACTGCCTTGTAGTAATCACAGAGCCTCAGGCATGTTGTTGCACATAGCGTGGCGCCCGTTTTTTTCTCTTGTGATATCCAAATTGCCCTCCCTCGGTACAATTATCGAGTGCGCACATTTCTCTTGCCCGTTCGCTTACTCCAGGCGCGCATTAGTTCACACTGCGGCGTGATCTATTGTGTCAGTACACCCTGGTTCCTGATACTTCTCTGTTTGCGCATAACATTACTTATTAAGGTTACTTGTGATTTAAACCGCAGATGAAAGGCAATTTGCTGAAAGTTATTTTTAGAAACTCATAAAGCAGAGTGGGGGGGGGGGGGTCGTGCTCAATAACAGAGCCATTATGAGAGAGGAGATATGAAGCGTGTCAACCGATTTAATTCGACGGAGGGTGGAGGGGGAAAGAAGATCACAAATATCCAGGCGAATTTGTGTTTTGTCTACATTTATATATTTCCCCTGCATTTAAATGCTGTCAACAGATTACAAGAATTCCTAACACTCATTTTCCAAGCACAATAGGTCACATTCGCTGAATCAGACGGTAGATCGTGTACATTTACCTATTTATGCCATCGCTAATTAAAAATGCAGCACATCATAAAACTGAACAAAGAGGAAGAAATGAAAGATGTTGTTTAAATGACAATGTGTACGTTGAACTTATTAACAACGTTCGTAGCCAACCGTGTCAATCGGAGGTGCAGGGGAAGGGCAACAAACGAAACACAAATAATTTCTAAAAAAAGAAATACAAAAGATAGATACAATACAATTTGTACTTAATAATACAACATATTTATTTTATTGAAAGATTTAGACAGTCACAGGCAGAGCAAAAAAATTAAGATCTTGAGCCTGGACTTGAACATGTATGTTGAACTTCTTTTTCACCATACGTAGCCAACCGTGCTAATCGGGGGTGCGGGGGAAGGACAGCAAACTAAACAATGTTTGTTGAACTTCATTCGCACCATACGTAGCCAACCGTGATAAAACACAATTTTTGTTCCTGGGTAGTAAATGCCTATTATTCCCCACAAACTTTGCCTTTGTGACCAGGACATTGATATTTTGAAATTTACCTATTTTAAATGAGAAAACGAGCGAATTTGTGTCTTTTAGTTCCAAAAGTCAGAAAAAAGCATTCACCAAAATTGATATGTATTTATACTAAAGTAATACAAAAATAACTACAAAAGATTTAGAAGTGAGTAGTTTTTCGAGATTACGATTATACTGTAAATCACTTTCACGAATCAGCCCCCAAATGTAGTCTCCCATCATGTTCTCGTTATACTGTCCTTGGTAGCGGCGTTAAAAGTGCAGTATATCCTGGTGGAAGCGCTCGCCTTGCTCCTCCGGGTACGCTCCCATGTTCTCCTTGAATTTATCAAGATGAGCATCAAGGATATGGACTTTGAGGGACATTCTACAGCCCATTGTGCCGTAGTTCTTCATCAGAGTCTCAACCAGCACCACATAGTTTTCGAACTTGTGATTGCCCAGCAAGCCACGAACCACTGCGACAAAGCTGTCCCAAGCCGCTTTCTCCTTACTAGTGAGCTTCTTGGGGAATTCATTGCACTCCAGGATATTCTTTATCTGTGGTCCGACGAAGACACCGGCTTTAATCTTTGCCTCAGACAGCTTAGGGAAGAAGTCTTGAAGGTACTTGAAGGCTGCCGACTCCTTATCTACAGCTCAGGCCCAATTTGATGTACAGTGGTGGCATCAGCAATTCCGGAGGTCCACCAGTGGCTCCCACTTGACGTTGTTCCTCCCCACAGAGAACTCGGTCCGCTGTGGCCAGTCCCACCTGTGGTTGTGCGCCTTGGTGTCCCTGCTGTCCCAAAGGCAAGATAGCAGGGAAACTTGGTAAAACCGCCTTGGAGACCCATTGGGAATTCCACCATTTTGGAGTCTCTGATGACCTCCCAACCATACTAATCATACTTCAAGGCGTCCAGCAAGGTCTTGATGCTGTTGTAATCCTCTTTGAGGCGTACCGAGTGAGTCAGTGGAAGAGACTGGGACTTGTTACCATTATGGAGCAGCACGGCTTTGAGGCTCCTGGATGAGCTGTCAATGAAGAGGCGCCACTCATTCTGGTTACAGGCGATTCCAATTGTCTCGAACAGACTGGTCACATTGTGGCAGAAGCAGAGCCCATCTTGAAGGGTGAAGAAGCTGCAAAAAGGTTGGTGACGCTTCCTCTGATCTGCGACTTGCACACTTTCATCCAACAAGTTCCACTGCTTGAGCCTAGACGTCAAAAGCTCGGCATTGGACTTGGTGAGACCAAAATCTTTGATCAAGTCGTTGAGGTCTTTTTTATTGGGGTAGTATGGATTTCTCTCCTCAGCTCCACCTCTGAAATTACCATCTGGATCTACAACGGCTTCCTCGCTCTCTGACTTGCTGCTCTCTTCTAAAGACCGCTGCTCTCTCCCCAGAGGAGTGGGTACAGGGAGGTTCGGATACGTGATAGCAGGTGCATTCTTGCCAGTCCGACGTTTGGAAGGGTCCACCATGCAGAAGTAGCAGTTGCTTGAGTGGTCAGTGGGTTCCTGCCAAATGCTTGGGATAGCGAACTTCATGGCTCGCTTTTCCCCTCTGTACCATCCTGCAAAAATACATTTATTTCACCCATGACTAATGTGTAAGAAATTCATATATGATATATTTAATTTGTAAAACATTTTAAGATTAAAAACTTTTACAATTAAAATTTTTTAAACAAATGTTTTAACATAAAATTCCAAGCAACAATTGTCCATCTTACCTTCCAGAGTTGTTTGCATTGCTCGCAGGTGAAATGAGGTGCCCAGGGTTTGTCTTGATCCCCGACAGGCATGCCGAAATATGCCTTGTAGGCCTCACACATCTTAGCAGATGCTTGCTCAGAGTACTTTTTCGCACGTCTTAATAAATTGGCCGCAGACGTAGCAAAATGCGTCTGCCGGATGCATGCAGCCTCTTGATGCCATCTCAGAAAAATGCAGATATGTTTCCACTTAGGCAGCTGTAAATAAACTGACCTGGTGGGCTTAAGGCCTCTATATTTATACTACTATTTATATTACTGGAAAGTTCTAGAATTCTCTAGATGTTACTCCAAGTTTACTCAGCACTGAATCTATCTGGAATGTTTGGGAAAATAGGTAAATTTCTAAATATCAATGTCCTGGTCACAAAAAAAAAGTTTGTGGGGAATAATAGCCATTTTCTCTACTTTTGAGGCATAAGCAATTATGAAATAACACTTACTACCCAGGAACAAAAAATTTAGAATAAATGTTTACACAGTGTAATCGGAGGTGCGAAACGGGGGGCAAAGCAGCTGACAGCACAGACGGCTGGGGGTGGTGGGGGAAGTAGTTCCATAACATGGGGACAACAGGGGAGAATGAGCGACATCATCACACTGAGCGATGGCTCGCTTAGGTTCATTGACGGGGAAAGCCTCGGTTGCTGGTAAGGGCAGAGTGCCGGAGTACGCGGCGGAGACGGAGGTGACACAGGAGAGGTTTGCAGAAGCGAGCCAACAACGGAGGGCGACCCTTCAAGACTGGTGCCGGGAGCAAGTGCGGGGGGATTCGAGTATTGGGGGTAGCAAGGTCACACGAGTGGGTTGCAAGTGAGAGGAGTGATGGAAGAAGTATGTTTAACTCTTCGCGGTTTAGTGATGGGGATTTTTGGAATACCTTTGAGGAGAGAGTGTTGTACGCGTGCACGTTGAACTTCTTTTCGCACCGTAGTCGAATCGGGATGCGATGGTGACTTGGCTGAGGGCGTCTCGGTGGCGGCTGGAGATAAGGAAATGGCGGGAGATGTTGTGGAGGTGGCATGTGAGGTCCTGCAGACTTTGAGATTAGGCGATAGAACAAAGGCTCAGGATCAAAGACAGGTCACGGGTTATGTAAACTCCTTGCGAGTGTAACAACCATCATCTCCACGTACCCATTGGTGGTGATATGGACACATATTAAGCAACTGTATGTAGCCATATGGCCTTGTGTATGAAGACCCTGATGTTGCCGTCACCGTGTGGTGGTTCACGCATGGTGGTCTTTGAAATCGGTGTACAAGGACCGCCGCCCCCCCCCCCACCACACTCATTCCTTGTCCCGTTGATGAATGGGCGATTCTAATGCGCAACGTGTGGAACGGGTGGAGGCGGGGGGTGGAGAGAAATTACAAATCTCCCCAAAAAAATCTCAATTAGCATGGATGGGAGGGCAGCACCCCAGACAACATTCGCCTCTGCTTGTTTTACAAGACGAGTGGGCCTCTCTCTCTCTGGGCATCATCACCTCCTCCACCTCGACCACCTCTCCCCCCCACTCTCGCAGCAACCCCTCTCCCCAACAACCCTCCCACAACTCTGCTACCCACTTGTTTATAAATAGCTTTACAATTATGAAACGTGCAACAAAAAATAAAAAAATCTCGGGCAAAATTTTCATTAGTGGCTTGTAATGAGGAGGCACTGCATATTTTTCTGTGAAGATTATTGCCTCTTGTAGAAATTGTCTGCTGAAGGCAAGTTAATAAGGGAGGGGCGGGAGAGAGGGGTGTAGAAGGCATTGCATCTCTGGTGGTGTCATAAATTTAGTGAAGCAAAAAATATGTATTAGGCAGCAATATACACTGAATACTGTATGCATAAACATGTATTTTGTACTCTGTATCAAATACCCTGAACGTTTTCTCCCTTCGCGTTGCAGCATGGCTGCCTCCCATCGCAGGCGCACAGTGGAGCGGGCGATCCCGTTCACATCTCGCCCATTTCTACATAACAACACCCCAACCCATAAATAAGGATCCTCGGCCCTCATCTGCCCCCCTCCCGAGAAGGCCCCCGTTAATTCCCAAGACGTCCAGGACATTGGCGAACCTTCGGAGCGTCCGCGGTGATGTAGCATGGATGGCTGGCGCGCTCGCACCCAAAAAAAAAATTGCCACAGAATTTACGAGCGAACACAACCGCGTTCGGGCTTTCTGGCGCTGACGTTTAATGGTCGCAGCTGCATAGTAATTTCCTCCCAGCAGAGCCTTTTCATGGCCAAGTCACAAGATTAATAAGGTGCTTTTCTCCATGCTCAGTGCACCGCAATCACTGAAATTAGTCATAAAGCCTGCAGTCTTGCAGAGAATTGAGAGTGGGGTTACGGTGGGGAGAAATTGATGTGAAATTGAGAAAATCGAAAGCGCCACACTCGTAGCACTCTTGGCTGCGTTTGATGTGCTTCGCTTTACATTAAAAGCTCCTCGATTGTGCACACACGCACACAGAAACCGGTCGTGAAATGATCTCCATCCCAAAAAAATTATACACGGTGCATATTCGGCGACTAGAATCAAAATGTTAATGCAACCTCCTGCATGTTAGAAAATACAGATATAGTGCTTAAATTTATGATTTCCGAAAAATGATGTTTTTGAAGGGGGCCTTGATACTAGCGGGTCACTTATTCTTAAGTCAGGGCAGAAATACGGTTCTAAAAGAATATCAGCTTATTAAATGGATGCTGTGAAGTGTCATGATCAATTTCAATTCAATTTAGATGGCAAACTTTGATGGTGAAATTGTGTTTTAATTGTTTCATTGCCTAAAATTTTGTATGAACGGGAGGGTATTGCAGCTTATGCTGCACACAACCGTCTCTGAAAGAATAATTTTCCTGATATTTCATTTTTTTTAAGTATCACAATACAGTGTAAATATATTTCGGTAAAACGTAAGTGGTTGTATAGATTCAAAATGGAGGAGAGCACAGACATTATTAAGGATAATAGTGTACATGTTGAGTTCACATGGCTCCATTCACAGGTGTAATGCGCTGTAGATGAGTTTACATTGTACGTCATTTTAAACGAGTAGTGTAGCTAAAAGTGCAACTGCACGTGTTTGCGTACAAAAAATATATTATGTTTGAACTCCCCCTGCATATGAAGCAACACTTGGCGTAGAATCTTTTTTAGTGAGGACATGCAAATTGTCGCAGCTTGGCAGTGTGCATCCGTGTTGCTTCGTGCAGTTTCTTTACAACACGAAAAGCCAATAGCTTTTGCTATTGTTCGCCACCAATGACCTTAAACCAAGGAGCATTTTGAAGGCTCTGGAAGCACTTTTGCGAGATGTTTTATAGATAACAATGGCTCTGATTATGTTTGCCAACTTTTCAGCTTTTTTCCCGTGGTGCAATATTACAGTAATTATGGTCGCCACTTGCGTCATTAATTAATTTGTATTTATTAATTAACCACGTCAAGTATTCTTTCATGTAATTTTGGCCAGAAAATGTATCCCTATCACTAAAAAAAGGCTACGTATTTCTGTCACGATATGAACATAAATGATCATCAGCCATGGTTGATCCACTGCTGGGTGAGGCTTCCGCATGCCACCGCCATCCCTCATGGTCCAGCACTGCTACCCTCCACCTCATTCATGCACGTGATGCACCTCCGATTAGCACGGTTGGCTACATACAGTGCGAAAGAAGTTCAACATACATACATGATCTTGGGACCTATTTTGCCAGTATCAAAGTGTGAAAAATAAGAATAGGTTTTACCCTTTCTGGCAATAAAACAGGTGTTAAGATGTTCAACACCAAATACTGTAGATACACGTACTTGTGGTGAACATGCAAACAAAACAAGCCCTGATAATATGTTCACCACAAGTACGTGTGGTTAATGCAGACTACAAAATGTATCTATAGTATTTGGTGTTTGAACATCTTAACACCTGTTTTATTGCCAGAAAGGGTAAAACCTATTCTTATTTTTCATACGTGGTCTTTTTATTTTACCAGGTAAAGCTCACTAAGATATATATATGTTTTTCAGAAGCGACCTGGTCACAAATGATAGCTCAAGTGGCTTACCATGTGGAAATTTATTGCAGCCTAATACTCTAAACGCACATTTTAAATGTGGAGGGAAAAACCGTAGGACCCAGAGAAAAATCCACGCGACCACGGGGAGAGACACGCAAACTCCAAATACACAGGTGTCAGGGTCGTGATCGAACTCTTGCATACCAGGCGAGGGAGTTAACATCTCGCCACCGCGGCACCCCCTGATCTGATCTCATTGCTCCATCTCCGCAGTGGTCGTCCACTTATATGCATCGTTTCCTTTGCCATTCGGTCACCAGTCTCATCCATCAACCATCTTGCAACAAGTCCGACCCAAGCCCATTTAACTGTCAACAGCAGGTATCTGATTTGTCTGTTCCATAATCCTCGTGTTTTTTTTTCTGTCTCTCAGTGTAGAGTAATTCCAAGCGCAAATCTCTCAATTATTTTTTCTAGTTTCATGGTTGTATTTACATTGCTCTTGTCAGGCTCCATCTTTCTGATTCATCTCTGGCAGTTTGCACTGATTTAAACTTTATTCTTCATACTTGATTTGATTTTATTCTTCATATACCATATTCAACTTTCCAAAGACCATAGGCACACAGATTCCAATCTCTCTGTCCCTTAAAGGTTCTTTAACATTTGTCTGGTCATATCTATCTTAAGTCCAACTTTAGCAGCCTTCTTTGTGAAATTCTCTATAATCATTTTAAAAATAATTTCACTGCTTTTTAAAGTGACGATGTTATCAGGAAGTCTTGAGAGGGCTAAACTTTCTTCATTTATGTTTAAGTCTTAATTTTTCGAATGTAATATTTGGAACATTCGCTAGTATTGATAAAAAATAACCTTGGTGTTAGCATATCACCGAAGCTAACTCCTTTTTGATTTGTATTCACATCTCAATGTAGCAATTCGTTATGTGTAAATGTGTAATGTTTTTGTAATGTTCATATATATGACTCATGCCTAACTTTGCGAGAGCTTAGATGGCTGCTTCAGTCTCCGCCAAATCAAAATTAATTCTCATAACTGATGAATCGTGGCATTATGGTATTCCATATTTACGTCTTTCTACGACTCGTTGATATTGTGTATGTAGACAAGTGTTAGAAAACCCTTTCTTAAACCCAGCTTGCTCACATAGGTCTCCTAACTTTGGTCCAATAGCTGGTTCCTCAACTATGATGAGGTCCACAGTTGTTCCATCCAATCTGGAGCATTCCCTGGTTTCACACTGCCAGGCCCAGTAATGGCTTCCTCAGGTGTAAGATCCAGAACGTAATTTTCCTCATCCCAGACAAGTTTTATTGCTGTAGAGATCAGCATAAAATTCCTCCACCGGGGTTTAACGGTTGTGTGTCTATATCGTGTGTTATGGTTCTGTCTAGCTCTCTCAGAGTGACCATTTGCGATTTCTCATTACAGTACCAATGTAGGTTCTCTGCTGTCATGCAACCATTGTTTACCGGGACGTCTTCAATCATCCATCTGGCGTCTCTGGCGTCGCATCCTCTGATTTTCATCTCATTCGTTTCTGGATAGCTTTACAGAATTCCATCTATTCTACATCTCGTTCGGATATTTTTCATCTTTCTTCTTTCCTTCATCAATAATTTTTTGCAGCGTCACAGCTCACTTTGAATTGTGACGTTTCCCCCAACTTTCTGTGCACTGTGCATTGCAATTATTTATAATACATAACATGAATAATATACCGGCCTTTGTCAATCCATTGCCGGATGGATGTCTTCCCCATACCATGAGAGTCATGTGGGTTGTTCGAACAAATACTTTGCCACGCTCATCAGAGCGGGCTGGCGAAGTGGGTGGTCAAGATTGGTTCATATGTTATTCGCCACTGATGTTAGCTATGGTCAAGAACTGGTGTGCTTCTGCGGCCGTCTGGAACGCTCTTCTTCATAATATTAAGAAGCTACTGGAGATATGCACTTTTAAATCATTTAGATTGAAAACTCATTTATTGAAAACTGCTTTTTGTGTTTAGTTTGTTGTCCTTCCCTCCGATTACAATATGCATCGCATGGTGCAGTTACAGTGTAAATAGCTGGATACTGTATATGCTTTGTACAGCATTGCATTTTAACAAGCTACAGTCACGTAAGAATTCACGTATATAAGGCCTATATGTTATTACGATTCAAATATTATATCATTGCATTGATGTTAGGTGTGCCAATGAAAAACACACTGCAATAATAAGCACACATCTGTACAGGCGTGTAATGCAGCCATTTTCAAAACTTTTTGGCTTCTAATTAAATCTACAAAGTGCACAGCTTTCAGACATCTCCATCGGCTATACATCCGCATGTACCACATGACGGGAGAGTATTTTTTCAACACAACAGCAAATAACCTCGAGAAGTGCCTTTGAGAAAATTAAGTTAATACCTCAGCAGCAATACTTAAAAAAAAAGAAAATTACATTTTAAATGAATCCTACGTTACAGCACACCAGTCTGTCATGATACATATCTCTATAAATGTGCCGCAACCTAACAGAACATGACTGACTGAATAGCTCCAGAAGATGTGTTCGGTTGCAGCACACCGTGCCCTCCGGCCTGGCGGTCGCTCCGGGGAGCGAGGCCGAATTGGTCAGAACAAGAGAGTGCAAACATGGGCAATGTGGTAAACGACATTGAGCACGCGCTTGTCACAGTGGAGAGAGAATGGTGGCCACCTTCACGTGACTAGACGGCTATTGCAGTCGACGAATAACTTCCAGGAAATTTAAATTGAATTGTGGTGGGGAAAAAAAAGTTTCAACAAAATCTGAAAATCTATATCTATAAGCTCAAGCTACCCAATGGAATTACTTTGAAGAGATATTTGGTCGATTTATGCGCTCATACTTTTAGAGTAGAGTAAGTTTGCCGAAAAGAGCCTTTTGGAAGAAAAAAAAGTTCAAACACATTTTATGATGCGAGTAACCCTCACCGATGGGTGATAAATGCAGGAGCTTTTTCTTTTTCCTTTCAAAATAGCTTTTACCAGGAAATGTTAATTCTTATAGAACTAACTTGTACACTCATTTCAGGTAATTTCCCAAACATAACATTTGCAGTACCGTCATCAACTACAGTGTCATTTGAATATTAAAATGGCGATACACATAGTCATGAGAGCAACACAATCATTATTCATGCATTGCCAGAGCAGCCCAAAAGTGAGGCTACACAGCCACTGCAGTCGATGTGGAGGGACGGAATCAGGCAGCCGCGCCGCTGGGCCAGGCCCAGGCTGTGTCCTTCCAACAGTTTCGCTGCCGCACTGGTATAGATTGGCTCCAGGTAATGATTTTGCAATGCTTCATTCTCAGAGAGTTAGTAAGAAAACGATTGTATTGAGTCGTGCTTCCCAGCCGCAATCCCCACCCTCCCTCTACCTCGTGTCCCCTTTTACCCTGAAAAAAACTAATCATTTGTCTATTGATTAGGGCATTTAGGAGGCCACTGGGCCTGGCTGGAGTGATTAATGCCAGACACGTAATCGAAAGCCTACAAAACAGCTGGGCAGACCCTTTGCTTCTGTCTCTCACTTTCCGCCCTCTTCCCAGCAGGAAATCCTTCCGATATCGCAGCACAGGTAGCGGTGTCCGTGCAAGTGCCAAGTCTGTGGCTGCCACACGGAGAGACACGCGTCCGGTGCTGATGAAGCCACGCCAAGGGATGCCACCAGAAATCTTTCAAGTGTATAGGAGCCGACCGGAGAATATCATCGGGATGTCGATGGCATAACCTTGCGGAATGCAAGAAGTCGCCGTGGAATGCCGGGCAGCTGCTCGGGCGCACCATGTCTTGCGCACACCGTCTTTCCACCGTCGCGATTTGGATGGCGATTTTCAACCAAAAAATCCTTCCGCCATTCGCTGGACTTGCTCACGACACGAAAAGGCCTTGACGGTGTATGGATGCAAATCTGAAAAAAGCAGCGCTCGTCAATTTGGGTAGGAAGCGCCATCGGATGTGGGGCTCGTACGAGACTCCCATTGTCATCGGGACACAACAACCGGGCCTTGAGTAAGGTAAGAATGCTCTCTGTGTATTGATCGTCCTAAATACCTAAAAAATATCCGAGTGTATGCAAGAGGGCCATTTTGTTCGCCGATATTAATTTCCGTAAATCCTTTTAGGATTGCAAAATTTTTTTCTGCAATGGTGTTTTGTAAATGTAACTACTAAAATATTATTTAATTAATGAATTCTGAACATCTCATTTATTCTAAACATTATTGACTAAAAGTAATTAGCAATTAAAAAAATGTAAATGCTGTGCTTATTTTTAGGTTTTCCTACCTATCCATTCCCTATCTGTGAGGAAAGCCGCATTCATAACGCCACATTTATTTTTATTGGAAGAAAAACTGGCAAATTGTAGCAACAAGGTTAATAGGCATGTCTATGAACATTTTTCCTGAATGGTTTTGCTTAAAAGAAAGGAAACTATGGCCAGTTGGCTTATTGATTTCCGCTAAAGTGTGCATCACCAGCATTTTTAAATGAGCAATTAATTGCTATTGCAGGCAATGACATCTACAATGGCTGACACAGAGTGAAGGACTTGAATTGCCAATTCCCACAAGAGCATGGCTACCTTTTGAGTTCCCCGGGAGTCTCGGAGGCTGGACCTCTTCCGCTAGTCTCAGGAGACTGGCAGTGGTGGCATTTCTCTCGTCTCACTTTAGACATAAATATGTGAGACCATAATGATGAAATGACACTATACAAGGAGATCAGGCAGTAATCTCTCAATCAGAGAAAAAAATGCTTTCAGGAATAAACCATTTTTTTCCTTCACATTCAGTCCTGGCCTTTAAAATCTTGACTTCTCTATCTTGAGTGCAATGGCAAGTGAAAAGAAGAAGTATCCATCATAGACGTCGGCTTAAAATAATTACAGAGTAACCTGGGTACTAAAGGGTATTTCAAAAGAGATCGTCGGAAAATTATGGCTAGCTCTATCCACTTGCAATTTGCGGTATTAGATAATAATATATTATAAACTAACGGGCAAGAATATATTTATTGTTGCCATTGCATTTTTTATGAGCATGTAGAGCCCCACGTAGAAACATGTCCATTGCACAGGGATCAATATTTATTTATTGTTTCTTTAAATTATGCATTGAATTGATTCGACGATTGTTACCGTTTGCAAATGCATTCAAATAAGGTACAGTATATAAAATATACTGCACAACCGCCCATGGTGTTGAATCGCGCGGTGTCGCCGTCTTCACGGCGGTCCTGGCGCTGGCGACAAGGGGTCGCTGCAAATAGATTGCTACTATGATCCAATTAAATATTGTGAACCGACTGTATTGGGACCGCTCCATAATGGTGACAAATGTCAATGAGTGGGGGGATTTGCTGCCAAAACTGTGCACAGAATGCACAAAACATTACTCTAATGGGCTACGCTGCCGGCATAGCAGTCGGTTCCAACTGAGATTACTGCAAATTACCATTCCAAGTGCCATTAAAATATTTATAGGAACCACTTTCTTGCAATTAAAATCAAAATTATTTAGATCGCTATGTTCACCAATGTAGGTGCAATGTGTATGGTAAATTATGCAGGTCGAATCCAGACGGCGAGCACGCAACGGGCTGCGCGTGAAATACAAAACACATTTCAAATGCCACTTGGGTGGACACACGGAGCAAACGTTGTCCTCCCGCTTAGTGGGACTGCTACGATATTGAACATACACTTCCATATTTACTCACAATTAATACTGAGTAAGCCCCTGAATATGCAGGCATATGAAGAGAACCCCACGGGAAAAATGGAAGCTGCAGATATCAACCGCTAGAGCTAAAGGATAAGGTGTGTCCACCAATCGCTTGCAAGTATTCTTGAAGATAATGAGTGTTTTCTAATTCAACCGAGCTGCAAAATAAATCTATTCCATTAACATCCATTTCATTTTCAAAATGCACATAATTGGCACAGCCTTGTACTTGATTGGTGTGAACCTCATAGAAAGCTTCCCATGGTCTTTTTTTACAGGTGAAAGAGGATCAAGTGAAAATGCATTACCATACTTAATTATTCATTTATTTTAAGATATTTACACCGGTGTAAATATAACGAAATGCATACATATCTGACTAGGTGTGAATTTACAACCAGGTGATGAAATCTTAAGCATCGTGATCATGTGAGTGTAACCAAAATTCGTTTTCACCGAATAATAACGATCTTAATTTTGGAGCTTTCGTGACTGCAGGAATTATTCTTTGGTTCTTTCGGTGACTTTACCGAAAGAACCAAAGAACGAATAATAACGCTAATGAATGTACCTAATTTAACCAGGCCAAGGGCCTTTCACATTCATTGTACAATTTGCAAGTAAGACTTGAACGATGATTGTTTTTTAACGTAAGCTTCAGGTAACGATGAACATATTTTCATTTTATTTTTATATATTCACGCCGATACATTTATTCCAAATGTAAAAAAAAGCATACTAGATTGCGGTGTTTGAAAAAGCCGTAATCCAACCATACATTGGTTTTCTGGAACACGTACATGGTGCACCTGGTTATGGGCAGTGTAGAAAGAGTGAAAGCCATTCAGTGCAGGCATTTATATGTTTGTAAAGGTTATACTCAAAACCTGGAGGCGCTATACCTCACCTGGTGAATGATGAAAGACTCCAGAAAACTAGACCACGCATTATTGAGTGGCCGCTGTGATGGACATGGCACTTATGGATTTCTAAAGTTGGCTTGCGTTGACTTTTTATTACCTTCAATCCGAATCACACGGCCGGCGCTAAACCTGTCCTCTCGACACTTACCCACTTCACCGGTGGTCTCCATGAATTCTCAAGACGTGTTAATCACAGCAAAACCCCTCATGGCCAATGCTCATGTCCACCGATGGCGCGCAGATTTTTTTTATGTTCGAGATCGACACTCGGAATAATGGAGCTCTAATGTATTATTTGCATGTTACAGTGGCGAAAGCCCCATTGGGAAAACAGTGAAGCACAAAGAAAAATGATGGAATGGTAATGATGGACTTTTGAAAACGCAAGATGTGAGTGTAAGTGGAAATGGAGGAGGAATGGCTTGGGAACAAGCTGAGTGTTTTGTGTGTATATTTTTTCAAATAAAAATGCAGAGAAATCCAAGGCTCGAGTTAAAGAGTCATGCAGGACGCAGCAATGGGGAAGAAAGTACTAGAGAAGATTGGAGGCCGTTACAGGCATCACCCTAGAAGTGACATTCATATTCATCAAACCTAGCTTGACAGGTGGCAGATTGAATTCAATTTCCCTGCACCACTTTTATTGCTGAAATTATGGCCGTGGAGAAAATGGGGATTCAAATTGGAGCCAATCTTGTTTTCTTTCATGTTGTGCTGGCAGTCCTGGTGTGAGGAGGCTACTGTCCAAAATGTAATGCCATTTTTAGGGATGCTACCTTCGCGTTTCTGTGTGTCCTTCACCGTCGCTCACTGGCAATACATTTTTTATAAATTAAAAAGAAATTATTTCAAGCATCACTCGACGTTGTGATAATCGTGCCAGTCAACCACTAAACGTGTTTGCAAGACCGCGTCAACGAGCGGTCGAGCGTGACAGCAACAAACAAAAAACCTTTCACGATTTTCATAACATCGCAATGTCGATGGCGGCACATGCCATTAGGAGCAATACATCTTGAGGGAGCCATGGACGGCCACGCTTGGACAATACATTCAGTGAATGTTCTGGGGCTGTTTGGCACCGGCTTCCCGTTGCGTAAAACACCCACGCAGCGAAAATGCCCTCGAGTTACACCGATTGAGACTACAAACTAAGGGAAAATGTCACTTAAGGTGTTTTATGCAATTGGCCTGCGGAAAATAAAACCGCTCGTGGCACCCTTAAGAGATCCTACGAGGTGGATAGTGGATACTGTTGATTTAAACGAATAAATATGTAAATTTAGTACTAGCTTACATTCCCCACAATAATATATAATACTGTACATCCAGTCCCGAATACATCCCAAACACAGGAAAGGTTCCTCTGTTTATTATTATGGGGAAGTGAGAAGATGTGAATTTGTCAATCCACTTCAATTGGCAACAGGTAATTAATACAATGAACCTGCATACAAATGACACTTGGGCGATTAACTCGATTGATATGACGAACTGATTACCGATGCAAATAAATGTAGCTAAGTGGGAAATTGTAAGACAACCGCTTAATTGGACAAAAGACAATTTGGGCCCCAGCTAACCAAATGCGACCTCTGTAGACTGGCTTGACCTGAAGAAGCTGACCAACATGAGGCCAGACACCGCCCTGCGCTGACACTTTACAACGTGCTTCCATTGCAAATGTCTTGGTCATTGTATGTGATTCATCGCCAGCTGTACCGAGCTAATCACACTGCAAATCAAGGGTAGCAGTGGTGTAGTGGTTAGCGTACAGTGCTATGAACCCGTAAACCGCAGTTAGATTCCGGGCCACGGCTACCGTCAGTGGCGAGTGACATTCGAGCCGGGCCTGTACACGCTCACCTCACCCACCCACAATGGCCAGTGTGGTAGGTATGGTCAAACAAAAATCCTTATGGTGAAGCATCATCTTCAATAGATTGACAAAGGGCTGTGAACTATCATTATCTACGATGTATTATTACTCGGAATATTACACGTATGACACGATTGCACAATGGTAAATTTACATGGGCAAAAAGTGGCTCTGCAGTCATAATTGATCAATGTTTTTTGGGGCTAGATTTATCACCGAATATTTGTAGGGTTGCTGGCAGACTGGGAGATGGAACGTGCCTGGTAGTCGTGGCCACAGTGAGCGGTGTCCATAATGTGTTGAACCGGGTGCAGAAATATTATCTTGGGCACTGAGCAGGACAGACCTAGCTGAAAGCCTAGGATGAAGAGATCCTGTTGGCAATAAGTTACCAACATTCTACTGCAATAGGACTAAACTAGATTTTTTTTCCATATTATTGGTACATGCAGATAATTTAAACAAATAACAAAGTTTCGATTTAAAGCTTTAGTGACTGCAGGGATTCATATTCTTGGTTCTTTCGGTAAAGTCACGTAGAAGGGAAATAATAAAATAATAAAAATAAAACAATATTTTTTTCTTGCTGTGGTTTTCACACCTGATGATTGCTTGTGTTGCAATGGACACGTCGTGAGATTTTATTGTTTTATTATTTCCCTTCTACGTGACTTTACCGAAAGAACCAAGAATAAATAACAAAGTGTGTTTCTTTATATTTTCAAATTGATTACTCAGCCCTCATAGATATACCAACTATACAAGACCTTCTCCAAAATTAAGATTGTGGTCCACCGACCTATTTTAGCTCTTTTTCAGAAGCGACCTGACCATAGATGAATGCTCAACGAAGTGACTTATCATGTGGAAATTTATAGCAGCCAAATACTCAAAGTGTGATCTTGATTCTAAATGTGGAGGGAAAAACTGGAGTACCCAGAGAAAAAAGCAATGTGACCACAGGGAGAAGATACAAACTCCAAATATACAGCAGGCATCAGCGTTGAGATTGAAACCACGACCTCCTACATACTAGGCGAGGTAGTTAACATCTCGCCCATTTGACTGTTGTCATAATACTTGCTAGCATACCAACTTCCAATGAGCAGGTCGTCATCTGAGCAATGCAATAGTCTGTTTGCAAAACCATGAGCATCTCTGCTATCTAATGTCACCCATGGTATATACGCATGGCCCTTACTGCTGCATCGCACCCTTTGATGTCATGGTCAAAGGGATTGAACACGTCTATGTTGGTGTCTCATTGGGAAGAGTTTCACGTTGCATTTTTTGGATACCGAATTTACAGATTTTTAGACGCAATTTTGGATTTTATTTCATAGTTTAAACGTATTATATTTAATTTACTTAACTGTGAATGCACTAAATGTAATCATTGTAATTTAAATACGTATTTGTAAAATGAACAATAGCGATATCGTTTAATTGTAATAATTATCATGTGACATCACTCTTGGTGGGAAAAAGACAGAAGTGACGCCATCAGGAGTGACATCACTTCCTGTGACATCACAATCGGGTCAATCCGAACCAGCACCTCTTTTTTTTCGGGTCATCGTAATTTTTTTTATCCGGGCCATTTTTTCCCAATTAATCGAGAAAATTAAAAACACATCCCTAGAATGTGATGATTTGCCTCTCTCACGATTCGATTAAGTAGCATGATCAAGGAGCACAATTCACTTCACACTGTGGTGCATTTATAACCTCATTTGGCTGCAGGGTTTATGCGAAACAATTATATACAACATGCACGAAATGAAAATAGCTTTATCACAAGCATGATGCCACACATATATTACGTGTAACACATAATTTGAAGCAATGCACCATTGCCTGCTTATTAGTAAGTCACAGTAAGTTACGAGAATGGGATTATATCACATTTGGTAAGACAAAATTCCATCCCATTTTCTACCATCACTCTTTGAATTAGAAGTACCCATATACAAATATAAGCAGATGGATAAAAGCAATTCTAGTAGCTGACGCCATGCAAGAATGAAACTTTAAGGTGAAAATAACATTCTTTGCAACTGAAGTCTGTATAGACCGTGTCCCTGATTGCATTCTTATGCATGAAGAAGAATACCCCAGAGACATTGTCCTCATTTATGACCCTTTACTGGGTACCTTAGAAATGCATGAAAATAACCTAATTTAGATGAACATGCATATCGTAAACAGCCAGTGAAAATGCTGTGACATGTTATGGTTGTATGATAATGACAGCAGGTGATATAAACTGGATTGGTAGACGCATGTATCTCGATATGCTTGTTACACAGCGAACAAATTCTAAGTTAATATTTTTAGCCGGTTATAATTTTTTATTTTTTCCCTCTTTGATAAAATAAGAAAAGGCAATACTAATTGATTTGAATGCTTATTTATTTGTCTTTAGTGAAACAAAGTTCCCTACATTTTTGGGCACACAATTGCTGGCCTTGCCTGACAAAACCCATGTGAGTATATACTGCGGTGTCTCCATGCCCCTACGTCTCTCCAGCACCTCCTAATACTTCCCAGATTAATGTAATGCTGAATATTTGTATATGCAAATTTTATGTATGCTGCATTTTATTAAATGTAATATTCAACTAAATGACTGCCTTGGCAGAATATAACAGTGTTCTCTCCATGACCTTCACTTTTATGTGGAACATTATAGTGCACTGCTAGATATCCCTTGTTCTGAAATCCACTGTATACTGGTCTCTAGTGGCATATTGGAATAAACCACTGCACCACCAAGAGGGGTGTGCCAATCAAGGTCAGTGACAAAATGCTTTTATATACAATGAGGTATAGCACAATGTAAGCATACAATTACAAACACTATTAATTTCATTATATCTATGAGAGGATTAAACATAACAATTTAAAAAATCGAGCAAATACATAGAAATGCTATGATATATACTGATCATTACGGGTTTGGAATTTCTACAAAATATAATTTTGGTGGCGCATTCGATTTTAAGATGAAATTGGCTTGTATTATATATTACATCTCTACCATAATGGAATTTCATTAAATCGTGATAGCTTTCTGAAAATTTTAGTACTCAAAATCTAGAAACTCTCATTACCAAACAATGTAGAGTCTTGGATTGAATTTTAAATTTTAAATTTAATTCAAAGCCATCCCATTATTGGTGCATATATAATTCTCATATTATTAAAAGTAAAATGATTTGTACAACAATGCACCAAATGTATCTCACGGTCCAACAAATGCTTTTGTCTGGAGCTCACAATTTACAACAATGCATACCTCATGAAGCCAGTTTCTCATAGTATTGTATTATTACTATTTCAGACTCGTTGCTGAGCAGTCCATATAGACTACAAGAGACACCGTCTGTTTTAGACTTGGCCAGTAATACACAGAGAATATGTACTTGGGACGTAAACAGAAAAGCAATCAGTCTGAGTGACAGACGGCCCAGGCCATCAGCATTCCTCAAGGGGGTCATCCAAAAACAATAGCAGGAAGGGCCGAAGTACTATTGGGGCATCGCTGCACGTCTGCTTTAACTATGAACACTTAATTTTCTTTTGTTTCCAGCGTGCTTTTTGTTTTAAGTGCGTTTTTGGTTCAAAAGCAGTCACGGTATTATTTTTAGAAAGCTTATCTTCAGCACGCAGCGTCCATTCCTCACAAGGCACAGACTTGCAGGAATGGTGTAATTTTCATAATAAACACACTTTGTTTTGCTTGTGTCTTCCTGGAGGTGTATGTTTGCTGCTTTAGGCCTTTTTACATAGGTGTGAGGAGTATATTAATGCTCTCCGAATAAATGTATTGTATACAACTTATTTGGTGATGTTGCGGCGTTGGCAGTGGTGCACAAAGCAGAATTACCAAACGGACTCAGCACGTTCATCAACAATACCGTGACCTCAAAATGAAATATAATAGGTGACGTTTTAGACAATGGCCCTTGAATGAGTTTCATATATTTTTTATCGACTGAACCATCAAATACATACCAATATTTATATTGTTTAAAAACACAGCACGTGCATAATTCAATATTTTATATTGTTTAAAAACATACCACGTGCATAATTGCTGTACCCATCAGTGAGTAGATGTAGGTTATAAAACATGGTGCAATATTCGTGGCTTTGGAAGAATCTTGCTCCAGATTTTGGAAGCAAAAACATTATCTTTCCCAGGTTTCTCGCAGCAGTTCTCCAAATGCACTGTGCATGGTTTACAATGTAGCCATCTGAAGTGAGAGATTAATAAAAACCGGTACCAGCCATTGCACTTCAATGAGTCCACGGGTGTGGCTTCCTCCAAATAATCAGCCACTGCTGCTCCATGGGAATAGCTGCCTCGACATGTTCAGTAAATAATAACATGGACTGTGTTTTTTTTAATCTACAATTGAATTGACCAATATCATTTGAGAAAAGTTTTTAGCTTACAGATTTAATGAGTGTATATAAGTTCGTGATGTTAGATTTATTTGTGTTACCGGTGTCACAATAAGGACTTTACGCAAACTACAGGGACGCATTGTGTGGTCCCTCATTAGATTCTTCTCAACAGCAAAAAATAAGGCAAATAACAGCAGGAATATGCCATTATCTATTGCACAACCACAATGTTAAATCGTTTTTGTTCATTAATGTTTAACATCCATATACGTATTTTCTGTTTATTATACAGATGAAGGAAGAAAATGAGTGCATCTTATGTTTGTTTAACTCTACATTTATAATGTTGCAGCTATTTAAATGGAATACTACATACATATGCCATGCACTTGTACAATTTTTTTAATCTCCCATATCTGGCCTTTGGTTCTGATTATAATTCATGATGATGGGCAGTATGCACTCTTTGAGAAAAGCCTTAAGATGACATGGTAGTAATTGTAAGATGAGATCCTACATTAAAATAAAGCGCACAGATTATATATATAACCATGCATATTGCATAACCATACATGACTGGTGCAGTTAATGTTTTTCTTTTCGATATGAAAAACATAACATCCACAAGCTCAAAAAATGTAAGCGCATCTATTTATTTATTCATCACATTCTAACTACAATGCTTTGCCACCTGTGCCCTCAATCATACGTGACACACATGGCTTCTTAATAAGACGGGCAACAGTGTAGCGAGAATGAGACATCAATGGGAAGTATTGATTGTGGTGCTATGGCTGTCCTATGAGGTTCACTGCACGGAGCCGCTGTTACCAAAGCATGAATGCACACAAAGGTGTTTATGAAGTGTGCTCAATTCCCTAAGCTGTAAATAGCCTGGGTCCAATACCTCTCCTTTGTGTGGTGATTACTGCAGTCCAATAGATCAACTCAATATGCTGCTTATCAGCGAGCAGTGTGATTCCAGCATAATGCTAAGAGTAATTAACCACAAATATGGAGGGAAGTGAGGTGGACTGGGGGAGGGGGAGGTCTTATTGCTGCAGACTCAACCTTTAATCAAAGTGGCAAAATTTGATTTCGCCATTTTTATTGGAAAAATGAAGAGAAGTGCCGTTTTACAAAAGGTCTCCTCCGTATTTACAATTTTAAAATTCCACCATTTTTTCTGAAGAATATTACATTAAAATCACATACGCGTGAACAAGTGACCGTAAGGTAAATTGGAAAGCATATTAAGCAGTTATATCATGTAATTATTTCACCACTTTAGCATCTTAAGCTATTTGAATTGAATGCACATTAGATATTACATTTTTTTATCTAAATATAACTCATGAAAAATGTAGTACGGTTGAATATATTCCCTAACATGGCTATATGATAAAATAGTCAAGTAAATGCGTGCTATTAAGCATTACATGTGATAGGCCCGAGTCAGCACAATATTCCTTGTGGGAGAAAACCCCCATAAATCAATCAGTTGTGATGAGAGGTGAATGTTTATACTGCAATCAGAGCAGCATATCCAGATGATATCAAATCCTTACACTGCAAATAGGAAAAAAAACTAAATTGATTTCAACCTTCCTTTGGGCTAATCCTCCTGCCCGCTTTCTTGTTTTTTTTTCTTTCTTCCTTCGCCCCCGCGTGTCCTAAATCAGTATGCACATTCATCATCATTCACATTTCCACAGCGAGCCATTGCCTCGCCTCACAGTGATTTATGCGCGGGGCCAAAGAGACCAACCATGCGTGCTCCCACATTTGCACAGTTTTCGTGCTACTTTCAATTAATCCCTTCTAAACAATGCGACGGATTTCCGACACTGGGCATCGATACACATGTCAGGTCTGACGGATCTGTCACGAAGACCCGTGCGGTGAAAGAATAACACTGTTAAAATGCAGTGGTTCTGGAATTCAGTTACAGTCCAGCACCTTGCCTCTACAGTGCTGTGAACATTTAATCTCAAACACAAGAAAGAAAGTGCCCAACCCTGCACACACACACACTGATTGTGAGGTATCCTGTCAAACCAGTCAGAAGCATGACTGTCAAAACATACACTTGCAGCTTAAGACAATGGCTCGGTTTAGAGAGGTATTTTAGTTTTAAAGTATGCCACTATTCATATATTATGAGTTTTAAAGTATGCCACTATTCATATATTATGAGGTACGAAGAGGTCATACTATTTAAATACTGTCATCACTGTATTACATTCAAAATATTATACATTTCCTTAAATGTACTCAGATAGTGTGGTTTATATTATTATTTTTTTGATAATGCATTTGCTCTTGTCAAAATCATACAATACTGTATGGTATTGCCACCATGTACTTCCATCAAGGATTCTCTATCTCTTGAAAGTAGTTGAATATTTTTCTAACTTCTTTCACCTTCCCAATATGAAGACATGATAAGAAATACATATATATAGCATCTGAAATCCATTAGTAATATTTAGCTAAAGGCAGTAGACAGGTTGAAAGTCAGCATAACAACAATGTCATCTTGCATCTACAATTGAAAGGGTGCATGAAAATTGCTAACAGACCATTTCAGTTTATTATTTATATCATAAATCGCATTGCCTAAAATAAACGCAGTGCGATAGTCAAACAAAATTTATATTTCATGTTCAACAATTATCTGTCTACTAAGATACGGATCGCAGCCCTCATAAATGTTCGGAGAAAAACCCAAACATATTTCCAGTGCTGTACACCAGACTCCCCCCATAAAGGGAATAAATGAACAGCTCTGGGATCACGGTGACGAGCAGTGGCGGGCAAGATTTACGTGTGCCACCGCATGCAAATCAGCGCCACTGAATTACACAGAGGGAGCCCACAAAATGTCACGGCTCTAAACGAATGATGAGAGGGGGGGAGTGGGAATCCGCGACACGGAGGGTGGACCCGCTTCACTGCAGGCCACGGAAAAGCGGGGGGGGAGCTGACGTACAGGCCCCGCCACCCCGCGCGTTGTGGCAGCCAAGCAGGGGCGGTGTGGCTCCATCTGCACAATCAATATAATAAGCCTTGGCGAGTGTCACTTTCTTCGAAGGGATACAATTACCCGCGTGGCACATTTGCTTTCCCGATGCAGTGGGGTTGCCGGAGTAGAGTTGTGGCAAGGCACCGAAGTGCAGTGTTCGCTCAATGGCTCCGTAAATCCGTGCTGAGAGTATGGAATGCACGGCAGGGGACCTAAATCTCTCGCCCTCACTATTTTTACGTTATACTTTTTAGATCAATTGTGCTGACAACACCTCGGTAAAGTACAGTGGTGAGGCCAGGAGGGTGTGCTCAGCGCTAAACAACCTCTAGAAAGAAGTGGGTCCCTCTCCAGCTAATGGCATACGAGTATGAGGCCTCATGACAGCTGCCAAAGCGTGTACAGGTGTGAGCAATAACCACGGCATTATTCGGGCCCTTCCTGTAACAGCGGCTGAACAGGGAATATAGTGCTCACTTCCCACATCCATTAGGAAACAGCAAGACGCATCCACTAAGCAATGACTTTAAGTATGCATGTGTTTTCAGCATTTCACGAAGCAGAAAGGGCCAGGAGGCATTCATCTAGGGCAACACACCTCCCACTCCGCTCCTTCAAACCCCTTCAACATGGTCAGTGTGTTTATGGTTACCATTAAAATGTGTCCGGCACAGAGTATTTATACCACATCTGAAGAGACGAGAGACTGGTAAGCAATGCGAGCCAGCACCACGATGAGGAAACAAAATAAAACAACTTTAGCATCGCCAGTTATTGTGCAATGTTACACTGTACTTAATTTATATGCAGATGCTTGCCTAGAGATGAAGTACACATACAGCTAGTGTCAAAGTCAACCGGTTAGCTCCGTTAGAGCTGAATATATTGCACCATTTAATGTCATAGCTGCCCCCGAAGCACCACATGTTTTAGCAATGAAGCGCGCTGTATTCAATGTTATACTGGCGTTCCTTAGAACGGCCCCAACCATGATTTTTAGAAATGATCAAACACGCTGACCAAAATAATGAAAGATGATGAAATATAATGAGTGTACATAGTTACATTCATTCATATTCCCAATTCAAACAATAGTCGAAAAGCAATATCAACCCCTACAATTGCAATCCATCATAAACGTGTATCTATTACTCCAAATAGATTTGTTTACAAACATACGCATTTCAGCAAATATTCGTTATTTGTGGAGTTACGCTGAAGCTTTTAAAAATGTATGGCCATGATTTCGCGCAATCAAAGTTCATGTTCGTCACAATGAAACTACAATAGACTGCAACCCACCAGTTACCATGCCAATCACCTGCACCAGATCCACCACAAGCATCCTCAGTCGTTTAGAAAAATGCATGCGCTCTATCAGTGTGGGATCCTAAAGGATTGAACCCACATTCCCCCAAACAACCCATTCCCCTAAAATAATGTATAAAAACTGACGCGGGTCTGCAATCATTACTTACACCTGGCCAATCCATCGAGCCATTTATGAGGAGATACACGTGGTTTTAATTAGCACTGGGCACACCCACTTTTCTCAGGGGTGTTTTAAGTCATAGGACACAGTGGCCGGAATAATATGAAGTAAAACGCACAGTGTATATAGATTTGAATGAGTTACAGGACAATGTTTTTTTGTTGAAATAGCTTCAAGTGAAACATAAAAGAAAATGCATTACGGCTGTTCAAAAAGTGAAGAAGAGAAGGAGCATGTTTTGGGAATACCGTGGACTCTATGAAAAAATATATATAATGATGGGCTCCCTGTTAAAGTCTACGTAATTTATATGAATCGTGTCACAATCTGCAAAGTACAATTTACCTTGATTTTAAAACAATCACTTTTTGAACCTCCAGATTAAACAAATAGCCTTCATTACATGTAAAGATTGTGTGCATTATTGTTATATTTGGCTGTTATATGTACGTCCAAAAAATATCAAAGAATAGCACTTTATATTGGTCAACCCAACTCAATGCGTAACACTAATTTAACCCAAAAGCAATTAAATGCATATATACAGAAAAAATAACTGCAATATAAATTATCTGTGTATCTGTGCTTACGCCTGAGCACACCTGTATGTGATGGTTCTTACCCAGCAAAGTTGATTTAAAGCTATAGAGGCAACATAATTGCATTGCTTTTCTCCAAAACAATTTGGGGTTAAGAATTAATTACCAAAATACAGAGCAGGGAGCTCAGGAATTTTGGCAGCACAATATTCAGTGTGTGCATGTAGCCACAAATGGCTGAGTGATCCACAGATGGTATTAATGGTTGTAATGATTTGTGATCTTGTAATCATTTTTAGCACTTTAGGTCAACCCGTGGTATATTCAGGCACGCATTCCTGGCATGTGCCTGCCATCTGGGTTAACACAAGCATATCAACGTTCTCACTCATTTGCCAGACCCAGCCGAAATGCATTGAAGCTCTAACCTAAAAAAAAGTATTTCACTGTTTCATTATATTTCGAGAGCTTTAAAAATAAAGGGATGTATAGCTCACATACTTTACCATATTTCCATGTTCTGTATGTTCTATATTTTACGATGCAAAGAAAATCATATTCCTGAGTGAACAAAAAAAACCACACTACTGTATAGGGATGAAAAATATATTTTCGAGAAAAAAACTGTTAAATTGTTCATTTAAATCAGTATGTGTTTTTGCAATTGCCATCTTGACATCTTGCTGAAAATTCATTATGTGGTCTCTATTAGGTGGCCATGTCTGTCCATGACAAAAGTGCTAATTTATCAGGAAAATTCTCGGCGCTTATAAAAGCAGCATTCCTCATGACCTTGTAAATGCACAGCCCCAGAGGCATTCATCCAGAGCCGTAATTCTGCCAGACAGCCGCCTGAGTTTGGCGACACACGGCACAGACTGCCCCCCCTCCCCCTGTCCCATTCCACTGCCTCCATACAGCCACCTCTACCACTCCTCTGCCCCCCTCCTCCCTTTGTTTCCATCAGATGAGGAATTAGACACACCCTGAGGTGGTTTGTGATCGCTACGCCCGCTAACACATTCAATGCCTCAATACGGCCCTAATAGCAAGTGCAGATTTGCATTTGCCCAACAAAAAATTGGAGAACGAGACAGTCATCCCAGCTGATCCCATTGCCATGTTCTTATCAGCTTGCAATGCCATTGGCGCTGTGGAACATAAATACTTAAGTAAACAAATACAAGAACGAAATAAGTAGACGAATAAAATGCCATAGTGCAAGCAAACGTGTGCATACGTGAAATTCATATTTTTTTACATTTTTTACATTGAATCTATACAAAGTATTTATTTAATTCTCCAAGTCTGACAAAATAATGAGCTAACAAAATTTATTGTGATTTTCCGAAGGAAGACACGTGTTCAAATCGTACCTAAGTCTTTGGTTAAAACTGACAACGGTTCAACTCGCATCAAAGCTATTTCCTGTGGGTACAATCAAAGCGCCTCACCAGAAATGTTACATTCCAAAATTAAACAAAGAGCACTACTTAAAAGGATGTTAATGTTACGTTTTAAAATGTACTGGGATTTGTATGGAGACAATTACGTACCATTAATATCTCAATTTGAAAGCCTGAATTAGAAATGTACTAAATTATACATGAAAACACGTCTTTTCTTCAAATTGCACTTACATAATTAATACTTTTGATGTTTTGGCGGACATTATTGACAGGAAGTTTCATGTGCACATTCACATTTTTATGCCGAGAGTACAAGGGAGCAGTGGCGTCCACGCGCCGTGCTATGAACACAGTCACAGGAGATCGATTCCTGGCTGTGGACAACACTCGTGGTGAGTGATATCTGAACCGTTCTTGTATCCCCTGCTTTCGCCTATCGGCACTCACCAACGTGGTGAGGTATGGGCCAAACAACCCCCATAACCGACACTGCATGGGGAAACCTTCGTCCACAGCAGAGGACTGACAAACAGCTGCTTATCATTATTGTCTTTTTTTTTACAGATAATCCAGGCAAAATTATGCGTGAACTGTTGACCTTTTCTGCTTCAGACTCTTGAGTCAGGAAATGATTTACGCGATATCCAGAGAGAGAAAGAAGCATTACTAAGCTGCAAAAGATTTAGAATGCTGTTTAAATGCGGATCGGAGGTACATGTAACTAAACACACTCCAAATCTTGCCCATAACATGTTGTGGTTAAGTCGAAAACCAAACCTACCCCTTCTAAATCAAAATGCCATAATCGTTAAATTATTGTAAAAACAAATTTAGAATTATATTAACAACAATATAAGCTCTTGATTTTGAATGCAGGACAGCAAGAACATGTTTTAGTTTTGTATATTTACCAAAACAAAATTAACATTCTTGAACGTCTTCATTTCAAAGTTTGGGTATAACTAAATTATTTATTGTTTAAATTAACTATTATTATTTTAAATATTTTATATTTTACTATTACTGCATTTCATGAACTATCTCATGATCATAAAGCGTTGTAATCTGATGACGCACCATGGAACTTCACGTCAATGTCACTGGCTAGAGTTTTGCTCACCATATCCACGTGGGTGTTATGCCGGCCTTTATATACTATTGTATTAAAACACTATAACTAAACTTATTGGGTGTATATAATTAAACCATTAATATATTATTTGCAATATTGTCTGATATTGTTATATTCTGTGAAAGCTAAGAAGATAAAATTGGTTGTGCTTATCCATATACAGAGCAAAACAATCAAGGACAATATTGCCAGATCATGTCAAAGTAAATAAACGCTAGCGTACTCTTTGGGTCTTTCGGTAAAGTCACGTAGATAGAAAAATAAGAAAATAAGAAAAAATCATTGTGATTTTTTAATTATTTTATTATTGTTCTATCTACGTAACTTTACCGAAAGACCCAAAGAGTATGAATTCCTGCAGTCACGAAAGCTTTAAGTCAAGATTTAAACGCTATCGTGTTACAATTAATCTTTTTAAGGTGGGAATTCTACATTCATATGGTGGCATCTATTCTCTGCGTATCGAAGATCTATAATTGAAAATATATATTTAGCAAATACCATTATATCCGGCTTGTCATACATATAATGTTATCTATTATGGCACGAAGGTACATTTAGTTGCTCTCATGGTGTCCGTGCTTAGCTTTTTAACTCTTGTAGTGTCACAGAAACAGCGTCAAGTCATTTTCCTGTATGAACTGTTGCAGATCCTACCAGATATGAACAGGAATGCTATTTACATTTCTGTACCCTTAATTCTCAAACGTTATAAGAGAGCCCTGTAGAGGTTTGAGGATAGAACATGAATTGTACTGGAATGTGCTTTGTTCCCACATCACGTGTTATCGTATGAGCTGTTTTATAAGCAAATAGAACCTCTGAGACGGCCAGAAGTAATGCAACGTGAACAGTGGGCACAACTGAAAAGCGCCGTTACCATCACCGTAGTTTATAACATCTGGAGAAAAATCATTCCTGTCACTTTTCCCTAACGTACACATGCGCATAATTATTTACGAACCCATAATGGGGCATAAATGCCCTTTTCTATGAACTAGTTTGATCCGCAAAAAAATAAAATTGTGAACATATGCACGTCAAAAAAAATTGCATCAACTTTATAAAATATCTATACTGGCATAGTAATTAAATACATGATTTTCATAGCCAGCGAAATTACTTTTAAATACGAACAAGTGCAGAAGTGAGATAATTCTGGAATCCAGCCCACATTTTCCAAATTACACGGTAAGGAGGAACCGATGGTGTTAATGTAATCATAAACAATGTTTAGGTTCCTTCACAAAGCACACCCTATCATTTGGCTTTCATGCCATTACCACCTGGAGTGAGCAGGTGTGTGTTTTAAGTCATGTAATCGATACAGAGGAATGGTCTGCACCTGGCTGCCACGGTGAGCTTATGCGTATCATTTGCCTGACAGTCACAAACGTATTTTCCATACAAAACTCAATGCAGTTCCATTTCTGCAGGACGAAAGATACCCACGTTAAAGTGCATGCTACAATCTCTGCGAAAGAAAAAGCTCACAACATTATCAGTCAATTCTTCTGCTATAGTTCTCCACAAATTCTGTCACATTATACATTGCTCTATATTTCACTGAATTACAATGACCATTTACTATATATCACAACGAAATGCAACATCTGGTTCCATTTAAAAAATATATTAACGGAGATCCTATTATATATATTTTTTGTGCAGTGTCTTGATATAAACAATACAGATTATTCTACACTCAGCCAACCTCCTACTGCCACAGGTAGGATGTTTAGCAGACATGACCATGTCTGTTCACATCACCAATTATTCATTCATATACACTTATTATTATTTGTAAACTGCACATTGGCATCATCCTTATTTAAAGCAGGTGAGAGCCGACTGAGACGAGTCATATATTTTTAATTATTTATCTCCGACTCCTTCCGTCAAGGTATTTAGCCAGCAGTGATGCATCTTGAGATACCGATATTTTGGTGACAAGCAGGATTACAATGGCTTCTTGAAAAGACTTCATATTGCAGGAAGCAAAACACACTGTATTCTACATCACGACACAACCCTCTCTGACCACGAGATTTATGTTCTTCAAAATGCAGAAACCTTGTTCCAATGGGAAACATGGAGTTCCGTTCCTGTTACGAGTGACTATAGAGGGGGAATCATATATGTTTAATAACAATTACTATAATAAATATGCATCATAAGGAACAATGTGTTTTCTAATTACCTTTGATGATGATGATGATGATAATAATGGTTTGGCAACGACGATGAAGGTGGTGGTGGTGAGGAATTCAGGAGGATGACTCCTCGGGAGACGCAAGCTGTTTGATGACAACACTGCACAGGTTTGTTGTAATTTCATGGCTCTGGGGAGCGCTCACCGCAGCACTTTCCCCGATTGCATTCGCCGTTCTTTTTAATGGGCCTCACAGTCGACTCGTTTATACAAACATGTATAAACGAGTCGACTGTCGTAAGTAGGTATGAAGTAAAATGTGCACAATGGCGAGTTCGGGAAGGGGTCACTGTGAGACTTGAGGAGAACGTGAACAGCTGAGGTGGCACGTCCAATCGTCGCAGACAGTTTAAAATGTAACAAAACATTCTGCGCGCATCTTCCCGGCACGACGGTGGTCTGGCACGACGTACATTCGCGAATACTGGAGTCGCAAATAGTGAGTTAGTATACGTCTAGTAACTTGCGGATATGCGAAACGCGCAAATCCTCAACTCGCGCAATTGCAAGGATTTACTGTACAGTACAATGAAAAAGAAGTTCTGTGTTGGAAGAATGACAGACACAAACACGCAAATGTGAAGACAGTAAAAGTGCGACGTATCGCAACCCTTACGCTGAGGGCAATAAGGGTTTTAGATGACACTTCAACACGCAAAAACACGCTTAATGTCTTTGAAAAATGCACAATTAAATTAATCGTTTTGCGTTCAGGGTGGATTCTACCCTAGTGCCAGCATACCGTAGATCCAAGAAGAGTTAATGGGAATACTGCAATCAGAGTTCACCGATGCCCACGAGGACATCTGAAGAACTCCTTCAGGAACGCGTTGCTCCCCCGTCTACTCAGGCTGCAGGTTCAGCCTGCGAACCTTGAGTCTCCGCGGAAAGTCCACTTCTCCTGAGGTCGATTCCACCGTCAAAGGCACTATAATCATCTTGCCACGAAATTAGCTTTTTTTATCGTATTCTAAGATGTGACATGGACATACCATGTGCATACAATGCAAAAAAAGCAAAGGGCTATTGCCGGATATTTTTTTGTCTACTTATAAGGGGAGCGTAAATTATGAATGTCGTGAGTCAAAATTGCGCTTGCCGGTGCAGTTCCTCCATGTTTGAGCAGAGTATGCACGGTACACTTCATACAAGACAAAGATCCCCCATATAGCCTGAACAAACTGTTGGGGCAAATTCTGTCAGCGAGCACCTACGAAGGCCAGCACAGCACACAAAGGGGTGGGTGGCCAGCTCCACGCCCGGCCGCCTTTGTCTCCCCAGTGCCGATATTTACACACTGCACCAGATACTCATTTGAGGTTGAGTCGACCTAGTTGAGGCCCTGAACCGAATCAAATAATTGTCATTGGTGTTGGCCGTGAGCGGGAATCGAACTCGGGTTGTCGGGTTCGTAGCGCAGCGTGCTAACCACTACACTACCGCTCCCCACTTTATACACACACCGATATACACACACACACATCTATACACTTAGGTGGGCAGTGACACATAGGTTGGCGCACTGTGCTAAGATTTCCTGCGACCCAAGTTTGATTTATGGCCAGGGTTCACGCGAGTAGTGAGTGATATCTGAAGCCACTAGCCAGTTTGCTGCAGTAGGGTCAAGTAACCCCCCCATGACGCAAAGCCATGGGGAGGAATGAGACAAATAACGTTGCGTGAAGTCAACAAGTCTTATAGATAAGCTGGGTCCTGCCGTATGAATGTGGAATTTCCACGTTGTGGGCTCAAGAGATATCAAAGGAGTCTGGAACCCACGGGCACGCTCATTTGATTGAGCCAGTGCGCACGTTTACTTTTTTTTACTGGAACGTTTCACGAAAGCAGAGGGTGCCGCCCTCCGATCACACTTCTTAACCTGTGTGACGTGTGTTCACGTGACGTGACCCGGTTGTTCACGTGACGTGACCCGGTTGTTCATGTGACGTGACCCGGTTGTTCACGTGACGTGACCCGGTTGTTCACGTGACGTGACCCGGTTGTTCACGTGACGTGACCCGGTTGTTCATGTGACGTGACCCGGTTGTTCACGTGACGTGACCCGGTTATCTATGCTATTGTTTCGATGTTTCATGACTATACCTTATTTTGTTTTGCTTTTACCATTTTCATGCCCCAAAGTCGTTCCCCCAAATGAGACTCTCCTGATTTCTTTGAGTTGTCACCCAGCTAAGAAAAACTAACTCGAATAAACTTGGAATTCGAAACGTGTTTCTGCATATTGCCTTTTCAAGAAAAAAACCCCACAGCCATCATCAAAGCACAAAGCACTGATCTGCCTCCAGTCTCTGAAAGCTGGGGCGCCCAATCACTGCTAACCAACAGCATAGAAGAGCTCATCAGCCTGGTTTAAATCAACTTGAAAGAGACATGTGTCTCTTCAACCCCTTTGATGATCACTACACATTGGCTCAACGCAATGTGCTCAAACTAAGCAGGTTATCGCAGTGTTTTTTTTCTTCCAAATTGACATTATCTATTATATTGATTTGATTCACGAAACAATGCTATTTTGTCTAGTTTTTTAATAATCTAATTCATATATTGTGTGAGTAGGAATGTATTTAATCGATGCATCATCACATGCATATTTGCAAATCCGACTGGTCAGTTTGAATCTGAATATGGCAAGTTAAGGATGCCACGGTGGCAAAATGTTAACTGACTTGCCTGGTATACAGAAGGTCGTTGGTTCGATCCCAACCTTAACTCCTCTATATACAGTGAGGGAAAAAGTATTTGATCCCCTGCTGATTTTGTACGTTTGCTCACTGACAAAGAAATGATCAGTCTATAATTTTAATGGTAGTTTTATTTGAGCAGTGAGAGACAGAATAACAACAAAAAAAACGCATGTCAAAAATGTTATACATTTGTAGGGGTGTTAGAGAGAGGGCCGTTATGTATGGCAGTCTATGGGAAACAAACACAGTGGGCGGGGCTACGTGTGTGCACAGGGAGATGCCCTCTGCGACGTCCGAGCCAGACACCCTGGGGGGGGGCTGGTTTGGCGTTATGATCCCCCGGGGCCCCACCCCTCAAGGAGGGTTGGGTATAAAAGGGGACGTTATATGGGCTCGAGTCAGTTATGTTATAGTTAACCAAGAAGGCTGAAGACGTCTTAGATAGAGCCCTGGACTCCCCTCGTTCGATGTCCTTATCAGGGCCGAACAGGACTGAGCCAGCGGCGTGGTCCCGAAAGCCAGAGCCGGTGCTCTTCTAAGAGCTGGTCTGGGACTCCGGGTACCGGCCCGACTTACCAGTGTCGGGCCAAGTAGCCTCCCCTAGCCCAGTAGTGGAGGACTGTGAGGCAGGCTAGGACTTAGCTAGGAAGTGTATCCTTAGCTAGTCGGGTGAGGTGGCCGATACCCCCTCCAGTGCTGTATGTCACATACGAGCTGTGTTGAATAAATATCCGTGTGCCTCCACCTCGGCGTCAAGTGTCTTCACCGGTACTTCAACTGGTGTCAGAAGTAAAACTCGAACATGGACACACGGAAGACAGCGCGGACCAAAGTACCGCAAGAGGAAGATACTGCCGAGATCGTCGAGCCCGAGACGGCTACACAAGCCATGGTGCAGCCGGGGCCTGATGTCTCCTTACCGGGGCATCTGAGTCAAGAAGGACCACAGTCAGACGCGTTGCGGCTGGCTCACGGGAGGCTGGCGGAGCTGTTATATGCCGCTGCCGCCACGCTGGAGACCATCACGCGGCTGGGGGCCGGTGATTCAGCACGGGGCGAGGCGGGCCAACGACCAGGGCGCCTTCCCGCCATTTCGGAGCAGCCCGAGTTTGAATCTCCCGCCATCGACGCTGCAGCTGTTCGGGGCGTGGCCAGCCTACACATCCACTCCGGCATCGCCGTCGCTGAAGCCGCGACGTCATCACCACCGCGACAGGCGATCCCATCGGCCGCTCGTACCGACGCACAGCCGAGTGGAGGTGACATCCGCCCGCGGGAATCAACAACGACAGCTGCACTCCATCAGAGGCTGCCCCCGCTGAAAGAGTTCGTCGGCGCGGAGGGGGACTGGGCCGGGTTCCGCAGACGATTCCTCGCCCATCAAGAGATGGCGAGGTGGACAGACGAGGAGGCTCTCTGCGCGCTGCCGGCGCTCCTCGACAGCGACGCGCTCGCAGCCCTCACATCGGCACCAAAAGAGAGGCGGGCGACGTTACCGATGGCGCTGCAGCTGCTGGGAGGGGTCTACGGACCATCGGCGGAATGCAGACAGGAGTTCTACGACCGCAAGCGGGGTGAAAAGGAGTCGCCCCTGGCGTACCGAACGAGCCTCCTGGCGATGGCCAAGTCGGCCTTCCCCCGTATGGATGACGACGGCATCGACGCTATGGTGACGGAGAAAATACTCCTCCTGGCTGACGACCTTGACATCGCTGTGGTCGCGCAGGAGGATGCAGAGATGACGTCGCTCCAGGCGGCAAGGCTCCTCCACGCCAACCTCCTGTCGCTCCGACGAAAAGCCAGCAGGGCGTCGGCGGGGCGTGCGGTGGCTGCAGCCACCCTTCCGACGGAGGAACTCTACGCCGTCGACCACCGACGGCAACAGGCGACGAGTGCACGGCCGGGCCAGGACGGGTCGGGCCGTTCCGACCATTCGTCACCTCCGACGCCGCTCCCACGGTGTTTTAACTGCGGCGTCCGGGGCCACGTCGCCTCGGGGTGCCGCTCTCCTCGTCAGCGCGGGACGACACCTCACCGGGACGACGGGCCTCATCCCAAGCTCCACCATCAAAAACCGGCGAGTCGCGGCACCCCACACGTTTGGCCCACACACACACCCGTCACGCACTCAAACACCGCAACGAGAGGGGGGCCGGTATCACGCACCATCGCACCATCACGCACCACTCCGGGTACCCATATCGAACCCGGCCAGTGGTCCGTGCTGGCCGATCGTGTGGTAGCCGCATCGTCGGGGTCGTCGGCCGTTGTGGGGTATATCGACGGGGTTGAAGTGCGCATCCTGGTCGATACGGGAGCATCGGCGACTATTATTTCGGAATTGATTTATAATATTCTCCCTGTCCGGAGTCGTCCCTTGATGCCTGTTGACATACCATTCTATGCGGCTAACGGGGGCTCACTTGGCATCATCGGACAAATTCGTGCCCAAATTTGTATCGGGGAAATAAAATTGTCTGGGCCGATTTTTGTTTCTTCCTCGCTGGCGGTTCCGTGCCTGCTGGGGACGGACTTCCTGGCCAAAATGCCGATTGTAATTTTGATCGACCAGGGTTGTATAGAGCTTCCGTCGGGCAGACGCATGGCGTTTCTGCCATCACCGGTTGCGACTCGGACGGCGTTCGCGACGGTGCCGGCGTTCGTGGAGAGAACGGTACGCGTCCCTCCGGGGACGCAAATGTTGGTACCCTTGAAACTTCGGCGGCCCCTCGTTAAGGGTACTGGGGCACAAGGGGTACTGTTGGGACCGTCTAGGGCCGGGGTTAGTGGACCTGACTTACTTCCGGCCCAGACCATAGTGAGAGGGGATGGTGAACCCTTCATCGCGGTCCTAAATGTGGGCTCGCGGACGGTGGTGGTCCCACAGGGGACCGTGCTTGCTCACGCAACGCCGGTGCCGTGTGAGGAACCCGCCGTAAATCGCGTCAACACTGTCCCTGCGTCGCGACCGCATTCGGACAGCGATGAAGGGTGGCTCGAGGCGCTTTGTGCGGGATCGACGGACCTGTCCGATTCAGAGCGTCAACAACTTAAAACACTACTGCGAGAATTTTCCGACGTTTTTAGTCGAAATAAATATGATTTGGGTTGTACTCACTTGCTGCGTCACCATATTGACACGGGTGACAGCGCGCCAATTCGCCAAAATCCGTTTCGGTTGAGTCCCGCCGAAAAGGACCATGTCAAATCGGCTGTTGATGACATGTTGGCCGCAGACATCATTTCTCCTTCCACCAGCCCTTGGGGAGCGCCGATCGTCCTGGTTAAAAAGCAGGACGGTTCGTTGCGGTTTTGCGTTGACTTCCGGCGTCTTAACAAAATTTCGGTTGCCGACGCATACCCGCTCCCTCGGATGGATGAATCGCTTGACGCCTTGGCGGGAGCGCGATTCTTTTCCACACTCGATTTACTTTCGGGATTCTGGCAGCTTCCTCTGGACGATGAGTCAAAGCCTAAAACTGCTTTCCGTACACCGCACGGCTTGTTTCAATTCAACCGGTTGCCGATGGGCTTACACTCAGCGCCGGCAACTTTCCAGCGTTTAATGGAATTGGTTTTGGCTGGACTGCAATGGGAGTCGTGCCTCATTTATTTGGATGACATTATCGTCTTTGGTAAAACTTTTGATGAACATCTCCAGAGGTTGCGGGCGGTTTTCCTAAAGATGCGGGCTGCTAATTTGAAATTCAAGCCCCAAAAATGCCATTTGTTGCGTGATTCGGTGCGTTATTTGGGGCACATCGTGGGACGCTCAGGTATTGCTACCGATCCCGCCAAAACGCAGTGTGTCAGCTCCTGGCCGACTCCCACCTCGGTGGGAGAGGTCAGGAGTTTCATTGGGTTCGCGTCGTATTATCGACGGTTTGTTGCTGATTTTGCGACAATTGCTAAACCCCTGCACGCTTTAACATCTAAAGGGGTTCGGTTCCACTGGGGTCAAGAGGAGGAGGCTGCGTTCCGCTCCCTTCGGGACGCCCTGGTAAAAGCCCCTCCCTTGATTTACCCTGATTTTTCGAAGCCCTTTTTGCTCGACACCGATGCGAGCAACACAGGTATTGGGGGTGTGCTTTCCCAGGTGGTTGATGGCGTTGAACGGGTGGTCGCGTACGGTAGTCGGGTGTTGTCTCCTGCGGAGCAAAGATATTGTGTCACCCGTAGAGAACTGTTGGCAATTGTTTTTTTCATCCAACAGTATCGCCCATATCTGTACGGTCGGCATTTCACCGTCCGCACAGATCATGCGGCACTACAGTATGCCCTGCGAGTTCAACAACCATCGGGACAGTTGTCTCGATGGTTGGAGGTTCTCCAGGACTTTGATTTTGAGACCACCTACCGTAAGGGCGTTCGCCATACCAACGCGGACGCTCTGTCACGCATGCCAACCACCTCGGAATGTGCATGCCTCCTGGGGTCGGGACGTTGCAGACCTTCAGGGGACGCATCGGTTCCGATCCTGGCAGCCACCGACGACGACAAACCACTGCCTGATAATTCGATCGAACAACAGGGAAGAGATTCCCTGTTGGGGTTGCCCGTCACTGAGTGGGGGCGCCTCCAAATGGAGGATACCTCCCTCCTAGGGTGGCGTCGTCGCGTCGGGGGTGCTGGGCGGGTGAAAGGTGATTCAGGTGCATGGGAAATGGTGCAGGGTCTGCTCATGCATTGGGACGGCAAATCACAGCGACATCGGCTGGTCGTCCCTTCTGAGTTGCGAGGCAAGGTGGTGTGGGCCGCGCATGAGCGCCTGTTACACCTGGGGACCCTAAAGACCCTTGCACTGATACAACTGGATTTTTTCTGGCCTGGTATGACAAGGGATGTTGGGGATTTATTGAGTTCATGCCCGCGGTGTGCGCAACGGAAACCGCCGGCACGGGAGTCTAACCCGCCTTTACAATCGATCAAGGTGTCCAGAATAAATGAGCTTGTCGCGCTGGACATCTTGGGCCCATTTCCCGCCACCCCCAGGGGCAATAGGTATTTGTTGACAGGGGTCGAGTATTTTACGCGCTGGCCCATGGCCTGGCCCCTTGCCAACCAGTCGGCAGCAGCCATCGTGGACGCCTTTGTTCAGGGATACGTCCTGGACAAAGGTGCTCCGGAACGGCTGCTGACCGACCAGGGCAAAAATTTTTCCAGCAAATTACTTAAACAAGTCTGTGACCTCTTAGGCACAAAGAAAATTCGGACCTCCCCGTATCACCCGCAGACTGACGGAATGGTCGAGCGCCTGCATCGCACCATTTCGTCAATGATGGCACAGCAGGTCTCAGATTCACAGACTGATTGGGACCTGCATATTCAGGGGGTCTTGGTGGCATACCGGATGGCACCCCATGCAGCTACGGGATTTTCCCCCTTTTACCTTATGTACGGTCGCGAACCCGACCCGCCTGTTCGCGCCCAGCTGCAGATCCCCGACCCGCAAGGAAAAACTAAATTGGCTGACCACGTCAAATTTAATCTGGCTAAATTAACAGAGGCGCGGGATGCTGCGAGGTTGAACTCGGACCTCCGTCAAAAGGCGAACGAGCGCCTCAGGCTGGGTCGGGCGCATGTGATACAGTGGAAGCCGGGGGACAGGGCATGGTTGCACTGTCCCCAAGTGCCCCTGGCTACCTCCCCTAAGCTGGCGCGGCCGTGGCGGGGCCCTGTGGAAGTGGTCGAGGTCTTGCGACCACAGTGCGTGCGCATTCGATGGGGGAAGCGGCGATGGTTCGTGCACCCCTCTCGGTTGAAACCCTTCGTCGCGGTACACAAACCCACTTCACACATGCGTGGCCAGACGTGTGGGGGGTCGACCGACTCACTAGGTCCGTCTCCGCCGCGCTCACCTAATGCCTTGCCGGCCGTGCCACCTCCAGGTGCATCGAGACTGACGGGCTCACGCCCGACCACCCCTTCTGGGGATACCAACGGTCACGCGGCATCAGAGGAGGTCTCACTCCGGGACGGACGATTACCACCTGACGGTCCGCCACCCGGGGTTTCCCCGTGTGAGGGGCCCGCCGCAAGGACACGCGCAAAAATGCGCAGACTGTTGTGAGACCGCAAGATGTGTATATATGTTGTGTTCATTGTGTGTTGTGTGGGGGGGTGTGTTCCCTGTCCATTGAATTTACATACGTTGTGCTCACCTGCTGTTGTGTGTATGGTGGCTTCCCTGCAAATTGTATATAGCTTGTTTCTTACAGAATTCGTATTTATTCAAGGGGGGGTGCGTCGGGTTGTTTTCTCTTCTTGCTGTGCATTTTTTTGTTGCCGTTCTTGTTATTGTTGAAAATTAGTGAGGCACACGCGCGGTTACGGTAAAAATTCATTTTTATTGTCATTCTGTATGTTGGCAGCCGGGACGGCTGCAAGCTATGCGGGGGGGGGGTGATGTAGGGGTGTTAGAGAGAGGGCCGTTATGTATGGCAGTCTATGGGAAACAAACACAGTGGGCGGGGCTACGTGTGTGCACAGGGAGATGCCCTCTGCGACGTCCGAGCCAGACACCCTGGGGGGGGCTGGTTTGGCGTTATGATCCCCCGGGGCCCCACCCCTCAAGGAGGGTTGGGTATAAGAGGGGACGTTATATGGGCTCGAGTCAGTTATGTTATAGTTAACCAAGAAGGCTGAAGACGTCTTAGATAGAGCCCTGGACTCCCCTCGTTCGATGTCCTTATCAGGGCCGAACAGGACTGAGCCAGCGGCGTGGTCCCGAAAGCCAGAGCCGGTGCTCTTCTAAGAGCTGGTCTGGGACTCCGGGTACCGGCCCGACTTACCAGTGTCGGGCCAAGTAGCCTCCCCTAGCCCAGTAGTGGAGGACTGTGAGGCAGGCTAGGACTTAGCTAGGAAGTGTATCCTTAGCTAGTCGGGTGAGGGGGCCGATACCCCCTCCAGTGCTGTATGTCACATACGAGCTGTGTTGAATAAATATCCGTGTGCCTCCACCTCGGCGTCAAGTGTCTTCACCGGTACTTCACATTGATTTGCATTTTAATGAGGGAAATAAGTATTTGACCCCCTCTCAATCAGAAAGATTTCTGGCTCCCAGGTGTCTTTTATACAGGTAACGAGCTGAGATTAGGAGCACACTCTTAAAGGGAGTGCTCCTAACCTCAGCTTGTTACCTGTATAAAATACACTTGTTCACAGAAGTAATCAATCAATCAGATTCCAAACTCTCCACCATGGCCAAGACCAAAGAGTTCTCCAAGGATGTCAGGGACAAGATTGTAGACCTACACAAGGCTGGAATGAATTTTGATTTAAAGCTTTCGTGACTGCAGGGATTCATCTTCTTGGTTCTTTCGGTAAAGTCAGCTCTTAAGGCTAATAGTTACTCCGACTACACAATCCGCAAAGCCATCACTCCAACCATCAAGAAGGATCCTGTTGAGCCTTTCAAAACCATCACCTTACCCTACATTGCTGGGGTCACAAATTAGATCTCCAAAATCCTGATTAAACACAAGATCCAGGTCCGATTCAACACAGTACATAAAATGCGTGATCTGGTCCCGTCTGTAAAAGATGTGGTTCCAGACATACAGTACCCTGGCGTCTACAAACTAAGTTGCCTCTGTGGTAGCAGTTACATTGGAGAAACCAAATGACATGTCTTGGTCCGCATCCGTGAACATAAAGCAGATCTGAAACACGGTAGGACAAACACCTCAGCCGTGGCAGATCACTGTTACAATTCAGTGGGCTCACATGACATTGACTTCTCCAAGACAGAGGTTCTCTGCAAGCCATCTGGCTACCATGAGAGATTCGTTCATTAGGCAATCCATATATATTAAACACAGAGACAATTTCAACCGAGAAGATGGATTCTGGCTCAGCAATCATTGGAAGGACATAATAAACCATTTCGGATCTTAACTGATTGTGTTCACGTTTATGGTGACTTTCAGACCGCAGTCCACTCATTGGCATTGACTATATATCTTTTATTCTCCGCAGGGAATAAATTCTTTGCTCCGCTGCAAGTCTCCAACCACCACTCTCCCATTGACATATTTCGTTGCTTCCTCTTAGTATCTTTCACACGACGGTCAATGGTATAGTGTATAGCAGATTGTATAATAATAAATAGTATAAAAGTGTAATGTTTAATATAATGTATAAGGTAATATATAGTATCGTAATTGTATAGTGAATATACAGCAGTGTGGTATACAGTAGGGTGGGTAGAATAATACATAGTGTAATATTACAATGTATAGTCTAAGGTATAGGGTGGTGTATAGTAATACAGTATATAATTTAATGTTGGGTTTGTCTATGGCAGTATATAGTACGGGGTAGACCCGGGTGATGTAAGAGAGAAAAGTTTAGCTGGAGGCATATTATATTTTTTGCGACATAGAATTGTAATGTATGACTTACTGTTAGTAGCTCAGCTTATTGGAGAGTATATTTAGTATACTGATGATACTGATGTAGTTTATATTTGAGTTTTTTACGTGGTGGTTTAGTTGCTGCAGCTCCATACTATTAACATTCCTTCCCTTTATTAATGCTAACCCTACTCCCTCCCTTTGATGCTGCTAATCCTGCATAATGCACGGGCATAATATGACTTTGAAACCCCCCGCCCACCTCCTACGCATTCCACAAGTAGTGACTAATCCCATATCTGCATTTCCAATAAATATGCTAAATTCCTCTTGACATGCAAATTCTTTTGTCAAGGCGCTCTTTCCCCTCCAACCCAGCTTAAATATATGGTGCCAAGCCTGGTGGTGTTCATTCAGACGCTGTCTTTCCGACAGACCTGTTCTTCACCTGAGGACGGCTGCTTGCGTTGTGGCCAAAACGTCGTGAGAATTATTTTATTATGTTTTATTTTTATTATTTTATTATTTCCCTTCTACCTGACTTTCCCGAAAGAACAAAGAAGAAGGCTGGAATGGGCTACAAGACCATCGCCAAGCAGCTTGGTGAGAAGGTGAAAACAGTTGGTGCGATTATTCGCAAATGGAAGAAACACAAAAGAACTGTCAATCTCCCTTGGCCTGGGGCTCCATGCAAAATCTCACCTCGTAGAGTTGCAATGATCATGAGAACGGTGAGGAATCAGCCCCGAACTACACGGGAGGATCTTGTCAATGATCTCAAGGCAGCTGGGACCATAGTCACCAAGAAAACAGTTGGTAACACAATACGCCGTGAAGGACTGAAATCCTGCAGCACCCGCAAGGTCCCCCTGCTCAAGAAAGCACATATACATGCCCGTTTGAAATTTGCCAATGAACATCTGAATGATTCAGAGGACAACTGGGTGAAAGTGTTGTGGTCAGATGAGACCAACATGAAGCTCTTTGGCATCAACTCAACTCGCCGTGTTTGGAGGAGGAGGAATGCTGCCTATGACCCCAAGAACACCATCCCCACCGTCAAACATGGAAGTGGAAACATTATGCTTTGGGGTTTTTTTTCTGCTAAGGGGACAGGACAACTTCACCGCATCAAATGTACGATGGACGGGGCCATGTACCGTCAAATCTTGGGTGAGAACCTCCTTCCCTCTGCCAGGGCATTGAAAATTGGTCATGGAAAGGCATTCCAGCATGACAATGACCTAAAATACACGGCCAAGGCAACAAAAGAGTAGCTAAAGAAGAAGCACATTAAGGTCCTGGAGTGGCCTAGCCAGTCTCCAGACCTTAATCCCATAGAAAATCTGTGGAGGGAGCTGAAGGTTCGAGTTGCTAAACGTCAGCCTCGAAACCTTAATGACTTGGAGAAGATCTGCAAAGAGGAGTGGGACAAAATCCCTCCTGAGATGTGTGCAAACCTGGTGGCCAACTACAAGAAACGTCTGACCTCTGTGATTGCCAACAAGGGTTTTGCCACCAAGTACTAAGTCATGTTTTGCAGAGGGGTCAAATACTTATTTCCCTCATTAAATGGCAAATCAATTTATAACATTTTTGACATGCGTTTTTCTGGATTTTGTTGTTGTTATTTTGTCTCTCACTGTTCAAATAAACCTACCATTAAAATTATAGACTGATCATTTCTTTGTCAGTGGGCAAATGTACAAAATCAGCAGGGGATCAAATACTTTTTTTTCTCACTGTATGTAGTTTGTATGTCTCTGTCTCTCTTTGCGGTCGTTTGGATTTTTCTCCGGGTTCTCCGGGGTTCCCCTCCACATTTAGAAACAAGCGTTTTAGAGTATTTGGCTGCTATACATTTCCACATAAGCCACTTAGTTGTACGTATGTTGAACTTCTTTTGCGCCGTACAGAGCCAACCGTGGTAATCGGAGGTTATATTAACTATCATTTGTGGCCAGGTTGCTTCTAATAAGAGCAATATAGCTCAGTGGGCCTTACCTTGTAAAATCATAATAAATATGTTTTTGTTTACCAGACTGGGCCCCCTATTCCCGTTGTTAGATCATGAGTTGCGACCTCAGTTTACATATGCCTATTGAGGCAGACAGGTATAACCGTGCCCAGAGCTCACTTAGCACCGAGTGAGGCCCTCTACAGATTGTGAAATCTGGCCGTGACTTTAATCCCAGAGGTTTCACTTGACACGTGCACAATACTTGTGCGGACCTCTAAAGGAGAGTGGGGGGCTGTGGGGCCGTGTCAACGTGTATGCACCGCACACACACAACGACGGCACTGGTTGGTGCCCCTTTGATGAAGCCGAGGGAGGTTGTTTTTGTAATCCTGCATGTGACAACTTGTTTTGGCTTGCATGTATAGTCGTCTGAAGATGGAATGTTTCTGATGAAGAAGTCACTGGAGTTAATTACAGTCATGTTCACCAGTAGTCTTTAGGGGGTTTGATTCCGAAGTGGTCACCTGAGATGAACCAAGTTCTCAAGTACCGTAGAGTGAGTTTTTGATTTAGTCATCTATGATGGCAATGAACATACACAAGAAGCAATGGGCTATTTGATGCACTTTTCCTTTGGCCAACTCTGACAGGCAAACGTGGATCATGGTCATGTGGTGCAATCTCCCTTAAAACACTGCATTACATGTCAACACTGGCTGGTAGCTGGATAAGATAATCTATTGCAGAGACATCAGAAGGCCCTTCGGTGGTGTCATCACTAACCTCGGCGATCGTTACCTGGCAAAGGTGATGCCCTTCTGTCAGCTGGCAATCTGCAATGGGCGTCTTTGCCAATTGACCAAACTTACAAAACACCAAACGTTATATTTAAAGGCAGCGATTAAATAGATCAAGAGATAATGTTGTGAGATTTAGACATAAAAAAAATCTACATCGTGCTAATTACAACTTATCTTTGTGCTTACAGAATCATAAAAATTCACCATGGCATAAAACGGTTATATATTTTCTCATTATTACAGGCTATTAAATACCCACTGTGCATATTAATAATATCTGGCTACACCTATTATGAGTTCGCGAGGAAAGCACGATGCCTCTGCCTGTATGTATGCATGTTGAACTTCTTTCGCACCGTACGTAGCCAACCGCCACCATGGTTGCTGAGGCCTGCCCCACAAGTTGCGGCTAAAAGCACCATGGCTGCACTTCTCCAACAGTAATCCGCCGGCCTCCCCCCCACCGACCAAACACCGGCACTTATCCCTCCCCATCACCCACCCTCGCCGCACTCCCTTCTCCACCACCGCCACACCACCCCACTCCTCCACACCATGGCCATGTCAAAAAGATGGATGACGCAATTAGGCGCTCCTAAATTAATATTAAACCAGGCAATCCAAACGCGAGCCTTAATGCAGATTGATGATGGAAATTGATCCGTAAGAAGGCCGTGATGTTAAGATTTTGTCCAGAGGAGCTCGTTTCTTCTCTGTCCCCGCCGTTTGGTGCGGCGAGCATGTTGGGAGGATGAAATTAAATGCTAAATTAAATGTAAGCAGTTTGTCACAATAACAATCCTTATTTTATCTTTACAGGGGTCAATTCACTTTGTTATCTTATGTGAATATGCTCAACTGGGGATTAAAACTAATAATATTGCACGGTGGCTTGCGCTGTGCCCTATCAGACCCAGCTACTTGAGGTCTATTTCCATCCAGGGCAAACAACGAGTGATATCTGAACTGGCTCTGGTCAACCCTGCCACCTGCCTTACCAACTGCACTGGTCAGTGTGGTCAAGTATCGTCAATCAACTTCTATGACTGACGTGCCACGGGTTGGCCTTAATCCAGCAGTGAATTGAAAAAGGCCTGTAAATTATTGTCAAAAATGATATCGCATTGCAATGCGCAGAGCACTAAACGTTGGGAGCAAAGTAAACATTCAAATTGAGCGATGCGACGCTGCAAATGAAGGTTGGAGGAGGAAAAGGAGAACGATGGCAACTGACGGAAATGCAACCAAGAGGTAGAATGGACAGAAGTCGGCACAGCTACCCGGGAAAGAAAGATAACAGAAATCAGAGAGCGTGGAGACAATAAACAAGAGCTGTACATTTGTATTGATTGTTACACATCAGACCTCAGTATCTCGAATAAACATGCAGCGTAATGGCTAGTCGCATAGGCACACACCAGAGAGATACAGCTTGCGTGATATATATAGTAGTATACAGGATAAAAGCAAGGGCTTACACACATTTAAATGACAGGCACTCACTCAGAGAAGCACACACTTATATAATCAACTTATTGTGATCTTGGACAGTAGACTTGAAGTAATATAAAAAAAAACCTCGACGTGTAATTATAATAAACAGAGGGAATTCCATGGTCATCAGTGATTGGCTATGGAGATTTTCGCTTCATTTTAACCATAACTATTCAAGTGTCCGTTCACAAATAAAATTGCAATCATTGTCTCTGTCAAGACTTCAGTCTTTCCCGCAACATGACGTAAAAACTGGACATCTGTGAAAAAGAGCCTCACAGCTCATCTGATTTTCTCCAGTCTAAATAAAGATTCTGATTCTCAAGACAAACGACATTTCAACCTCAGGATCTGTCAACGATAGGGCGAATGGCAAGATGAAGATAAATGTGTGCCACTTGAGCAGTCGTTTGCAACACGTTCGGATGTTTAATTAAAGAAAACGTTGTACGCAATCTACACATTGTTTATGCATTTTAAGGTTACAAGTAAACAAGATAAAGCACGTGCATTGATTTTTCACTATTTGAGGGCCTCCATTGCCTCACAACATCACATTTTCTCTGTTGCGTATGTGTGTGTGCGTGTCTTCTAATCGTGGGGGGAGTGGTAGCGCACTACGCTCGAAAACCTGGGACCCGGGTTCGATTCCCGCTCACGGCCAACACCGGTGACGATTATCTGAACCGGTCCTCGGCCTCCCCTAGGTCGACTCACCCTAAAATGAGTACCTGGTGTGGTGTGTAAACATCACCACTAGGGAGACAAAGACGGTCGGGCGTGGTGTTGGCCACCCACCCTCTCGTGTGCCGTGCTGACCTTCATAGGTGCTCGCTAATAGCACTTGCCCCAACAGACTGTTCAGGCTATATAGGGGATATCTGTCTTTGTTTTTGTCTTCTAATAGTAATATCTGAGGAGCTATATTGCATTGAGCAGATAGCATTGGAATATTTGTTTGTTTCACAAATACATCCCATTGATTGTTTAGCAAAAATGATTTCCATTATGTTACTCCCATATGGTATTTAGTGAACTGGAATAGTGAAATTGCACAATGATGGAACCAGAAATGCATTTTATCCATAAACCATAAGCAGTGTGCTACTCTGCATGATGCAAATTGAACGCAGACAAATTTGTTGTTAGGCAGAGCAGTTATTTCCTACATTTGATATTCCCTAAGGTTTTTTTTTCTTCTACACTAATATAAAACAAATGGCTGTATTTAAAAAAAATATGCAATGCATTTGAATCTATTTTTTTTCTTAAATGGAATACAGTGCAGACATTAATATGCATATCATCTTTGGAGGGGGTTACATCAAGCCTTGCAAACCAAAGCTGATGCTACGATGGGGTTTTCAGTAATTTCAGAACGCGAATATGGACATCACCACTGAGCACTGCAGATTGATTTTAATAAAAAAAAATATGACAGCATCGTCGAAATAATCAGTTCAACGTGTCTAACCGACGCATTCGGACCACTAAATAACCACATTTCTGTCCGGGTGGTACAGTGGTTAGGGTGGACATCCTGCAATGAGGGCTTTTGAGTTAAAATCACTTCGCAGCCAAGGCTCAACTCAGCCCTGTATCCCTCTGGGCTCAATAAGAAGAGGATCACTCGTAGGAAGCCAACAGTGACTGTCCAATGATGATGACTTATTCCCCACCATAGGAATGTGGATTTTCGACCAGTAGATAGACAATGCTCTGTGCTCTTGAGTAGAACACCACTCGCAACTCTTTAGAACGTATCAGTGCTCTCTATTTTGGCAAGGATAGCTGTTGTCGAGGTCTGGCCGAGAAAGAGAGATGGTGCTTCCACACCACCAGAATAAAATCACTCACACATGTGTTCCACGAGTTCCCTGCTAATTGGTTCAAAGAAGTCTGCGCTTAACTGTGCGATATGCAATCGGAATTCTAATTGCTACGTCACACATGCTCCGTTACTTTTGCTATCATTCTGTTTGTGGTCGTACGGTCACGATGGCATCACTAATGGGGTTGTACTAAAAATAATTGTTCAGATTAACACGAACAATCAGTTGGGGGAACACATGAAAAGTCTGACATTGGCCAGACTTGAGCAAGGCCTGGTGAATAAAACTAGTTCTGACAGTGATAGAATGCATGGGTATTCCATTGAAAAAAAAACTGCTGAAATGAGTACTGGGTAATACTCTGGCCTGAGTCAGTGGTGAATATACCAGTTACTCTCATTTCAGACACTAGTTTATGCATGAAGATGATGACTGTTGACCTCTCACCACGTGTGGCAGCCTCACCATGTGGTGCTAATTTTACAAACGGCCAAGGGATGATTATAGTGCAGAATCAACTCTGTGTGGAATTTTAACTAAGGTTGCCTACTTCACGCGTTGAAAATGGCCAGGGGGGAGGGGAAAAACCATCCACAATTAGTGAGTTTTCTGACAAATTCTGATAGAAACTGCATTTCTGCCAACACATGAATTAGGCAAATTATTCCACGGCTGAGAGAATTTCACACTGCCAATTGCGCGATATCCCAGTAGAATATCTGCTAATGAACAACACAAACTATGTCGCTCTATACTCGCTGATTTTAAATTGTCATTTCCCATCAAATGACTCACAAGGCATAACCATACTTATTTTCTGAAACCCCAACATCAACAAAAAGTTTAGCCTTCAAGTTAAAATGTGAGTAGGCAAACACAAAGTTACAATTGGCGGGTAAAACAGAGGGACTGGTCAATATACAATGAATGATCAATATTTCACAAACTGAGCACCTTTTACTCATCACTACTCATTGTGCACAATGTACGCCCGCACCTCCGATTAGCACGGTTGGCTACGTAATACGTACAGTTGTACGGTAGTCAGTCCACTGCTGGATGAGGGCCTCCCAATGGCATGCAGGCGTTGAGGGTTATTTGACCATATTTCACCAAGCTTGTGAGTGCAGGTCAGTGATTGTGGAGGGGTCAGGCAGGCAGGGCGGGTGGGGGGGGATATACAACCAGGATGGATGTTGCTGCACTGCCCCCGAGTGTGCACGGCACACCGTCTACGCTTGTTTATTGTCCGTGGCAGTCTCCCATCCAAGCCCTCCGCAGGCTCACCTCTGCTTGGCCCTGAGCTCTGACGGCATTGAACACTCTTCCAGGTGATTTGGTCAATGTGCAATATATTTACGCTACAAGCCATTCTGATAGAAACTGCATTCAACAATAATTATTTGCTGAAACCAAAAACAAAAAAGTTGAGGCTTGAAGTTAAATTGTGAGTAGGCAAGTACCACGGTTTACAATTGGCATGTAAAACAGAGGGACCGGTTATCTCTTTTCATGGGACGGATGGGTAGTGCAGCTGCACCGGGGTGGTTGTGCAGCTGCACCGGGGTGGTTGTGCAGCTGCACAGGGGTGGTGGTTGTGCAGCTGCACCGGGGTGGTGGTTGTGCAGCTGCACCGGGGTGGTGGTGGTGCAGCTGCACCGGAGTGGTGGTGCAGCTGCACCGGGGTGGTTGTGCAGCTGCACCGGGGTGGTGGTTGTGCAGCTGCACCGGGGTGGTGGTTGTGCAGCTGCACCGGGGTGGTGGTGGTGCAGCTGCACCGGGGTGGTGGTGGTGCAGCTGCACCGGGGTGGTTGTGGTGCAGCTGCACCGGGGTGGTGGTTGTGCAGCTGCACCGGGGTGGTGGTGGTGCAGCTGCACCGGGGTGGTGGTGCAGCTGCACAGCCAGTTTCCCGCGCAAACAGCCGCAACGGGTCGTACGAGTTTCGTGATGTATAACAGGAGCTGCGTTTTTGCTTGAATAAATAAAAATCAATCTTAATGTCATTAACTTAGATGTACGAAAATACAATGATTATCACAGTCAAAAATGTATAGTTATTACGATTGTATATGCATGTGTGTACGTTGAACTTCTTTCGCACCGTACGTAACCAACCGCGCTAATCAGAGGTGCGGGGTAAGGACAACAAAACTAAACACAAAAAGCTGTTCTGAAGAAGTGAGCTTTCAATCAATGTATGGTTATCCATCAGCGCCTGATCATCTGCAATTCCACTCAACTAACTTGGCCACACGTCGGCGTCTGCAGCTGATCCCCAATGCAACGATACAAAAAAAACCCCGACGATGCGCAACGCCCTAAACTTGAGGTGGCACGTGGCAGCGACAAAGTGACAAATGTTCAGACACACGCGCGCTTGACGCCGTTGTGTGGGGGAGTCTGGCTTACCGGATACATTTTAAGTGCCAGCACCCTGTGATGGCGATTGAGACGCCACTTTAACCCGACGCTAATGCTCATCACACCCACACACACACACCGACAAATCAGCATGAGTTGAATTAACTGAGTGACATGATTTGTCATTGATGTCGTACTTTTATATTTTTAACAATGAAAACATTTGGTTCGTGTTTCCTTCATAAAGCTTCTTATTCATCATATTGACAACAATAGAATATGTAATCATATACGGACGACCACATGTGAATATAGATGTTTTTTAAATAATGTTATATTTTTCTAGACACATAATACAGTGCATACTTTATGCCAGTAATTAAAGTTAAAACCACCCATTAAGTGTCTTCATGTACATGTAGTTAATACACTGAGCTGTTTGTGATATCTGGAAAAATACGTGCTCTTTGTACGTTTTAAAATCACGTGCTCTTGTGACCAGCCAGTGAATATGCAGGTCAATCACTTAACATTGCAATTGATTGCCATTGATTGTTTGACAATGTACATAACTCAATGTCTAATGTTCCGTCCTGATATGTATTAAATATACATTTTCAAGAGAGTCCTATAGTTCGTTATTCTGAATAAGTGTTGCTAAAATGTGAATAAATGTGCTACTGGGACTTATATTAGAGAAAAGGGTGACGTACACAGGTGGGATTGATGCGTCACACCTAAAATCTGGCACTGGGATCAGCAGACGGCCATGACATCCATCGTGACGCTGTAATGATGAACGATGGGAATTTAGAAACGGAGAAACATATTTGTGAGAAGGAAAAGAAAACAATGGACTCTCGATATATTGTATTGACCAAATGTATCACGTCAACACTGGCAAACATCCTAAGGTCAGGGAGTGTACAGTATCACTACGGTATAATATAAATGATTATACAACTGTGTTTAATATAACTATGATTACGAAAAAAATGTAATCGCGGGTGAGTGTATTCTTGTCATTTTTCTCATATCGAGCAAGTCCTGCGTCATGGTTTATGCACAGAGCAGCATCAGATTAATTGGAGTTTTATTATAATATGTGTTCAATTCCTCAACTTTTCTCGGCTAACCTGTTACCTATTGTCATCAGGATATACATGATGGGACACAACGTTATCTGAAAGGTTTACTGTGGGTTGGCATTCATCATTTCAACAGCAGATAATTAGAGATATCCGCTAATATTTTATGTAATGCCTTGTATCAATGTATCAAATAGGACAATAAAATAGGCACAAGGTCACCAAAGGAAATGAATGTAGGATGCTGACCAAACATTATTCATCGCTGTAGCCTTCTATTTTACGACACAATAAAAGTCATACAATTCCCAGAAGCTTTTCTTCAAGACCGGGATGGCTAAAGGAAACTCTCAATAAAAACTGACCTAAAAATAGTTTAGTCTGGAATAACATTCAAATGTGAAAAGAATCGTCTCTCTCTCTCTCTCTTTTATTCGGCATTGTGAAAAGACAGGCAGTGAACGCTCTGCTTCTCAGCGGGCTTGTATGTCAGCGGATGTGACTAACTACTCGCGCGAGATGAACAAAACCTAATCACGAAATTATGAGGCGAATCAGTGTCGCTTGATGTGTAATACTGACCCACAAATTACTGGTTGGCTACAGCGTACAAAGAATATAAAGTAAATCTGAGAGCGCAAAGCTCCACAGTCGGTGGATTGTCTGGGGACTGGCAGGAGATGGAGGAGAGGATGTGGAGGGGGCTAAAGGGCGGGGATGGGGTAAGAGGCGAGATTTGTGTTTGGTCAGCAGGCATTCTTTAACCGTTAAGTCTTGATTTGCATGCTGCAGTGATTGCTGGTATCCAGTTACGTCTGATATTGGTGCACAATAAATCACAGGCATCTGAAAAGACGTAAAGAAAAATCCCTTTGATGTCTTTGTAAAGAGTAATACCATAAGGACTTCACACACCTGCTTGTGCGGGCATGGGGTGGCCTGATGGAGTAATTTTGTGTACGGCCATAAGCACAAAAACACATGGATTGGCCTTTTTTCGGACCTTTTTCTCACGTCCGAAAAAACGCTTCCTTGAAACACTCTCTCGGTGTAATGTAGTCACAAACTGCTGTCTGTATATATATACTACAGTATTACGAGAAGCAGTCTACTGAATCAGAAACGTGAAAATGTGGTTCCCTGGTAATTCTGCGAGAGAAACGGGAGGAGTCCTCCCCCCACACCTCGACAACCGCTCTGCTGTCCAAGTGGAACAGGTAATCAAACGCTATAAGAATTCGCTTTAATTAAACCACCCTCTAACAAATGCAACACAACTATGGAACAGTTTCGTATTATCCTCGTGTAGATTTATACATGGAAACAAGGTCTTTTGAAAGTTCACATTTCATGATTGTTGTTGTTCTTCTTGGTTCTTTCGGTAAAGTCACGTAGAAGGGAAGTAATAAAATAATAAAAATAAAACATAATAAAATAATTCTCACTTATTTTATTACTTCCCTTCTACGTGACTTTACCGAAGGAACCACGAAGATGAATCCCTGCAGTCACGAAAGCTTTAAATCGAAATTTTTGTTGTTGTTAAATTATAATATTTTAATTGATTATGCCTAAAAAGTATAGAAAATGCCTATTATTTCCCACAAACTTTGCTTTTGTAACCAGGACTTTATGTGAATGAAAGACACAAATCCACAATTTTTTTTATTGAAAATAGGTACATTTCAAAATATCACTGTCCTGGTCACAAAAGCAAAGTTTGTGGGGAATAATATCCATCTTCTGTACTTTACATGCATACGCAATGAGGAAATAACATTTACTACCCAGGAACATTTTTTTTTATGTTACACAGTGAATTATCAGAGATTTGTTAACTACCAAAGCAATGATCCGGCTATCATAACATCCCCCTACCATTGCAAGTGATAAAAAAACGAAGAAATTAGAAAACAATTTATAGTCGATACCTTCTTCAGTGCAATGGTACCTTTGTTGCTTCAGCGGCTGTTAATGAGCACTAATTACGGGCCGGGCTATTAGCCAGCGATTAGTCTCCGCAATTATGCGAGCGCTTGCGTAAAGCTGTCTGGAGAGAAGCCACACGCGATGACAGATCATTACCAGTCGAAGGGAATTCAAATACGCCAGTAAGAGGGGGGCGGGGGGGGAAATACACGTTTCCAAATTGCGAATCTGTGCACCGTGGACCATGTGACTTGGGCCAGTCACACCTGCTTTTTATGGTTATAAAAATGCCATTGGATGACGGGCAATGGGGGCCACTTTTGCTTTCCTGAATGGGACCTTCAACCGCCTTGAGGGCTTATCTTAGCTTTTATTGTTCGCTTTCTGCCAAGATTCATTTTGGGTGGCAGAGTAACACTTTTAAATGCACGCACAATTGGGGATTGGCAAAGAGTTGTATGCGAGGAAGGGGAAAACGTGGTGGTCAATAAACCAGTTTACTAGTACGAGAAAACAAACCTTCCCAATGGCTTTACAATGGAAACATTTTACACCAAGCCTTTGTATTCTACAGATGCTATGGGTAAAAAAAAAAAGATTTTGTATGGCAGTGCCAAACACAGGCTATTACATAAAATTATTATCATATCTCAACAATTTTATGAAACATTGTTATAGACGCCCATAATCCTGCATTTAATGTTTTACAAAAGCCATACGGCAACGTGCAAAAAGAAAACCGAGGCTAAATTGGAGTCAACAGAATCATTGTGAGCCGTTGAGTTGCCTACCTGTATTCATGTGCACATACACGGGATGGTAAATTAAGGGACACAGTTAAACAGTAGGCTGTTTAACAAAACAGTTTATGCCGTGGGAGACAACAGTATGGTATCATAAACCTTACAATTAGGCCAGCTCATCGTCTGGAGCCAATTAATCTGTCTCCCCAGAGATGGATAACAGCCTAAACTAAAACCTGCAAAAAGGACAATTTGCATTGGCTAAAACAGCTGTTAATTGGAGCTACTGAATTAGATACGACACGTGTCACAGTCCGTGTTGGGAGGATGAGAGCGGTCTGGATTTGCCAAAACACTCATCAACATTTAGTATAAATAGTAAAACTGACTTTAAGATACGTTTCATTTCAGCATTACTCACTTGGCAAAATATAATTAACACTAGCAGTGTTTGTTGTTGAAGCCTCTGCATCTTCAATATATTAATTAACTGAAAAAATTAACACCAACAACACAAAACAATCCAAATTATGCTATGCAAGCTATTAGTCAAGATTCTGTCTGATGAGCTCTCATTAACAGATATAGTAATTATCATTAAATATTTACGGCTCTTAATTGAACCAAACATGGGTTTTTATCAATGTGCTACATTTATTATTAAACTGTGCTTGTTTAGTTTAAGGTTTTGGAATCAAATTATGAAGCTAAAACAATAACATACTACATACATTACATACGTACATTAAATTATCCATGAAAACTACATTTTCTGCGCCATCTCTGACCAGGAATTAGCAACGTCAATTCCTTTGATGAAGTCAACAAATGTGTACAGTATACAATTCTGAGAAATTAGATGAAGGAATCATTGTATGCGTTCGAAGGTAGACATCTGCAAAAAGATGGTGTTATTCCAAAGGGAAGGGGTGACCACTGCATACATCCAGATGTGAAAACACTGCAGGCTTCTGGAAGCATGCCACCCTAGACCAAGATGCAGTCTCTGCTGCCCTCTGCTGACAAGGTACGAATGGGTCCCCATGCGTTCACTGCAGTGCCTCGGGCACTGCTCTGTGGAACAATCCAGCAATCTGTAAGAGCAGTGCCTGCTGAAACTCATTTCTTATAATTTATTTTAACTTAATTGTACTTAATCAGTTGAGACCAAAATGAGAGCCTTCTGGAATGAATGTAACTAGCAAGGTATACATATTGTCAGCTAGTTGTTTTTAGAAGTTTGTGTCACTTGTAAAGTATGCTCTTGCACAGGAACCCACACCCTGGTCTCCTCTTTGGAACGCTGCCACATAATCTTTAACATCCACTCGTTTTTTTGGTTAATCTTCCGACTGTAAAAACGACCACAGCCCCAAACACTCTTATCTAATCCCCAACGTCCCCCCCCCCGCAACCATGTCAACGTGTAACTATGATCCGCTATTGCTTATCGACTGGAGGGTGAAGGCCCATGCTGTCAACCATCCCTCATGGTTCTATGATGCCCCGCAATCCATCTCACTGCTGTGCAATGAGCTAATGTAATTTCTCCATCTCCAGAGTGGACATCTTCTCGGGCGCTTCCCCCTCGCCTCATTTGGCTGCCACTCCGACGTCAATTTCACCCATCAGCCAGTCGCTGACAGCCGCGTCCTGCCCAAACCAGTGACTTTTCCGAATAAACAATGTCTCTAATTTGTGTTTAATTCCCTGATCCATGTGCACTCCTTTACGTTTCACGGCGTAATGCAAAACACGTATCACCAATAATTACGTGTACACTTTTCAGCTCTTTCTTCCATATTGTTGGCCAGTGTTCATGCCATAATTTTGTCGACTTGTAACGTGTACAGATTTTGCTCACTGTAAAAAAAAAACTTAACACAATCGTCAATCACACTGCCTTGAAGGAAATGTAAATCGTAGGAAAAGTTTCGGGAAATGGCCCTTCTTCATAACACATGAATTATCCCTGTACAAATTTAAACACGTGGAGATGAATCCACTTACTGTACTTGCGATCTCCTGGAAACACCAGACTATAGCAACCTTGATGCCCACAGGGAGTTTCACGACATTTCGTGTGATACAGCAACCCTTGGCTACACAGTGCTGCATTACAGTCGTGCGTAGTCAACACTGCCTGGCAATATCCTCAAATGAAAGCGATGAAGACTGTACGCACGTACTGACAAGATTCTTCAGGGGAATTCATCATATTCGGTTCTCAAAAAAAGCACTGCATTGTGCTCTCGTTTGCCTCTATAATTTTGATCCCTAATCTGTCTTCAATAATTTCCCTATGTATGCATGCTGTACTGTGTTTCAATTGATTCATTCAAAAATATTCTTATCTGGAGCAAACTTGGTCTGTGTGACTTTTGTTTGCTCATTTATCCTCAGCTCAATTTCATTTGTTAATATCTTCAATCATTTCCGATAATTATCATTGGTCGGTTGCCTATGTCATCAGTAAATATGTCTGTGTGTACATTGAACTTCTTTCGCACCATACGTAGACAACCGTGCTAAACGGATGTATTTATTTTTATACTTAAAACTTTCGTGACTGCAGGAATTAATGTTCTTGGTTCTTTCCGTGAAGTCACGTAGATAGAAAACAAAAATCTCAATTAAAATAAAAAACCCACGACGTTTCGATCGCAACACAAGCGGTCTTCTTCAGGTGGAGAGAGCTCTTTTCTCTCCACCTGAAGAAGACCGCTTGTGTTGCGATCGAAACGTTGGTTTTTTGCTTTTAATTTTCTATCTACGTGACTTTACCAAAAGAACCAAGAATAGGAGGTATTTATGTCTGTGTGTATGTTGGAACTTTTTTCGCATCGTACGTAACCAACCGTGCTACTCGAAGATGCGGGAAAATGTTATTCATGTTTTTGCCTTCATGTTTTCCCATCCAATTAGCAGAAATCGTCTTCTAATAATGATGTCAATAGCCTTGGCAAGAGCATTATCTCCCTGCCCAACTCCTCTTCAGCTTAACTATGTTGTTTTTCACATGCAATGTATAAGGACAGTACGGGGTAATGTAGGGACAGTACGGCTCCCCGGGACCATGGTTACTAATTAACGTAACGGGAACAGACAGGGTCATGTTAGGGTGATGTGGGACCTAAGTGATTGCTAATGATGATTGATGAGACAAGAGTTGACAGGGTCATGTGAGGCGAAGCATGGGATCCAACCGGGGATTGACAGGGCCAGGTGCAGTGAGCGAGAGTTCGGGAATAGGGGCGTGGCCGGGTCATGCGAGGGATAAGAGCTGGCGCGAACTGGACCCGGGGGCTGTTGCTGTGGGGAATCGTCGTCGCCTTGGAAGGTTCGTCCTCATCATCCTGGAGCGGGCGCCCTGTAGCCTTGAGGCTAGAATTACATTGTCTCATAATAGAGGCGTCTAAATTACCCAAGTGTATAGTCACTCGCGGTTACTCGCTAAGTTGTCAGCGGACTTTATTGATAATAAATATACATAAAGAACAAGATCGTGTCTACTCTTTGGTTCTTTCGGTAAAGTCACGTAGAAAGACGGTGTCTCTGAGAGCTACATTACATATGCATGGATATTGAACTTCCCTCGTACCGTACGTATCCAAACGTGCTATTTGGAGGTGAAATCTCAGTGCAACTTTACTATATTTTCATAAGAGGTTTTTGAGTTAGATCGCATAAATATATAAATGTGTCGTTAAAACCTGCCACCACCCAACACAATTAGTAAGGGTTGTCACGTAAACAGAACATGCCAATTTGTCACTAGTACAGCACACCGGTGTGTTGGAGAGCCAAGCCACAACATTTTCTGTTATGGATATTGGTCGCGAAAGCCTACATGTTAAACCTTTCTATCTTTGTAAGTAATTTTTATTAATTTATATGTATTTGATTTATCAAGGCCTTGGGTTGTGTATCAGTTTCGACTGAATCACATACCTTTTAAGAATACATCCCTGTATATGTGTGCGAGTTCATGCGTACACAATGCGTGGGCCCAGTTAACATTTTGAGATTATTTCAGCCATTTTATCTGACCTTTGAAGAAAACATGCTGATATTTCCATCACCAATATTGCAAATTTCCAGGGTGATGTTTGATTTGTCAGGTCAACGTGTGAATCTGTGGTTAACTGGGTACAGCATACTGCAGTACTGCACTACAATCTCAGCAACTGAGATTGATGCCCGGCCACGCAAACAAGGGGCGCAGTGAAATCGATTAACATCCATCACATGAACGCACTTTTCCCAAAAAACGCATGTTGTAAAAATCCCCAGAAGATTAATATTAAATGTTTCTAAAATGTATCTAAATTGAATGTGTACTTTAAAGGAACATAATTATGAAGATTAGAGGCCCGAGTACAGGACACTGCATAACTCCTACCAGTCAGTGATTCGCATACACTCCTAAAGTGCAGTGAAAAAACGGAGAATCCGTGCACCTCCCAGAGATGAACGCACGTCAGTAGTTAGGGGATACGTCATAACTCCCACTACACAAGCCAATCAGCTGCCAAGAGAACAATCCTGATGCAACATGGCTGCAGGTGTGGAATCAAGTCTATGTGCAAGATGACCGCAGTAACGTCATCACTTCAAGCATTCAGCTGGGATATTGCTGCCATAAGCGTATATTTATGTTATTAATATTTCTAAAGCAGCATGTGATTTTACGGGCTTTTATTTGCAAGAGTCAGAGTGTTTGTGTGTGATTGTATTTCTGTGTTGCTTTGCGTGGGAATGTCTTTATGTGCGTGTGAGGGAGCGTGCTTTTTGCGTGTTCGTGTGTCTATTGTGTGCCGTGCCGGCCTTCATAGATGCTCGCTAACAGCACTTGCTGAGACATTGTGTGAAGGCTAAAAGGGGGCTCTTTGTATTTGTGTGCATGCACGTGAGTAGTGGTGGACTTTAGGCTGATCCCAGCCACTCTTACGATCTCACGGGAATTTACGCAATCCCCTTGCGTAAATACCGCAGGGAATCGGAAATGGGACAACTCTGTGCCTATGTAATAGCACTTGTGTAAGCCTTTCGCTACTCGGGCCCCAGGTAATTTTTACTTATGACTACAACTGATATCCCACCTTGAGCCAATGAAATGCGGGAGTGTCCTGCAGGCGGCCCGCTCAGAGTTGCCGCCTGCTCAGCGGATAAGGCCACCTGCACCGTGTTTTCCATCCCCCCCACCTCCCTTCCCCCGAGGTTCACAACATTACTTATTTATTCACATTCTAATCTCAACTAAATAATAAAGCGATGGAAATATTTTCAAATGTACATATATTAGGCTTTAGATTATTGTTAATTGGTTTTGTTCTGTAAAATGTTTGTCAATGTTTATTGCATATTAAACTAAACTAAAACTGAACTACTTTTATTTTACTAGGTAAGGCCCACTGAGCTATATAGCTCTTTTTTGATAGCTCAACGAAGTGGCTTATCACGTGGACATTTAATCAGCCAAATACTATAAATGCATCTTTATTCTAAATGTGGATGGAAAAACCGGAGTACCGGGAAAAAAAATCCATGCAACCATGGGGAGAACATGCAAACTCTAAATATACAGGCGTCAGGGTCGGGATTGAACCCACAACGTTCTGTATACCATGCGAGGTAGTTAACATCTCATTACTGCGGCGCACCTATTGGACAGGTGACCAGCATGCAAGCCAGGTTATTATAGGCTGCTGCAAAGGCTATGTTGTGGGCCGCAGGGAAAAGTGTAGCGAAATCCACCATGTGTACTGCACTTCTATGCTCCCGTGTCTGTTCTAGCCGCCTTCAACACTGACCAGCGTTGTGAAGTATGGTTAAATAAGCCCCATGACCCTCACGGCAAAGGGGAGCCCGCAGTAGCAAACTCTGAAGTGAAATAAACACAGGTAACCATTGTAACACGTGACATAACGTTGTCTACCTATTGTAATTTTATTTGTAATTCCTGATTAAAATAATAGACTTATCTTAAACAAGTCAATATATTAGTAGGATGGCATTTCAGGCAACCGTGCTGCTTCAGAATAGAGGGTAAACAGATGAATAACTTTTATACTTGAAGCTCATACTGTGGGTTCCTTAAAAATGTTTTTTGAAAGTTTAAAAAACAACAGCTTTGAATTCAGATATGAATAGTTTTCTATGCATGAGCAGACACTGAGCATGCAAGAAACCACTCGAAAGTAAAACATGTGTGCAAACAGATTCAAATGAAAACAAAAATATATCAAATGTGACTGTAAAACTAAATCACGGGAAAACATGTTACCAGCGCTGTCATAATGGCTATGGGTAAATAATCTGTGTTGAATTGAGCTTGTTCAATACTGCCAACGCGATCCTTTAAATTGCTGAAGAGACTGCACTGGGAGTGTGGGTTGAAATCTTAACCACGTTGCTGCGTAACTTGGAAGAGGTGGGCAGAGAAGAGGTGGCACCACCATCACAATCATCTGCCAGTACCAGCTTCATTCTTTTGTCACTAATAGCACTCACACTAACAATTTCTCTGCGAAATGAATAGTATAGCCTCTTTGTATTGTACGTGGCAGGCGTATGCATCATGATGGTGATTATGTTGACATTGCCCATAAATTACAATTTTAGTAAGAGTCTAACCAACTTTTATATTTTGCACAACACCGGTCCAAGCTTCTTGGTGTGCAATTAAAGAGCATTTTATCAACAACAAAAATATAACTATTGATCTACATTTTATAAATTTTCGCTTCGTGACATATATTTGAGTCGCTGCAGCATCAACCTATTCTAAGCGTGTGCACAAAAGGTACACACTATTTCCTCTTAAAGTGGTCTCCCTGATGCTCATGCTTGTACCATCCAGCTAAATACACTGGCAATTGTGAGCCCAACTTTGGCTTGCTGATGACTATCAAGCGACTGCCACTGTTCCCTCTCTTCGGTTTCTCAATTTCCAAAAGATAGGCTACCGGAAGACTGGAAATATTTTACGTTTGAATTTTTGTATCACCAAACTATAACAATAATTAAAATTTATATTGCATCAGTCATGCTAATTGCATGTCACAATGCTGTACAATAACTATATCCAAAATCACATTAAGGGCTAAATCCTATTTATAACAATTATAAATAACTATATATATATACAGGATGGCCAAAAAGTCAGGGAACATATGGTTATTTTACTTATTTTAACACTGGCATTAAAACATTGTAATTGTTTATTATTGAAGTTAATATTTGATCTATTATTACTATTCATATATATTTTTCTTTTTCATATAACATTTAAAATTGTACAGAAAATTGACGAAACACGAATGAGTGAAAATATGTTTTGCTAAAGGCAGCATCTGTAATCTAAAAAAGAAGTCCTAAATTCAATTAAAAAGGTAATTCATGCATTAATTTGAGTCAGTTTGAACATTTGTTATAATAAATAAATTAACCATGTGTCCTGACTTTTGGGCCACCCTGTATATACAAAGACAAAAATCCCCCGTATAGCCTTAACAGACTGTTGGGGTAAGCGCTGTTAGCGAGCACCTATGAAGTGTGGCCAGCACCACGCCCGACCACCTTTGTCTCCCTAGTGGTGATGTTTACACACTGCACCAGGTACTCATTTGAGGCCGAGTCGACCTAGGGGAGGCCCAATACCGGTTCAGATAATCGTCACTGGTGTTGGCCATGAGCGGGAATCGAACCCGGGTCGCCGGGTTCATAGCGCCGCGCGCTAACCGCTACACTACCACTCCCCGTATATAAACACACACGCATTTAGTATTCTTCTGGCGTATGGCGATTCAAAATAGACGTTTGATTATAGTGAGGTGAAATAGCCAATGGTTGATGGCTTCTGGGGTAGCGTGGTGGATCGCTGCTGCTGTTTCTCGAGGAAATGCACAGTGGGCAGTCACTGGCGATGTGGCTCATGTACTGTAGCTCGCCACATTCACAGGTCAGCGAGTTCTTGATTCCCTACTTATGTTGTAGTTGACCGGAAGACGCCATGTGATGCACGGTGGATATAGTTTCGTGTGGTCCTGTGTCTCCAGTGGAGATGGAATCTGGAAAGTTCTTCAGTTGAAATCATCAACCAGGTTTTTATTAGGTACAGTTGAGGTGTTCGTGTCAATGACTCTCAGCGTCCATTCCACTTAATAGCTCTGTGGGCATGTGTTTCCAGAACGAGTTTACAGACTTCAGAAATAGTCTTCTAAGGGTCTGATAATGTCCTGGTGTAGCTGGAGTTCAAGATCAGCCATGATCTTCTCATAGTACAGGCGATTTATCTTTTGATGACGGAGGGTGCAACATTTGACAGCACTGGCAACCATAGGAGCAGGGTGAAGTTAAGGGCACGTATCACTCTCACGGCAGCGTTAATGTATGTCACGTGATGGGTGTGTGCACATTTACACAAGACTGCAGCACAGTTCTCTGCTGGCGATGAGACAGGTGCTTGGGCCGACGTGCGAAAGGTTCGCGAGCTGCTGCCTCGTGGTGTTCCAGCGAGCTTCTGGATGATGGACCCTCGAGCTCGCCTTCTTGCCGGCGTTTCTGAAGTGTTGGTGGGAGCCGAGGGCCCGACCCAGGGTGATTCTCAGGTACCAGGGACTCTCATCGTGGTTTAGCAAGATTCCATATATAGCCTCACACTCATCTTTTTTTCTTGGCCTGGTGGTTATTGAGGTGAAAGGTGGAAATGGACGTTTTTTTCCGCATTGGCTTTTGGCGCTAGGTGCAGAAATTTCCCTCCGATGTTTATTTTAGGTCTCTTTCGAATGCTGCCTCTGTCCCCTCCAGTGATTCCACTTGCGTGGCCAGGGCGATATCATAACGTGAAGACATCTGCGGGAATCCGTTTGTGGGATGTCGCTGGAGTACCGGTTTAAGAGCACCTAGGCGAGGACAGAGCCCTGGTGGAGTCCGTCGTTTAAATTTTTCCCGCCGACTTGCACGCAAAAGTTACGGTCGCCCACTCACGCGGTGGTCGAGTTGACGGTTGGCTGGGAGTTGACGACCTTCGACAACTTTAACAGGAGCCCCTTCAGCCAGACAGACGGTGGTCATGTGGGGAGGAGAGGTCACTGAATGCTGCACTTTTTAAATTTATGTTGAAAGCCGATTTTATCGTAACATGTCGAGGCTTAAACCTGGTCATCGCAGTTTCGGCCTGTCCTAAAACCAGCCTGTGCCTTAGGAGTGGCTGCTTCCTGTTCTGTTTTAAACTGCTCTAAAAGCAAGGGCTCCATTTTCTTGTATACCATACTGGGAAGTGCAATTGGCCTGCAACGTCTGGGATTGTCGGAACCCTTTACAGGGTTCTTAAGGGTGATAATCCTCGATACTTCTTCTATGGTTATCGTCCATTTGAGCCGATGTCTGTAAAGAATCGTACGAGCAATATTCAGGGAATGAGCACCAGCTTTTTCATGAACTCTGGGGAAACTCCATCAGGGATTGCCGTTTTTCCAAACTTCACGTCTCCTAGGCCTTTGTTCACCTCCAGGGAGTGTGGGAGGCAGACCGGGGGGACGTTGGCTGTTATTGGGGAAGTAGTGCTGTTAATTTCCTGGTGTACGCACTCTCTGGTCTCTCTCTCCACTGACACCGTTGAGTTGGCAACAGCAGTGAGGGCAACAGAGTGCGGGTTTACTCGCATTTAGTTGAGTCCACAATGGGGGCCAACCACAATGGGGGGGGGGGGGGGCAACCGCAATGGGGGGGAAACAAAAACTGGGGGGGCAACCACAATGGGAGAGAGAAGGGGGGCAACCGCAACAGAGGCAACCACAACGGGGGGCAACCACAATGGGGGGCAACCACAATGGGGGAGCGGGGGAGGAAACCACAATGGGAGGCAAAAGCATGCGGATTTACTCGCTCCATTTACGGCTAAAACTCGTGCAAATGTTGAGGCTTCCCACCATCTCGTGCATTTAGTATTCACATCGTGTGTTCGTGTTACTGCCCCATGGGACTGTTCATGTGGTGATAAAAGTAGGGTTATGCGAACTTTGGGGATGGAGGAGTCGCGCAGTGTTTCGTGCACTGCGCTGTAAACCGGGGCGACCCCCGACTTGAATTCCCGGACACGGCTAACGTCAGTGGTGAGCGATACGGAAACCGGTACCTGGGCCCCTCTTTTGCCAGCCCACATTGACGAGCACGTTGACCGACATGACGGCGTTGGGGAGGCCTTTATCGAACACAGGGTAATAAAAAACATGCAAAGCACGTTTACGGTGACTTTCAGACCGCGTTCCACTTACTGGCATGGTGCAGTGTGCAGAGTAATGTATGGTGTCGTAATTATATAGTAAATATATAGCAGTGTGATACACATTATGGTGGAAAAAATAATACATAGTGTTATATTAAAATGGATAAGGCAGCAACTGCAGCAGCAGCAGCAACTGCAGCAGCAGCAACTGCAGCAGAAACTGCAGCAGCAGCAGTACCTGCAGCTCCCTTTGATGCTGTTAATCCTGCATAATGCACATGCATATGCAGTACTAATCACATTCCTGCATTTCCCATAAATATGCTAAATTCCTCTTGATATGCAAATTCCTTTGTCAAGGCGCCCAGCTTATATATATGCTCCAAGCTCGTGTGCTGTTTCATTCAGACTCTTGTCGCCTCGACGGACCTGGTTTTTCACCTGAGGACGGCTGCTTGCGTTGTGGCCGAAACGTGAGAATTGTTTTATTATGTTTTATTTTTATTATTTTATTACTTCCCTTCTACGTGACTTTACCGAAAGAACCAAGAAGATGCAAAGCACAATGAATTACTGTATATGTGTGCACGCGACAATAGCCAATCGCAAAAATGCCATTATTTGCGGCAAATCGCAGCCTTTCCCGGTCTCTCCAGTGATCTACTGCACATGAATATCAACGTAATAAAGCCGAGAGGCACTTGCATTTTTTTCTTGATCCAATTAACACATTCAGTTCTGTGTTCCCAAGTCTGCCAACAGAGAAATAATTGCTTGCTTTATTGGCTTTTTGCGGATTTGCAGATGCGTCAGCTGGTAACACCTGCTACGTACCATTTTAATGGATACGATAAAGGTAATGCTTAATGATTGTAAAAAAAACGCCAGTAAATTAGCATGATGCATACATTATGTTTGTCATTTGACAAATGTATTTATTTTAGTGTGCACACCAACACACGTAGAAAAACAAGGCCAAAGCAATGGTCCACGAGCACACCTCTCTAAGGTGTCCACCAGGAGCCTTGACCCACGGTGGCCCCTGTGTACGAGCTAGCACGCGATGGTGTTTACTCGCTATAAGGAACCCCGAGCAGCCCCGCACGCTCCAAACGCTCAAAATGAACTTGTTGTCCCAACTTATATTTAAACGGTTTTAATGAGTGTGGATCCTCTGGGTTACCGGGTTATAATGTCGCAGGCATTCGATGTCAGTCTTCTATCTGCCGACCAATAGCAAGAGGGTTTTTTTTGTCTTCACCTCACAAGTCATGGAGCCACTGTTGCTGCATGGGTCCATGCTGACAGTCAAGTACGGTCACTTTGTCTTTGTTATCTCATCAAATTCCAGTCTAAACATTGTACAATGAAAGAGCGCCACTTAAAAAAGAATTCACACACTACTTGGGCCTCAACCAATGGTGGCTGTTAAAGGAACCGGCAGTTTTATCGTTCCCTGGGCTTTTTGACACAAACGGACGCTGCATCAGCGTCGTATTTGTATAATGCTGTTTTGTATTTAGGTATACTTAATGCTTCAGGTCAGGAGTAAAAAGGAGATTAAAAAATACAGCTTTTCACCTTTTTCCATTTCCCACCAATGCAAGCTTTTTAATTAGCAGCTATCAATTGGTGTTAACTCCCGCTGCTTGCCTTAACGAGGACCTACACTCGCTATGCTTCTCTTTTCATTAGGCTCCGTTATTATCGTCACTTTGGAAAATTGCTCAGAGGAGCCAACAGGGCCTGATTCCTCCCAACAGCGATAATCACGACTTTTTTTAAATTGGCTGCTCTGTGATCTTGTTCTGCACGGGGCAAGCACGCTCGGCAATTAATTTGGTTTGGTGCAAAGTGCTTTGCAGAATACAAAAAAATACAACCCCACACATATACATACAATGGCATTGTAATATACAAAATGTTTTTAAAAACATGAAATATACATTTTTTTCTTTGTTGTAATAAGTCAGTTCGAATGTGTGTATATTTCTGAATTAATGTTTGTACAGCAATATTATTAATAATACACAAGAGGACAGTGCGATTATAATGCATGTCACTCCACCTCTTGTCGGCAGTGAGTACAAGTCCCTGTTTGTGACAGAACGCTGAAAACATTCCCGCATGCAGAGGCCTCTTGCAATGATTCAGTTTGTGCTTTGTGTTTTTCGTGTGGTTAAACGTTTTCGACAAATGATCTGCACTCCTTTAGCCTTCTATTTTCATCCCTAACCCCTTTTGCCCTCATTCTAACACTAACCTCAACCTTAACCGATTTTACGTAACCGCTTTATTGAGCTGTAAACATTAATATTAATGGCCATAAATGGTGGAAAACTCACTGCTTGGCGTGAACGCGAGTATAAACCCGAGGGTTAGGCACAAAAAATTAATACTGAATGATTCCGTGTAAATGTTTCATGACGTTTTAAACACACGCACGCACGCGTATATAGTAAATAGCTGCTTGGAGTCCACCATCACCTGCATGGTGCAGGTCGAGGGGCACATCTTTGTTTTAATGTCACATTCATATCCGCTTGTGCTGGATTTTCAAAAACGCTGGATAATCACTAATCATCATTATTTAAAATATCTTATTTTTACACATTCCTGAATGACATGTTTTTAGGTGTTGGCATGTTTTTTGGTGTCTTAAATGTTACAAGAAAAAAAATGGCATAAATAAACATACAAATGGACAAAAATAAATATCCTACTGTAAAAAGTCACGTATTTACTGCACCACTTCAATCTCGAAGACTCTGCATGGGGTGATGTCTTTACGTGCATTATTTTCATTGTTTAAGTTGTATGTAGTGTATAATGTACCGTATATCATATTTAACACTGACATCAAGTGTAGTTACTTTTTTGTCATGCGCATGGTGCCGATCGCAGGACTGGTTACAGCCTTTGGATCAGTTTTGCTGGTTTCACCAGATCGGCCCGGGTCTGCCGGATAATATTGGAAGCTGCTGGATAATCGCGCAGTGCCGGTTAATGTTGGAAGGCGGATAATTGCGCGGTGCCGGACAATCGATGATCACCTGTACGCGACTCAATCCGCTCACTTGAAACAGCCAAACAACACCATTTCGATACTGAGGCAGGTGTGCAAAACTACGATGGCACCATCTTGTGGAGGTTTCTCAATGACAGCTCCCCATTTCAAATTGGCCTCCCTATACGTAGATACTCCAATGTTGCGTTTGCAAATATTCAGCTTTATTGGTTCACGATGAGGTTGTAAAAAAGCATACAGTAATCCCTCGCCACTTCGCGGTTCAAGTTTCGCGGCCTCAGTGCATTGCGGATTTTTCAAAAATATTCATCGAAAAATAAAAATTCAAAAATACCGCCATATCGGCAGCCGTATTGCGGAAAGCAGCATTGTTTCATCGTGATGCGCGAGAGAAACGTTTCCCAGGATGCCAGACAAAGACAGAAACTCTCTCAGAGGCTTTGTACATACCCACGGGCACTCAGACAAGGCACGTGATGAGACGCTTCCCGAACTAATTTAAAGGCCTCATTATACCTGTGCAGTAACACCATCATCATCATTCATCATCACATTTATCGAACTGCACAGGTCTGTCATCGTCGTCATTGTCATTGTCATCGTCATCGTCGTCATTACTGGAGTCAAGTCTCAAGATACTACTGTCATTGGTGAGTGTAGAACACCATAATACGTATCGTATGAGAGAGAGAGAGTGAATGTATAATATTAAGGTTTTATAATTAAATAGATTTAAGTAAAATATATATATAAAGTATAAATATACATATTTTAAACATTCTGGTACCCACACACACATATACGGAAATTCATAGGGGGCCAATCCTACTTCTCGGATATTCACCTATCGCGAGGGGTTCTGGTCCCCATTAACCGCGATCAACGAGGGATCACTGTATATGTATGTACGTAAAATGAGCAAATTATCAACCTACACTCGACTGTTGGAAAAGAGTTTCATTATATTCCATATAAAAATCAAAACGTGTAGAATTCCATTAGCTGGCATTGCATTGACACAATAAATTGTCTACACATTACATGTGTTTTCAAGGTCAATTTCAGTCACGAAGTCCTTCCCATTCTTATCGCACTTAATTCGCAGTTAAAATAACATGTTACTAAAAACAGCCAACCACTTTTTTTTCACCAGATACTGGCTCAAAGTAATTATAATCTTTAGCGACAAACTGCTTGCTAATGAAGGCCTCCCCTTGTCATGTTGGCCATGGGGTTTGTTGTCCATACTTCACGATGCTGATCAGTGTGGGATGGTGAAACGGGGGGGGGGGGTGGTCTAGGATTGGTTCAGATGTCACTGTCTGCTGATGATAGCCATGACCACGATTCGAATTAACGTGGCCAGGGTTCATAGTGTAGCGCATTTGCCATGCCACTCACCCACATGTATTTTTTATTTTTAAACTGAATAAGAGTCAAAAATTATATTACAGTTGGCATGTTGGTGCGAGTGTGCATGTACCTGCATGCGTGGGGAGTGGTGGCGTAACGGTTAGCGCACTGCGGCCAACACCAGTGATGGAATATCTGAACCATTCTTGGGCCTCCACCTAGGTCGACTCAGCCTCAGATTAGTTCCTGGTGTGGTGTATAACATCGTCATTTTGGATGACAAAGGCGGTCGGGCGTGGTGTTGGCCACCCAACCTCCTCGTGTGCCGTGCCGGCCTTCAATTAGGCCTCCCCTTGTCATGTTGGCCACAGCACTTGCCCCAACAGTCTGTTAAGGCTATACGGGGGATCTTTGTATTCATCTTTGCACTTGCATGTGAATATTTTGAGTATTCTAAGAGTAGAATAGAAATGTGTAAATTCAGCTTTGATTGCATGTCTTTCAATATTTACTGATTAAATTATAAACGTGTTTAAATGTTTAGCAATATCAACTGTGAAAACAATTTGGCTGCCTAATGGAAAATAATAACTAAACACCAGTTAAAAAAAAATCATCAGCCAAAATCATCAGTATTAGTTATGCATGAGGTACATATTGCTGCGTCATTATATATGGGTGGATGAAAATCAGAGAGGACTTTTTTTTAAGGGACATTGATGCTGAAAGAACAGGTTAAGAACTCCTTTTAGTCATGAGGAAAGACTTTCAGCAGATGCATTAATTATGCAAGCTGGATCATTAATCAATGTTTTGCCTATTCCTTTCAGCGATCATATCTGAAAAAGAACACCACAGCTTAGCCTGCGTAACAGCCCGAGCATTATTACAGCAATGATACAATCTTAATAGTTTTCAATATACTGGTGAACCATGTTTGTCTTCGTTATCGAAAGAGAAAATACAGTGTCTGCAATTCATCTGGCCATGCAGGAGATATTTAATGACGTCCATTATTTACCCTGGGAAAAAAACCTCATTGAGTCTCACGATTCTCTAGCAGGTGTCCTGCATTGGGATGTTTGACTAATACGATGACTGTACTCGAGTGAGTGAGGAAAGCGGAGTAATCAGTCACGCGTAATGGGAGGTGACGCTCAACACCTCCAACTCATGGTCATCTCACGCCACCACACCTACACCACCCGGCAAGCCACGGTGGTCACCCGTCCCAAGATTTTAAGCAGCCCCAACTCCTGCGAGGCTGTCAAGATTTGACGAGATCAGTTTGCGCTGTAATGCGAATTTGGTCAAAAGTATTTTAAACTGTGGCTTCGAGAATCGCGTTTCTGGAAAACCATCAAATGACAGCACATCAACTACAAGTTCAATATTTAGGAGCTAACAATAACGTTATAGTATAGAGAATTGAATTTAATATAATTACATCACAATTAAAATAATGAAATGACGTGAAATTCAAATGTTAAATAATGAGAAAAATGGTATTTATACAGGGAAACCTTTGTGGTCCCTAATTGATTGGTGAAAACTCTTATTATTCATATTTTGTCACGGGATAAGCAGAGTGCACGGCTCATGCATATTAATAGCAACGTTCACCTGTCGGTTAGAGGCGGGACCGGAAGTGATCACCGCAGGTTGCCAAAACTGCGAGCAAAGTCATCTTATTTGCCACACTTAAAAACTAAACTATTTTACCAGGTAAGGCCCATTGAGCTATATACTCATTTTCAGAAGCGACCTGGCCACAAATGATAGCTCAACGAAGCGGCTTATCATCTGGAAATGTATAGCAGCCAAATACAAACACGTTTCTAAATGTGGACAGAAAAACCAAAGGACCCAGAGAAAAATCCACACGACAACGGGGAAAACATGCAAACTCCAAATATACAGGCATCAGGATCAGGACCAACCCACAACCTCCTGTATACCAGACGAGGTAGTTAACATTTCGCTACCGTGGAGCCCACTTATTCGTGTGTTAACATAAAAATCAGCATCTGAAAAAGTGTACACCACGTAAATACGGATAAAGAGGCATTTAATTCTACTCCATTAAAGTGTAAAGTGACAGAGGTGGCCAGGTGACTCATGAGTCAAGAGAAATGACCAGGCACTGCTAAGATCCTGCCTTGGAATAAAAGCAGTCATCTGTGACTAAATCAGATTATCAAGTAAATTAAGAGTTGGTGGTGTCAGGTTGGTAACAAATTACTGCACGAAAAGAGCTGTTGTTAAATAATTGTATTATATTTTATTTGGCTACATTCCAGTTGAGAATTATATATATCGACATGACTCACATGCAACTAGCATGTTTTTCTATAACAGGGCATGTGGGATAATGTAGCCCACCCCCTTACTTTAAAGCATGTATCAAGTAGTTTTGTGATAGCCAAGTCTGTGGGCTGTTTCTCTAACGCGGAGTCAGGCACTGCTTGTGCATCACTCCAGGACAGTCCTCGTCTGTGTACATAGTAAAATAATCACCTTGTTTATTTGAATAACTTAATTGGACAATTATCAGTAAAAAAATAATCTGCCCAAGCAGACTTATGCTACAGGGATTTTTATTATGTTTTGTGCAATATTTGAAATTTCTCCGATGACACGGTTATTTTTTGCTCCGATTCCTTATTTTCTTCATTGCTCTCCTCTATTTAGTTAATTTTGCTTTTGTAATTTTGGTGACCCATGTCCATCTTGCAAATGGGACAATCCTAGTCTGTTGAGTTCTCAGAATTCGGCTCCAATGGGACTCTGAGTCGCCTTCTCCACTGCAACTCTATTGCATCGACATTGGGTAGCCAAGCGAATTTGAGTTAGCAGTATCCACAGCTTTTATACAATAGTACAGTCAGAATAAAGTACGTTTACTTGTCTGCGCGAGAGCCAGAGTTGAAAGCAATACCAACGATGGTAATGCGAGTTACTCATCGCCAGACATTTATAGTCTGGGAATAATAAACATTCGAAAAAACTACAAGATTCCGTGAGAACCCTTTGAAGAATGGACTCTAATTTTATTTATATGTTAAGGTCAAAGGTCAGAGTGTTTCCATGCACAAATGAGTGTGGAATGCTACTTATTCCCATTTGGCGGCTGTGAGTCACTGTCACGTGCAACAGGTGTGAGAAGCGATTACACATGTCAGAAGACACAAGCGGAAAGCCATAGGCAGAGTCTATGTACCTAAGTCAGCTATTGAAAGCAAACCAGAATCAAAATGGTGAAATAAAGAGGCAGGCGAGAGCAGATTGAGGTGCCTTTAAAAAAAAATCTGAACTAGACACTGAAAGGTAACGTAGCAACGTACCTCAAGAAGAATGCTTTTAATCAGCGCGTGCCGCCTGCTATGACATGGATTAGAAACACGATCAGATGGGGCAAAAACGGGAAAGCGCTCAACAACAAAAAAAAGCGTGGAGACACGAGTGCATTGAATCACATTGAGAGACGGAAAGAGAGACACGTGGATCAAGAGCACAAACGCGGGTTAACGACATGATTCAAACTGTTCAGAAAAGTAAGTTGGCTTTGGGCAGGGTACGTCACGGCTAGAAGGAATGATGGCCTATGGTCAAGAAAAAGGATGGAGTGCCAGCCAAGGGAGGGAACTCAGGAGATGGAATTATACAATCAGCTCTTATGCAGCTGCCAGGCAAATTAGAATTACATCAGAGGATCGCGAGAGATGGTGGCAGCTTCGGGAGGCCTTTATCCAGCAGTGGACCGACTGATTATGATTCTGTTCACAAATGGTTTTTGATAACGTTCGCATGTTTTTTTTTCTATTAAGGCCTTGGTTTGTGAGACAGCTTGGGGACATGCGCCACGCATACTTCTACATGTTTATTTAACCCAGGGACGTCTTGTTATTTTAGTGTTGGCCAACTTTACTCCACTCTGTACGGTGATGCTGTTACGATTGGAAAGGCCACAGTTAAAATATCCAATTGATAAATTAATTCTCATTTTGTGGATAAATTGCACAGTAATTAATCAAAATCTGTTCTTACCGCTATCTTAACATGACCAATGTTCTGTTTGTTAATTTACAATGTAGCTTTTTGGCTTTACCCATAACCATATTGTTATATCGCAAAGGGAATCAGGTGGGTGGAGGAGGCATTGGGACCTGCAGAGTTGGCATCTCTAATTTAACTCATAGCAGTGATGACCATTGTTCTACAATACACTCAACACCCTCATCAACAAAGTTGCCTTAAAGGACAAATATAAATAGTATACAATCGGTGGAAGTTTAAAAAAAAGTCCCACGGCCTGAAACATTGGCAATTACATATTGGTTTTATTTTAAGGCCACCGTGTTATTGCAGAGTGTGTCGAGTTTGTTATTAATTGTACACCACTGCCAAAGTAGCAGCACGTGCAACTTCTGGACATATTAGATATGACTTGTCAACTACAGCAGGCTAAGCCATTATGTGTTTTATATATAAAGAGAAAGGTATAAATACACACTCGCATATATAGCGATAGTGATAACATCGCTGTGCTCAGATCATGGTATTATGACTATGCAAGTGACATTTCATGTGCGGATATGAATTCGCAACACATTAGATCCATATAACGTAAGCTGTCTATAAGCACATAAGACCGTATACAGTATATACTTTATGTAGACATTTGGAATAATAGATTGCTTAATTTGAAAGAGAATGCATCACATCATTATATGATGCATACTACCACATTTCAATGTAAATGAGCAGTCGGTGGGAGGAAATGTCCAAGCCTGAAGTTTGCTACAGCAGTGGTGATTTGTTAGGATGTTACGTGACTGGCTCATGGCATTTCATAAGCAAAGTCTCGCGTACAAATGTAGTATGAGCATGACCACCGAATGGGTTTTCAGCATTTCCCTAGGCTGCTACCTTTGGCGAATTTACCCCCAATGCCTCCTTCCAACAAGTGCAGAATGCCACTCACCAGTCTAGATTCTCTGAAAAATACAACCCCATCTCTTCTGAAAGTATCCATTACAATCCGGTATAATTTGGGTTTGTGTGTCACCTCAGTGTAACTGCGCCTCAAAGCGCTGTACAAAAAAACAAAGATCCCCCGTATAGCCTTAACAGACTGTTGGGGCAAGTGCTGTTAGCCAGTCGCACCTATGAAGGCCGGCACCACGCCTTTGTCTCCAAAGCGGCATTATTCACACAGATTAAGCAATCATTCAAGGCTGAATCGACCTGGGGGAAGCCCAGGATCGGTCCAGATATCCCGCCACTGGTCTTAGCCATGAGCGGGAATCAAACTCGGGTGGCCGGGTTTGTAGCGCAGTGCCCGCTGCACAACCGCTCCCCACGAGGCGCTGTACAAACACTGTGAGGTGTGTATAACAGAGGTGTGTATAACATAGAACAGTGTTTGACAGAAGAGAAGAGGATGCTGTGATGAAAACACAAATGAGGGCGTTAGCAGCTACTCAATTACTCCAGTATTTATAAAAGAGTAGGAATAAGAGAGAGGGGGAAGGAGAAGAACAATAAAAAGCAGCAAAGATGCAGCAGAAGAAGAATCAACAGAAGCAGCAGCAGAAGCAGAAAAAGAATCTGAAGAAGCAGAAGACAACGCGTGTGCAAGTGTTCACATTCAGAAACGAGTCTGTCATTGAGCGCGTGCACAGAAGCGCGGTTCACACGTGGGATGAGAGAGGAGCATGGAGGCCAAAACAAGCAGTTCAGAGGAAATGTCGAACAGAGGTTCTCTGCTCGAGAGAAGAAAAAAAAAGTCGCATGCAGCAGCTGGTGGAAACTTAGAAAGCACCAAACAAGCGTGCTGACGCCGCACTCAAACCTCTTGGGATCACTCCGACTTTTTCACGTGTCAGTGTCTGCGGTTCGGCAGCCAGCCACGTGTGTGTTGCCTCGATCTTTCAATCCGGTTATTCTCCTGACCGTGTGACAATTTAACCCACATTTGGAAACCATTAACTGCAAAATAAATGCAGTCAGTGTACAGTACATAGATATCTCTGGTATGCAGCGGAGTGGTCACATTCTGGATGAGCCTCTAAAATGTTATTAGAGGCAAACTGCAACGCAGTCTATCACGATGCTGACCCTAACTTGACCGAGCGAGCTCATAAAGTCCTATGCAGTGGCCTATTTTATCCTTTATTTCTTTCGCTAACTGCTTTTCGCTCGATACGTGTTCTTTCATAAATCTCGTTCAAAGCACTCTTTGTGAAGTGCAAAACCGTGCTACTCCCACTGTATTAAAGCGGCATCCATCTCCAGTATTGATCAAGTGCGTTGAGCCGACCTGATCCCCACCTGATTTGCCTCATGCCACAGACCTTTTCTTTTTTTTCAAAAACGAAAAAGGAAAATACTGCCACTGACTTGAGATCGACGGCATGCATCCCCCGCCTTGTTGCAATTATGTTGCGCAGCAAAGGAAAAAAACATACTAATTGATAATTTTCTGCTCGGTGACATTTTATTGCGACAATTAAGAGAATCTGCCGCTCTGACTGTGCGGTTTGCCTCTGCGAGTACAGCAATTGCAATTTAAATTGTGAAGTGTTGTTAACCTCCCGCAGTATACGCTCACAACAATTTACATTTCTCTCACTGCTCTAAAGTGTAAGTATGCCGTTGCAAAACAGGTTTCTGACTAGATGTAACGAATGATTTCTGATCGCTCATCCACAGACGTTGTCAGATGGCCACAGTCGTGCCGCCGGGGCTGAACGCAGATTCTGTTTTCTCTCCGCATCCCTCTGGCATCCCGAGTTCGATGCCTGGCCACGGCTAACATCAGTGGGCGAGTGTCACACGAACCGTCCTTTGACATCCACCTTCTTCACCAACCTGCACTGACCAGCATGGTGAAGTATGGTCAAACACCCCATCCCCCTCCCCCCATAGCTGACAGAGTTTGGGGAGGCCTTTGTCCAGCAGTGCATTGAGAGCATCCTTTAGGTATAAAGTTACATCATTCCTCCCGAAGTCGCGTTTCAGCTCCACAATGAAAGACGTTGACCGCAATCTGAAGTCCGTTCCCAACATGGAGGGAGGCATTTTACTAACTAATTTTAAGTTTTAAATCTTTTTAGAGAAACTATTTCAGGCAACACGCTATACACTGTCAACTGTTTATGGAGGTCGCAGAAAATATGGAAACCATTTAATTATTAATTCACGCAATACAACACCGCGTTCCATATTCGAGTTAATGAGCCCAAACTTTATGAGTTCAAGAAAGATAATTAAACCGCATACAATAAGAAGCTCCCACGTGGGAGCGCGCGCATGTTAACCACCATTCTGCCGAAAAATTCCACCAGTGAGTGGAAAAGTGAACGGCGATTGTCCGATGTAAAAATGTGCTTCTGCCATAGGAATGTGGAATATCCAGCACTGGCTCAGGAACCAACGATGGAAATGAGGATCCAAACGCACGCCGGAGTACGTGCACACACGCAGTTCCACAGATAAAACCACGTGACACAGGTGGTGGAATTGTCAAAGCACGTTTCAATGCAAAAAGAGATCAATGTGCTCAAGTACATAACCGTGAAATATATTAATTATCCACATTGTATAGATGTCTCTCGCACAAAATAATAATTATCGGCCCTTCGATTTGGTCATGTTATTGTTTAAATTCAAAAGGCAATCTGTTTTAGTTTAAACAGTCACGTGATGGGCTGTTGAATTTAGTTTTTTTTTACATTTCTTTGTAACTTTAGTCGTGTGAACTTCAACACAATGAAACACAAAACACTCCCATCATGTGGAAATGGTTGCCACAAAACGAAACACTCGTCAACATCGACATTTTACATTTGACAATTCCAAAAACTATAAAAACTATTTTCTGCCGATCTATCACTTAACCCGTTTTTTTCTCCCTGTTTTAAGTTATGATCATTTAGTAATACAGTGTGCAGCCAGTTCATGTCTGTGAATGATCATGTTCACTATGTTTGGGAATGCTTAAAATATAGATATGAATACATAAAATATAATTTGTACTTCCACGTCATCCTGCCGTTTGAAAAACGATTTGTATCTGCCTTGCTCCAATACCAGCTGAGACGCTGCAGCAAGATCAGGCTCATATCATAAGTGCATCCCACACACGAGCACATCTTCTGTTATTATAGCAGGCTTGCTCTATATGACTCCACAGACTTTTGAGCAAAAATAAGACACCGCTTTTGGTGCCATGGAGATGTTTGCAGTTGAAAGAACAATACAGAGATGAAGTTAATTTTGAATTGCAAGCTGTTGAATTTCACAGGGGGGTGGGTGGGGTGGGCAAGAGTACCGAGCCTCACAGCCCATAACAATCTGGAAGTCGGCACGGGGTTTCATTTTCTCAGAACTTAATAAAGAGCCGTCACCTGGAGTGCCTGAAATTCTTTGCTTGGCAGCAAACCAGCCGCTCGGTGAAAATCAATTATAATTGATCCGCAAGACAGAACACAAGCTGTTGGATTAAAAAATCCATTGCCCCCAGCTTAGAAGCGGTAAACTGTCTTTCCTTCGCTGTTGAAAGATTTGTTACGTCAAACATATGGATTTTGTAGCAAGTAAATACACATACTATTCACTTAACTCGACGCACTATTGTGGGTTTCGAACCAAAGTGCTTTATTTAATTTTGATTCTGAAAACAGTTTACTTTTGGGAAGAGGTCTTTGAGGTTACAAAATTACAAACTGCGATAATACAAACCTCTCCGCGTGCCACGCAGGTGTCATATTCTACACACCCGTAGTTGATGCGAGGGGTACCTTCCTCGTTGTGTGTGGTTTAATTGCATTTTCGTTTCCTCTTTTCAACAAAAGTTGTTGCTGGGGGTAGCTTGCCTCCACAGGTTGCTGGCAACGAGCCTCAATTTGTTTACCCCCCGTCTGACCATCATTGCATTCCATGGCAGGCTTGATGTAGACACATTCCCCTGCGGTGGCACACAGATTCTTACACCTATATCGTAAACACAACGCAGCACTGTGCATTTTTTTTTACACAGAAGTATTGCCATAATAAATAATCAACCGTGATCACTCCGCTGCTGGATGAAGGATGCCCCCTCTTGTCACCATCCCTCGTGGGCTTGCGATGTCATAGTCCACTTTTCTGCTGTACTCGAGATAATCTCATTGCTCTATCGACGTCGTCCGCTCTGGAATGTTCTCGATTGGGTGCTCCCTCCATCATTTGTCTCCAAACAACACCTTACTGATCTTTACTCTAATGGAAATATTTGTTATATTTTACCAGGTAAGGCCCACTGAGCTATATAGCTCTTTTTCAGAAGGGACCTGGCCGTAAATGCTCAACAAAGTGGCTTATCGTGTGGAAATTTATAGCAGCCAAATACTCTAAACGTGTGTTTCTAAATGTTGAGGGAAAAACCGGAGGACCTGAAGAAACATCCACACGACCACGGGGAGAACATGTAAAGCGTCAGGGTCAGGATCGAACCCACGAAGTAGTTAAGATCTCGCCATCGCAGTTGAGATAATTGCTGTTATTTGCATTTGTTTACTTTTTGTTTAACTCTCACTTTAATTCCCAGCATAACAAACCATGGACCGCACGACTCATTGCCCGCTTCACAAATATGAACGAGGCATCACAGCAATGCAGTGCGCAGCTCCGGCTACAATCATCTGTCTCAACCACCTCAATGTAAAATTACAGCTGTTGCCCGACAGCAGTGGTTCTCAAAATTGTTTGGTCCGCGGACCACTCAGCCCATGCAAACATTACTGTGGACCCACCCAGTCCCCACCCACTACTAATACAAAGTCATTCATATAACTGAATGATAAATAAATGTAAACGCAGCTATAAGGTTTTTAGGGGTGGCATTTAGATCTTATGGTTAGAGTAGTTTAACCAGGGTAGTATACCGAACTTTATTTTTTTATTATTAAATATCATGAGTCAAATATTCATGTCAGAAACAAAAGGTATAAACATTGTCATTATTATCCGGATCAACCTGCATTTGCATCATGAGCCCCGTGGACAATGTGGAGGAGCGTCGCGGACCTCTGGTGGTACGGGGACCACACTCTGAGATCCACTGCTCTACACCACCAACGGTCATACGAAGGAGAAGATTTGCCAGCATGCATCTCTCTCAACACTTCACAAGTCTCAGCTCTATTTCCATAGTCATTCGCCACAGCAGGCAAGATATACCGATCGTTAAAAACGTTTCATATTCAGACACATTGGTGAATTTGTTTTTACATAATTAAATTCAGTTGTCCTAAAGCACTCTGTAATGCCACCCTTTGTATTTTCATTTCATCATTTTGATCCCAGGGTGCCTTCAATCAATGCTCTGGATACACGTAACAAAGTAGTCAGCCAGACCTCTCCTTCATATAACTCTCTCTCTCCAGGTAGAGTATAGAACTTTCCTTTACACAACTCATCTACCCCACCACCTTCTGGGAGTGAATAATTCCAGCAGCATCGATTCAGTACAAGCAAGCTCTGGACAGGTTTCAACATGCAGCGTCTCACCAGCAGTCATCCTTGCTGGAATCAATGCTGGTGACCCGCCAGATGTTAAAGGCACGGACCCCCTCGTGAAGATGTGGGTCCTAGTTTGACGCAACATTATAAAATACACAACACAAAGTATTCATGAGCATCGTTGTGGAGAATATAGATAACAATATAGATAAGCAGACGATATATATCATTATTCACTCCCAGAAGCACGAAATTACATATATAATATTTACATCAGGCATGTCCAAAGTCCGGCCCGTGGGCCAATCACGGCCCACGGTCAGATTTCATACGGCCCGCAGCTTCGGTCTTATAATGTGTTATTTATGGCTCGCTAGCTCTGTCAGAATAAATAACTCATAAAACTTTAAAGATGTAATTCCTCCTGTCACCACACGGTGGCAGCACCATTCTAATGCTATCTGGCTCTGCATCCGTGCCGCGAACCCTTCTCGAGTCATCTCTGCCATGGCGATTGAAAAAAAAAAGTAGTACTAATCACATACCTGCATTTCCCATAAATATGCTAAATTACTCTTGATATGCAAATTATTTTGTCAAGGCGCCCTTCCCCCCTTCCAACCCAGCTTAAATATACGCTCCAAGCGTGGTGGTGTTTCATTCAGACGCTGTCTCCCCGACAGACCTGGTCTTCACCAGAGGACGGCTGCTTGCGTTGTGGCCGAAACGTCGTGAGAATTATTTTATTATGTTTTATTTTTATTATTTTATTACTTCCCTACTACGTGACTTTACCGAAACAACCAAGAAGATGAATCCCTGCAGTCACAAAAGCTTTAAATCGAAATCCTGTTTAAAATGTTAATGAGTCAAAGATATTTAACTCATGGAAATTTAAGGTATTCTATACAGTTTGTGCAATGTTATCTGACTGAATGAAAGGCAGAATTGTGTTTGTAGAGTTGTTCACGTCTGCCTGAGTGGCTTATATTTGGTTACATTGTCATTTGAAAAATAAAGGTAATTGTGACAATGAAAATTTTTTTATAACTGTGTATTTTCATGTAACTTTTGTGGTAAAAAAAATGTCAGAAGGAACTATTGGCCCCGGGCATCTTCACTTTATCAAATTTGGCCCTCTTTGCAAAAAGTTTGGACACCCCTGATTTACATAGACCAACCTATAAGTCTGGCGGAGTTTTGCTTTTGTGGGTCGCATCAGCAGGATGTGTCTTGTTAACCAAATGATCACCATAATCATGTCGTTACAGCAGGAACCCTATACAAATACCATAAGGTCCAGATAAAATGTAAGGAATTATTAAAGGCTGCCAGCAAAACAAACAAAGATGGCTTGGTTAACCTCATTCAAAACATAGCCAGTATCAGCTGGCAGGCAGATGCCTCAGTGCTCTGGACGTTGGCCATTGCGCTCAAGTACTAAACTGCAGAGAACTGCGCCACTGCTTTGGAAACACGCGGCACAAACTCCGCGTAACGCGAATTTCAGCATTAAAATGACGCGGATCAACTCGTAGGGTTCGCTTCAAGCAACAAATGCCACCATCATACTGCTCGGCTTCCTTTACACACAGCTCATCAGCGAGCCCACTACCGCAATGCCTGGCTTCCACAACACACAGGTTATCGGCATTCCTGCCACCACACTACTTCGCTTCCTCTACACACAGCTGACCAGTAAGCCCACCACCGGACTGCCCGGCATCCTCTACACATAGCTCATCAGCGAGCCCACCACTGCACTGGCCGGCTTCCTCTACACACGGCTCATCAGCGAGCCCACCACCGCACTGGCTGGCTTCCACCTTCAGAAACAAATGGGCAGTGCTTAACCAGATTGGCACAAGCCATAAAAGATGCGGATACCTCGAACACAGGTAGGAATAAAATAATCTCTCCTGCGTGCAACTACGGCTGCTAAAACTAAAGCTTGATCCATGTAACTTTGTACTACCACAAATATATATTTGAAGATTGTTCATCTGAAATTTACTAGCTCTTAGACAAAGGAGTTGAATGGTGAAATCGCTTTAGTACCAACATCTTGCTCTTCATTGGCCATATGAAATCATCAGAACATCGTTGTTGAAGGGGGCAAGGATTGGTTCCAATATCACTCACTGCTGACGTTAGCCATGGTCGGGAATTGAACTCAGGTGGCCATGTTAACAGTGTAGTGCATGATCGTGTGCCACCACTCCCTAGGATGTATGTTTTTTGGATTTAAATAATAAAGACAAAAGTCAGTTTCACCACAGAAATAAAACTGGAAGGCCACGCGTTTAAATCCTTGTCAGGGGTCGAATGTATAAATAAAAACATTGTGAGAAGTCATCAGTGGCTGTACGATGCAGAGACTGGTTCCGGTGATCTAAATTATTTCACCACTATCTCTGGTCCACTAATGGATGTGGCACAGTTTGACAAATCGGCCAGGACAGAGCACCACGCCAGCAAGCAAGTACTGCTGAAATTATCAGTTGAAATATGGGCAATCACTTGGGGCTATAGAAGATTGTCAAGTTTAGTGACTTGATGGTGTCAGTCGAGTCACCAAAGACTGCACACAAAAAATCAATCATGTTTTTTTATTTAGTCCCAGTTTTTCCAGCTCTGAGGTCCTTAAATGGGATGATGGAGGCATGACAAACACTCCCCTGAAAGCGATTTAAAGCCCAACACTGTATGGTGGCTGGATAAGAGTGATCCATTATGGACACATCAGAAGTTTTTCTGTGGTGTCATCATCCTGTGAGAATATTCCTTTCTGCAGTCTGCGCTCTCCAGCTTGTAAGGGGTTCCAGAAATGGACGCCATTCACAAAACAAAATAAAAACGCATATATTCAGATATACTGTATAGTTCTTTTATCAGTCCACTGCTGGATGAGGGATTCCTCATGCTGTGCTTTTCCTGGTGCTTATTTTACAATGACTCTACCACCTAGTCAGTGCAGGTTGGTGTCAAGGGGCCCAGGGCCAGTTCAGATACAGCACCACTCACCACTGATGTTAGCCATGGCCACGAATAAAACTCAGGTTGCCGAGTTGGAAGGGCAGCGAGTTAAATGCTGTGCCATCACTCTCCCAAGCCATCCCGTACAAGTGTAGTGACATCGCTGAATGTCAACATGTTGCGTGTAGTGCCTGCCCTAGAGAGGCACGGCGTGCGGTGTCGTGACATCGCGGATACCACAGTGGTGTGGGTGTCGTACCGGCCCTAGAGGGGCTCAGTGAGCGCTGAATGATAGCGCTAGATGGCACCACGCTTTGCGTGCAGTGCCGACTCTACAGGACAGGGTGTGTGGGTTCCGGCGGAAGGATGAGTTTACTTGAGGCCATGACACTCTGGTTGACCTGATAGGACACGTGACCAGTTAAGTCTACAAAGGGGCCCCAGGAGGGGGCTGGGTGTGGTCACATGATTGGGACTCAGATCCTTCCCGAGGATTCTGGAAGGTGGACGTGGCCAAGGGCAGAGCCGGCCATGCCACAGATAATATAAGCCAGGTCCCGAGAGGGACCTGGCAATGCAATTTAGACTTGTGGATAAAATATGAAGACACGTATTCATTAAGATGTCATACTCGACGAACCAAGTTACCAAATCAGCTTCGATAGTCTGCAGATTCCAAAAATGGTGAAGGTGTTTTGCAAAAATGAACCAGCCATGCAGGACTGCTTTAAAAGTTTCTTCGGATAGTCTAGGGATCTTTGATAAGTTAGTTGACAAGTGGATCTCCTCTGGCTCTATTTACACTCAATCGTTCTTGAACGCACTTAGTGTGAAGGCATTTTTCTTAAATGTATCATTCTTCACACGCTCGTGTATGTGGAAACACCATGCGTGCTGGCTTTGTGTTGATGCATCTCTCCTAATTGCTCACCACGCAGGCAGCACTCAACACGATGTCACGTGTCACCGCTGTATTTCTTGCTTGTGCATAAAATGGAAAATTGTAATCCACAAGCGATGTCAATTTCCACATGTCATGACTTATTCGATCGGTAGCTTCTGCTTTAATGTCAAATATATTTGTAGATAATGTATACTGTATATGAAAACTGGGATACAGATATATATATAGGATCCAAACTAATAAGTAGCTGTCTGCTGGGATACATTTTTAGACTATATTATTCTGAGATGCATTGACTGCATTTATGTGCTAATTCAGCACGTTTATGTTAAGGTCCCAATTATATCGTAAGTTTGATTAAAATAACAATTTGCATTCCTCTTGACCTCTTTTTTGAAACATCACATTATGTTCCTCCTTATTAGTTGACGCACCGATCTGTTATCATGTGGTCAGTTTGCTTTTTAAGCAAATGTATACATTTGCCAAAAGAGATAGTGAAAAAACTTTTAAAAAATTGCCTATTAAAACATTACTCATAATATAGGTTTTTGGGTCAGATCGCGTTATTTATAAATGTGTCGTAACCTTCCATCACCTGGCACGGCCAAACAGTAAAAAATTTGCACGTTTTTCAAAGGACAAAATAATTCACTTCTTTAGCCCACCGGTGTTTTGAAGATAGAATCAACAGCATTTAAAAATTTGAGTACGACGTTTCGCTGATAATTACAATCAGCTTCATCGGGCAAGAATGTTGGAGCAACGGTCTTTTTTTTAAAGGAAAATTTGTGGCAGTGTGAAATATGTTTGCATTTCGTTTCACTGATCTAAAGAAGCCATCCTTTTAAAACCATACCATGTCTGTTAAAGGTTAGTGCCCATCAATTGGAAAGAAAATCTTGGTAATTTCCATAATGCACAACAGTCGTTTGGTATCAGATGACCACTAGGACATTGACTTGACATATTTCTTTCTTTTAACAAACGGTAAAGTGAAAAAAAATACATTTTAGCATGCATATAAAGGTAATTTTAATTGCAATAAAAATATTCTGAAATGTTACGAAAGATGTTGGTACTCTTGGGACCAAAATAACTCTTTATTTGTTATTACATGACATTAAATTGTAAGAGGACTGAGCCAAAAACAGTAAACAGTTTTGAGATTAAAAAAACTATTGAGACTTTTTTTTAAAACAGCTAAACACGAATTACATTTAAACAAGAATCCATTACAAAAAAAAAGACTTTGTGATGGAGGTACTGGTTTTGTGCTCATTGGTCAAATGTAATCTCTGCTACCCTGTCTACCAGGGAGAGCTGAGAAGAGCCTGTCCACAAGCGTTGCGTTTCCGAAGCTGCAGGGGTAATCGGCTCCGGATGCTGTGCTTTATGAAAGCATGAAAGCACAGCATGCAGACCTGGGCAGTGTTTACCGAAAGCGTTGCTCCGCGTACGCAGCATGAGCTTTCGTATGGGAAAGTTTGAGATGTTGCAATTTCTTAGAACCCCGAATTTTATGGACCGGTATTAGGCAAGTGTAATCCTACCAATTTGGTGATGGCAGTTGCCTTAAAAATAGATCGACGAGATAGGCGCTCAGAAGTGTAACTGCGCAATTTATAAACTGATAGAAAATGAGAGGCGGAAAGAGGCATAAAATACTTTTTTTTTTAATTGACGGGTTTTTAAGTACCATTGGGGGACATTGTGATGTAAGTGCTAAATTAAACTTACTGGCAGATAATTGTTAACATACGTTTGCGTATATATTTTAACAGAAACTGTACAAATACCACAAGCAGGCATCCTTGCTCGGTGAAGCACATTTTAAGCCTGAATTTCTGTCAGCACAAAATGTCCTTGAGCCTACAAACGTTCCGATAATATCAACTTGTGATTATGTAAGGAAGCATGAACAAATTAAACAATTTAAATAAGTTTAACCAGAATTTTTAGGACTTATTTCGTTACATTTAAAACCATCGTGTGCTGCTGCCTTAAGCAACGTGAGAAGATACAGAAGTCAGATCCTTCGGCAAAACTCTGGAGGAGGCTCTCCCGGTTATTTGTTTGTGTAAAAGTATTTTGCACAGGATTTGCAAGTGAGATAGCCATATTTCCTTTCATACCGTAATTCTGTCGACAGCATAATGCACGCTACACTTTAAATAGGATTAAAATTTCATTTACATAAATACTTTACAGCACGACTTAATACAGCAAACAGCAAAAGCTATGATAAATGACTTATTATGCTTTCCATATGCCAGGCACCGTGGGCTGTTATGTAAATATCAATGCATAATAAATACACGAAACACAGATATACTTTTATTTTGGTATATTTAGCTTTATTTATGGTTTATCGCAAGGGCTGTTGTGATCACTGGCAGAGCCAGTGGGGGTGGGGTGACACGTGCCACCCAATGATCCGATCTAAATCCCTACTTTCGTTCGGATTATTGGGGTTTATTAGTAATAAATCGGCATTTGGCGACCCCCACTGCCACTGTATAACATATTATTACGTGCCAGGGACTCTATGAAATTATAGGACAATAGTCTGAGTCAATAATTGGCAATAAGTAACGGCAAAGCAGTTATAAGTAACTCATAATTGTGCGCAGTTTGCATATATAGTACACGACTTCCCTGAAGGCAAACACCTTCAGCGAGCGCGATGCCGATCACACACGGTTCGAATTCGACCCTCGAACGATGGCTGCGCCATCGCCACACCCGCGTCGAATAAAAAGCAAAGGACAAGTCCTTAGTAACAACTCCTATCATTTTTCATTGCTGGAGGGGTTGCCCCCCTACCTGAAAATCCTGGCTCCGCCATTGGTTGTGATCCAATACCATTTCCACAGACTTCTGGTAACATAAATTATATGGTTATGTCCGTTAATTCCCATTTCCAGCTGATTCTGAACTATTTCAACTCCGTTTTAATGAGTACAATAGGGGCATCCACCCAGACGCGCTTGCGGAATGCATCCTGCAACCTCTTCGTAACCTATCAAGATTGCCTTGGGCTCTACGAGTATTGCATCTTAAAACACAGAATCATTGTGTGCTTTTAGCCACCAGGTTAACCCTTTTTTTATCACGCATATAGAACATTGCATTGTTCTACATTGTTCTATATAGAACATAAACGTTGTTTATTTTTATCACGCTTATTCAAAACCATTAGCACTATTAATTAGCAGCAGGCACAATAATAAATATCATCATCCTTAACCAATAGCTATTGTAGCCGGTATAGGCTTATCTGTGCAGAGGAGTACTGCGAGTAGCCAATGAGGGATGATGAGCGTAAGCAAGTGTGAGTTGGAGAGGTATGCGAGGCCAAGGATGACGTAACATCACGGGTTATGGAGAGGGACTTTCGGAAAACACTTTCGGGAAAGTGGGCGGGGCCGAGCTGGGGGGAGGAGCTGCTGAGAGGGTTTTTAAGGGGGACCACGTGACGCACACAAGGTCGTCGTGGGGAGTAGGCCTCGGAAAGGTAAGGTAATTTACCCTTTTTACCAGGTAAAAGGGTAAAGGTGTCGACATGCCAAGGGGTAAGGTAAAGGGTAGGATAAAGGTAGCGCGAAGTATTACCCGGTAAATACAGTACCTTGTTTACCGCTAAAAGTTCCGTAGCGCAGTCCGTGACCTTCATTTAATAAGCAATATAAAAAAAACTTTCTTTAAAACACGCTTTTATTACATGTACTTGTAATGGCAGAACTCCACGACTCCAGGAATGGCCCCGAAGCTTGCCATAACGTAAGGGACCGTTGTGATTTACAGCCAACGTCAGTTGAGCGTGGACAATTAGACGCAAGCCGAAACATAAAATATAAAAATTGGAATGTTTAAAAACATTTATTTTTTTATGATAGAATATAGTGTTGTCATCAGTATGACATAAGTATACCAAGTTTGCAGTCGATACCACATTGGGAAGTGGGTTAAAATTTAGTTACAAGAGTTGAGGATACGACAACAACAACAGACAGAGTGAGTTCAAAGAAAGCGTGTAAAATTGGAATCATCGAGAGTATTCTATATGAATTAAGTAGTACCCCAGTAATTACCCTGTAATCGTGTAATTTTTATGGGGTAAGGGTAAAAGGTAGGGTAAAAGTAGGCTCGTTGCTTTCTACCTTTTACCTTACCTGCTAAAGGGTCGTCCTCACTCGTCGAAGTGGCCGGCTCGTGCGTGCTCAACGTGGTGGCCAGCGATGACCCCAGGATATACTGCAGCAAGGATGGCGAGTGGCTCATGCCTATCGGGCAACACGTGTGCTGCCCGGGCTACGAGGTCAACGGTGGCATCTGCACAGCTTGTCCCCTCAGCTATTATAAGTGGTGGGGGACGAGCGCTGCACCCTGTGCCCGGAGCAATACAGAAGACACCTGCAATACAGAAGACACCTGCACGCTGTCTCCATGAGGCCAGCTATTACGAGGCTGGGAGTGATGCCGTCATCGGCATTGTTGGAGTGGAGCCCCCCCTGGACGTCATCGTTCACCTCCTGTGCCACACCTGCGGTGGCAGGGGCAGGGACGCAGCGGCCGCAGCAGTGGCGATGATGACGTTGACGACAACACCGCCGCTGGCGTGCGCTCCTGTGCGGTGACGGCGTGCACTTCCTGCCGGGGCACGAGGGCCTCACGGTGCATGGCGTCACCGTCGTGCGCCTACTGGCACACACCAACTACAGCTTTCACATCAAGGCACTCAACGGGGTCTCCCGACTCAACCCCATACCGCCTGAGGCTGTGTCCGTGTCACTCACCACCAGCCAGGCTGAGCCTTCTGAGATCCTGGTGGTTCAGAAGGAAAGGGAGACACAGAACAATCTCACGCTGTCATGTGGTGAACTCAAATGAAATCATTTTGGAATACGAACTCAGGTGCTGCCACGAGAATTCGGAGAAGCAGAAGCACACGTTGGTGAGGGCCGAGGCTCGCGGTGCCACCATGTCGGGGCTGCGGGCGGGCACCGTCTACGCACTCCGCATGCACGCGCCTATATTAGTCTTCTTTGATAAGATCTTCAAAAATATCCTGTAGTTGTGTAACCATCATTATACTACTGAGCTCTCAGTTTTGTCCTTTTTACCCCCTATATAACTTATCATTGCAAATTGTACATTCTCAAATCTGTCGACCCTGGATATCCAGAGATCACCATTGACTGGGCTGTTTTCATCCTTAAGGTCATTAAACAAATTCACCAATTAACTAAGAACCACTTAGTTTCTCTAACTCCCTTAGCCTCAGAAGTGTCCCCTTATTCCTACCAAACATTCCGTTTGCTGAAACTTTGTTTCGTAAAAAAAGCATTCCTGCTCCACATCCTCTGGAAGACCCTCGCCACTCATCAACAACCTGGTTCCCTCCCTTCACCCCCCCCCCTCTTTATTTGCCTATTAGGCCAAACACACACGGCACTTACTTGCACCTGGACCTAATGTATTTCTGGAGCCTCTTGCTCCCGCATATTTGCACTGTCTCTATCAATTCGTGTGTGTTCATGTCACTATTTAACTAAAACATAGATTAGTTGCCAAATCTTTTCTGGAGCCTCTTGCTCTCATTATATTTGCACTTTTTTTCAATGTTTTTCTTCTATGACCGTTAAATACCTCCTGTGTTGTTGTTTGCAATTGTTTGCTGCTGTGCTCATGCAGCACCACGAATCTCCCGTGTAAAATAGCCGGACAACTAGCTAAACGGGACTATCATTCCTGCAGCATATAAAATTAATTGTATGAAACTATCGGTTATGACTTTGTCGTTAATATATTCGCAATACTCTATATGTACGCTCTCAAGCCCTTTATTTGTCCAACGAATGTTGTTTGTATAAGTAGCTTCTCGCGTTGCTGTAAATAGCTTTGGGGACAGTACATCTCCTTTCTTGGCTCTCTTTCTGTGTTTTTAATCTTTTTATGTATTGATTAAACATCCAATTGCAATCTCGGTGTTGCTGTTCCATCTCTATAAATAGTTTTGATAATTTTTATATGTAATCAGGTGACCATCTTGCCTGTAAAACAGGTGACAATCTGCCTAATTCTTCTTGGTTCTTTCGGTAAAGTCACGTAGAATGGTCTGTCTTCTCGACAGACCTGTTCTCCACCTGAGGACGGCTGCTTGTGTTGTGGCCGAAACGTCGTGATAATTATTTTGTTTTATTTTTATTATTTTATTATTTCCATTCTACGTGACTTTACCGAAAGAACCAAGAAGATGAATCCCTGCAGTCACGAAAGCTTTAAATCGAAATCTGACTAATTGGCATTATGTTGTTGCCAACAGCTGCTCTTTCCAGTGAACAACACCAAAACAATACAGTAACAGGGCTGGTGTACACTCACCATGCTCTTAAGACCTCGACATGGATCTTTTTGCCTGAAAAATCTATCTGAATAGAACTACACCTTTGCGCATTGGGTTATGAATGCATGACTGAGTAAGTAAATAGTACGTGTATATTTGTTATCAATTAGTAAACGACTGACACAAAATGAGCGGGCAGCACTAAAGTTCAGTTCGGCAATTGTCAAGCGAGTCCAGTGAATATTGCGCCCTTTGAAAACGGAGAGGACGTTGGGGTAAGTGGGCTAGTTGGAATTGGGATATGAGCGTGCGCTCTGGCATACAGATACGTTAGCAGTGCAGAGGATGAAGTCAACCGGAGCCACTGCAGTGATACGGTCAGCACAAGTTCATGAAGAAAGCCGCCTTGTGTGAAGGTGGAGTCCTCCGCACGCTTAATGAGTTTGACACCGCTGACGTTCAGCCCCGTTAAAGGGAAGAAAGCAGCGATTTAATAATGAACGATTTTCTCATGGGCAGGCTGCGTCAAGATTCTCCACCGTGTCTTTGAACTTCAGAAGAACACTGATTTAAGTGAAAAATCCCTTTTCCAATGGAAAAGGCATCTGAGGGGGAAAGTGAGCAAAATCAAAAGTGAGAGGGATTCCAAGAAGAATTGCATGCTGCACGACAAACGAGGGGATTGTGAGCATTGCTGTTATCCTTGGCAGCAAAAACAGAAAATTGGCAGTGCCTATAATAAAATGTTTAAAGGGATGTTGAATGCATTGTGGACTTTTTTTTCCATAGCCATCTTCCATTCTATAGAAAGAAAATACAATAAGATCTTCAAAGCGTGCCGGTATTAATCATAATAAATTGAGGATTGTTGTTTTGCTGGGAAATCTCACGAATTTTCTAAACTACAAACGGCAAGTAAATTCGCAATATACAATTCCAATATGATTATGCGCATTAAGTTGTGATATGCAATGCACTGGCAGCCACCATAGGAATGTGGAAATGTCCCCCACAATTGCAGATGAGCACTGCACCATACCCATTTGAGTAAGCAGACTCTGGGTAAACAAAACCGTATGTTTGCACACTAAGAGTACAGGGGCTTATTCTATATAAGCGATACTTTTTTCCCCTCTCAACCTCAATGTGTAAAATGTGCTTAAATATAGTACAGTACGTATACAATAAAATCTGAATGTACTGTGCTAATAAGAGATTGCATCGGTCATGTCTACAGAAAACATGACCGTTTCAGAGATGATAAACACCTATTAGCATTCGCTGCACGTAGGCCAATGTATAGCCTCCTGGAGAACTGGAATGGAAAATACAACCATCCTCCATGCCATATATCTTACCTACTATTATAGACGGTTTTATTAAAACTGGTGAACAGCACAGGCTTCCACAGAGGAAAAAAATGGGCCAATGACCAAAACAATACAAGGCTTGTGATTTTTTTGTATATATTTATTTAAAATGTATTTAAAATTTATTTGCTCCCCCCCCACCACAAATTTATATTACGATTGGCATCATGTCACAGTGAGAGAAATTCCATTTGAGATTCTCAGTGGGCAATGCATCATCATGTATCAGACAACAACCCTGAAGGTGAGATAACAGCGCTAATTTTTGAAGTCCCTTCGAAAAGCCTCTTATACACACTAGATGGTACACGTTCACATATGCCCTTCACAAAGTGTTCTTCAAATGGCAGTCAATCTAAGGATTTAATCCTCAGAACTGTGATATGCCAACTGAAGTGACAAACCAAATTTGAAATAATGGGTTTTTTTCGTGCAGTCATTGATGACACCATTACCTTAGCACACATGAGAACCAAGTTTAACCATGGGTGGCTGCCCGGTTTCAAACCCAGCATCTCTGTAATGCTGGCTCATCATTCGAGCACGGCATTAGTCGCCCCAAACTATCTGGCCACTTCGACCAGTTGCCATTTAAAAAGTTTGGAAACATATTTTGTTCATTATTATGGCCATTAAGGCAGCACACATATGTACATAAACATTCGGCAACTATGGTGCAGTGTTAATCAGCACTGCCTTACAAACCCAACAACCTGAGCTTGATTCCCACCATCGCTAATATCAGTGGCGAGTGCTTTTGGCCTGTGCCACCTCTCCCCAAACATTTACAAACACAAATATTCCCCATATAGCCTTTGATTTCGAAAAGTGTATTGGTTTAGCCATGTTTGTGTGTTGTAGTACAGAGTTAGACTGATGGCCTTAATCTAAGTTGTCTTATGGTTGTTGTTGTTGTTTGACTTGCATCCCACTGGGATTTTTGCACACAGCGTTGGTGTACGGTGTTTTTTTCTGCAATATTTTGGTGTCTTTTCTTGGATTTTCTGTTTGCACTTAGTCACATATTCACTTTAAGATGTTTTTTTGTTCATGTTTTTGTTTTTTGTTTGTTGCGGTTGCACCCGATTCAAGAGCCGAATGGCTCACAGAGCTATACCTAATAAATGAACTTGAACTTGAACATACTTTTGGGGCAATTGCTGTGAGCGAGCACCTATGAAGGCCGGCCGGTAAGGCACATGAGGGGGTGGGTAGCCAGCACCACGCCCGGCCACCTTTGTCTCCCCAGTGGCAATGTTTATACATCGCACCAGGTACTCAATTGAGGCTGAGTCGACCGAGGGAAGGCCCAGCGCTGTTTCAGGCCATCGTCACTGGTGTTGGCCATGAGCGGGAATCGAACTCATGTCGCCGGGTCCGTAGGGCAGCGCGCTAACTCACTGCACTACCAGACATATACACACATACATGAGCACGTACAATGATATAAGCACATAGATGCAGACTATTAATGAACGGGGTACAGCATCTATGTTCCTATACTCAAAGCTGCCATTCCCTTGGACCCTAATATCACGATCGTCCTCTGCTCTCGAGTGCCTTGGATACACAGCACGGATGCATATGTACGTGCTTATTTGCAAAGTAAAAGGCAAAACCCATTGTTCTCGCCTCGGCTGGCACCAGGAGGCGCCTGTCATTGCCCATTGACTGATAGTGGAAAAGCTGGAGGCACACTGAAGGTATTGTAAAAAGCTCACACAGGACACATATGCGCACCTACATCTATACCCATATGTAGGTGCGTGTGTATATATATAGGTGTATATACCCAAATAAATAAGAGATGAGATGTTGGATTGTTTTGTTCTGAGTATTGCATCCCAGGCAAAAACTGGAAAACTAAAGGAATGTAATTATACTGCACGGTTGTGGTAACATTCATGGCGGTAATGGTCCATAATGGCTCTATATCCTCAATGTAGTATTTAAAGAATGATTACAACCTTTTGTAATTTTGTTTTAGGACATTCTGGTACACAGATGGGATGGCTTATATGCCACAACGGAATCGTTACAGCAGGAGTAGCAATTCCCACCTACGGGTTTTGTCAGAGAATTATACAATGTGTGTTTCTCTCAAATGTTCCCTTAAATCAGTCAAGAGCTGACAAAGTGAGAGGAGAGTGTTTGTTTGCCAGCTAAGTCTCGTTCTAACTGCCAACAAACGGAGGGCAATTGGTGAGCGGTGAACCAAACAAGAAGTGGCTTACAGCGGTGTGCGAGGGTTTTTTTATTTTACAAGTTTCAAAACATACACTGCACCATTGCTGTCAAATAACACAAATAACATTTCTTTGTTACTGGTTCATTATAAAAGTTTGGCTTGAGATGCTGTTGTTAACATACCCAGAGGGAGTCGCAACATGCAATCCGTCTTTGAATGCCTCAGGGAAGGTCGCGGTGTTTGGCCAAATTTTTTTAAAATGAAATTCTGCCACACTGCAATTAAGGTCTAGTCCAGAAGCCTAATATGCTGTAAGGAAGAAGTGAGGCATTGATTTCCTTTCACACGGTATGGCTAAAGCAATGCTGACCCCAGCTGATGAGCTTTGTAATAGCAGCTTCCATCATGTCTTGCAAAATGTTGGAGACCTTTGAACCGTATCTTCTAAATTGGAGAAAATGGAAGCCCTGTCAATAAAAAGGCTCCAGGATACATAATTACAGAGCTTTATGAGCAAAATTGCCATATCATCCTAAATCACCTTTTTTCCAATTGTATGTGCCACACAAGAGGCAAGATCACAACTGGTTTTGATATTTAACATTTAATGAGAGAAAATGATATGTCCTGACTACAAATACTAAAATGGACTGCAAGTGTAATGGTACAGCACCCGGTTGCTACTGTTATATGAAAAAGTTTATAAGTGAGCGAGCAGTTTGATTGCGTGAATTAATCCTTTAATGTGCAGCATTAAAAGCAGTGCTCTGGGTGTGTGCACCTACACGGATGGCACAGAGCCACATCTCAAAAGATTTATAATAATCTCCCATCCAATTGATTGGCCCTTTGAAATGTTCACGGAGCAGAGGCAATCTCTGCGTACTCCCAACACCATCACGTTACTCCCTACAGATCTACAAATCCACACGTGCGCAAACATTTAATTAGAAATGTTCTAATACAAAGCGCTGATTGTGAATTTTAGCCACAGCCAGTATATTTTGACAAGATTTCCCCTGGTGTTCTGATCTGTTAATTTTTATTTTTTTATCCTGTGTAGATGGAATTCCTATCGATCAGTTGCACCGACTAATTCATAATCTAGGAATTAAATATTTATTTCTGTGCTGAGCTCAGCGAACATTCCGTGCCATACTGGTAAACAGCTGATAAATAACTGCGCTCTAAATTGAAGAAAAACTATAAGAGGCGATTTGATGATGGCTAGGGAAATGGAAAATCTGACAGCAGTAACGGTGCTTTTCTGCCTTAAAAAAATTGCCCCAAGCGCAATTTTGGTGGAAAGAGAACAATGTGTTATTTTGAGTTAACTACACTGTGTCTCAAGCAGAGCAATGTCCCATTTCTTATTCTCTATCAAATACCGATTTCTCTTTGTTCGCTGCCAGTCAGCCCTGACATGTTTTATTAATGAACTGAAAGAGCATTATCTACAGGCTGTGCTCTGAACACAAACATACCAATGATAAGACAGACGCATTTAAAAACATGGAGTCTTTATTTTACAAGAGTAATTTTTTTTATCTCTGACAAGGCTGTAACGCAAAAATTAAGCTTCATTAACTAAGAACGTGAAGCTCCAATGACACATTTAAACTGAGAGAAATTTGGCTCCGAGGACCAGCAACTGGTTTTCTTACAAAAATTCCCAGCTGTGGCTAATATCAGTGGAGAATGTCAAAACCCATTCAGAGCCTCTCTTAGTGTCCAGAGTTCCAAGCCTCTCTCGTTAGCTGAATGGAATGTACTGACTCATGAGAGGAATAATGGTTGTTGTTTAACACACAGGAGAGATGTGATTATTGGTGTTTGATAACTAAATGGGGCCTCAACATGTATTGCACGTGCATGGGTGAGGTCAAAAACACTTAGAAAATGTCTTGAAGGCATTTCATGCACAAAACATATATACTGTATATATTCAGCTGTCAGACAAGATATACTGTGATGGCACAATGGGTTCTGTCCTTCTTACACCTTGCATGGCTTTAAAATGTGTGCCTGTTGAAAAAAAAATATTTGCAGCATGATCCCATATCTAGAAAGGCTTACGTTTGATCATCTTTGCTCGGTCACCTTCATACTTCATCAAAAAGCACTGAACATAGATATCGTTACATTTTGACTTAAAACTTTCATGACTGCAGGAATTCATATTCTCTGGTTCTTTCGGTAAAGTCACGTAGATAGAAATTTAAATTAAATAAAAAATAAAGGTAAAATTACAAATAAAAGCAAAAAACCCACGACGTTTCGATCAGAACACAAGCGGTCTTCATAAGGCGGAGACAAAAGAGGGGGCAAGCCTCCAAATGCAATTGCTTATAAGGGCTTCCAAAGTTAATTTTATTTTCTATCTACGTGACTTTACCGAAATAACCAAAGAATATATATTTGTATCCCTAAGTAGCATATACTGAATGACAAAAACTCTTTCACTTGTTTTAAAATAACAATTTAAGATTTTGAGATGCGTGTTATTTATGTGCTCAAAGATATAGTATAAAGCTATACAAAGTGTTTACAGAATATTGTGAATTCAGTAATATCCTAACCATGACTCATCTCGGTTGGTACATGTGTAATAATCCTTCGGAGACGGCTTCGGAATCGGTCCTCTTTATTTTTACCTCCACGATACACTTAATTCACTCACGCTCCGTTGTTGGCAGACAACAGAGAGCGGGCAGACTTCACACCAGCTCCCACCGCGCACGTGGCACCCGGAGCCCCCGTACGCGCGTGGCCATCGCCCTGTTCGTTTCCCAGTCTGCCCCCGATCATTCTCTCTCACTCTTTTTAATCCCTTCGTCACGTGGTCCCCCCAGCCAATCCTCCATGGATAGCCTCGACCGTTCTCGATGGTTCCCTGTCACTCCCGGGACCACGCCTCTCATCCGGATCCCCATTAGCTGGGGCCCCGAATGGCTGGGCCAATCACTCCTGATGACATGCCGTGATCACGCCGGGCCCACGCTCCCTATCTCAACCCTTATTGGCTACAAAGCAGGACCGGCAAGCCAATCCCCACGTGAACCCTCTATGGCTGTTATTACACATGCACAGCCCTGCAGGTGCTCGCTCAATCCACCGCTGGTGGAAGGGCCTCCACGAGAGCGAGCGGAAGAAAGCCCCCTCTGGTGGGATATATGGCCCACTCTTCCACGCTTGGCCAGATGTCTTGGAAGAGGTGGCAGTACCCACAATTTACCCCACCTGGTGTTAGGCTAACTGTTTGTACCCATTTATACTGCTTGGTGGACAGAGGTCAGGGCATTTAAGAAAAGTGCCCAATGTTTCAGCTGCCCTGCCGGAAGATTGAATCGAACCGGCGACCTCTGCTATGCAAGTCCAGTTTGCCAACCCCGACACTGTGGCACATCATCACATGACCCTTAACTTTATTCGGAAAAAATTGAAAGGAGAGAAGTACAAGACATACATTATATAATTTTTTACTGTTGACTATTTTTTATTTTACCAGGTAAGGCCCACTGAGCTATATAGCTCTTTTTCAGAAGCAACGTGGCCACAAATGATAGCTCAACGAAGTCGCTTATCAAATGGAAATGTATAGCAGCCAAATACTTAAGTGCATATGTTTTAAATGTGGAGGGAAAACCCAGAGGAGGACCAAGAGAAAAATCCACGAGACCACAGGGACATGCCAACTCCAAATATACAAGCGTCAGGGTCGAGATCGAACCCACAACCTCCTGTATATCAGACGAGGTAGTTAACATCTCGCAATACAAAGATCGCAGGTGTAAAGGGTGACTTAAATTATACATGAATTTAGGATTATATTCAAAAGATGAGACGAGCCATGCACACCCTCAGTGCTCTGGTAACTGAACAGCAGGCTCGGTCTCGCTATGCGTTGCACCACTATCCGAGATGAACTTCGCCTTCATAACAGAGCCACGATGAACGTCAAAATCCCAATGCGATTCATTGAACGAAGTAAAACTGGTGGATAATCAGAACATTAACATTTGCAATATTATTAAAATGAATGAATGCAGCATAATATTCTGGTTAAATAGCATCAAACTCAATAAAAGGTCCTGGATGGACCACGGACCTACCGTATATTAACACTGAATAGCTATATTATTGGTTATTTCGGTAAAGTCACGTAGAAGGGACTTTACCGAAAGAACCAAGACTATGAATCCCTACAGTCACGAAAGCTTTAAATCGAAACTGAATAGCTATTCAACAAGACAAGCCATTCTGTTACATTGGGTCACTTCAAGTAATCACCATAGTGCAGTCTAAATGTACAACATATAACAATGACCATGGATGAGATGTTTCATTATTCTTGCTCTGAAGAGCACATTAAAGTTAACATGGGCACAGATCTGGCTTGACTCATCTAGCCACAACTGACATCAACAATATGGGTGGCAGGCTTTACTGTTAAATGTCTCAGATTTATCGTAACAAAATTCACAGTATTATATAAAGACTTTCACACCTTTACGACATTCACAACCTTATTACAGCATTCTCAGCATTATAACAAAACAAACAACACTTACAGACAATGGTTATTAAAGTATTTCCACCAGCAGATGCACCTGTCTAGGCTGAGCCGCTACATTTGCCTTCATTTTCATTTTTAATGGCTATCCATTAGACATTTTCATGTACAATGGTCCCCTTGGACCTCGTGGCTTTAAGGACCTTTAACCCGGAACTTCCGGGTCACGTGACCAAAGTCAGCACCCTCTAACTGCCATGGATAAAAACACTCATCCATGCCCTGTCCCCAATGCCACCTGTACCCATTTGCTCTTTCGCCTTCTGCGTCATTGTCCCTGTTATCTGCAAATTCTCCAACACTTTCACGATCAATCGCCCATGTGACTGTGACCAAGGGAAGTGCTACAAAAACTAATATTGTGATAACCCTTGTCCACAATATTAATTTACAATTTTGACATGTTCATGTCACCAATTAAGGACACATTCTGCTTTGATAATTAACCTTATTTATGAGCACTTTTATTACTGTTCATTCTCTGAATTGTATTCCATGAGAGCAAATCTGTAAAATAAGCAATTTTATTGCTTGTGCTTTCATTAATTGCTGGAGATTTGTTGATTAATGAAAATCAATGCTGCATTATTACATGTCAACGTTAATACATTTTAATGATGCTCTTGTATCTGACAACCTCATAACCATGAGTACTATTCGCAATGCATATTTGCTAAGCCATCAAAATTGATCAAAAATGTCAAGACAAATACAAGTTGGCATTTAACACAAATAATGAAGCAATATAGTATACAAGTTAATGATTTTATCCATCAGACAACAGCCATGTCAGTGGGAGATACTCTACGGATATTTAATTCTCAAAATCATGACTCCCATAATTTATCCAAATTCAAGCCTGACATCAGAGATAGACGGTCAATGCATCGTGCACTTTAAGATGCGTTTGTGCGGTCGTCAAGAATGCTCTTCCTTCCAATATTAGGAAACCACTGGAGTGCTGCACTTTTTCAATATATTGAAAACTAATTGCTTTAGAATTGCGTTTGGTGTTTAGTTTGTTGTCATTCCCCCGCACCTCCGATTAGCACGGTTAGCTACGTATAGTGCGAAAGAAGTTTAACATACATAAATCTGAACCAGTCCTGCCACACCTCCCAACTCACACCACGACACCAAACCCCTCTAGCCAAAGCACAGAAGTATAACCACACAGCGTGGAGAAGATTCATCCAGCAGTTTATCGACTGCTGGATTGAAAGTGCCATGAATAATTTCATTGTAATTATTTATCCAATGTAATTATTTGTCTAGATAGATAAAAAAACAATGTTGCTTTTTAAAGGATAATGATGTAAAATGTCTGTGATGAATGCAAACAACTGTGGGAATAAAAGCAGGGTGGGAAGAATTAAGAATTAAATGATTACGTTCTCAAATAGGCATTATTCCCGATATAGATGTACTACTTCCCTTCTTTTTTCTTGAGAGAAAATGACGAATGTGAACACATCTCTAACCTGCATCAGTTTGCCTAAAAAACACAGCAGACACATGCTAACAGAAATTTCTATACCAGTCTACGTATGTTGCCATTGTGTATGATACATATGTTAAATGTTATTTTTTCAGCATTCTTCAAATGTTAAAAAGCCCCGTGTAATAATGGGCTATTTCAGGAAAGAGAGCAGTAGACATCCACCTGCAATACATGAAATGTGTTTAATGTGTTTAATTCCATTTTCTGCAGAAATCTGTTCTCAAACACATGTTTTAATTTGCTGTGAGGCACAGCCGCAGGTTCACCCTATTTGCCGGTTACACGTAACATCCAAAATATATCATTATCATCGATGTCACCTACAAAACACGTTTGAGAAGGGTAGCCAAACTAGGCTCTACGGTGCACTAGTGCTGGATTATTTGCACACGTATAGCATCATCATGATCTTGTGGTGCCACGACCACGAAGCAACTCCACAAGCGCCGCGTTTCCCTCCCAGCCCCTGCATTAAACACACACCTGCACGCAGCACACCCACATAGTGTCCTGGCAAAGGATTGCCTGGCACATCGGGATTTAATCCAAAGGGCCCCTAGAGGGAAAGTCCCACCGTTTCCTGGTTCCAGGAGGTTGGCCGACCCTCGCAGGGCAGGTTACATTGCTATGCCCCTAAAATTGGTTTCAAATTGTATGGGCGCAGAAAGAAAAGGTTCCCTGGGCCAACCGCAATGAGGTACAACTCGGGGGGGGGGGGGGGGGGGGAGAACGGAGGACGGAACCCTGAGCGAGAAGGGCGCAAGACAAAGGGACAATGGGTGGCCACCGCCGCCCACCGGTCACAGAGAAGGGGGGCGGCGGCAACCGCAGGTAAGCGCACGATTGGCCGCGCAGTACAATGCCACCCTGGGCTTTTGCAGTGAAGGGATTAGGCCACGGTAGAGACGGTGGAGAGGGACAACAGCGCGGGTAAGCGCATGATTGGCTGCGCGGTAAGACGTCACCCTGGGCCTTTGAAGTTTAGAGACTAAAAAGAGTAGCCCAGAACGATTTTAGGTCAGTTGTCTTCAACCTCGGGGCCATCAAGACCCACTACCTGCCGTCCTGCTCCTCGAGCCGCTCGCAGCATCCATGTGATGCCAGCGAGTACTGCTTTCAGGCAGTGATAGGTGAGGTTTTCGCTCGTCCTTCTCCCTCTGACTCTCACAGCGTCTGTGCGACACTTGAGTACAGCTACGAGGTACGTGGTAGGACGTTTGAGTGACTGGGTTCGTAGGCATAAATTCTAGATTTGAAGCTTTCGTGACTGCAAGGATTCATATTCTTAGGTTTTTTCGGTAAAGTCACGTAGGTAAAACATTAAAATTAATAAAAGTAAAATAAAATAAAAATCACGACGTTTCGGAGGCAACAAAAGCTTCCGTCTTCAGGTGGAACCATCACAGCCACGACAGCTGTATCAAGTAAATGAGAGATTACAAGAGCTACCACTACGTATATATAATGGTTGGAGAGGGGAAGGGGCAAGTAAGGCACACTTTTTATTAATATGGTAAGGTGAGGCTTAAGACTAAGAATAGACTGCATAAAAAAAGGCTGAGCATTTGTTATGGAGAGGTACGGTTTGTGACTAAGCCTGGTCTACGTAACAATAGTGTGAAAAAAGAAAAAAACTAAACATGGTAAAACAAGCCTGGCTGTCTATCAATAACCTGTAATAGTTGTCTGTCAAATAAGATGGACCAAATAAGTGTAGTTAAATATTTTTTTTTGCATGGTTAATCATATCTTTCCAATGATTACTCAGTTTGTAACCATCATCACGGTTGAAATTATGTCTGTGTTTGTATATTTGTATGGCTTCGTCTACAAACCTTTGATGGTAGCCAGGAGGTTTGCAGAGCACCTTGGTCTCGGAAAAGACAATTTCATGAGAGCCCACAGAGTTGTAGCAATGATTAGCAACAGCCGAAGAAGCAGTTCTGCCGTGTTTCAGATCTCACTTGTGCTCGCGGACACTATCAGAAACATGACGTTTCGTTTCTCCAATGTAGCAATCACCACAACTGCAACTCAATTTGTAGACTCCAGGACACTGTAAGTCAGGAAAGACATCCTTCACAGATGGAATCAGATCATGGATTTTATGCACTGTAATGAATCGGACTTGGATCTTATGTTTGTTTAGAATTTTGGAGATCTTTTTGGTCACGCCTGCTATGTATGGTAACGTGATAGTTTTGGTCGGAGTTTCATGTGGCTGTTTCTGTGTGGTGGGAGAAACAGCTTGGCGGATAGTGCGGTCAGAGTATCCGTTCATCCTGAGGGCCCGATGTACATGTCTTAATTCTCCGGCCAGGTGGTCTTGGTCAGAAATGCCATGGGCTCTGTGGTATAGCGTTTTGATGAGATAATTCTTTTGAGATGGGTGGTGGTGGGAATCCGGTTTCAAGTAGGAATCTGTGTGGGTGGCTTTCCTGTAGACAGAATGTCCCAAGGATCCGTCAGGCCTCCTCTCAAACAGAATATCCAAGAATGGTAGTTTACCATCTTTCTCCACTTCCATGGTGTCTCTGATGGATGGGTGTCTAGAATTGATGTGGTCCAAGAAGTGGTTCAATGCTGGGAGGCCATGTGGCCAGATGACGAAAGTGTCATCCACATACCTCTTCCATAGAGACCATAGAGTCTGGGAGGTCTAGCCGCCGATGGCGGCTAGACCTCCCAGACTCTATGGTCTTCCCAAGATCCATAAAGAAGGCACCCCGCTATGACCCATCGTGTCGACGATAAACTCTCCTACGTACAAACTTGCCCGGTTTCTATCAGATACTCTGCTTCCCTTCACAGGCAAGACCTCTTCGGCAGTACTCAACTCAAACCAATTAGTCTCTATGGTTAAGGACATGGTACTATCTCCTGATGACATCCTCGTCAGTTTTGATGTAGTATCTCTGTTTACAAAAGTCCCAGTACCAGACACCCTAACAATAATTGAGGACTTAGTCCAACATGGATTGAATTCTGATGTACCTGCGCTGGTGAGGCATTGCCTCACCAACACCTATTTTACCTGGAATGGCACCTTCTACAAACAGAATGAGGGTACCCCTATGGGCTCCCCCTTGTCACCAGTTATAGCCAACATGTTCATGGAAAAGTTTTAATCAAGACGCCATCCAGACATCCACTCTGCGTCCTTCCCTGTGGAAGAGGTATGTGGATGACACTTTCGTCATCTGGCCACATGGCCTCCCAGCATTGAACCACTTCTTGGACCACGTCAATTCTAGACACCCATCCATCAGATTCACCATGGAAGTGGAGAAAAATGGTAAACTACCATTCTTGGATATTCTGTTTGAGAGGAGGCCTGACGGATCCTTGGGACATTCTGTCTACAGGAAAGCCACCCACACAGATTCCTACTTGAAACCGGATTCCCACCACCACCCATCTCAAAAGAATTCTCTCATCAAAACGCTATACCACAGAGCCCATGGCATTTCTGACCAACACCACCTGGCCAGTGAATTAAGACATGTACATCGGGCCCTCAGGATGAACGGATACTCTGACCGCACTATCCGCCAAGCTGTTTCTCCCACCACACAGAAACAGCCACATGAAACTCCGACCAAAACTATCACGTTACCATACATAGCAGGGGTGACCAAAAAGATCTCCAAAATTCTAAACAAACATAAGATCCAAGTCCGATTCAGTACAGTGCATAAAATCCGTGATCTGATTCCATCTGTGAAGGATGTCGTTCCTGACTTACAGTATCCTGGAGTCTACAAATTGAGTTGCGGTTTTGGTGATTGCTACATTGGAGAAACGGAACGTCATGTTTCTGATCGTGTCCACGAGCACAAGTCAGATCTGAAACACGGCAGAACTGATTCTTCAGCCGTTGCCGATCATTGCTACAACTCTGTGGGCTCTCATGAAATTGTCTTTTCTGAGACCAAGGTGCTCTGCAAACCTCCTGGCTACCATCAAAGGTTTGTACACGAAGCCATACAAATATAAAAACACAGACAATTTCAACCGTGATGATGGTTACAAACTGAGTAATCATTGGAAAGATGTGATTAACCATGCAAAAAAAAAAGATTTAACTACACTTATTTGGTCCATCTTATTTGACAGACAACTATTACAGGTTATTGATAGACAGCCAGGCTTGTTTTACCATGTATAGTTGTTTTCTTTTTTCACACTATTGTTATGTAGGCCAGGCTTAGTCACAAACCATACCTCTCCATAACAAAGGCTCAGCCTTTTGTTATGCAGTCTATTCTTAGTCTTAAGCCTCACCTTACCATATTAATACAAAGTGTGCCTTACTTGGCCCTTCCCCTCTCCAACCATTATATATACGGAGTGGTAGCTCTTGTAATCTCTCATTTACTTGATACAGCTGTCGTGGCTGTGACGGTTCCACCTGAAGACGGAAGCTTGTGTTGCCTCCGAAACGTCGTGATTTTTATTTTATTTTACTTTTATTAATTTTAATGTTTTACCTACGTGACTTTACCGGAAAAAAAAATAAGAATATGAATTAGTAGGCATAGTTAGGTTAACCTCTTCTCGCAAAATATTCCCCCTCCAGGTAGAGTGTATTTGCGCCATTAATAAACTTTAGTACAGAGTATTGGTGCATTGTGATTTCTGTGTGTGTGGGTAGAACCTTGGCATGGTGTCTGCGATTTGTGTGTGGTGCGATTGCGCGGGGAGACTTATGCAAAGCGCATGCCCGGGATACACTGCTGGGATCATTGATGACCTAGACACCGAGAAAGTGCAGCAGCATCTGATGAGCACCGCGTGGTGGCAGTCAGATGCGAATTGCCCGTATCCTCCACTTAACACCCTTGTGGAGCGCACGCAGGTGGGAAAGATTTGCTTATAAGCGCGCAGTTCTGATGGCTGGGACGGGAGCGCGCCATCGCAAGCCTCCTTCCAGGGGAGGAGGAGGAGCTCGCTAGGACGGTGAGGGGGAGGGGGCGAGGGAGCCTCCGGGACCCCGTGAAACAACCCCGGGATGGGTAGCAGGGATACAGACTGGCATAGGGGATATAGCCGGCCATGTAACCCAAGTAAGCGAGCAGGTGACCCAAGTACGCGGGGAGGTGACCCGAGTTACACGGAAATATGACCAAGCTCTAGTCTACAGTGGAGACAGTCCAGTCCGAGGTGGGAGGACTACGCTCCACAGTAGGGGGGATAACCGGGCGTGTGTCTTAATTAAAGGGCTATACCTAATAAATAAACTGAAAATAAACAAACTGAAAACTGAGAGGCAGAGCATGAACAAATGCGCACTGGGAGGGGAAGGAGCGAGCAAGGGGGCTCTTATGGAGCCACGACCCTTCCCCGAGCGTGCTATATATGCGACCAATGGGGGCATCGCGCGAGAGACTTTTGCCAGATCGTCCGCGCTAAACAAGCACCAAGGTTAAACACCAAGGCCTCCCTAGAGAAGGGACCACCGAGGGGTGCAATCGACGTGGTCCCAACACAAATAAACTGTAATGATAATGGTGAGCGAGTGACCCCCACTCAAATGCCGGCAACAACACCCAAGAACGTGGCGACTTCGAATGACTGGCTGCAGGAACTGGTGGCAGGAATCACGGGGGCCACATCGCTGGTGGAAGGGCAGGTGAACGGGCGGCGTACCCAGATTCTGCTGGACACGGGGACGGTATCCTCACTCGTGAGCGCAACACACTGCAGCGTGGTCGGGGTTGACGTGGGCCGCCTACAGGCCCCGGATCACGCTCTGCACACTGCAAGCAGAGCTGGGATGGGACTGCTGGGGAGGGTTACCCTTGAGGTCCATCTCTATGCGTCGAGCGTGTTACTCCACGAGTGTATTGCAGGTACCGACGTCCTGGAAAAGTTGGGGCTCAACGTACAGCTCCGCCAGCGATGCGCCACCATGGAAGGCAGCGGGGAGCGGATTCCGTTCTTGGGATAGGAGCCGGGTCGCCCCCGCTTCGAGCTCGTGTGCCGCTATCCTGGCGTCGGCCGTCACCGTCGGCCCCTCGCAGAGATGCTGTTGATGGTAGCAATGCCCCCCACTGACCCCTCTCACCGACCATCGGGTGAGGTAATGTTGACTCCTCACCTGGAGTTGGTGGCACGGTACGGGGTTGTAGGGTCAGCCACGTTGGTAAACGCTGATTGGGGCCGGCTATTTCTGAGTTTTTAGCCCCCACAGTACCCCAGCAACGCTGTGACGGCGCACCACGGTAGCCACAGTGTACCCCCTGCACGCACGCCACTCTAGCAGCTCGGTGTTTGCCCTCTGGGCTGAGGACCCCTGCCGCCCTGAGGAAAACCAGGACCTGGCATGGCGGGTCGGTCCGACCCCCAGAGCAGAGGTCGTCCCAATGCTTGATGTGCTGCAGGTACCCTGGGCAGACTTAACCAAGGTGGAGGCCGATCATCTGCGAGAGTTACTGCGGGAGTACGCCGATGTGTTTAGTGAGCACGATTCGGATGTGGATCGGACAGACCTTGTTAAGCACCAAATTGACACAGGTACAGCCAGACCCATTAAACTCTCCGCATACCGAGTGAGCGCCCAGATTAAAGAGGCAGTCATGGATATGCTCCGCGATAACATAATCCAGCCTTCAGCGAGCCCCTGGTCTGCCCCGGTTGTACTGGTGACGAAAAAGGATGGGTCGACCCGGTTTTGTGTTGATTCTCGAAAGCTGAACACGGTTACCCTCGGTGACGCCTTCCCCATCCCCCGCATCGACGACACCTTTGACAGCCTCGTGGGGGCGCGGTATTTTTCCACCCTCAATCTAGCATCTGGGTACTGGCAGGTGGAAATGGTGGAGGAGGATCGGCCAAAGACCGCATTTACCACCCCGATGGGACTGTTCGAGTTCCGAGTACTTCCGTTCGGACTCGCTAACGTGCCTGCGATGTTCCAGCAGCTGATGGAGTTGGTGATACGGGGCTTGCAATGGGAACAGTGGCTAATTTACCTGGATGACGTGATAGTGTTCAGTAGGTTCCTGTCTGAGCACTGGTCCAGGTTACGGGAGGTGTTCCAACGACTGCGAGCAGCCCATCTCAAGCTCAAGCCGCGTAAGTGTCAGATTGCGCAGCGCGAGGTTGGGTACCTCGGACACCACGTCAGCGAGGCAGGGGTGCGCACCGACCCGGAAAAGGTACACGCCATAGTAAAATGGCCACGACCGAGGAACCTGACGAAGATCAGGTCATTTTTGGGGCTAGCCACTTACTATCGTCGATTTGTGAAGGGATTCAGTGAGATTGCATGCCCCCTCACCCAACTCACTTCCCCTAAGAACCCCTATCAGTGGACGGAGGCCTGCCAGACGGCCTTCACCACCCAAAGGACCACCTCACCCATACCCCTACCCTGTTTTTCCCTTACTTTTCCACAAAATTTATTTTGGACACCGATGCCTGCAGCAGTGGGCTTGGCACTGTGTTATCCCAGGTGCAGGATGGGACGGAGCGGGTCATCGCATACGCCAGCCGGACCCTGAGCGGAGCCAAACTGAACTATGGCGTGACCCGTCAGGAACTGTATGCTGTGATTTTCACGTGTAAGCAGTTCCGACCGTAGCTGTACGATAGGAAATGTCGCGTGCGCACTGACCATAATGCTCTGCAGTTCTTCCTCACATTCAAGGAACCACAGGGGCAGATGTCCCGGTGGCTGAAGCAGCTGCAGGAGTATAACCTGCAGATCAAGTACAGGGCTGGACAGACGGATGCAAACGCGGATGCATTGTTGAAGCGACCAGCAGTGTGCGCCAAGACACGGTCGGAGGAGGCCTGCCCGTGCTTCATGGGGGGACGCTGCCGACAGGCAATGGCTCCCCTGGAATGCCCTGAAACTAACCCTGCTCCGTTAAGAGAGAATGCTGTGTGAGCCACAAAGGAGCTGGGGGCTCGGGGGGACACCCGGCGGGCATGGAGCCCACACCCAGGGGCCCGAGGGGACACTCTGCCCCGCCCGATCGGATCCAAGAGGACGTCGGGTGTGCAATCCCTGGCCTGGTGGAGGCAGCCCTGCGGGAGGAGAAGGTCACCATACAGGGACCCTGGAGTGGTTTGTATGCCCAGTTGTGTGTAAAGAATGGGGTGGTGAGGGAACTAACCGAAGCCGGGGTGCATCTGTGTTCTCGCCCAGGTACGGCCCCAGCTGCTACGCTGGTGCAAGACCACCCGCTCGGGGGCCATGATGGGGAATGGCGCACTCGGGAGACCCTGCGTCGCCAGTATCTCTGGCCCAAACTGACGCAAGACGTGGTACAGGGATGCCGCGCTTGTCAAGAGTGTGGGCAGAAACCGGCGCGGTATCAGGTGCCCCAAGGCCGTTCCGCGTCAGCCGGGCAAACCAGTTAGTTGGAGTCGACCTACAGGGGCCATTCCCGCGATCCCACCGAGGCAACCGGTACATTCTCGTAGCGGTAGAGTATTTCACGCGCTATCCAGTGCCAGTGGCCATCCCCGATAAGACGGCCCTTATGGTCGCCCGGGCATTTGTGGAGCATTACGTGCTTAAACATGGGATCCCCGAACGAGTCATTACTGACCAGGGTAGTGAGTTCGAGGCAGAGCTATTTCAGGTGCTGTGCCAGGAGTTTGGAATCCAGAAGGACCGACCGAACCACGGCAGACCACCCCCAGGCAAATAGTATGGTGGAGCGCATGAACTAATGCGCCAATCAGCAGATTTGGGATAAACACCTCCCCTAAAAAATTTTTTTTTTAAGCTTTCGTGATTGCAGAAATTACTCTTTGGTTCTTATGGTAAAGTCACGTAGAAAGAAAATATTAAAAAAATTAAATAATAGAATAAGAAGTTTCGATTGCAACACAAGCAATCGTCATCAGATAGAAAACAAACCTAGTGAACTTAGAAATACAATGCAATCCAACACAGTGAGTCAGCTAACACAACGGTCAGCACCTTACTGGGTTGATTACGTTCTTCCAAAGATTGCTAAATTGAGAGAGACAAAACACAAACACGGGGACACACAGACAGATACACAAGCAGAGAGAGACAACACAGAGACACACAGAGTGAGACACACAACATAGACACACTGTACCGAAAGAACCAAAGAGTACCTCCCCTACACTCTGTTCGCCTACAACACCACGGTGCACACCTCCACTGGGAAGACCCCCTTCCTAATGATGTTTGGTCGGAAGTCTCGCCCACTGGCAGATCTGTTGTTCGGCGTTCCCCCACAACTGGAGGAAGAAAGCCAGCCCGTGGAGCACCTGGTCCAGGGTGGCCCCGGCGGAGGAAGCACTCGCCCTTTGGGTACCCCAAAATCCCAGAATCCCCGCACCCCCCATGCCCCCCGTATACCCAATGGCTTCGCACCGTACATGGGCCCCGCTGGGCCCCAATTCCCAGCGGACCCCAGCCCGGCAAGGAGGCGACGGGCGTGGCAGCACCTAAACCCCTCCGCCCCTGAGTTTGTTCCCCAGCCAGCGGACGCCGGAGGACAGGAGGAGCTTCTGGAATGGAGACGGAGACCACCGCAGGAGCCTCGGACAGCCAAGCCACCGCCCACGAGACCGACAACAAGGTGCCGGGCGAGTCCCACAGACTCCCTGGTGCTACTTGGTTGGGGCAACCCAGGCGACGTGCTCCAGTGAGCCCGGGACGGGGACGGGCACCTCGGGGGGCTATGTGGTGCCACAACCACGAAGCCACTCCGCAAGTGCCGCGATTCCCTCCCGGCCCCTGCACTAAACACACACCCGCATGCAGCACACCCACGTGTCCTGGCGGGGGATTGCCTGGCACATCGAGTTTTAATCTCAAGGGCCCTAAGAGGGAAAGTCCCACGGTTTCCCAGTGCCAGGAGATTGGCCGCCCCTCGCAGGGCAAGTAACATTGCGATGCCCCTAAAATTGGTTTTAAATTGTATGGGCGCAGAAGGAAAAGGTTCCTTGGGCCAACCGCAATGAGGTGCAACTCTAGGGGAGAGAACGGAGGACGGAACACCCTGAGTGGGAAGGGCGCAAGACAAAGGGACAATGGGTGGCTGCCGCTGCCCGCCGGGTACGGGGGGGTAACCGCAGGTAAGCGCACAATTCGCCGTGCAGTACCTGGGCCTTTGAAGTGAAGGGATTAGGCCACGGCAGAGATGGTGGAGAGGGACGACGGCGCGCATAAGCACATGATTGGCTGAGTGGTATGACATCACCCTGGGCCTTTGAAGTTGACAGAATAAAAAGAGTAGCCCAGAACGATTTTAGGTCAGTTGTCTTCAACCTCAAGGGCCATCAAGACCCACTCCCTGCCATCCTGCCTCCTCGAGCTGCTCGCAGCATCCGTGTGATGCCAGCGAGTGCTGCTACGAGGCAGTGATAGGTGAGGCTTTCACTCGTTCTTCTCCCTCCGACTCTCACAGCGTCCGTGCAACGCCATGAGTACAGCTACGAGGTACGTGGTAGGACGTTTGAGTGACTGGGTTCATAGGCAGAGTTAGGCCAAGCTCTTCTCGTGAAAAATTCCCCCTCCAAGTAGAGTGTATTTGCGCCATTAATAAACTTTAGTGCAGAGTATCGGTGCAGTGTGATTTCTGTGTGTGTGGGTAGAACCTCGGCGCGATTTGTGTGTGGTGCGACTGCGTGGGGAGACAGTGTGCGTGAGAGAGCGCAGGGCTGCAGCGTCAGTGTGGTGTTGGTAATTTGAGTTTGTGTGGGAGGCATGCGCGTGTATTAAAACATAAGACGGACGCCGACGGGCCCGCGTCCGAGCAGTCATGCCGCGCGAGTATTAGGGAAGGGGGCGGGGTACCTTAAACCCACTTGCCAACGCTCGCGCGTGTTTACGCAGCAACAATAGCATTAACGGCGAGGCGCGTGCGCAAATTTGCGCAGCCCTTTGGCGCTAGCCTTTGTGTGCAAGCAGATTAGGGCTTAACCACCTGGAGGAGCGCGCGCATATTCATACCGCCGTTTTAAGTGCTAGCCTTTGTGCGAAATACGCGCCTGCAGGGGCGTGCGCGTGCACACCACTGCGTTCACTTTTGAGGCGGTGTACATGGGGGTGTGCGGGATGGTGAGCCAGCCGATTAGCTATGTCCCTCAGAGAGGGCGCTGGCGCGGGGGGGGGGGGGGGGGGCGATCACCCGATCGGGGGGCCCATTACCCGATCGGCGGGGGTCCAGCGAGAGTCTGCCGACAAGGAGGAGGGGGGGAGTGGAGGGGATGGACATCGCGCCCCGCCTGCTCACAGGGAGCGGGTAGGCGGGTGTCGGCCCCCACAATGTGTATTATGTGAATTATCATTGGGTGCAGTTGCAATGTCTCGTAATATGAATAAAAATGGTATCGCTTACCATTGTTTAGAAGAGCAATTTAAGCCATTCAGAAAGGCAAATGTCACACATTGATTGAAATTGAAATACTGTAATACAATGAACGAGGGAATCGAAAGAGCAAAAGGACTTGAAAAGGACACGTGGAGGAATGTTAACGAAAAGCCCAAATTGATAGCTGAGCCAGGGAATACAAACAATGGTGGTGACCACATGGGAGATGGAGCGATGGTACAGAGCAAATGTGAAAGTGAGCTGAATTATAGTCACATTAAATCACAGATTTACATCGTTAAAAGATCAAATGAAGAATGCCAATGGATTGCAAAAAAGAAATCACACTGCCATCTCTAGACCATTTATAAACAAGGTTATACTTATTTGCCCGTTATAATGTCCGTGACAAACTATAGGGATAATTTAAAATCCCAAAAGCAGAGTCAAATTAGGCAGGATATTAAAACATGCAAATCATAGCACACATCCACTACTGTACGAGCACCAGCTGCATGGCCATATTTAGAAGTACAGTACGGATTTGTGTATTGTTACTCGTCGTCGGTGTGTGGAGTATGATGATAGGGTTGCTTTGGGTGAAGCATGGCCGCGGCGTCCATGCAAGTAGTCCGCTTTATAATATTTTTTTTGTGTGTATTTTCAGGATCCCCGATATTGTGCATTGTGTATTTTTCTAAGTACTGTATAGTGCACTGATCGGGATTGTCGATAGTTGTGTAGACTGTATGGAGCATTGCTCGAGATGTGCCCTGAGCCCCGGGAAAATCCCGTGTTTGATGTTGAGGGGGATTTTGGAACGACAGGTTCGGTGTGGTTCGAACTCACTGGTTGTATCCTGTCTGTTGTTGCACAGAATTGTATTTCTTGTGCAAGAATGCCCCTTATGTTCCTAATGGATCGAGGGTGCGTTGGGCTGTTAATTGCCGCCAAATAGCGTTGCTCTCTGTTGTATATGTTGGGTTAAGAAAATTTGTTATGTTGTATGCGTGCGTGGGTGAAATTATTATGTTGTACCTGTGTGTTATGAATATTCAGTGAAAATAATAATTATTAAATGAAATCTGGCCAAATGTATAATTATCCGGAAATATGTTAATTTATGTAATTACGCACATTTTAATTATGCCAATTCGAGAGGTAATCGGATTAATTATGCGAGTGGGTGTAATTATGATAATACAAGTCGTTATGATAACCAGACCCCGCCTCGGTGACGAGGGTGGGTTATCGATCGGAATAAGGCAATTAATCGTATGCAGTTATGCAGGTGTGGTGTAAGTATGCAAGATTAACTTAGATTAACTCGGCATCGTTGTCTAGGTTCGTCTCATTCTCGCTTTAACATTCCCAGAGTTTTTATTCGTGGTTATAATTTTAGGTCCCTGGTTCACCCCGTTATCGCTTTAACATTTACTGAGTATGTATTAGTGTGTTTATTAAGGTCACCAAGTTCAAATCTCAACGCAGAAGCAGATCTTATGCATAGATTTCAGGAAAGAATCACACAACCACTTCTGTATTGATCAATTTATTACTAATTCAACCTTAACTATGATATAATATGCGAACTCTCAATCCCGGAACGTCAACACGGCATCAATACAGTATCATCAACGATTGTCTGATTTCACTTTGACAACTGCACATGGATCCCGCATAACGCGATGGTTGTTAGTGAGAGAGAGAGTCGTTGAAATATGCAAATACTATGCTAAGAAAACCTTAATGTTAATGAATGATTATACTCAATATTGTTCACGCAGTACCACACTCCTTATTGACCATACGCAACCCTTATCACGTTGTTAACACCTTGGGTCATGGGACAGTTGAATATTCTGTAGAGGATGCGAGTACGTGCGGCGATTATGACTGAAAGATACTTGAAAGATTATACGGCGATAAAAAACACAATCAAAAACAGTTATTATTCTTAAAGGCACCAATCTCAACAGATACATCGGCAGGTTATCTGACAACAGAACGGCTCGGAGTAAGGGCCTGCGACGGTGCTCCTTTTCCGAAGCTCGTTATCTTATACCAAGTTTACTAATTGGGGACCAGATCACCTGATAAGGATCCGGTGGGCCACCACTCCCCACGTGAGCGTGGCTCGGCGGAAGGAGGTGCCAAGAATCAGTTCGTATTGATGGATCTGTTGGGAATTTATGCGATTAAGAGTACAGCCCACTAAATATTAAAGATAAAAATTACGAATACTCTTATAAACGACGGAGGGCCATCACTCGGTCTCGTTGTGATGCTTTCCAGCCACGGATGGCTTATGGGTTCGAGTGTTTTTGAGTGGTAAGAGTTGTCTTGAATAGTCAGTGTTCGGAGTCGATTCTTTAGGTCAAACAGACGCCTGGTGGTCGTGTGGTGAGGGGGCGGTGCGCGTCATACGTATCAGTCGATCCCCTGTCACCGTGGCGAACTGGTTCGGATGGCTGTTGATACGCTGTCGCAGTTCGGAACCCGGTCGGTAGGTGGCGCCCACAACTCGCTCGTAGCGTGCAGCTCTGGGTTGTCGCCGAACCGCGATGCTCACCACTCCGGTGGCAGCAGAGACCCCCGATTCGGCAGAGGTTGACGAGCTGAAGATGAGTCGAGCCGACCCGCTGGTCGCAGCTCGCTCCTGAGTCGACCCTCCCGGTCAAGCTCGCTCCTGGGTCGACCCGCTGGTCGCCCTCGCTCCTGAGTCGACCCTCTGGTCGCACTCCTGAGTGGACCCACTCTGGTCGCACTCGTTCCTGAGTCGATCCTCCCGTCGCACTGATTTCCAATGCTCAGGATCCTTTCCTTTATGCCGAAAAATCCCCCTGGATCCCGCCCACAAGGCGGGGCTTCTTTCCGATTTTTGCTGTGTCAGGATCTGTCCGTAGGCAGGTGTGTCCATGTGTGTGTCCGTACGTCCGTATGTCCTTGTGTGCATTACTCACGGTATTCCGTTGTCCCACTCCCTCCATGAACCCACGAGCAAACAATCAGATGTTACAAATTGCCTCGAGGTCGTCTCTCTGTCTGGGTGCAATATTATCTCTTGTCTGGCCTTCTTCATGAACCCAAAACACAGACGTTACAAATGTCTCATAGGCGTCTTTGTTCGCACCACCTGGAGGGAGGGGCAACGCTCTCTCCGACCCGGCGCACAAAGAAATGGTTAAAAGTTTTAAGTTAACATTTGTCCCTTACTATTTCACAGTTATGATTCTGTATGTAACCTAAGGTCTGTCGTTTCCCATCGTGGTGCTTGACTCAAGTGGAGGTGTTTCCCCGAGCGTATACACACTCCTATCCCGCGCTGCGGGGATACAAAGACGGCCGGGATCTCCCTTCCTCTCCGACCCTGGGTTTAACATCGTTTTTTTTTTATTATGTATTATATTCGACCTGGTGGTGATTCATCCCGTTATCCTGGCTTTTCATAAGTTTTACTTTAGTTTACGGTGAATAGCGTTAACATTGATGTTATGTAGATATTATGTATTGTGATGTCTTTAACTTAACTTGTTTGTCAGAGCTTTACTGACACGAAGTTGCATTTCATAGCCCCGCAGTCTTTGCCCCACCCTATCTCTGCTCGCCGTTGTTGTTGCCGTCCAGCTGGCCGTTGTTCAAGGCCTCATTAATTTCCGTCACTCCTGAGGTGAGGGCGGTTGAGCCTTGGAGTCAGTTCTGGTTTTTGTCTGCCGCCGTGCTCTTAATTTCCTTCCCTCTTCAACCTTATATATGATATATTCGCTCCTGTCTGGGTGCGATTCAATTTTGACTTAGGAAGGTTCTGATTGTCATATGCTTCGGGTCGAGTTGCATAGAAAGTATTAAAGTATGGAAATAACATTTCATTTGACTTAATGATGGTGATGGTTCAGTAGGCGTAACTTGTGGCCTGGTTTAATTGGAGTGGGTGTGAATATCAATAACTTTAGCCTACCCTGTTGTTAAATTCCGACTTTAACGTTACTTTAATAGCAATACAGAATAATTGAGCTTTTTGTCTTAACTAGGCGAATGCGAACTTCTGGTGACCCCCGCAGGCTTGTTATTCAGCTGGGTCTTGCCCGCCTTGAGAGATATACAACACTCTTTTAAATCAGCTCCCTGTGGCCCTCCAACCTTCTGCTCTGGGAATGTTATTCTTAATTTCAGGTCCAAGGCCTTTTTGGGTTTATCTTTGTTTCCTCAGCTGCAGGAGAACAAGGCGTGCTTCTACCTCCCTTTCTGTGTGCACGTGTTCTAATTAGCTCGGAATCCCTAACACACAATCAGTGATGATTCCTGGCTTTCTGTGGTTATGACTTAGACAAAGGCGCCTCTGCTTCCTTTCACTGCCTTTGCCTTGAAGCAAGGTTGCAATTCTGTCATCCTAGCCCTCCTCTCGTTCATTACTTAACAACACCTGGTGTTTTGCAGTTTGGTGCGCTTTGGTGTGTTTCACTCATTAAAAAAAAACAAGTAAAAAGATAATATATAAAAATCATCAAATATTATTAATCTCAATTATGGAAGAAGGGTTAGGATACAACATTCCGCCCTTTTAAAAATGACCAGTGGTCAAATGGCCACGGGTTATTTTTAAAAAAAAATGTATACCCTTCTTCCATCATGAACCATCGATTGTCCTCAAGTTTTGCTGCTATTCCTTACAACGCGCGCGTACGTGTCACAACTTAACAGGTTATATGTGACAAGAGAGAGAAAAAATATTCTAAAGGAAGGTAAGACGATAAGGGAGGGAAAAATTATTCTATTGATTACGTGTTATAGGAGATATCGTTAAAAGATAGTTTCTACGGTTACTCTTGGGTGGCATCATCAGGCCTTGGCTCTATCCCTGTTCCTGGGCTTGAATGGTAGGTGGCTTGTGCCTGCGATTAGTCTTTTAAGTTCGGCATTCATTTTGGCCACATGGTATGTTAAGGTTAGAATAGCCAGGACTAGTATGATCATCCCTGTTGCCCCTGTGATTCCCATCCCCATCTGTTGATTTCGCTGATATCCAGCCTCTTCGGTCGCCCAAGTAAGATCTGTTATGTTAATCTCTGATTCGCTGAGGGATAATTTCACCATATGGAATTCTTTACTGTTCAACAAGTTGGACACATGTTTGTGTATGTCTTCCCCCATTTTTGGCCAGTAGGCCACCTGTCGCAGCATCTGTCCCGTATTCACCTCGCATCGGTGGCCGCTGCACGGTTCATTGTGGGCGTGTTGTAACATTATTTCTCGATATTGAGAGGGGACTACCCATCTAGGTCGACCGTCTTTTTCGTTTGTATATACCAGTAGCCCTTTTCGCATTGAGAACCTTTTGATTTGGCTATGCATGATCTCGAGCTCTTTGTTGTCATTCAAGTTGTCAGTAGTGATTGGTTTTCCTGCTGGATCTTGGATATGATCGGCGAGTGTCTTTAGTGTTTCGTCCTCTTGTTGCATTCTGATCAGGTCTTCGGAAGGCTGGGCACTGTTCAATTGGGCTCTGGTTCCAGCTTCTGCCGGGTTCTTCCCACTTCTTGTGACCAGTCTTATCACGGCGATGTCTTGGTTCGTCGACTCTTGTTGTCCGTCTCTGTCGGTTTGGTCTTCTAGCTTCCACGGGGTGCCTTCCAGGCTTCCCACTTTTGCTATGGCATCTGCTTGGTCGTTCCCAGTTTTCTCTTGACCAGGTATCTTGGAGTGCCCTTTGACTTTCTTCCAAAATATCTTCATATCCTTGTTCTGAACCATCTTATCTATGGCCTCGAATAGTTCTCGATGGCGAATTGGTTTATTCCTATGGTTCTTCATCTCGTTTTTTTTCCATATGGGTAGGTGGTGCAGGAAGCTGTGCTGTACGTAGTTGGAATCAGTGCACACCACCATGGTCCGTATTTGGTTATCGGATGCCATTTGGACAGCGATGTGTACCCCGACCAACTCTGCATACTGGTTTGACTTTGGTCCCAGCTGAAATCCCTCTTGAATCCCTGTGAGTGGGCCAGTTTCCCAAATGACTCCTGACCCAGCGTGAAGCTTGTTCTCCTTCATCTTGGAGCATCCATCGATGTATACCACTGGTAGGTCGGCACATGTCTCCTTCCTGAAGGGCAGGTACCTGTTGTCCTCCGGAGGTATCTTTCCGTCCTCTGCTTCTATGCTGTCAAGGGTACAATCATGTAAATCGGCAAGACCTTGGGCCATTGGACTTTTCTTGTTTTTTGCGTATTTCACTGTGATTGGTAGGCCTTGGAGTGTCAGTGCCCAGCTGGCTATTCGGCTGCTGGTTACGCGGCCCTCTCGAATCTTCTTACTGTTGAGGTATGCCAAGGATTCATGATTCGTTTCCAGGATGATCTTCTCTCCGTTCAACAAGTTCCGAAAATGTTGTATGGCCCAGATGTTTCCAAATATCGCCTTCTCACACTCGGAGAACTTCATCTCCACTCCCCGGAGGGCTTTGCTGGCATAGGCAATAACTCGTTTCTCTGCTTCCTGTCTCTGGTACAGTACCGAGCTGATACTATAATCTGAGTATGCGGTCTCCAGGTAGTATTCTTTCCCTTTCTCTGGGTATGCTAGGCAGGATGCCTCTGTGATCTGTCGTTTTAATTCTTTTCCTGCGGCTTCCTGTTCCTGTCCCCACTCCCATGGTTCGTCTTTTTGCAGTAGTTTAACTAAGGGTCGAACGATTCCTGCGTAGTCGTCCACGAACTGTCGAAGGTAGTTGCAAATCCCTAAGAAGCTCCGAAGGGTCGTGACTGTGGTGGGCGATTTGAGTGCGAGGAGGGCTTCAAGTCTTTTGGTCTGGGGTAACATTCCCTCAGTGCCGACCTGGAGCCCGAGGTAGTCCACCCTTTTGCGTGCCCACTGTCCTTTTTGTATTGAAATCTTTGCGCCTGCTTCCTTTAACTGCTCGAGGGTATGCTGGAGGCTCTCGAGGTGTTCTTCCCATGAGGAGTCCTTGACTAGTATGTCGTCGACGTAGACGATGGTGCCTCGCTCTTTTGCGTCGCCCATCGCCTTGTGGAGGAATATGTTGAAGTCTGCGGGTGAGTTCGAGTATCCGAACGGGCAGCGATTCCAAGTATACTGTATTCCGTCGAAGGTGAAGGCCAACTTGTATTGATCGGTTTCTTTTACTGGCATGGTCCAGAAGCCATTTGCTAGGTCCATTGTGGTGAGTACCTTTGCGCCTTTTATTTGGTTGAGACCGTGGTCGATTTCTGCCATTGGCCATCGAGATAGGGGAACTGTTTTATTGAGTTGTCGGTAGTCAATCGTGAGTCTCCATTTTCCCGTGGGTTTTAGTACTGGCCAAATGGGTGAGTTGTAGGTCGAGTTGCATTCCCGGATTATGTTCTTCTTGAGTAGGTTCTCTAGGGTTTCTTGGATCGATTCATAGGCGGCCAGTGGAATCTTGTATTGTTTCACGTATACCGCTGGTGCTCCCTCCAGTGTGGGAATAGATACCACATGTAGGTCGGTTTTGCCACAATCATAGGAGTCTTTGGAGAACAGGGAGTTGTATTTTTGGAGCAGTTGTCGTAGCTCGTCTCGTTGAGTGTCGCTCTCTAGGGCGTCTGCTGCTTCAATTTGTTGTTCTATTTGTTCTTCTATTGTAAGGACTCTTTTCTCTTGGTTTGGATCTAGGGCCTTCGTGGTTTCGGGCGGCTCAATTGAAAGTTCCTTTTGCGTTACTATCGGTTGAGTTGCCTTGGCTTCATCCGAGGGTAATACGCTCTTGCCCTTGTGTTCTCCTTCATCAGTTTGCAGTTCGTCGGTTTGGCCTCCAGGGGGCAGTATATACTCCATGAGGGGACGGTCATTTGGTGATACTGACTCTAAGTCGGCTTCCTTTCGGTCTTCTCTCAGTCTGTTAGTCATTAGCTGAGTGATTCGAATTCCTGCTGGGAGCTCGTCTTCGTTCCTGATTGTCGTTGATAGGTCGTCGAGCTCTTGTGTTATCACTTGGATTCCCGTGGAGTCTCTCATAACGTCTTCATCTTCTGAGTCCCTTTGTTGCTCCGGCATTGACTGTGCCCAAATTTGTCGGGATTCAAGGTTCATAATGGGTTTCAGGCGATTCAGTAGTTCGATCCCAATAATCAGTTCTTTTCCTGGGTATTGTACGACATATAGGGGATGGTTCATGTTGATTTTGTTGAACGTCAACTTCGTCATAACTTTGCCCAATGGTCGCATGTGGGTCCCTTCACATCCTGAGTAGGTAAGTTTACTTGGCATCATTTGTAGTGTTTCATTCTTCCTCTGGAGGGCAGCCTGGAGTTCGTCAAATAATTCTCTGGATATCATGGATATTTCTGCTCCAGTATCACAAAGGCCCTGGCTGGTCAGGGTGTCTTGCAGTATTACTTCCACGTGGACTCGTCCGACTGGTCCTACGGGAATCAATTCCCCCAGATGGTACCCTTTTCCCTCTGGTACCACTTCGGTGATTGTTTCGAGGCTTCTTGTCTTCCCTACGTTCACTTGGGCTACCTTTGCGCTGGGTGTGTCCTCCTCCTGTGTGGGTATAGTTGGTATTCTTCCCTTCGCTACTTGCATGGGAGTCTTCATACTCCCTAGGAGCTCTTTTTCCATCCTAATGTGGTGAGCATATCGATTCCTGTTAGCTAACGGTGGTCTATGCTCTATTGTTAGTGGAGGCGGCAGTGGGGGACGATATGGTAACTGGTTTGGTGGGCGTCGGCCTCCGCGGGGTAGGTATGGCCCGTCACTCGCTCTTCCTCCTCCATAATTCCAGCCTCCGCCCTCTTCTGCATTCCATGGTGGTGGCGGCTGTGGGTGCCAGGTTCCTCTGGCCTCGTTCCTCCCCCCACGTGGAACGTTATTCAGCGTGTTGTGGACGGGTGTTGATTCTATTGGGTTAGGCGCCCTCTCCTGGGGGAATTCATGTCCACCCCGTGTGGCGCTAATATTATTCCTTGGAGATTCGCTTCCCTCCAGATCGAGGCATTCTTTATCTCTGGTGACGATGTGGGTTTTGGCTATGCCAGTGGTTTTCCGTCCGTTCACCCAGGCCGTGTGGGCCTTGCTTTCAATCTGGCGTAGGGAGGCAGTCTCGGGGTCCAACATCATTCCTACTATTCTCACTATTTCAGGTCTCAATGATTGGAAGAACATCACTTTTAAGACTGTCTTATCTCCCTGGGCATTGTCCACGTCCCCTGCGTAATATGCTTTCTTAAGGCGTAGGAGATAATCTCGTGGGTCTTCGTCTACACGCTGGGTCATCAACTTTGCCGCGTTCAATCCTTCGGATAGTGTGGAGTATTCCCCAAATCTCTTAACTACTGCTCGGCTCAATTGTTTAAAGTCACTCTTCACCCTATTTGGCAGGGAGGCTACCCATGGTCTGGCGGGTTCATGTAGGCTCCTTGATAATAAACATGCCTTTTCTGCTGATTTACCCAGACCCCGGATCTTAGCCTCCTGTTCCACTGTAGCTATGTGAGTGTGTATATCCCTGTTCTTGTTATGTGGATCGAAATAGGGAATTCTCACGAGCTTTGTCCATTAGTTTTAGTGTCTTACTGTTAAAAGTGTGTTGTTCGTCATCAGTGGTGTCGGTTCCTGAAGAGTGCTCCCTTGAGCTACCCTTGTCTCCACTATCACTGTTGTCATGTGTCCCGTGTCGGTGTCGTGATCTCCCTCTGTCCGAGGATTCGTATCTGTACCGTTGCTTGTGTCTCTTGTTTTCTTTATGTGGGTCCTGTGATTCGTGCTTGTGGGTTGGTGTGCGTGATCTCCTTGAGCAGTGTCTATGTGGTGAGTGTTTTTGTCCTTGACCTTCATGCTGCCTACTACGTGTGTGGTGCCTGCTAGGTGAGGTGTTGTATCTATGTTTGTCTCGTGCTTCATGGTTATCGGGATTCCTGTCTCTGTCATCTGTGGTGCGGGTGGTTTTGCGTGGGTGATTTTTACATGTCATGCGTCCCTCTGGTGAGCTCTCTCTGTTACCCATGTCGTGTTGGTCATCGTCAGAGGAGTCAGTGTCAGATGAGCCGTCACCATCACGGTGGCTCTGCTTAACATAACTTTTGTAGTGCCTTTTGCACCTGTTACGTGGGTCAACTTGGCTCGGTGATTTCTGCTTATCCCATGGCTCATGCTTGTGTGATGTGCGTCTCTCTGGTGAGCTCCTGTTACCCGTGTCGTGTTGGTCGTGTTTGTGCGAGGTGCGTTTCTCTGGTGAGCTGTCTTTGTCATCTGCATCATGTCGGTCATACTTGCGTAGCGTGCGTCTGCCTGGTGTGCTGTTTATGTCATGTTTCCCGTCTTGCACCAGCTCCGCCCTTTTCCGCTCTATCATTACAGTGTATCCTGATGACTTAGGGTTAATTATTTGTCCCTCTCTAACGTTGGGGTGGTCGGCCTCATGTTTTCCCGTTTGTATTATTATTTCCTCTTCTCTCTCCTCGATTTGCGAGGGTGTTACTTTATCAAAATTGCTTAGTATAGTAGCCATACTCGTTGTGAGACCTGGCCCTGGGCTACGTCCACGTGGCTCGGAGTGTGGTAAATTGTTACTCCCGTATGTGTTCTGTGTATCAACGTCTGGGTGTTTCACTGGTGCATTTAGTGCGGATTCTTTCTCTCTCACGAGGGCGTGCAGACGCTCTACCTGCACCATTAAGGACAGTTTCTCTTGTCTCTCCCTTTCAAATTTTTCCTCATTCCATAATCTTTCTCTGTCTGTCTGTGCGAGGAGATACGAGTCTACCCTCGCTATTTCTGCAATTTTTACGTCACGTTTGGCTTTGCCACATTTCATCACGTCCTTAAGTAGTTTCCTTCTATGGGCCTTAACATCTTCTGTATGGCTCCCCTCCCATATATCTCTTTGCTCCGTCTGCTGGCTAGCAGTCCGTCCAGTACGTTTTAACACAAATTCCCGATATTGTTTTTCCATAGATTCCATCTCCTCCTCAGAGGTCCACTCTGTATCAGTGTTATGCGTTGGTGTGTCAAACTCAGAATGTTGTGGATCCTGTGCCATCTCTATTATGTAGTGTGGTTAATAGACTTAAGAGTGTATCTTAATTCTAACATCTCATGTGCGTCGTGAGTTACTCTAGAATTCCCCTTCAGAGCACATATAAACAATTGTATCACAGGATGCGTCAGTTCAACTCGAGCAAATAATCTCAGCCCAGCTGTCTTTGTTATACTCTGCTACTCTGGTATTTCCCTTCAGAGCGCGTTTTGTTTGTATACCCCCGTTTACAACCACAAGGCAACGTTAGTTCACAACACTTTGATTAACACAACAGTGATTCGTTCCTGAATTCATGCATAAACTGTCTGCGAGAAATCCCGGACGACGCCCACTTTATGTTGTATATGTTGGGTTAAGAAAATTTGTTATGTTGTATGCGTGCGTGGGTGAAATTATTATGTTGTACCTGTGTGTTATGAATATTCAGTGAAAATAATAATTATTAAATGAAATCTGGCCAAATGTGTAATTATCCGGAAATATGTTAATTTATGTAATTACGCACATTTTAATTATGCCAATTCGAGAGGTAATTGGATTAATTATGCGAGTGGGTGTAATTATGATAATACAAGTCGTTATGATAACCAGACCCCGCCTCGGTGACGAGGGTGGGTTATCGATCGGAATAAGGCAATTAATCGTATGCAGTTATGCAGGTGTGGTGTAAGTATGCAAGATTAACTTAGATTAACTCGGCATCGTTGTCTAGGTTCGTCTCATTCTCGCTTTAACATTCCCAGAGTTTTTATTCGTGGTTATAATTTTAGGTCCCCGGTTCACCCCGTTATCGCTTTAACATTTACTGAGTATGTATTAGTGTGTTTATTAAGGTCACCAAGTTCAAATCTCAACGCAGAAGCAGATCTTATGCATAGATTTCAGGAAAGAATCACACAACCACTTCTGTATTGATCAATTTATTACTAATTCAACCTTAACTATGATATAATATGCGAACTCTCAATCCCGGAACGTCAACACGGCATCAATACAGTATCATCAACGATTGTCTGATTTCACTTTGACAACTGCACATGGATCCCGCATAACGCGATGGTTGTTAGTGAGAGAGAGTCGTTAAAACACGCAAATACTATGCTAAGAAAACCTTAATGTTAATGAATGATTATACTCAATATTGTTCATAACGCGATGGTTGTTAGTGAGAGAGAGAGTCGTTGAAATATGCAAATACTATGCTAAGAAAACCTTAATGTTAATGAATGATTATACTCAATATTGTTCACGCAGTACCACACTCCTTATTGACCATACGCAACCCTTATCACGTTGTTAACACCTTGGGTCATGGGACAGTTGAATATTCTGTAGAGGATGCGAGTACGTGCGGCGATTATGACTGAAAGATACTTGAAAGATTATACGGCGATAAAAAACACAATCAAAAACAGTTATTATTCTTAAAGGCACCAATCTCAACAGATACATCGGCAGGTTATCTGACAACAGAACGGCTCGGAGTAAGGGCCTGCGACGGTGCTCCTTTTCCGAAGCTCGTTATCTTATACCAAGTTTACTAATTGGGGACCAGATCACCTGATAAGGATCCGGTGGGCCACCACTCCCCACGTGAGCGTGGCTCGGCGGAAGGAGGTGCCAAGAATCAGTTCGTATTGATGGATCTGTTGGGAATTTATGCGATTAAGAGTACAGCCCACTAAATATTAAAGATAAAAATTACGAATACTCTTATAAACGACGGAGGGCCATCACTCGGTCTCGTTGTGATGCTTTCCAGCCACGGATGGCTTATGGGTTCGAGTGTTTTTGAGTGGTAAGAGTTGTCTTGAATAGTCAGTGTTCGGAGTCGATTCTTTAGGTCAAACAGACGCCTGGTGGTCGTGTGGTGAGGGGGCGGTGCGCGTCATACGTATCAGTCGATCCCCTGTCACCGTGGCGAACTGGTTCGGATGGCTGTTGATACGCTGTCGCAGTTCGGAACCTGGTCGGTAGGTGGCGCCCACAACTCGCTCGTAGCGTGCAGCTCTGGGTTGTCGCCGAACCGCGATGCTCACCACTCCGGTGGCAGCAGAGACCCCCGATTCGGCAGAGGTTGACGAGCTGAAGATGAGTCGAGCCGACCCGCTGGTCGCAGCTCGCTCCTGAGTCGACCCTCCCGGTCGAGCTCGCTCCTGGGTCGACCCGCTGGTCGCCCTCGCTCCTGAGTCGACCCTCTGGTCGCACTCCTGAGTGGACCCGCTGGTCGCACTCCTGAGTGGACCCACTCTGGTCGCACTCGTTCCTGAGTCGATCCTCCCGTCGCACTGATTTCCAATGCTCAGGATCCTTTCCTTTATGCCGAAAAATCCCCCTGGATCCCGCCCACAAGGCGGGGCTTCTTTCCGATTTTTGCTGTGTCAGGATCTGTCCGTAGGCAGGTGTGTCCATGTGTGTGTCCGTACGTCCGTATGTCCTTGTGTGCATTACTCACGGTATTCCGTTGTCCCACTCCCTCCATGAACCCACGAGCAAACAATCAGATGTTACAAATTGCCTCGAGGTCGTCTCTCTGTCTGGGTGCAATATTATCTCTTGTCTGGCCTTCTTCATGAACCCAAAACACAGACGTTACAAATGTCTCATAGGCGTCTTTGTTCGCACCACCTGGAGGGAGGGGCAACGCTCTCTCCGACCCGGCGCACAAAGAAATGGTTAAAAGTTTTAAGTTAACATTTGTCCCTTACTATTTCACAGTTATGATTCTGTATGTAACCTAAGGTCTGTCGTTTCCCATCGTGGTGCTTGACTCAAGTGGAGGTGTTTCCCCGAGCGTATACACACTCCTATCCCGCGCTGCGGGGATACAAAGACGGCCGGGATCTCCCTTCCTCTCCGACCCTGGGTTTAACATCGTTTTTTTTTTATTATGTATTATATTCGACCTGGTGGTGATTCATCCCGTTATCCTGGCTTTTCATAAGTTTTACTTTAGTTTACGGTGAATAGCGTTAACATTGATGTTATGTAGATATTATGTATTGTGATGTCTTTAACTTAACTTGTTTGTCAGAGCTTTACTGACACGAAGTTGCATTTCATAGCCCCGCAGTCTTTGCCCCACCCTATCTCTGCTCGCCGTTGTTGTTGCCGTCCAGCTGGCCGTTGTTCAAGGCCTCATTAATTTCCGTCACTCCTGAGGTGAGGGCGGTTGAGCCTTGGAGTCAGTTCTGGTTTTTGTCTGCCGCCGTGCTCTTAATTTCCTTCCCTCTTCAACCTTATATATGATATATTCGCTCCTGTCTGGGTGCGATTCAATTTTGACTTAGGAAGGTTCTGATTGTCATATGCTTCGGGTCGAGTTGCATAGAAAGTATTAAAGTATGGAAATAACATTTCATTTGACTTAATGATGGTGATGGTTCAGTAGGCGTAACTTGTGGCCTGGTTTAATTGGAGTGGGTGTGAATATCAATAACTTTAGCCTACCCTGTTGTTAAATTCCGACTTTAACGTTACTTTAATAGCAATACAGAATAATTGAGCTTTTTGTCTTAACTAGGCGAATGCGAACTTCTGGTGACCCCCGCAGGCTTGTTATTCAGCTGGGTCTTGCCCACCTTGAGAGATATACAACACTCTTTTAAATCAGCTCCCTGTGGCCCTCCAACCTTCTGCTCTGGGAATGTTATTCTTAATTTCAGGTCCAAGGCCTTTTTGGGTTTATCTTTGTTTCCTCAGCTGCAGGAGAACAAGGCGTGCTTCTACCTCCCTTTCTGTGTGCACGTGTTCTAATTAGCTCGGAATCCCTAACACACAATCAGTGATGATTCCTGGCTTTCTGTGGTTATGACTTAGACAAAGGCGCCTCTGCTTCCTTTCACTGCCTTTGCCTTGAAGCAAGGTTGCAATTCTGTCATCCTAGCCCTCCTCTCGTTCATTACTTAACAACACCTGGTGTTTTGCAGTTTGGTGCGCTTTGGTGTGTTTCACTCATTAAAAAAAAACAAGTAAAAAGATAATATATAAAAATCATCAAATATTATTAATCTCAATTATGGAAGAAGGGTTAGGATACAACATCTCTCCGCTCGATTGTGGGCAGCCAGGGACTGAGTTGCGAGTTGGAGTGAGTGAATGCTGTGTCCTCTCAGCTCGATTGTGTACAGCCGAGCCTGGTGAGAGAGACGGGGTTAAGTTGTGTCCTCTACGTCTCGAGTTTGTACAGCCGAACGCTACAATTCGAGCCTGGTGAGAGAGACGGTTTAAAAATTCCCCCGATATGGCCGATGCGTGCAACTGTTGAATTGTGATGCCGCGTCGGAAAGGCGGTAGGGTGGTAAAGGGTGACATGAGATGCCCATGGTGGTCCTCAAGGGAGGGCTGCTGATGTGCGCGGGGGAACCCGCTGAGATGCGGTCCGCTAGTGTGGCCGCCATTTTTTTTCCCTGCGTGGGAATCCACGCAGATGCGGTTCGCGCGTGCGGCCACCATTTTGTGCACGAGCAGGCCGGGATTCCTGCTAAACGCGTTGCTGCGCCTTGGTGTGCTGCATACTGGCTCGACCTTGAAGTATGACTTCCTTGAGCCAGTGCATGGGTCGACCTTGAAGCATGACTTCTTTGATCTGGGATGTCGGAAGACGTCCAAATAGTACTTGAGAGGTGTGTGATTTCATGGGCACCTGAAGGTCCAGATTTTGCCCTATCACCACTTGATTGTGCTTGGGAAGTGTGTGATTGTATGGGCACTTACAAGGTTCAGACCTCGCCCTATCACCACCTGCTTGATGGGATGGTTGTACGGTGGCATGAGACTTGATGTTCATGTTGTGTCAATGGGTGTGTGTAGACCCAGTCTGATCGCCGCGTTTGTTGTGCATCCGTCGCGTTTGAAACCTTATTTCCCCCGCCGGGCGGGATCCCTTCATCCCCACTACCCAAGGGCCGGGTGGCTGATGTGTCCGACGAGCTGGGGCGTATGTCTGCGGAGGTCGTGCCTCAGGGGTTTTCGGGTTTTCCGCCCACAGGATCCCAGCACCTGGTACCCTTGGAGTCGTCGGTTGCGCCGACCAGATGTGGATTGGGGAGAGTGGAGCAGCCTGATGGCTGCTCCACTCTCCTGCTTCTTCCATTGTTGTTCTTCTTCCCGGGAAAGGCCGCACCCGTTGGACCTTCTTCAAGTCCGCCATTGAAATGACCCTTCCCCACCATCTTATTTATCCCTACGCCGTTGGAGATTGCACACACGATCACACACAAACACGAGCAGCATTGTGTGGCTGGTTAGACTTGGTTCTTCATGTGCTCATGGGTTTTTATATGTTGCGGGTGTTTTGGGGGTGTACATTGTCTGGGGGTTGTGTTGGTTATGTGTTCGCGGAAAAAAAATGTTTGGGTGCTCCTCCATTGATGTACATATTGTCTGGGCGATGGTTGCTGCTTCCTTTGTTGTTGTTGGGTTTTTGGTTATTGTTACACAGAAATTTTTGGGAGGCTTATTTTTCTTGTTGTTTTTGGTTGTTGCTGTTGTTATTAAGGGTATAGTGATCAGCCGGGACGGCTGTGTTTTAGAAAGTGGGGGAGGGGGGGGGGTGATGTAGTGACGTAAATGGTGTCAACTGGGTGTTCACGCCAGCTACTGTTACAGGAGTGCAACTGTGCGTCTGGAGCCTCTCTCAAGCACCAGAGTAAGTACGGCATGTCAGCCAACCCTAGGGGGCAGAGTCCTGTTGATGGCCTGAAAGAGGGCAAGTGAGGACGTGGTAGCCTGTGTGAACCCGAGAAGACACGTGAACGGGACAGGGTAGTGAGGGGGGCCCGAGGGGGGCTTGAGGGGCACGTGATGCTCGGTTGAGATCCTTCGGGAAAGGTCTCGAAGGGGGCGTGGCTGAAGGCGGAGCATGGCTACGCTCTTGGCTCGTTTGTGGAATCAACCCTTGGCGCGACATCTCCTCATCTCGTCACGTCGTCCTTGGTCTTCGGTCGTCGGTCTTCGGTTATCGCGCTTGGCATCGTGGGTCAGGCAGACGTTGCTGCCCTGACCCGGTTATGTTAAGCTGAAGGAGTTACCCTGTTGGGGTTGCAATAAACATAGTGCCTCCAAATTCAAGTGTGTGCCACCTTGAACACCACCATTTGCATAGCAACCACGCTCACCAAGCAGTTGTAAATGCCACAGACACAATTCATAGCACGTTATCGAATGACCTGTAATGATTCCCACATTCCTCAACAAAACCCCCAAAGAAATTCTATGGCCAAATCTATACAAATATATACACAAAATGTTTTTTGGGTTTTTATTTATTTAACACCTGCCTTGAGAACACCACTGTGGTATGAGTATATGCCTGTCCAAGGATGGGTGTATTTCAGTAAATCTGAAACTTGCAAGCGAAAAGCAGACCACGACATGATAATCATTGCATAAATATGCGTGCGATTTGTAAGGCTGCGGTGGCACAAGACTTATTTCATTTAAAGGTTATAAACCCTTGTTCATCATGATGTCCTTTTTACCTCTACGTCTCAATAGCGTTACGGAGATTGCGCGACGTGAGGGTTCTGCCTTTGCAGCGAGGGTTGTAAGTTGACGCTAAGGAGGGGGGAGGAGGCGCCTTTCCCCCCCCATGTGGAGTGACGTCACCTGCTAATTAATATTAATGGGGGGGGGGGGTGTCCATTTTGAAGACGTCACCTCTTCATGATTGTTAATGGGGGGGGGGTCCATGTGCAGGATGTCACTTGTTCATGAGTATTAATGAGGGGGGCTGGCCGACGTGGAGTGACGTCATGCGCGAGACACAGACATTTGTGGATCATTATAGTAGTAAATGTGTAGTGGCATAGAATAGTAGTGTAGTGGCATAGGGCAGTAACATAGCGCTGGCTGCTGGCAGGGAAGAGGATCTGTGGCTTACAGCAACCCTGATGTCAGCAGGCCAGGAAAAACACCAGAGGGGAATCTAAGGGAAAGGTCACAGAAAGGGCACACCAAGAACCCGCTAGAAGGTTCTAGAAAGGGTACGTGGCCGGGGGCGGAGCCAGGCCATGCTGACAATATAAGAGGGGCCCCTGTAGGGGACCTCGGAGCTGTTGTTGGAGTGGGATCCCCGTCGTGCTGCTGAAGTCTTCGTCACCATTCTTGTTGTCTTCACCATCCTTCTTGTCATTGTCTCCATCTTCACCATCTCGGGGCGTCACCAGTCAGGCAGCCTACCAACTGTCCAGACTGAGTAGCGTCGCTTGACAATAGACGGACTAATTACTAAGAGTGTTAACCCCGATGGTGCTTGTTAATAAAGAAGTGCCTCCAAGTCTTATCGTCTCCGAGTTAGTCACTACATATGTATATTACACAGAACCTTACCCACCAGTGTTGGGTGATACAGGATGTCCTGTTTCATTACCAAGGTAGAAAAATATGACTCGTATCAGTGTTGCCTCAATACTGAGCACACACGTCCAAGACACACAAGTCAAATGTGCCCCCTCTATCGCCAACCAAAATGCATCTCTATGTACTGCATGCATTATATTGTATTTGGTGTAATAATTCATTATTCTTCGAGGCACAAAAAAAATGCGTTGTGATTTCCCCCAAGTTCGCTATTACCCAAATGCAGCATTGGCATTATCAAAGCACTGTATTCGCTGACAAGTATTGATCAATACATAATTTTACAGATGGTACCAATGTATGTTAAACTTCTTTCGCACCGTACATAACCAGACACACTCATCGGAGGTGTGGAAGTACTGCGTTGTCTATATTGAACAATGCATAATACTGAAGGCAATTCCAAGGTGATAATGACGTTAATGAAGAAGGCTCATCGTTTCCAGTCAGTCTATTGCTGGAAGAAAGCTTCCCCACGCCATGTTGGTCATATTGGTAATTTGACCTTACCGCACCACGCTGGTCAGTGCGGGTTAGACAAGTGGGGGAAGCCAAGGACTGGTTTAGATATCACCCACAACTGATCTTAGCCATGGCTAGTAACTCAGGTGGCTGGCTTTGCTATTCACGATGTATACCACATCGCAACTGTTTCCCCCACTGCAATATAATGTACAGCATGTGTGTATATTGACATTTACATGATCACCACTGGGAAGTGGTGGCTACGCACACTTGTAATCCAGCAATGTTGGGGCGAGGGTTGGCGGTTCATACAAATGTTGTGGAACTCCCTTCCCATGGGAGGCCAGGTACCCTACCCTGGTTGGCAGAAGGCAGCACAGCCAGTGGACTCCCCTCCATCTGTCCCATCTGTACGAGACAGAGTGTTGCCTCCTCGCACGTGTGGATTTACTCTGGACGCTCCAGTTTCCTCCCACATGTGGACGCTCATCATGTATGCATGTATTGTATTACTCTTTGGTTCTTTTGGTAAAGTTACGTAGAAAGAGCAATCTTTGAAATACGTAATCGACCAGGCAATGCGTTAATTGTGTGTTGACCGACTCTCTGTGTCGTTTTACATAACATTTCGATACTTTGCTAGGTTATTTAATTTAGTGTGTTCTGTCTCCCTCTAAGCCTGCTTACCTTACTCCCCTCCCTTCGTACCCATTGACATGTAAATGTTTTCCCTACCCCCTCCCTCTCTCTGCCTCCGCCCCCCTCTGTCTATTTAAGGCCACCCCACAGAGACGATCACCTCTCTCTGTACCTGGGTTGCTCTCTCTATGTATCTTGGTGATATCTGTCTGCTTATATGTCTGTCTATAGTTTTCTGGTTATATTCTATGTCGCTATTTCATTATACCTGATGATGATTGCTTGTGTTGCAATCGAAACGTCGTATGCTATTATTTAATTTATTATTTTATTTTTATACGTGACTTTACCGAAAAAAAACAAAGAATAATTCCTGCAGTCACGAAAGCTCCAAAATTAAGATTGAACCACTTCTACGGGGAAGTTCTAAGTTTACCTTTTTCTCTCTCTCTGGGTTTCTTGTTCTCTCTCTCTGCCTGTATATTTAGTGTAATTTTCTCTGTCTACACTCGTTTTGTATCGTTCTTAGGTTCTGCTCTGTCTGTGTGTCTCCGTTCCTCTTTTTTTATGTTTTGTCTTTCTTTGGAATTTTCACACTTAAATTCTAACTTAGCAATCTTTGAAATACGTAATCGACCAGGCAATGCGTTAATTGTGTGTTGACCGACTCTCTGTGTCGTTTTACATAACATTTCGATACTTTGCTAGGTTATTTAATTTAGTGTGTTCTGTCTCCCTCTAAGCCTGCTTACCTTACTCCCCTCCCTTCGTACTCATTGACATGTAAATGTTTTCCCTACCCCCTCCCGCTCTCTGCCTCCGCCCCCCTCTGTCTATTTAAGGCCACCCCACAGAGACGATCACCTCTCTCTGTACCTGGGTTGCTCTCTCTATGTATCTTGGTGATATCTGTCTGCTTATATGTCTGTCTATAGTTTTCTGGTTATATTCTATGTCGCTATTTCATTATACCTGATGATAATTGCTTGTGTTGCAATCGAAACGTCGTATGCTATTATTTAATTTATTATTTTATTTTTATACGTGACTTTACCGAAAAAAACAAAGAATAATTCCTGCAGTCACGAAAGCTCCAAAATTAAGATTGAACCACTTCTACGGGGAAGTTCCAAGTTTACCTTTTTATCTCTCTCTGGGTTTCTTGTTCTCTCTCTCTGCCTGTATATTTAGTGTAATTTTCTCTGTCTACACTCGTTTTGTATCGTTCTTAGGTTCTGCTCTGTCTGTGTGTCTCCGTTCCTCTTTTTTATGTTTTGTCTTTCTTTGGAATTTTCACACTTAAACTAGCTGTACTACCCGGCTTCGCCCGGAACTTGTATCCACCACGGCCGGCCGCCTTTGTCTCCCCAGTGGCGATGTTAATACGCTACAGCAGTTACTCGTTTGAGGCAGAGTCGACCTAGGGGAGGTTCAAATAATCGTCACCGGTGGTTGCCGTGAGCGGGAATGGAACTGGGTTCGCCGGGTTGGTAGCGCAGCGTAGCGTTAAGCACTACACCCACCGCTCCTCACACACCACACACGCACAGACACACACACAGACACACACACAGACACACGCAGACACACACAGATAGAGACACACACACAGACAGCACGCTAACCACTACACTACCGCTCCCCACACACCACACACGCACACACACAGACACACACACACACACAGACACACACACACAGACACAGGCAGCACGCTAAGCACTACACTACCGTTTCCCCTACAAAACACACGCGCGCGCGTCCATAGGTACACATACACGCGCTTGCTGCAGACACACACGACTTTCAGGGTGCGTACGGCAGTAAACGACTGAAATAATAAAGCGGCAATGCTGCGCAAGGAACGCCTTAGACCTGCAACACATTTGTGTAATGCGAGCGTAAAGACACAAACTCATACAAACACATACACAATATACACACACACATACATGCAGACACACAGACAGACACATAACACACATACATACACACACATACATACACAGAAACACATACACACACATACATAGACACACACATACATACACCCAAGCACATGCACACACGTACATACACACATACATACAGACACGCAGACATACACATAAAGACATAGAAAAAAACCCACATACATACACACACACAAACACATACACATACATACACACATACATACAGACACACAGAGATACACATAAACACATACACACATACACAAAAGACCCGGCTTCGCCCGGGACTTGGATCCACGATGCCCGTCCGCCTTTGTCTCCCCAGTGACGATGTTCACACACGACAGCAGTTACGCGTTTGAGGCTGAGTGGACCTAGGGGAGGGCCAGGTCCGTTTCAAATAATCGTCAGCGGTGGTGGGCGTGAGTTTGAATCGAACTGGGGTCGCTCAACCAGCTTAATGACTATTTGTACAAAGAACATATAAAGAATCGATTATAATAACCAGGCTACAGTCCACATTATAGACTGCCAGTACACGCAGTCAGCTTCATAAGCAGGCTAGAGTGTACATGATAGAGTGGCAGTACGCTCACCGAGCTTAATAAGCAGGCTACAGTCTACATGATAGACTGGCAGTACGCTGACCCAGCTTAGTGACTATTTGTACAGTGAACATTTAAGTAATCAATTGTTGGCGCGTTGGGTTTAAAAGTAATATAAATTGCACACATTGTGGTGGGGGTGGAGTGAAGAGTAGGACAAACTTTGCGGAATTTACCTCAGAGTGGCGTGGTGGGTGTCGAGGCCTAGTAGCGTGCAGAGCCTGCGGCCTCGCCTAAATTGTCCACCCGGCAGAGGCAGGGTACGGGTGGCGTGCCTTCCCCCCCCCCCTCAGCGCTCCAACAACACTGTGTAATGGCTATTATTTAATTATTTATGGAGCCTATGAAAGTGGCGAAGGCGTGGCTAGCCGTTGGCAGGGGCAACCGCCGTCCAATGAAACTGCAGCCCTTGGCGAAGGCGTCGCTAGCCGTTGCCAGGTCCAATGAAAGCGGCGAAGGCGTTGCTATCCGTTGCCAGGGGCAACCGCCGTCCAATGAAAGTGCTTATGGTCCGAAATCCACACACACACACACAGACGGACAGACAGACATTCACGATTTTATATATATAGATTCTAACTTAGCAATCTTTGAAATACGTAATCGACCGGGCAATGCGTTAATTGTGTGTTGACCGACTCTCTGTGTCGTTTTACATAACATTTCGATACTTTGCTAGGTTATTTAATTTAGTGTGTTCTGTCTCCCTCTAAGCCTGCTTACCTTACTCCCCTCCCTTCGTACTCATTGACATGTAAATGTTTTCCCTACCCCCTCCCTCTCTCTGCCTCCGCCCCCCTCTGTCTATTTAAGGCCACCCCACAGAGACGATCACCTCTCTCTGTACCTGGGTTGCTCTCTCTATGTATCTTGGTGATATCTGTCTGCTTATATGTCTGTCTATAGTTTTCTGGTTATATTCTATGTCGCTATTTCATTATACCTGATGATGATTGCTTGTGTTGCAATCGAAACGTCGTATGCTATTATTTAATTTATTATTTTATTTTTATACGTGACTTTACCGAAAAAAACAAAGAATAATTCCTGCAGTCATGAAAGCTCCAAAATTAAGATTGAACCACTTCTACGGGGAAGTTCCAAGTTTACCTTTTTCTCTCTCTCTGGGTTTCTTGTTCTCTCTCTCTGCCTGTATATTTAGTGTAATTTTCTCTGTCTACACTCGTTTTGTATCGTTCTTAGGTTCTGCTCTGTCTGTGTGTCTCCGTTCCTCTTTTTTATGTTTTGTCTTTCTTTGGAATTTTCACACTTAAATTCTAACTTAGCAATCTTTGAAATACGTAATCGACCAGGCAATGCGTTAATTGTGTGTTGACCGACTCTCTGTGTCGTTTTACATAACATTTCGATACTTTGCTAGGTTATTTAATTTAGTGTGTTCTGTCTCCCTCTAAGCCTGCTTACCTTACTCCCCTCCCTTCGTACTCATTGACATGTAAATGTTTTCCCTACCCCCTCCCTCTCTCTGCCTCCGCCCCCCTCTGTCTATTTAAGGCCATCCCACAGAGACGATCACCTCTCTCTGTACCTGGGTTGCTCTCTCTATGTATCTTGGTGATATCTGTCTGCTTATATGTCTGTCTATAGTTTTCTGGTTATATTCTATGTCGCTATTTCATTATACCTGATGATGATTGCTTGTGTTGCAATCGAAACGTCGTATGCTATTATTTAATTTATTATTTTATTTTTATACGTGACTTTACCGAAAAAAACAAAGAAAGAAAATAAATTAAATAATATAATACAACGTTTCGATTGCAACACAAGCAATCGTCATCAGGTAGAAACAAACCTAGTGAACTTAGAAATACAATGCCATCCAACACAGAGAGTCGGCAAAGCATGACTTAGTACTTGGTGGCAAAACCCTTGTTGGCAATCACAGAGGTCAGACGTTTCTTGTAGTTGGCCACCAGGTTTGCACACATCTCAGGAGGGATTTTGTCCCACTCCTCTTTACAGATCTTCTCCAAGTCGTTAAGTTTCGAGGCTGACGTTTGGCAACTCGAACCTTCAGCTCCCTCCACAGATTTTCTATGGGATTAAGGTCTGGAGACTGGCTAGGCCACTCCAGGACCTTAATGTGCTTCTTTTTGAGCCACTCCTTTGTTGCCTTGGTCGTGTGTTTTGGGTCATTGTCATGCTGGAATACCCATCCACGACCCATTTTCAATGCCCTGGCTGAGGGAAGGAGGTTCTCACCCAAGATTTGATGGTACATTGCCCCGTCCATCGTCCCTTTGATGGGGTGAAGTTGTCCTGTCCCCTTAGCAGAAAAACACCCACCAAAGCATAATGTTTCCACCTCCATGTTTGACGGTGGGGATGGTGTTCTTGGGGTCATAGGCAGCATTCCTCCTCCTCCAAACAAGGCGAGTTGAGTTGATGCCAAAGAGCTCCATTTTGGTCTCATCTGATAACAACACTTTCACCCAGTTGTCCTCTGAATCATTCAGATGTTCATTGGCAAACTTCAGATGGGCATGTATATGTGCTTTCTTGAGCAGGGCGACCTTGCGGGCGCTGCAGGATTTGAGTCCTTCGTGGCGTAGTGTGTTACCAACTATTTTCTTGGTGACTATGGTCCCAGCTGCCTTGAGATCTTTGACAAGATCCTCCCGTGTAGTACTGGGCTAATTCCTCACCGTTCTCATGATCACTGCAACTCCACGAGGTGAGATCTTGCATGGAGCCCCAGGCTGAGGGAGATTGACAGTTCTTGTGTTTCTTCCATTTGCGAATAATCGTACCAACTGTTGTCACCTTCTCACCAAGCTTCTTGGCGATGGTCTTGTAGCCCATTCCAGCCTTGTGTAGGTCTACAATCTTGTCCCTGACATCCTCGTAGAGCTCTTTGGTCTTGTCCATGGTGGAGAGTTTGGAATCTGATTGATTGATTGCTTCTGTGAACAGGTGTCTTTTATACGGATAACAAGCTGAGATTAGGAGCACTCCCTTTAAGAGTGTGCTCCTAATCTCAACTCGTTACCTGTATAAAAGACACCTGGGAGCCAGAAATCTTTCTGATTGAGAGGGGGTCAAATACTTATTTCCCTCATTAAAATGCAAATCAATTTATAAAAAAATTTACATGCGTTTTTATGGATTTTGTTGTTGTTATTCTGTCTCTCACTGTTCAAAAAACCTACCATTAAAATTATAGACTGATCATTTCTTTGTCAGTGGGCAAACGTACAAAATCAGCAGGGGATCAAATACTTTTTTCCCTCACTGTAAATTAGCACAAGTTATGCAATACGTGCATTATAGTATCCTGTGTGTCAGGAATGTGTTCCATTTATTCCTTTTAGGTAATAACGACACAGCCATTATGATTCAGGAGTGTATACTACACCCTGAAGCAATTTAAAAAGTTATACAAGACGTTTAAATTCTCAGTTATTCACCTGCATGTGTTGCACAAGTGGCGATGTGTACATACTGCACCAGGTCGACCTACGCTACAGTCCCCCATCACACACGCACGCTGTGATGAGAAGACAAACCCAATTTAGGCCGTATAGTCGTTCACGGAACAATTCACATCAATGCATACAGACAAACTTGACATGCCTCGATGCATGCGTATTTGCATATTTGCATAGCTATTACCCACAAGCAAGCCTGATGAGACACTGTCGAAACCCATCCAGAATTTGCTAGTACTTTTCTGAATCAATGCTGCTGAAAGTAATCACTCCTAGAAAGCCGTGAGGCCATTGGGTGATCCAAAAAAAACTTCTATTTTTTATTACGTGGACAGACGGACACATGAAGGAGACATTGCTTATCTGTTTGAATTACCTACAAGGAATGCCAGTTTATTAGCTAACGTCAACACTGCATTCCACACACTACAATTCGATTTTTCTCACAGCCTTTAATGCCTCCTGGGACAGCAGACACCAACTTTGACATGAATAGGAGATTCAAGAGACCCATGTGCCCCCAGCTATATCCAACTATTTCTATGCTGCGATAGTTGTTGGCTTGGTGACCAAATTCTGTCTAGCCGCAACTCGCACTTGGTGCTCTCGAGAAAGGGAAAAAAGCATGAATGGGGCATGACCCAAATTGAGCGAATGGCTAGGTGTTTTTTGGTGGCATTGTGGTCAGCACATCCATGCGCATATAGTCTGCACAGCTGCCAATGATGATGATGTGGACGAAATGTTTATATTTTCTTTATGCAAGCCACCCACTTTTATTCAGCACATCCAATTGATTAATTCTGGTGTCAAAATGATGTTCTACTTTTAAGTGAAAATAAAAGTGTGTGCTTTTAAAAACTAGTTTTTTTTACCGTGAAATATATTCTAACAATTTAACTATTTAATTTTGCTAGGTAAGGCCCACTAGAGCTATATACTGTATAGCTCTTTTTCAGAAGCGACCTGGCCACAAATGGTAGCCCAATGAAGTGGCTTACGTGGAAATTATAGCAGCCAAATGCTCGAAGCACGTTTATAAATGAGGGAAAAACGGAGGACACTGAGAGAAATTCATGCGAGCACGGGGAGAACATGTTGAATCCAAATATAAAGGCGTGAAGGTGAGCATTGAACCCACGACCTCCTGTATACCAGGCGAGGTGGTTAATATCTCAGTACCGCGATATGTTAATTGTTAAGAACAACATCACGATAACCCTCAACGCCTATGAGCAAATCACCCGTATTTGGAATGTGCCCGATCTGGTCGGACCTCAAAAGCAAAGCAGCTCAGAGCTTGGACAGTGTCTGGATGTGTGGCCACCATGCACTAACATGTTGTTATAGGGCTGCGGGGCCATATTGTGTTTATATCCAGTTGTATTGTACGTCTATGCTGCCCACATTTACCAATCTGCACTGACCAGCCAGGGTTAAACGGCCTCCACAACCAGCACGGCGTTGGGAGGCCCTCATCCAGCAGTGGATTGACCAAATGTTTCTATGCTCCTACGGGCATTGTGCGGCGCTCATCCCCACCAGTGGAAATGTCACATTCCCATGGCAGGGATCATCATGAACAAGCACCGAAGACTTCGCACAAGGTGGTACCTATTTTATGACCCTGTCGAGATGACAATGATGGCTTGCCTATGGCAACCTTTGAGCCTACAATAAATGAAAGCATGCACATTGCTATTCAACAGTCTACGTAATGAAATGTTGATCGCACGCAGCACGAAGCACGGCTATTAAAATTAGAATTGCGATTGCCCCGATTGCAAAGTAGTGAAATGACATTTAGAACAACACGATACATATAACGCGTTTAATTGTCGTATTTGCAATCATTAAGTACTGTACGAAAACGGCAAGACACATAGAGACTGCAATGATATAATGCAAGCATCTGCACAACAGTGTATATCGCGAGACCGTATTCAACGTGCAGACTTAGCACTTTAAAGCTTTTATATCAACAATAATAATTGGGACATTTTGGCAATCAACATAGGGATAAGATGGGCATTCAATTCTAAATAATGATCACGGTTCTCACCTGCTCGCCCAGCTACAGCAGAACCACGTTGCCCTCAGCGCGTCGGAACGGACGTGGCAAAGCAAATGATAACATTATGAATTACTGTTATAGCTATGTCATTATTTTAACAATCGCAATGCGACGATCATTATTATTGTAATTGTTGGTCCCGTGCTGAGGAAGGGGGGAACCACAGCGGCCGCTCCGGCGCCATGACGAGGGGCGATGTAAGTGCGCCTCTCATTGGTCAGAGTCACCCCAACAACAGCAGCCACTCTGATTGGACGAGACGTTTCTCCCGCGTAGCTGGGCGAGACTATTTGCGATTTGAAATGGGGGGGGGGTGGTTAGAATGTCTGAGTGATAATATAATTATTAAAATTAAGTAAAAAAAACACGAATATGCGCAGGATCGGCGAGACCCAGGCCGGTTTTTGTTTAATAAAATCTTGAATTGGCATGCGAGACAAGTTTGTTTAGAAAATTTCAGCTCGTTGGGCTTCGTAGATCCTAAGATATTAATCGTCAAAAATTTGAAAGACTATAAAACAGACAACAGGGAAAGTTCAATAAAAGTGTGTAAAAATGTGTGTAAAAAATAAGTGCGTAAAAATAATTGTGTAATTATAAGTGTAAAAATAAGTGTGTAAAAGTGTGATCATAAAAGTATGTAGGAATATAGGTGTGTAATAATAAAAGTGTAAAACTTGTGTGATAATAAAAATGTGTATAAAAAATTCAACCAATTGAACAATGGCAGCAAAATTAACAGGGCAACGACGTGCAGTCATGTGTGGGTGATTGATGATCATTGCTATATTTTTTTAGGTCACAAAAACACATAACAATGTGACTGGCAGCCACAGTTTAATTGCAAGACAACCACGGTGACTGCCCATCAGCTATTTCCATCAGAGCGACTTTTACGAATTCCACATGAAAGTGGTGGCTGAGAAGCACTCGCGTTCTCACGTACAGAGACAATAGTCGTGTTTTTCCCTTCCACGCAGTTTACATGAAATATGAAGACACCGGATAGAATTCATCCCCCCATACACAGATACGCCGTTGTTCTCGTGATGACAGACGAAGCAATGTTGTGTCCTTCAGTTTAACACAAAAAAGTGCTTTGCAGGGAAGATGCGGAGCTTTGCAAACTACAGCAGAGCATGCACGGCTGCTTCACACTTTGTATTTTTTTTACTATTATTGGAGCAGGTAGTCGTGGTTCGGATTAAATAAATAAAACGAGTCTTTGTCCACGAGCTTTTTGTCTTTAAAGAATGTCGTAGTAATTGAGGTCAAGTTAAGTGCAAGCTTTTAAACCAAAACACGTTGTTTGTTAAGAATCCAATGGTTTTGCACATTGACGCAATTCCTGTTGTTAATATAAATGACACAAATTTTAAAAAATGTGGACAACAGTACTCATTTTTGCACATGTGGGCGTATATAAAACGTCTGTTCTGCATACAATCCTCATTAAAATACTGGACCACGGCAAGTCTTACAATATACTGCCAATAAGTAGGTGGTTTGTAGTGTTTGTCTTTTCATAGGTAAATCAGTCATATCTCACATCTCTAGTAAATCTATTGTTTACGTAAAGGCGTTCTTGCATTGTCAGGGCACCAGATCTTGATTTCATAAGGTGGTACAAAAATGTTTCTTTAAATAGTTTTAAAATTATTTCCAGACGAACATTTACTTCTCTGTCTCTGTGAGCAAATAGGCAGGATTAGCCAACACTCCCCACGGGGTGGATAAAGTGAGCTCCACCTGGCGAGTCAACAGTAGCTGTCTTCATAAGACAGTCAGGCCCTTGTCGTAAGAATGAATAATATGATCTCCACTGCTGGATGATGAGGCCCAGCAGTGGAGGGGAGTACCCCGACGTTTCTCGTTCCTTTGTGTAGAAATGGACATGGGATGAAGCCTCGCAATAGGATGGACATTGGGATCAACAGCAGCAGCCATGGACAATCATCTGCTGGATGAAGGCATCCCTCAACCGCTGCCACCTCTCATGGACATGCAATGTAACAATCTACCCAGCACCTGCACATGGACTGATTTCACAGCTCCATCTCCTCTTTGGATTAGCCTCGGATGTGTTCCATTATTTGACTGCTACTCCATCGTTACCGATGTTGCCGTGGTGTTAATTATTTTAGCACTGCGGTATTTCGTTCACAAAGTTTTGTGAATTTCGCTGAACAAAAAATGTGTCGGGTGCTTATCAAGTCTGTCAAAATCAAATTGGGTTCAATTAGTTGAAACGATTGTGGAATGCTATGTTAATAACATTGCAACAACATGGTATTCTCATGAAATTAGCCACTAATGTGAATTTAAAGCATTATATACAGCTGTATATTTAAAGCGTCAAAGTGTATATGTGAAGGTGCCTTTGCGTATTTTGTGCGTGACTCTACGTATGATAGTGTGGCGATCTTTGGTAAATAGTGCTATGATTCCGGGGTCCTGGGTTTTATTTCTGGCCGTTCATACTCCCGGTAATTGCTATCTCAACTAGACTTGGCCCTTCCCCTAGGGAAACTTAGCCTAAAATCTGTAGAGTATTGTCAAGATTAGCCAAGGGGAAGGTGACTGAGAGTGGTACTGGCTAATATCCCCTTTCTCCTATGGCTAAAACAACACTTCTCCACTCTCGGTTCGGTCCAACAGTCTATAAGGCTAAGCAGGGTGGTGTGAGCAGCGGGGGGGGGGGGGGCGGACGCGTGCATGCACGCACGTGATTGTGTTACACAAGCACAGACGGTAAAGGTAGAAGAGAGGCATGGAAGGGGCAGGGGTTAAAGCGTTCCTTCTGGGCTCTGACACCTCCCAGCAGTGCTGCCCGTGATGGACAGATCTCATCACACCGCCTTTAATTTGGTAAAAAATTGCATGTGGGCCGATCAATAGCTGTCATAAGAAAATGCAGGAAGTGAGCAGTTTTGCTCGGGAAAGGGAGGCCTGCTCCCCGTGACCACTCGGAAAGCTGCCAGTGAATTAAGGGAACAAAGACTCATTTTTTTTCTTGGTAAGTCACTTAAATGAGATTTTTTGACCATTCAGAGCTTTTACTTGACACATTTTTTTATACACTCCAGTTTCCTCTGCTCAAATGGATAAAATAAATGTGCAGCACTCTCTGAATGACTTTATACATTCCACATGCACATGTGTTTACAATTCAGGTGCTTTGGGCCTGAAAACATACATTCAGAATTAAAAAAGGATTGCTTGTATTGATTTTATTACATTACAAAAATATAAATAAATCCCTTCACGGCCCCTATAAATAAATACAGCTATAGCATTCATTGGAAATACTGTACACTGATTTAATTTACGACAATGGAAAAGCTATTTTTCTGCTTAAATGTAAACAAGAATATGTTTTATGCTTTATTGTCACAGTAAATCTTTCACAAATGGAAATATTTTATCAACAACCACAATTGACAAATATTTCCAACTGTACCAGCTGCTTATTTTGAAGTTAAATCCCACAGCAATAATACCGGTTTCCTGGGACCCTTAAAGAATGCTGGGAATTCTAGATTTTAGTTAGTTCTGGGTCCTGGAACAACAGGGTGGAGGTGGACCACCAAGTAACAAATCATGTACCCAGCAAGCTGGTCTTGGTGTTGGCCTATTACCCACAGGGCCTAACCAAAATACCACCTTCAGTCACCTCGTGATTTAAGCTGTTCGGCAGAGTTTGTGGTGCCAACATTTCCAAAACGTCCAGTTGCGGCCCGGTGGCCCAGTCCAACCCTAATCTGGATTCTAACAAAAGCAAATGTGCAACGAACGCATATTTTGTTACTACATGAGACGTTACCTTTTGCTGCTGCTGGCCGCCGTGTTTTTTGCTTCACATGAACCTGCCACTAAGCTTCTCTAGGTCTAATTCCAAATGTTTTTTTAAATAATATTCCACATGTTCTACACAGACAACAGGAACCCTTCAAATTGAATTTGCCACACCTGCCTTGTTGACAGCTGTTGTATAACTATCAGCTGCACAGTATTTCATTTAAAGTGCGTCGTGGAAATTCTGTAATCCCATTTTAGATGTAGCCTGATTTTCAAGATGCACCTCATCAGGAAACGCCAACACACAAACGCACAAACACGGCCATGCCTGACCTTAATTATATCAATCTGGATTTCCTTATTGACACATTCCTCTGCCATATAATTAAATAATTATATACAATTTCCATATTTGCTGATCATGTTTGCTTGGCATTCACATTTTGGATATGTAAGTGTGCTCTTTCGAGCAAGCTTTTCATGCTATTTCTTGATTAGAGTATGCATTTTTATTGGTAACATACAGATTGGTGATGACACATCTCAATAGTGGAGAAACAACAAATACACTTGAGGCTTTCCCCTATAATTGAATGGACATCCCAATGGAATTTTATGATTTAAAAAGCAATGATTTTTTTGCCTTTAGCAAAGGAAATATGGCAGCTCAAACTGAGAGGACAGAATGTAACCTTGATTTCTTCATCTGTAGTTAACCATCGATTTTTCGCCGGTTAAATTTTATTACGCAAACAAGAAAACAACATTCACCGACCTTGATGCACAACTAAATTAATGTACAGAATTCCATTTTCTTAATTTTCCTCTTGCTTCGTAAAGTTATGTTTGGCGCAGATGACACGACTATAGCGTGCCAGTTGACATGTTACGTTTTAAATAAAATGTTTAAAATGAAAGCCATTTGCATACACTCTCTGACTTCAAGTGAATGTTTGATTTTCGTCACAAGCCACTGTTCAAAAAATCACTTTTACCCTTTTTTATATAAATAAAGCGCAAACTGATTAGGTCTGGTATACTCTCTGACGGGACGGCAAAATAGGCTGAGCTGCGTTTGTGTTCGTCTCTGCTGCACTCGTGACCTCATACACTCATGTGGCCATTACTTTTCGCCGATGCTTGACAACTTGTGTTGGCAGCCGCTGCCGACTGACGGCAGAGATCGAGAAATGGGGCGCTTCAAGTATTTTAACCTTAACGCACCTTAACCCTCGTAATTGGCCGCGCAGCCTCGTGATTAGCACACCTGCCAATGCGCCCGTTTGCGCTGATAAGTTTTAAAGGGACTGGAAGGAGTATCGCCAAGATTAAAACAAGTCGTCATGCGTCCACTCTGTACGTGTCGCTAACATGATGAAATATTAAACCTATGGACCATACAATACACCACTGTAGTCGGCGCTCCTTCCAATGGAGGGATAGCAAATGTCTATGAACTTTCTCTCCGGAAGTCGTCTCATGACAAGCAGACCTCGACATTAGCGGTTAGCTCCTGAACATATTGCCATACTCGAGAAGAGCAGAGAACAGCATTAAATGCAAGAAACGGTACACTTGACATTCTCATATTTCGACCCATTTCCGAATGAAATGGAATGGTTTTTAGGGGCACAGAAGCCACATTACAATGTAAAGAAAAAATGTAAACCTCTGCCCGAGTGTTCCCTCCTTGGCTACACAAACTGTCCAATGAAGGCATGTGTTTTTTCAGCCATTGTAAGAGGTTCAATTCATACAGCACTAAGACCAGCTACAATCCTTTTCTAAGTATCTGAATGCTGTTATGTCAAATTTGGCTATTGGTTTCCTGAAAATGTCCTTACTGGGATATAATTCACCTCAGTTTACTCTGCTGGAAATCCAGTGCATTGGGTATTCTTTGAGTTCTATACACAGCAGTGAATTAAAAAAAGCCTAAAAACCCTGAGCTATGGTGAAATGCCACACCAGGAATATATTTCATGAGCTGCCTTTATAAGATAGTCCATGACTTTGTGACCTACTAGACTGATTACACAATTTGCTATTCAAGGCCATCTCTGCTGCCACTCGGAGCACACAGGATGGCGGAATAGCTCAGGGTGGAGCTGGGCCCTAATTGGGCGGCTCCATCCTTGGACGAGGATTGTATCACAACACGAGCCTGTGGCGGATTTCTCCTCTCCCCGGCCGTCAACTGTGATCGGCTAATGTGCACGGAGTGAGCTTACGCCGTGTACCAATTGTTCAGGCCGCAACTCCGATTAGCACGGCAACTCCGATTAGCACGGTTGGCTACGTACGGTGCGAAAGAGGTTCAACGTACATTGATACAGGCCAGGATTGTGCTCTGCTTCAATGGCGAAAACCAAAGAATCACTGTGATGGTCCATTACCCGCGACAGAACTCTCTGGCACTGGAAAATCCACGAATCGCGCCAAAGTACTCCACGAACAGCTCACCACTGCAAGTGCCGTTCTCTCATAAACCGGAGTAAACAAAAAGTCAACATTCTTTGGAGAGTGCGGTCAATGCTGGCGAGAATGTGTGGTGTGTGATTTTGTTGCCGCCCGGGCGTTCACAGTGTTCCTGGAGGTGTTTAATGCGTGGCCGTTAAAATGCGTTTGCATTTTTGATTTCACAATCGCCTGGGTCCATGGCAAAGAGATCTATGAGGCCTGTAAGTGCATAAAGAGAAACATGTGCTGCATCTGGTTTATATTGCCTTCACGCGATAAGTATGTCCGAGAAACGAAAGCCAAATGCCCTTTAGGAACACTACTTGGCTTTTTACTAATGGTCAAAAGCTGTTTAGTGTACCTCTTTCGATAAACACATGAGGGATGAGAATCCAGCTGCTGCTTTGTTACAACAGCGAATACATAGTTCCACAAAAAATAATTTTACCAGTGCTGGGTTTTTTTTTATAAAAAGGAATGCAAGGTCCCTCCAGCGTAGTATTCGACAAAGAATCCGCAGATGTTTATACTCGACATGAAACACATTATTACGGTTAATAAAATAAACCTTGCGAAATGCGCTGTATAATTGTACTTCTGAAAGCTAATCAACCATGAGTGCGTGCAAAAGATTCAGCTTTGCCTTGAGGATCTATACATTATTTGACGTAATCAAGATTGCAGGACTTAAGACAATTCTGCAGATAACCATGCCATTTGTTTTACCACATTAACAGTACCACTTTTAGAAACAATCTCTGAATGGATTCATTAAATGTGTGCGTTAGCATTACATCAAAACCTCATCTAAAACTGTGCCGGTGTTTTGGTCAAAAAAATTTGTAATCGCCTAATTATCTACACATTATTTAAAATTGTTATACGTAAGGTTTTAGCTTCATAATTTTTTCATAGTTTTACATCAATTTTAACACGTACGTTTTGTCACAACTCATTTAATACCAGGATAAGTGTCTGTTTCTGAGACAACATTCTTAAAGTGTGCGTGTTTTTTTAATGAATACATTAATAATAATAAAAAACTTCTTAAATAAATTATTCAATATCTTTGTCTTTGCAAAACACGCACACAATGACATAGAGGGGGGCAAACTTTGAAAAATGTTCGTGAAAAATCACGTAAGATTTAACACGTTTCGCAAATAGTCCACCTGTGTTTAGCAAAGCTATTATATAACTGACTAAATACGTTTAATTGAGCTTGAATCGTAATGCTGTGACAATGCGAGGGCACTTTTGCAGGATTGTGCGTTGGAACTCAGGTGCGGAAAACCAAGAGGCCTTGTGTGTTGATAGAGATCATATTCGGTTTAGGCAATAACATTCTATGAATTACGTACTATATTATTTGTTTGGTTAAATCTGATTGTAAATAGCATATACATTTGCACTGTGAATTATGCAAGAACAGTGAGGATAAAAAAAAATTATCACAATACAAACTCAAGCTGGATATTTTGATATAAATTAAATATTTATTTAAGTTCCTTCTTTAGTGACATAGTACTGTACTACTCAAATCGGTGACATTTATATTTCATCGTGCCGAGTTCTTCAACTAGCGTTTACAAGATAAGTATTTTACATCACGTATTTTGCTCATGGGGGAACAAAACGCTGGCTAAGAACACAACATCTCACATTGCAGTAGCAGTCATGGCCTTGCAGTCATGCAAATAATTGCAATGGAGAAAAAATCCCTGATTATTGCTTTCATTCGTGAAAATAATTCAAACAAGAGGAACATCACTGAACAGTCTTCATATATAGCACTCCATAAAGAGTACAGTATTCAAACAATGTGTTTTAAATGAAAGTGAGCTGTTGCTATACCTCCCTCGCTGTGCACTGCAAGGACATTTAGACAAAAAAAATCTCATCTTTATTGAGTGGAATAGCACTGGGTCACTGCTGCTGTGTCTATGCCGTGTTATTAAGCCTGACCTCCTGAGCGTAATGCTAAGAGACCAGGTTGAATAATGGATGTCCTTTATCCAAGAAGGCCTCAGTTAGTCTCAAGACCCTTCCATTAGGGTCTTGTGTTAGGATATTTGGATAATAAACGTGCGTTTTATACGTGGAACGAAACTGTTGCATCCAGAGAAAACATGATGCATGTAAAATTATAATATTTAAAAGTCAAAATTTACAAATAGGTCAAGAACCCACTTCGCTGCAATGCCATCTTCTGGCTCCCTCACCGCTCTCCGGGTTTGAAGTGACATACCTTGCCTGCAAAACGCCGAAGGTTTCTTAAAGACAGACTTTCCCTTGCCACAGGAACGTGTAATTCCCACTGCTAGCACAGGACTAAACATGAGATGAGCAGTGTTTCTCACGGGTAATTATGGAGTAAACCATTTTCACTGTTTTGTTAATTCTCTTTCAGAGTTATGCGAAATCATTCCTTGCTTTGTTATTCCTTTAGCTTGGCATTCTGTGTACAGTATTAAAAATGACTACAGAATTTGAGGAAGTGTTGTGATTTTACCACTGCAGCAGACAGAACCACACATTAGGAAGGTACTGGATGTATGCACTTTTAAATCTAGATTGAAAACTCATTTCTTTAAAACTGCCTTTTGTTTTTAGTTTGTTGTCGTTCCCCCGCACCTCCGATAACCACGGTTGGCTACGTACGTTGCAAAATAAGTTCAACACACACATACTTCCAGAGTCAGCATGACTGCAAAAAACAGGCCTCACTCCCAAACTAAGGTGATACGTAAACAATTTCATGAAAAAATTACAGGCTTTGCAAATCCACTGCTAAACGAAGGCCTCACGATGCTATGCTGTTCATGGGGGTTGTTTGACTATATATATTCTTGGTTCTTTAGGTAAAGTCACGTAGATAGAAAACAAAAATGTAAATTAAAAGCAAACATTTTTTATTTTTGTTTTCTATGTACGTGATTTTACCAAAAGAACCAATACTATGAATTCCTGCAATCACGAAAATTTTAAGTCTAAATTGTTTGCCTATATTTTACCACGTTGGTCAGTGTGGGTTAGTGAATGGGATATCCTGGCCTGGTCAAGGCCACCCATGTTAGCCATAGCCAGATATCCAGGAATCGAACTCGGGTCAACGTATTAATAGTGCAGTGCTCAACCACTCGGTGCATTGCTCCACTCCATCACACAAATTACTTATACACTTTAATGTCAATAAATGGGGCATGATTAATTTAGTGCTTATTAATATCAACTGAGGTGGCAATCGAACAATACTTTCTAAAATTATAGAGCAGAAAACGATGTTGCACATGTATTTTGCTTGAAAACATAAAACACTGGACAACCAAGAAATACAATCTTCTGTCAAGCCTCCTTTTCGGATGGTTCGGTTGCTCAGGTGTTAGGGCACTGCGCTCTGAACCAGGTCACTGGAGCTTAATTCCTGGTCACCAGCCGGCACTGACCAGAATGGTCTAACAAATACCCAAAGGCTTGGAACTTCATCCAGCAGTGGATTGACACATGGTTGTGCATTGTCATGAATATTTTGTTGCTCTAAAGGAAATTAACGTTATACTGTACTGCCCATTCTTGTAATGGGGCGTTACATCTGTAAACACGTTCCATTTTCACAAGCTATTCTACAACACTTTAGATATAGCATTCAACAAATATGAATTAATTCCATTCCCAGGCCATATACCTTAATTAAACCATACATTGATATACATCATAATAGATCGGTGGACGTACGCTGCAGATGGTGAATATATAAATGTATAACTATATATATGGTCACAGAAAACACTGACAAGCTTAAGCAGATAATTTATATACAGCACAGAAGTGCAGAAGATGATTGTGCCATTAAGTATCCGATGCTCTCATGCGTGACGTGAAGTACTGTACCAGCAATTCCGACCCTCACGAAGTAACTGTTCCATGCAGCTGACTCGCAAACAGAAATCCCAAGGACACCTGTTGATGGGAGCCTTCCTCAGAGAGAAAACACGGCACAGCTTCAGGCAAGGTGGTCATTCACCCCACAAGGGATTCAGGTAATCAAAACCCACAGGCTCGTTCAAAGTCACGCAGGGAGATCTTTGTTATAGCCTTCCATTAACATGGTTTCCCTCAAAGTCATCACGGAATAATATATTTACAATTCAAGGGCAGTTCTTTCTGCGTCTCATTCACCAGTTAAGTGTCTTGCATATACGTTTTTCACACACGCAAAAAAACCGCCAAAGTTAATTATGTACTTCATATTCTTTGGGTCTTTTGGTAAAGCCACGTAGATAGAACAAATAATAAAAATAATAACAATATCACGACGTTTCGATCGCAACACAAGCAATCATCATCAGGTGAAAAATAAGGTGGGAGAGTTTTAATTTTAGAACTTTCGTGACTGCAGGAATTATTATTTGTTTCTTTCGGTTAAGTCACGTCTAAAGATAAAATAATAAATTAAATTAAATAATAGAATACGACGTTTCGATTGCAACACAAGCAATCATCATCAGGTATAATGAAATAGCGACATAAAATCTAACCAGAAAACTATAGACAGACATATTAGCAGACAGATATCACCAAGATACATAGAGAGAGCAACACAGGTAACAGAGAGAGGTGGTCGTCTCTGTGGGGTGGCCTTAAATAGACAGAGGAGGGAGGACGCAGAGAGAGGGAGGGGGGGTTAGAGAAAAAAATTAGCATATCAATGAGTGGACAACCAAACGTGTTGCTGCAAGTGCGATGACACGGCAAGCAAGCCTGAAAAACCAACCAGGCTATGCGTTAATTGTGTGTTGACCGACCCTCTGTGTTGTATTACATTACATTTCGATATTTTACTAGGTTATTTAATTTTAGTGTGTCCTTCTCCTGAGAATATATGTTGGGAGCGCTGCTAAGGCAGGGAGTTATAAAGGTTTGAGATGAGTGTAGCCCAAGGGTTAGTGGGCGGGGCTAGAGATGAAATTTGCATGTAAATGTAAGATCAGAGAAATCTTAACAAATGAAGCTGCGGGGGTGGCAATTGTATTGTGAGAGATTAGCATGTCAATGTAAGAAATTTGCTTGTAAATGTAAGCACGGAGAGAGCTCGGAAAGAGCCATCGCCACATGGAGGTGGAAAAGGATGGCAAGCAGCCATTTACTAACACAGCTAATGGTGGCTCTCTCCGTGCTTACATTTACAAGCAAATTTCTTACATTGACATGCTAATCTCTCAAAATACAATGGCCACCCCCACAGCTTCATTTGTCAAGATTTCTCTGATCTTACATTTACATGCAAATTTCATCTCTAACCCCGCCCACTGACCCTTGGGCGACACCCATATCAAACCTTTATAACTCCCTGCCTTGGCAGCGCTCCCACCATATATTCTCAGCAGCTCTCCCGCTATATTTTCACCTGATGACGATTGCTTGTGTTGCGATCGAAACGTCGTGATATTGTTATTATTTTTATAAATTATTTTTATTATTTGTTCTATCTACGTGGCTTTACAGAAAAACTGAAAGAATATGAATACCTGCAGTCACGAAAGCTTTAAGTCAAGATTTAATTATGTACGTCCTACAAATTACCTTGGATTTTTTTAAATGAAAAATAAATCAGTTTCTTGTGGAATGCTTTGATTCACCGTAGAGTAGCAACGAAAGAAGTAGTCATAATATCTTATAAAAAATTCCAGTGCGAGTTTATATGTGTGAAGGCCTTTCTGTAATTCATAGCAAATGTGGCGCAGTATACATTAAGAGGGGCTCATAATAAGAATCCCGTTTAGACCCTCGAACGTGGTAATTCAGCGATAATTCATTCGCGGTGGCTATCCCTTATTACTGCTGAAGACTGCTGTGCACTACTATCGTGTTGTGATCTTGCCAGTAGCCATAGGAGGCTCCCTCACAGGTGAAACATCACTGCATGCAAGCCATTTGCAGTGATCATCTTGAGCATATAAGTTTACTCTTACTGTCACCGATATATTCATTAAAATGAAATAGGCGCTGCCTCATCATTCTAGAAATGCTTTGTAAACAAAACGTTGAAGGTGGAAACCATAATTTCAAGGCACTAATGTGTATAAATGATTAATTGTATTTAAAACACTGTTAAAATACTCCAACATATACAGGTACGAAAGACGTACAATGGGCAACTATTTAGTGGCTAAAATATATTAGACACTGAAATAGTACAAAAGTAAATTACCTGTAGAAGCCCAAATGTACAATTTATTTATTGATGTTTGATAGTCCACATATTCATGACATATAATGCCCATAAATGAAATATAATTTGATCTTTTTTTTCGATCAAGCACAGTGTTAACTAACGTGTGTCGAGTAATTTGAGCACTCGCTAGAGAAATATATTTCAAAACTATAATGGTAAAAAAAAAGTAAAAAATTTAACCAAACAGCCCAATTAATTTAATGTGCACTAACATTGAGAAAATACACAGATGAGAGGAATGTTAAATCATTATAGAGATACTTTAAACATAGTAGAGAGTTCATGTTCTTGGTTCTTTCGGTAAAGTCACGTATATAGAAAATAAAAATAAAATAATAAAAATAAGTAAAATAATTTTTTTAAATAAAATAATTAATTGAAAATAATAAAAGCAAAAAACCCACGACGTTTCGATCGCACCACAAGCGCTCTTCATCAGGCGGAGAGAAAAGAAGGGGCAAGCTTCCAAATGCAACTGCTTATACGGGGTTCCAAAATGAGTGGGCAGGGGACGAGAGCTGGTAGGAGGTCTGCGCGGCGCAAACAGCACGGGCGGGGCAGCCAGTCAGCCAGTGCCAATGTAAGAGTAGACAATGGGGAGAGGAAGGGTTTAGAGATAGGGAGAGAGAGAAGGGGGGGGGGGGTAGAGATGGGAGGAGGGCATTGCACCTCGCTACACACATCCACACTGCTGACGGTAGGGGTTGACAAGAAAACACAAATAAAGTCACGACTCAAAGTGGTTGATGACATCTTTCCAATGATTTCTGAGTTTAAAAGCGTCGTCTCGGTTGAAATTGTTTGTGTCTATATATATGGATGGCTTCGTGAACGAATCTTTGTCGATAGCCAGTCAGCTTGCAAAGTACCATTGTCTTCGAGAAATCAATTTCGTGTGAGCCAGCCGCAGTAAAGTAATGATCAGCCACGGCAGAAGTATTGGTCCTGCCGTGTTTCAGATCTGCCTTATGTTCACGAACATGGTCCGAGACATGTCGTTTAGTTTCCCCAATGTAACTGCTGCCGCAGATACAGCTTAGTAGAGAGCAAAAACATTCATTAAAATGTATTGGGTACTAATGGCGCAATGATTATTAGGCGGCTCGTCCTCATTCCACTATAGGACTGTGAACATGTAACATTTCTATGGCAGGGGCCAGTCTTGAGGCCGTTTGGTGACTTTCAACAAAGCGGTACTCAATCCACCTCATACGACGGAATGATCTATAATAATCATGCCCTTTGATTTTCAAGAAAAGGCTCAATGAGGATTTTTTTTCCAGGAAGGTCGAGCATTAAGATGTTTGGTCAATTACATTGATGAGCGTTTGGTATCTGGAAGAAAATCGTGGTGTGGTGGAGAAAATCCAACACACATACAGGGGAATAAAAACAAGAAAGCTCCGCAGAGATGGAATCAATCAGCTCGCTATACTGCCATCTTCTGGCTACTACTCAGCCCAATGGATTTGTGTGATCCACCAAACCTAAAACTATAAACTAAACAATTTTTTATTTTACCAGGTAAGGCCTACTGAGCTATATAGCTCTTTTTCAGAAGCGATCTGGCCACAAATGATAGCTCTACAATGTGGTTTATATCTGAAAATTGATTGCAGCCAAATACTCTAAACACATGTTTCTAAATGTGGAGGGAAAAACCGGAGGAATCGGAGAAAAATCCACGCGACCAAGGAAAGAAAGACACACAAACTCCAATTATACAGGTGTAATGCGAGCGTAAGCGGGGTTTCACTGCTCGGCTCTGGGCCAATCATACGGCCCAGGGTATTGGGGGGCGGGGCCCAGTATGGGGGCATATGTGAAGGTCCGCCGCTCACCTCGGGTCCAATCGAATGCGAGGTGAGCAGGGACAGAACCTAATGGCGGAGCCAGCGAGGCGCTATGCGGAGGGCGGATCTGGAAGGTTCGGTGAAGGGCGTGGTGAGAGGGAGGAGACAAGATCACGAGGTGAAGGGAATATAGGTGGGATCCCGGAAGGGCTCCGGGTCAGTTGGTAGAGTCACGAAGCTGGACCACGTTGGGTGGCCGGAGGGGATCCGCGCCATCAGCCACGTGTTTGGAGGAGCTTCGAGCACACCGTCGGCCAGCAGTGTGCGGGAGTGGGGGAGCGGAGCGACTGATGGAAGAGCGCGTGTGGTGCACGTGTGAGGAGCAGCTGGTCTGCTGTCTGGACCAGCGGAGTGCGAGCGTCAACAGAAATAAAGAGTGACGGAGACCAAGCAGTGTGTCGACGAAGTCTTTTATTACACAGGCGTCAGGGTCAGGATCGAACCCACGACCTCCTGTAATCCAGGCGATGTAGTTAACATTGCCAGTGCAGCGCCTTAACCTCGATTCCAAGTTGCAGGATCACAAGCGTTACACCACTGTGGCTGGCTCAAAACAATGTTCAATGAGTTGACCTCCAACTGAGACTTTAATCTACTTCCCTTCTCAACTGGGATATAGGCACTGTCACAGTATCACCCAGCTGGATATGAAAAGGAATACGTCTCGATCATCAGCTGGGTGATACTGTGGCAGCATAGATAAACATTCATGGGCAAAGAAGAAAAAGTAGAATTGATTTTCGTATTCCAACAAGTATATATTTTTGGTTTAAGAGAAAGAAGAAGTATGCATTAAACCAAATATTTTACTGAATATCCACGTTGCACAGTGTGGGAATATTTCTATGTCCTTTCCTGCGTGGAGGGGCAGTGGTTGTAACTCTCTCACTGTACCCTGCAAAGCACAAAACGTTCACACAAAAGAGGTAAAGCTTAAAATAAAATACATACAGTATACCACCCTGACCATATCGTGGCTCTGGTTTTCTCTGAGGTGCGTGGTGTGTATTGGAGCACAGAACGCTCATACACTTATTCAAACTAAACACTGCCAACGTTTTGAGGGCACCGGGGCTTCCCGTGCCACATCGGTCCCAATTCTTACCGCCACAGATGTGTGAAGCGAGCAATGACGAGCTCGAGTCGGCCACATCATGGGCCGATACTATTCGTTTCACATCACACACGACGGGAACATAGATGCGATGGAAATGAAGTGTTGAGGACGGTTCCCATGTTTTGCAGAGCAATACAACTGAAAAAGTCCCTATACTGTGTTTAGGAAAAAATATATAACATGCAGATGCCAATATAACACTATATCTGTCATACATGTGATACAGATAGTGTATCACTAGGAATCGATAGAGAGAGGCATGCACCACCTGGTAAAAATAGCAGGCGGACATCCCTTACGAATGAATTCTAGAATGTGTGAAATCTTGCCCCCCCCTCCACACCGTTACTGATGAGAGGAATGTCTGTCGCTCTGTGGAGTGGGAGATCGTTTTATTGCACCTGTAGTGACATTTTCTAAAGTCGTGCAATTACATGTTTAGCAGCTCTAAGAAACTGAGACTTATGCTAGACAAAGCTACCTTTGTCTAAAAACCCGTTTGGCTTTTTTAGGGAACAGTATAGAATACACGACTTTCATATATACTGCTTGCTATCTTAAGTTAATTCCAGGATTGCCGATGTCTAGAGATAAAAGCAAGAGCCCGAGAATGTAACTCCAAGGCGATATTTAGGTAAACAATTTGAAGACATATCAGAATGGGAATATTTATTTATACTGGAGAAATCCGATGAGCTATGGGGGTCTTTGTCACAGTTGTCCTGTAGGAAACATTGGGTAAGAACGTTACAACAACAAACAGGGACACAGCTCGGGCTGCATCGGAGCCCAGAACCAGCCAGGCCATCAGCGCACCCCTTGGGGTTTTATTACAAATGGGGGTCGAGGTGCTATTTAATTATATTCTCCAGAACCCTGGAGAGAATACACACATTTGAGATTGATCTACGGTTATATACCAATACTTCACCACACTCGTATTAACGTACCTTTCTGTTTTTAATATGAAGGTGAAGTGTTTTTTTAATTGAAATAATAAAGCGTTTTTTTTTATTGGTCAGGCAAACAGGAAGAACACCAGGTTGTTAGGAGTATAAGGCCACAGCGAAGCATCTTTGGTTGATAGCAAATGCAGCTTTCATGAACAAAGCTTGCAGTGTAGTATATTTCAGTTTACAATACAATTTAGTAACTAAATATGTCCATATGCTCTCATTGCAGCAGCAAGTTCCCATTGGTGAGATCATGAGTTCTTGGAACGACTCGAGCCGTTATCCCTGTAGGATAAATAACACGAGCGTTGCTTGTGAAGAACCACTTTCCGCACAGTGATCCCATAAAAGGAATAAGTTCAACTGCAGCAACAAAAATTCCCACAACAGGCTTTTGGTCATCGATGGAGGACAATATAGCCCTTCGGAGATCAATATGAAACCATAACACATGATACAGAAATAACCATAATAACATAGTGGAGTAATTATTCACGGATCTCTGTAGAATGGAATATTATCATCACCTATTATCAATCCACTGCTGGATGAAGGTCTCCGCCAAGCAGTCGCTATCCCTCATGGTTTTGTAAAACAATGATGAATCTACTAGCTCTTGCACACGAGCTGCTTTCATCACTCTATCTCCATAGCAGACATTCTCTTGGGTATGTTATCTCTTTTGGCTGCCACTCCATTTTTCATCCCAACCACTAGCCATCATCCCTTGTACGGACGTCTCCTGACCAACCTCGCAGCAGCGGCTTTTTGCTGGCCACTGCATCACACACTTTCTGGAATGCTCTTCCTTCCGATATGAGGAAGCCACTGGAAGCTATGCACTTTTAAATCTAGATAGAAAACTCATTTCTTTGAAACTGCTTTTTGCGTTCAGTTTGTTGTCCTTTTCCCGCACCTCCGATTAGCATGGATGGCTACATACGGTGTGAAAGAAGTCCAACATACATACGTACATACCAGGTCCACTTACTTTTCTTGGCAGGCAATATGATCTAAGTTGCACATTGCCCAAACATCACCTGTCATATCTGTCCTTAAAAGGCAGTGTTATTAACGGATGATTTGAGTTTTTTTGTTATGTTGTGCTTGTGCACCATTCCAACCCACTATCACCAAATAATATGTTTAAGTTGCATATGTTTATATGAAAATAACAAAACATGTGTCGTGACATAGCGCTGACTGTTGGACAGCAGCAGCAACTGCAGGTGAGCACTTAGCGCACCCGCCGCTGAGCATTTACGCGGGTGTGCCGGCAGGGCAGAGGAATTGGGGCAAGGGTCATTGTAGACCTCGTGTGGAAGCCCATAGAACCCTCTAGAGGGTTCGAGAAGGGAGGCGCGGCGAGGGCGGAGCCAAACCGCGCCGAGAGGAATATAAGCAGCGGAGAGCGAGAGCTCTGGGCTACCGGTTCTGGGATTGGACTCGTCTCGTCGTCGTCATCATCATCGTTGCCCTCGTCGCTGCCGCCTTCGCCCAATCATTGCGCGTCCGGACAGTAGTTGGCTGTCACGATCGACGCCATTGGTGCAACGTGAACAGGGTCGTGTCTGGGACGGGGCATGCAGCAGCAGGGTCGTGTGTGAGAGAGAGGGCCCGAGTGGTGGCATGAGCTCGGCAACAACAACAAATAAAGAGGGCAGAGCGGTGCCTCCTTCGACCACCTCGTCTCAGGCTGACTTTCGTGTGCGTCGCACACCACCCGCACGCACAGACGACACTACACATGTATGGACGCCAGGAAATCAATTTCTAGGTATAGTGGAAGAAGCTCCAAATGTCACACTTAACAAAGTACCGACTGCCTTTCCCAATTTGAAATATGGGGAAGCTCCTGGATCAGATATAATAACTGGACATCATCACAGAAGTGGAAAGAGTTGTTGAAACATAATTAGTGAAAAATGTTACTAGATGTTTACAAAAAATACCTATATCGTGGAATGATGCCTCATTCTTTTAATTAACGAAACAAAGTGAGACGATTATTTTGTTTCGGTAATGAGTTTACACTTTGCAGTTGTTTTGTCCACAAAAGAAGAACATCAAGGACACTGTGTTTACAATGTAATGAGTTATGCATGCTGTGTGAGTGTGCCAACACTCCTCATATGGAGCACCCAGTTCCAAAATCAGGGCTGGTTTCGTAAAAGAGATCTCACTTCACAGCACGTGGCATCACGTGAGGTGGAACGTGATCACACTCAAACATTTGTGTTTGGACCAAAACCCCTTTTCAATTTGAGCTTTTGCTGAGACTATTATTATTTTCAACCAGCGACTATTTCAGCTTCAGTTTCGGTTGATGTAAATAACACTCGGCGCTTCGCTGGAGCTTGGGTCTTGGAACATCATCAAGGCAAGCAGTAGGGAAGCCGTGGACCTGCTGTGGACTCCCTGACGATATGAGCCCCACGCCATTATGAACCTGGCTTAACGCATATCTGTGCCTGCTTTGTCACATCCCCGCACAGCGTTGCGTCCGAACGGACACCATCATTCAATTGTACGCGCATCCTGCGTGATTCATGTGCAGCAGTTATGTATTTGACGCACACTGTGCTGTTGCCATGCTTACACACTTGGCAAGCGTGTTTTTGCAGAGGGAATTTGTTTCATCATCTCTACTGTGAGAGGAATAGATGTTATAAATTCCATATGGTGGTTATACTTCACCCAAGGATATTAAATATGCATAATTTGGGCGAGAGTTCCATCTAGAGGTGGCTTATCAGCCTGCAGTATTTATAAAAGCAAACAAGACTTATGCAGCAAAGCAAGTAATGGTTCATTCGCACGTTTTTGCTTTTTATTTACTTGTTTAAATCAGCACATGGATGACTTTATAATGTACTGACAGACCTTGACATTAAGAGAGCATTACAAGCTGTCAGATAATAAAAGAGGAGTTTAATATTATATAAGATATAAAATAAAGCCATTGTCGAGTGTGTGGAGAAAAAGTGAATGCCATTTAATAATTGTGATGATAAACACACCTGACAAACGAATGCCAAACACATGGAATAATAATTGTATATTCTATTTATTAATGAACGATGTTCGCTGCGGCTACACACATGCGAGATCAAAACCAATAACAAAGCACACCTGCATGAATGGAGAAAAACCAAACATTAGCGTGACTGGCAGCTTCCACGATCAGTTTGTGGTGTAACTCTTAGTGGACTACAGATGCACGCAACGACTCTTGACAGTTATTTTTGGCTCGAGTTTTTTGTCAATGCTACCATATTTATAGTTGAATCGACAGTTCTTTAGCAGTGTGAGCATGCATTGACCCAAGTATTGATTAGCTTGAATTGCTGTATGTCATGCCATTTCCTTTGCATTGTCGTTGAATGTGTGCATAGCTGTTGTCAAAGTCCCCTGTGCCTGAAAGTCAATGTTATTATTAATTTAGTTTTTTTCTTTAATAAAATATTGGCTTCGTATTCTAAATATCACATCTACATGATTTAACAGCGAAGCATTTCGTATAGCGACCTCCAAAAATTACATCCTCTAGTATTTTACTTGTGAACAAAAATGCATTGCAGTACTGTATACGGAATGAAAGGCTTGGCAGGGTGGTGGTGGCAACACTTTGTGATCGTTAACCAGAAATCCCTGGGTTCGATGGCCGACTCGGGTTCATTTTTCCACATGGAGTTTGCGTCTTCCCAATGTTCTGCATGGGTTTCCTCCGGGTTCTCCGATGTCCTTCCACAACAAACAAAAAACCCCAATGTAAATTATACTGGCCAAAACATCCCAATGTACAGTGAGGGAAAAAAATATTTGATCCCCTGCTGATTTTGTACGTTTGCCCACTGACAAAGAAATGATCCGTCTATAATTTTAATGGTAGATTTATTTTAACAGTGAGAGACAGAATAACAACAACAAAATCCATAAAAACGCATATCAAAAATTTTATAAATTGATTTGCATTTTAATGAGGGAAATAAGTATTTGACCCCTCTGCAAAACATGACTTAGTACTTGGTGGCAAACTCCTTGTTGGTGTAATATTGTAAATTACGGCGGGAGACCACTTGACGGGTAGCACACTTTATTAACTCTTTCCTTGGGCACAATAACACGTGTGGACACTACAGCTCACGCTACACGTTCCACCCGGCTACACACACACGGGCTCTCCAGCCCCGTAGCTTCCAGGGGAACCTACAGACCCACCCCAGCTTGGGTATGGGTCACGACCACTGGGTCCCGTGGCCCGGCCCTCACACGGACGTCCGGCCCCGGGTCCCAAGGTCCCGCCTCTGAGCCACACAGGGTCCCGGCCCTTACAAGGACAGCGGGACTAGGGGTCTCAGGGCCCTATCTCTTCCTCCTCCGTCTTCCGTCTTCACTGGTCACCAACTCCTCGAGCGCCCGCGCGCACCGCCTTATATAGCCCTCCGCTCCCGAGGAGCCTATGCGGACCGCGATGTGAGCACCCACCCTAGTCGACCAATCACGACGCGCTGCCACACGATCCGTTTTTCCCGCGCGTGTTACCACCACACAACTAATCACCCCGCGCTGCCACACGATCCCTCCCTGTCAGCGTGCGTCACCAACACACAGCCAATCACCACCACATAACCAATGACCCCACGCTGCCCTATGATCCCTCACTGTCAGCGCGCGTCACCGACACACAGCCAATCACCACGCGCTGCCACACGATCCCTACTGCCAGCGCGTATCACCACTACATTGGCAATCACAGAGGTCAGACGTTTCTTGTAGTTGGCCACCAGGTTTGCACACATCTCAGGAGGAATTTTGTCCCACTCCTCTTTGCAGATCTTCTCCAAGTCATTAAGGTTTCGAGGCTGACGTTTGGCAACTCGAACCTTCAGCTCCCTCCACAGATTTTATATGGGATTAAGGTCTGGAGACTGGCTAGGCCACTCCAGGACCTTAATGTGCTTCTTTTTGAGCCACTCCTTTGTTGCCTTGGCTGTGTGTTTTGCGTCATTGTCATGCTGGAATACCCATCCACGACCCATTTTCAATGCCCTGGCTGAGGGAAGGAGGTTCTCACCCAAGATTTGACGGTAAATTGCCCTGTCCATCGTCCCTTTGATGCGGTGAAGTTGTCTTGTCCCCTTAGCAGAAAAACACCCCCAAAGCATAATGTTTCCACCTCCATGTTTGACGGTGGGGATGGTGTTCTTGGGGTCATAGGCAGCATTCCTCCTCCTCCAAACACGGCGAGTTGAGTTGATGTCAAAGAGCTCCATTTTGGTCTCATCTGACCACAAAACTTTCACCCAGTTGTCCTCTGAATCATTCAGATGTTCATTGGCAAACTTCAGACGGGCATGTATATGTGCTTTTTTGAGCAGGGGGGCCTTGCGGGCGCTGCAGGATTTCAGTCCTTCACGGTGTAGTGTGTTACCAACTGTTTTCTTGGTGACTATGGTCCCAGCTGCCTTGAGATCATTGACAAGATCCTCCCGTGTCATTCTGGGCTGATTCCTCACCGTTCTCATGATCATTGCAACTCCACGAGGTGAGATCTTGCATGGAGCCCCAGGCCGAGGGAGATTGACAGTTAATTTGTGTTTCTTCCATTTGCGAATAATCGCACCATCTGTTGTCACCTTCTCACAAAGCTGCTTGACGATGGTCTTGTAGCCCATTCCAGCCTTGTGTAGGTCTACAATCTTGTCCCAGACATCCTTGGAGAGCTCTTTGGTCTTGGCCATGGTAGAGAATTTGGAATCTGATTTATTGATTGCTTCTGTGAACAGGTGTCTTTTATACAGGTAACAAGCTGAGATTAGGAGAACTCCCTTTAAGAGTGTGCTCCTAATCTCAGCTCGATACCTGTATAAAAGACACCTGGGAGCCAGAAATCTTTCTGATTGAGAGGGGGTCAAATACTTATTTCCCTCATTAAAATGCAAATCAATTTATAACATTTTTGACATACGTTTTTATGGATTTTGTTGTTGTTATTCTGTCTCTCACTGTTCAAATAAACCTACCATTAAATTATAAACTGATCATTTCTTTGTCAGTGGGCAAACGTACAAAATCAGCAGGGGATAAAATATTTTTTCCCTCACTGTAGGATCCTGCTGAAAAATATTTTTTGGACTCAGTGTGGTGGCTTCTGTGTAAATAAGTAATTATTGCTGGATAAACAAAATTGTACGACGTTTTTACTTTAAACAAATGGCAAAAAAAAGACTACAAATAAATAAGATACCGAAAAATGTTCCTTTATAGTGCCCACTTGATGTGAAACTGGTGTGTGCTGGCTGTGGGCCAAGCTGTGGTGCGTGAACGAGTGAGAGCGCTCTCATTTTTGACATCTAAAAACCACGAAGTGAAACATTCCATGACCACTCTTCGAGCAGCTTTATGAAGGACCAGACATTTGAAGTTGCCAAAAGTAACGCTATCAAAGGAAACTGGCTTGAAAGATCTTACAAAAGGTAAAATAAGGATGGATTAGTTTAACACGTGTTCAGATCAACAGCAAATATGACACCAGAACGAGGCAGACGGCCATTAGTAGCAGACGTAGAAACGTGAGATGATGATTTAAAGTTAGGATTGTTGGGAGATGGTAGATGGCCAAACTGTTAAGTTAAACAGGGATGAAAGGTCAAAGGGTTGGTGGTTCTTAAAACAGAGGCATGGATTAGAATAGAGGGTGGAGAATTTTAAATTTGGTTTCAGTGAGATGATGAGAAAAAGTAAGGTTGCCAACGTCCGTGCATTTGTAGATGAGTAACGCGCGGGGGGGTGGAAGCGGTGTGCACGCATGTGCGAGTTACGGACAGTGAGGTCGCATCGGGACGACAGGTGCTGCGAGAGAGAGCAACGGAAAGGAGATGGCTAATTAAGATGCATAGCAGTGAATGGCTGGCTGCAAATGCAGGCGCGGAACAGGCGCCAGGTTTACGGGAGATTTAGGCGATAGCGGCGGAAGCCACGGGCGTAAGGCGACGGGAGGTCGCCAGCTTAATTAATGAGGAGTTAATAAGGAGTTGAATATACACGGGAGCGTGAGAGAGAGAGAGTTGAGTTGGTCGGAGTGAAGACGAGGAAAGACGAGAGAAGTCCCAGGCCCCGCTCTCCACACCTCGCCCTCTCCAGCGGTAATGGCTTAACCCCCACTGGAGGCAAGGGCGAGGTTGGAGAGGCGAGGGGAGGAAGGCTAGCAGTAGAGAAACTAGCGGAATCCTAAGTGTGAGCGTGCGAAGCTAGTAGTAGAAAAGCTAGCAGAATCCTAAGTTGCGAGCATGCGAAGCTAGCAGTAGAGAAGCTAGCAGTGTATAGCGGAAGGCTAGCAGTAGAAAATCTAGCAGAGTGTATAGTGTAAGGCTAGCAGGAGAGAAGCTAACAGAGTGTATAGCGGAAGGCTAGCAGTAGAGAAGCTAGCAGAGTATATAGCAGAAGGCTAGCAGTAGAGAAGCTAGCAGAGTATGTGGTGGCAGAGCATGGCAGGCAGGCTAGCAGTAGAGAGGCTAGGAGAGTGGGAGCGAAGCAGGCTAGCAGTAGAGAGGCTAGGAGAGAGAGAACAGGCTAGCAGTGGAGAGGCTAGGAGAGTGAGAGAGGGAGCGAGCGGAACGAGTGGAGCAAAGCAGGCGAGCAGCGCAAGCGGGAAAATCACGACGGAGTTGCGGGGTGTCGAACCCGAGGAGTTCTGTTCAATAAAAAGTGACACAGGAGAAAAATAAGAAGTTTTCGCGTGAAATAAAAACACTACATTTGGTGTCGAAGTGGTAAAAGAACTACGCAGCCATGTCAAAGAAAGCGGCTAAACGAAAGAACTTACACGTCGACTCTTCCGATGATGAGAACGACGAGGAGATTGTTCCCACCACGGCTCCCAAGACTGTTGCTCAGCCGGCGGAACCAGAGGACCGGCTGCCCTCGGCGCAAGTGAGTGAGCATGAGGAAACTCCGGCCAGCACAACGAGACAGAGTTGGCAGGATGTTGCTGCACACTTGGAGACCACGCTGGCAGCAGTTACGTACATGTTCAACATGCTGATGGCAGCGGGCGGCGGACGCGGCTGCTCTCCACGTCGCTTCGAAAACGCCGATCGTGTCCGACCGAGCAAGCACGGGACCCGCTGTTGCAGCAGATGCGTCGGACTCGACATCGACTTCGCCGACGGGGCACACAGTTGCGTTGCGCCGGCTGCAAGCAGGTCCGCGCATTCTCCGCAGCTGAGGGTGACAGGACAGCATTTCATCTCCGCTTCAAAGCAGCGTATTGCTCCGTCGACTGGTCAGAGCACGAGGTGTTGTGGGCCCTGCCGAGGGCCCTCGATGATGACTCGTTGGCCATCTTCTACTCCATCCCCGAGGCCGATCGATCGTCACTCGCCGGTGCCTGCGCTGCGATGGTGGCTATTTACGAACCACCGTCAACCATCCGAAGGAAGTTCCAGCTCAGAAAGTGGGGTGACATGGAATTGCCCCTTGCATTCCTCATCGCTCTGTTAGCCCTCAGACGGGCGGCCTATCCTTCCATGGATCGGGCAGCTCTTGACTTGCTTGCTTTGGAACGGCTACTGATGGTGGCGAAGGAGTTGGGGGTTGTCCTCTCCGTCGCCATTGACGATGACCTGTCGTCCCTCCAAGTTGCGAAGAACATTCAGGCACATCTGGGCCTCTTGGGAAGAGCCAGCTGCGATAGCGTACACAACGTTGGAAGGGGACTCTCGATGACCATCGACAGCAGCACGGGATACACAACCGGATCTTCAAGTCCATGACGTGCAGAGATGCGGGGAGGTCGGTCGCCGGTTGGGTGGCCACCACATCGCAGACCGCCGAGGGGATATGCCTCAACCGGATGCTACAACTGTGGGCAGACGGGCCACATCACCAGGAACTGCCGGCTGTGCGTTGGCGGCCCGGCGGGAGCTCCTGCGACCTACGGCGTCAACTTCTCCTTGTCCTGAGGACCACAGGCGAGTCACGATGCATCATGCATATGGCCGTTTCATTCCTATCACTCATCCGCGCCATGTTGCCCTGTAACCGCTCATCCCGACGGGTTGTATGATGATAGTAAATGGTGTGCGTTGGCGTATTGGGCGTTCGGTACCGCGCCGGGTTCGTCGGACGTTATGGAGTTTATTCAGGGAGTAGAGGTCCGTGTGGTGATCGGCACAGGTGCTTTGGCTACCCTCATTTCGTTACCAACTTTTCGTTCGTTGCAAGCCTCACACTGGCCGCTAGAGCAGGTGGATGGGCCATGTATTGCGGCAAATGGTTGTAGTCTTGGGATTGTGGGTTGCATGATTGCTACAATACAAATAGGGGATGTACGCATGGATGGCCCTGTGTTGGTTTCCACGACTTTGGCCGTGCCGTGCTTATTGGGCGCGGATTTCTTGCGCAGGATGCCCCTAAACATTCGGCTGGTTAAGGGCTGTATTGAGGTGCCATCGGGGCAGCGTCTAAAATTCTTGACAACTTCTACAAAATATACCGCGATCAATGCTGTTGTGCAGGCTATATGTTAGGCGTTCCGCCAGCCACGCAGATGCTTGTGCCATAACGGGTGCGTAAACACTTGCCCTTGGTGAACTCGGCAAAGGGAGTCTTGTTGACCCCCTTGAATGCGGTGTTGCGGACACCCTCTTTGGTGGGGGCATTGACCGTAGTGTCAGCGAAGAGCGACCCCTTTATTCAAGTTGTTAATGCAGGGCATACACCGATTGTTATTCAGGAAGGCACCGTATTGGCACACGTGACGGCGGCCATGGGTACGGAACACACGGCATGCATGTCAGGGGAATTGGCACAGGCTTGGCCGATATGCGATGCTGAACCCAAGTGGCTGCGGCGGTTGTGTGAGGAAAATCGGGATTTGACAGCCGAGCAGCATCGTTGAGCATGACGCATATGTCGTCTGCATAATCCGAGAGCATGACGACCGCGCTCTCAGGTCCCGGGACCTTAAGGCCAGACAGATTTCGTCTCAGGTGGCATAACAGTGGCTCAATGGACAGGGTGTACAGCAGCCCCGAGAGGGGGCATCCGTGTCTGACCCCCCTTGTCACAGGGAAAGGGGCGCCGAGCTGCTGGTTTATCTTCAAGAGGCTGGATGTGCCCGTGTACAGGAGCCTAATGTGTGAGATGAAGGCCTGGTCGAAGCCGAGCGACGTTAGGAGTTTGTCCAGGTACTCGTGGCTCACCCTGTCAAAGGCCTTCTCCTGATCCAAGAAGAGGTGGCCCAAGTCCATGTTGTGCACTTCTGCAAGGGAGATTATGTCTCTGACCTTACCGATGTTGTAATATATTCACCATCCGGGGATGCAATACGACTGTTCTGGCAGGATCAGCTGACCCAGCACTGTCTTGAGACGGTTTACCAGCACCTTGGAGAAGATTTTCTAGTCAGCGCACAAGAGGGACACGGGTCGCCAATTCTCGATGAGGCGCAGGTTCCCCTTCTTGGGTAGCAGGGAGACCACCGCTCTCCTGCAGCTCTGTGGGAGTTCACCCTTCTGCAGGCTCTCCGTCAGCAATTGCAGTAGTAGTGGGCCAAGCTCATCCCAGAAGGCCACATAAAACTCAACCGGCAGACCGTCAGTCCCTAAGGCTTTACCAGCTGCGAGCCCTTTCACAGTGGTGTGGAGCTCCTGCAGGGTGACAGGGCTGGCCAGACGATCCCGCTCGGGGACTCCTAAGGTAGGGCCCCCGTCCAGTAGCTCCTGGACAGCCTCATTGTGTATGGTTTCGGCAGCGAAAAGTTGAGTCGAAATCCCTGGCGGTCTTGGCGATTTCGCTCTCAGATGTTGCTGTGTGTCCATCTGGGGTTTGCAAACTGGAAATTTTGGTGGTGTTGGCCGGTGCTTTGTTTAAGCGGAAGAAAAACTTAGAGGGAGAGTCCATCTGCGACAGGTGCTGTATCACAAAAACACGATGTGCCTGCTCGTCCGTGATGGACCTGAAAAGCCGCTGCTTCTCCAGTAGCGTCTCACCCTGCTGTGTGCCGTGGGATGAGCTCAGCTCTGCCTCTAGTGCTAGCAGCTCGTTTTGCAGTTAGCGCGTCACCTCATTATTGGTGGCACGTGCTGGCTCATGAACTGCTGACAGAGAGCCCTGACCTGCGCCTTTGTGTTGTCCCACCATAGCTGGTGGGAGCTGAAGCTGCCTTCGGCAGGCAGCCACTGAGCCCAAAAGACTTTAAAGGTTTCTCTGAAGTTGGTGTCGTCAAGCAGCTGTTCGTTGAGTCTCCAGTAGATGCTGTGCTGCTCCGCTCTGGGAAGTCGCAGCAGCAGAGACCAGGTGGTGATCGGAAAACCTGGAGGGTACGATTTTACTGTCCCCGAGCAGGTTAACACTGCTGGCATACAGTCGGTCGAGCCTGGCAAGGCTTATCCTGCCTCTGAGCCGCAGTGGCACCAAGAGTACTCCCACTGGGCTGGATGCTGTAGTCGCCACACGTCACGCAGATCCAGTCTCCGCACAAGGTCAGTCAGCTAGTGGCTGTGCGGATTCAGGGTGAGGTTCGGCGGTGTTGCGGTTGAGAGCCGGGTCGAGGGTGCAGTTAAAGCCTTCCCCCACGACGGTGAGCACGTCGTTCACGTCGTCTGTCGAGAGTGCGTCCCGCAGCGCGCCGAAGAAGAGCTTCTTCTCGGGGGCCCTGCTTAGCGCGTACACGTTAAAGCACCTGAGGCTGGATTTATTCAGGACAAATTCGAGAAAAATCAAGTGACCTTTGACGATTTGTCTGGTGCAAACCGCGAACTGAGCACAATCGCCACGCCAGCGAGGTTGTCCTCGGCATGGCTGAAAAATGCCCGGCCATCTAGAAAAGGCTGGCATTGGGCCTCCAGAGTGGCGTCGAGGTGAGTTTCCTGGAGGAGAGTCACATTTGCTTTGTGTTCCCTGACAAAGCAGCAGATCTGGTCCCACCTCTTGTCACTGCAAGCACTGTTACAGTTCAAACTAGCTACTTTAATAGCTGAAACCAAAATGTTGTTATTTGGTGGTGGTAGTGTTAACAGTAGTTGCGGGGGGGGGGGGGGGGTTACTTCTGGGCAGAAGTAAGCTCCTTCTTCGCCTTGTGCATGAACGCTTTTAGGCGGTAGCATTCCTGAGTCGAGAAACCAAACCTGTCGCTGTTACGGAAAATTTGTTAGGACGCCTTGAGGAAAGTGGTGAGGTCAGGGAAAAACGGCCCCGACCCTAACTTGACGCTTCCTGAAAGTTTTCCCGAGGAAGCTGTGGATGTCCCCAGGTGAATAATCGCACTCGCTGTTGACCTCTGGTCGCGAAGGTTCTTTTGCTCTCCCTTCGGGTGAGGTGAGCCGGCCTTCGTCGCCTTCCTGCAGCGTGGTGCCATTAGGCGCCGCACCGGCTGGTGGTTCTTCTTGCCCTGCGGTGGTGGCGGCGGGGGTGTTGGCGGCACTTGTCCCACCGTGCTGTCCTCAGGCAGGTTGCCATCGAGCATGTCTTCATGTTCATCCCCCGTAAGGCTGTCTAGGACGGCGCTCGCTGAGGGGCGTTGCTTGTCCTGCTCTGCGACTTTTGGGTAGGGCTCGTGATCGGCGGTGGCCACGCGCTTAGGGCCTCCTCCGCCATGGCCGGGCTTCATCCAGCGCTTGCACGAGGTGACGAGAGTGAAGCCCTCGCAATCCTCGTCATCGGTAGGCGGCTTTGCACGACCAGCTGCCGAGTCAGCGTCCTGCTGCTGCAGCAGCTTGCACTCGTGCAGTGGTGGCGGCTGCTGCTGAGGCTGCGGTGGCTGCGGCTGCTGTTGCTGCTGCGGCTGCTGCTGCTGCTGCCACTGCGCAGGCTGCGGCGGCTGCTGCTGCTTTTGTCGGCGCTGCTGGTGCTGTTGCTGCTCCGTGACGTTTGTTGCAAGTTGCCCGTTTTTTCCTTTTGGTTTGCCCGTGCAGTTTGCACGGGAATGCCCGAAGCCACTGCACACGTAGCAGCATGGCAGCACAGTGGACGCGTACATGGTGTAGGCGTAGCCTTCCGTCGTGTACTTAAAGTTCACGTTAAGTTCCGTGTTGTTGGCGTTTAAAATAATAAATTTTGTCGCTGAAATGACAAGACATGCACCAGTTCTGGGTCCCGTGTGCTCCAAGGCAGCATAATGATGCGGGACACAACTTTTCCAAACCGTTCAAGATCTCATTGTAGATCGGCAGTTTTGAGCATTTGCGTGGGGGAGGAGAGGTGTGCATTGCACAAAAAGATCCCCCTTGAAGGTGAGCCCAGTGGCGATGACACGCGCCACCATCTCTGCGTTGGCGAGGAGGACCACATAGCCGCGGTTCATGGGAGCCGCGGCGATGACGTTCCGCTTTCCCACACACTGTCCAGCGGTAACTATCATGTCGTCCTCCTTTATCTCAGGTGGCGGAAAGCAGAACAGTCCATGTTGGGGCGATTGAGGAAAGAGAGGAACCTCCAGCATAGCGTGGCATTGTAAATAAATAAATAAACTACCTAAATATATACGTTAGCTGCACAAATGAAAGGAGAGAACAAGACAAGAAGAGGTGGATGGAAAAGAAAAGTGGGGTAGGGGGTGCGCAGGGTGGCATCAGGAGAGAGGGGGGGGGCAGTGAAAGGTGTTTTCACGAGCGTCCCGCGGCGCGATGGGTGCTGCAGGGGCAGGGGAGCAGCAGTGCTGAAAGGAGAGGGTGAGAGCAGAGAGGAGAGGGTGAGAAAGGAGCGAAGAGGAGAGGAGAGGAGTGAGAAAGAGGAGCGATTTTAATGTTTGCAGTAGAGCAGAAGAATAGGAAGGATTTAACAGAGGGGGGAGGATGGGTGGTGGGAGCTAGGGCTGTGAGCAGGCCGCAGGCTTGCCGAGTAATGAGTGTGTTGAGAGGAGAAAGAGGTGCAGAGGTGGGAGACAGCACGACCTGTGTTGTTGGAGGCACTCACTGAGGTGGAGGATAGAAGATGAGCACTCGATGGTGCTCGGAGATTGAAAGAGGTCGCTGGAAAGTGCAAAAAACTATGTCAGGCGAGGCTAGGATGCATAAGTAAAACTAGGCCATCACTGGCAGGTAATTTAATCTCTAGGAGCTCGGATAGACACACCCTCTTCACAGAATGCACAGATATAGAGAGCGAGAGCGGAGCGAGCAAAGCAGGCGAGCAGCGCAAGCGGGAAAATCGCGACGGAGTTATGGGGTGTCTAACGCGAGGAGTTTTGTTCAATAAAAAGTGACGCAAGTTGTCCACGTGAAATAAAAACACTACACAGTTATGAAGTAAATGTGTCTAATTCAGCCTAGCAACAATGTGTTTGTCTTCATCGTCAACAAAGTCTGAAAAGTAAAGAAAATGCTTTTACTGTATTTCTCTGATGCTCATTCCAGAAATGTATCACAATGGTGGGGCTGTTATGTCAGTTTATTTGCGTTCATTTATCCACCTGCCAATTAGTATGTAATGTGTCCTCTGTTGCTACATCGTGAGTCAATAAATGAAAGAAAAAAAATCACTGGGTCCATGCAGGATGATTGCTGTCGAGTGATGAACAACTGCAAGTGAACATCGGCACATTGATTTTGCTGATTGAGTCATGTGATGTTTAAACCGCAACAATCCATTATTATTTCTATAGCAAGAATGGATTTATTTTTTAATTGTGACCAAATATTCAAAGCAAAGTTGCGTAAATAAAAGTGAGTTCAACTCAGACGGCACCTAATGACATCCGAGTAATTACAAAACAATGAGCCCGATGCTACGCCACAAAGACAAAGACACGTGCACAGTGATTGAGGACACATCACTCACTTGCCTCTGCAAGTGTAAGAGACACCCTTTGCACCCACGTGATGAGCCGGCGCCAACAATTGCCCAAGCTTTGCAGTATTCTACATATATAAAGGTGTCATTGGCCAATTAATTAGTATTTACATGTGGGAGGAACCTGGAGCACTGGTGAAAAATACCCATATGTGCAAGTGGGAAACTGTCAGGTAGAATCCACAATTTTGGTTTTCTGCCTGATCCTGATAGGCCAGGATACACCTCAACATCCATGAGAAGGTAGTTTCACAACACGTATGCATACCACAAAGCCTCACTGCCTCCACAGCACTGGATTACTGGCGTGTGCCACGACAACTGAAGTGGACGTCTGTATGCACTGCACGTTGAACTTATTTCACTCCGTACGTAGCCAACCGTGCTAATCGTAGGTGCAGATGTACCAATCAGGTGAAAATATGTATTCGAAGTTTGACAGACTGTGTCGTGTATTGTGGCATGTGCCAAAGCAATTTTAGCCATTCAAGAACAGTAAAACGGACATCGCTGATGAGCCTTGGAGCGGCAAACCAAGAACAGTGGCAACCCCTAACTATTGCATTAGGAATGGAGAAAATGATTCACACCAAGGGCCGCTGCAAACAGGAAGTGTTGTCCGAATTGGAATCCCATAAGTGAAATTATATCGATTCCTAAGCTCATGACAGATGCATCGAATGGCACGTGACAGAATCAAAGTGTTTCAATCCTTAAATGTTGTATATAATGGTCTCGAATCTCCTCTCTTGTGCAGCATCTATTTACTTGTCCATGGTTTGGAGAGAAAAAATAACATCGATTATTGGATTGAATCATGACTCACGCCAGCGTGACTTATTCAACCGCCAGCGAGCATACTGGGTACACACCAACGTGTACACGATATGACCCGTGAGGGCGATTGCGTGGGGTGCCAGACCAGAGCTCCACCCACAGTCGTATTTTCAAGTTGGTTGTCATAATGGCAGATGTGCGTCGATCACCCCCGTGGGACTACGTGGGGATGTAACAAGACCAAGGCTTAGTGATGCTTTGTCATGTACGCGGCTACGGTCAATGTGTTGTGAATGGTGTGAACCTCACATTCTTACCGTAAAATTTTCAGCAATGATACGACAATAATGAAGAAGGTGGGGAGGATTTTTCAGCTGTGGTTTTGTAGCGTTAACTCTGCTGTCCGTCCCTAACATGATGAGGGAAGAATAACAAAAAATTGGATACAAGTGGCAATAAAATATAATCCACATATAAAGATGTTACTTGTAGAAAATGTGGGGATGTGGTAATAGTTTTACGTACTTTTGAAAGCACACAGTAAAATAAAACATAAATACTAGATTAAATCATAAAATGCCATCGAATTTCCATATGCAAGAAGGATCTTGATTCTGATGCAAAGCTGTTGCTGCTGATGAAGAATCATCACACTGCTGTTGCTAATGAAGAATCTAGGCTGTGTTCAGAATACATCTCAATTCATGTCAAAGCAATTGTTGTTACTTTGTTTGTGAGAATATATTTGAAGCCCCGACCTCACGAGCGCCTTTTGTTAAAATGCACAATAAATATCTCCCATTTTGCCTTCGATGACTATTTTGCAGAAAATACATTTGTTGCAACATTATGGATGTCGAAATGGCAGAATGCACTGTGTTTGCAAGCACCTGTTAGGGGTGCCGCAGTATGCAAGGCAAAATCGCTATCTCTCTATAAGGCTGTTGGCACAACACCTGAACGAGCACCAGGGGCTATGTCGTGTGAACATTCCATTTTCCCCACCATCTCCCTCCTTGGCCATGGATTGAACCCAAGTCACAAGGAATGAAAGGCAGAGTTAGAACCAATACAATAAACACTGACACATCCAACCATAATATGAATTACTGCAAAATCACAGACGATCTCAAAAAGACTCAAACGCACATGTTGGTGCTCATACCGATGATCACTCGAGTTGGTTTCAACCACTCATGCTTTGCGAAGTTCCTCACCAGGCAGCGGTTCCGCTTTTACATTCTGAGGAGTTCGCTGATGAAGCCCGAATCACGTGTTTCATTATAGGCCTTGCTACCTCTGCTTAACGAAGACAAATAACATGGTGAAAAATGAGAATGGGTTTTTACCCTTTCTGGCCAGGGGTGGTTTCTTCATTAGGGCGATTGGGCGACGCAACACCAATGTCATTCAACCACAGAGTCACGCTAGCCGTCACTGTGCCTCTGGATATAGTCCAATCAGCGTCATGTCACGTTCTGTGGAGTACCGCCTCTTTTTGGGCGATTTCACTCCGGCTGAGAATCGCCCCGAGTGGCCCCATAGACTTACATTCAAAGATGTTTTTTTCGAACGGGGGCGCTGCAATGCATTCTCTATGGCTTCCGGGAGGGCTCGCCCTAACGTGCTTACGTCATCATACGTAAGCACGTTTCATCCAACAATATAATTTGTCGCCACCTAGTGGAATCTTTAATAAAAGAAACTTGAGTGGATTGTATTAATAGTGAGTATAGAAACAAACAAGATGTATTGTAAGAGTCACTTTATTTTTCATTAATATTAAAGAAGTGAAGTTGCCTTTACATGCTTAAGCTGTTAATTTATCCATTGCATGGGTGGACCTTATCCTTATCAATCATCCAGTCATTTGCCCCCCCTGAGAGATTTTGCAGGAGCCGCCACTGTTTCTGGCAATAAAACAGGTGTTAAGGTTTAACTTTCGATTTAAAGCTTTCGTGACTGCAGGGATTCATATTATTGGTTCTTTCGGTAAAGTCACGTAGAAGGGAAAAAATAAAATAATAGAAATACAACTATAAAAATGAATGTTTAAAAATACTTTGTTTTTTTTTCCATAGAATCTAGTATTGCCTTAGAACCAAGAATATGAATAGGTCTTCTTGGTTCTTTCGGTAAAGTCACGTAGAAGGGAAATAATAAAATAATAAAAATAAAACATAAAATAATTCTCACGACGTTTCGGCCACAACGCAAGCAGCCGTCCTCAGGTGAAGACCAGGTCTGTCGGGGAGACAGCGTCTGAATGAAACACCACCACGCTTGTAGCGTATATTTAAGCTGGGTTGGAAGGGGGGAAGGGCGCCTTGACAAAATTATTTCCATATCAATAGGAAATTAGCATATTTATGGGAAATGCAGGTATGTGATTAGTACTACTTGTCAAATGCGTGGGAGGTGGGCGGGGGGTTTCAAAGTCATATTATGCCCGTGCATTATGCAGGATTAGCAGCATCAAAGGGAGGGGATAGGGGTAGTATTAATAAAGGGAAGAAATGTTAATAGTTTGTAGCTGCAGTAACTAAACAACCACGTAAAAAACTAAATTGTAAATTACATAGTATCATCAGTATACTAAATATACTCTCCAATAAGCTGAGCTACTAACAGTAAGTAATACATTACAATTCTATGTCGCAAAAAATATAATATGCTTCCAGCTAAACTTTTTTCTCTTACATCACACGGGTCTACCCCGTACTATATGCTGCCATAGACAAACCCAACATTAAATTACATACTGTATTACTATACACCACCCTATACCTTAGAATAATACATAGTGTAATATTACACTATGTATTATTCTATCCACCCTACTGTATATCACACTGCTGTATATTCACCATACAATTACGATACGATATACATTACAATTTTATACTATTTATTATTATACAATCTGCTATACACTATACCATTGACCGTCGAGTGAAAGATACTAAGAGGAAGCAACGAAATATGTCAATGGGAGAGTGGTAGTAGGAGACTTGCAGCGGAGCAAAGAATCCATTCCCTGCGGAGAATACAAGATATATAGTCATGCCAGTGAGTGGACTGCGGTCTGAAAGTCACCGTAAACGTGAACACAATCAGTTAAGATCTGAAATGGTTTATTACGTCCTTCCAATGATTGCTGAGCCAGAATCCATCTTCTCGGTTGAAATTGTCTCTGTGTTTGTATATGTGGATTGCCTCATGAACGAATCTCTCATGGTAGCCAGATGGCTTGCAGAGAACCTCTGTCTTGGAGAAGTCAATGTCATATGAGCCCACTGAATTGTAACAGTGATCTGCCACGGCTGAGGTGTTTGTCCTCCCGTGTTGCAGGTCTGCTTTATGTTCACGGATGCGGTCCGAGACATGTCGTTTGGTTTCTCCAATGTAACTGCTACCACAGAGGCAACTTAGTTTGTAGACGCCAGGGTACTGTATGTCTGGAACCACATCTTTTACAGATGGAACCAGATCACGGATTTTATGTACTGTGTTGAATCCGACCTGGATCTTGTGTTTAATCAGGATTTTGGAGATCTTTTTTGTGACTCCAGCAATGTAGGGTAAGGTGATGGTTTTCAAAGGCTCCCCAACAGGACCCTACATTGCTGGGGTCACAAAAAGATCTCCAAAATCCTGATTAAACACAAGATCCAGGTCCGATTCAACACAGTACATAAAATCCGTGATCTGGTTCCGTCTGTAAAAGATGTGATTCCAGACATACACATGAGGACGGCTGCTTGCGTTGTGGCCGAAACGTCGTGAGAATTATTTTATTATGTTTTATTTGTATTATTTTATTATTTCCCTTCTACGTGACTTTACCGAAAGAACCAAGAAGATGAATCCCTGCAGTCACGAAAGCTTTAAATCGAAATATGAATAGGTGTTAAGGTGTTCATTTCGAGTTGGTTTCAACCAATCTTTGTTTTATTGCCAGAAAGGGTAAAACCTATTCCTGTTTTTCATAATTTGGATGCTGGCAAAAGCTATCCCATATATAGTATATAACTGCTCGACCCGAGCTGTAAGTGGTCCGATACTTGCAATCTTTTTACACGCTTTTATTTAACTCACTCTGTCTGTTGTTGTTGTTGTTGTATCCTCAAATCTTGTAACTCAATTTTAACCCACTTCCCAATGTGGTATCGACTGCAAACTTGGTGTACTTATGTCATACTGATGACAATACTATATTCTATAAAAAAAGAAAGAAAGTATTTTTAAACATTAAATTTTGTATGTTATGTTTCGGCTTGGGTCTAATTGTCCACGCTCAACTGACGTTGGCTGTAAATCGCCACGGTCCCTTACGTTATGGCAAGCTTTGCGGCCACTTCCTGGAGTCGTGGAGTTCTGCCATTACGAGTAGGGTACATTCATTAAAGCGTATTTTTTAAAATTATTTTTAAATATGACTTATTTTGTATTGCTCGCCTTTTGGCGTTCTCTGGTCTACCACTGGTGAGACAAGGCCATAAAAAGGCTGTCTCTGGTGTAGGCCAATCAGTTTCAAAGACAATGCATATATTATCAGAGCATGTTTGTTTGCACGTTTTGCCACAAGTATGTGTGGTTAATACAGACTTGATGCCGTGCAAAAGGTATCTATTTGGTGTTTGAACATCTTAACACCCGTTGTATTTCCAGAAAGGGTAAACCCAATTCTTATTTTTCATCATTTTGGATGCTGACAAAAAGGTCCCATAAACAAATAACATGTTACAAAAACAGCAATGTTACTAAACAGCAATTCAAAAATTCACAGGTAACTGCAGAATGGCAAATAATGTTTCGTCTCAAATGATACACAAGGAAAGGTCTACAATGAATATCTGGGCTCATAAAAATATATATTGTTAAAAAAACTATTTTGGCTTACCAGTTTAAAACTCAGGACAGCATTTACATGAATAATTATAATTTATTCAAAAGTCATGACCAAGTTACATATTAGCTCCAGCAAGTGACTGTTTATTCCACTAAATATAATCTCAAAGCGAAAATTGCAATATAAAAATACAGTAAAATAATTTACAATGTTTTTGCTACAATGACTCAATTTTGATTTACATTTGTAAAATCCTTCATATTTAGTTATTTTCTAATTTTTCCCTTTAAATTCTAACGATTGCAGTCTTAATGCCTTTCTTGTTTTGCCACATTATAAGATTACTGCATTGTTGTGGGTAAAACGTGGGTGTCTCGATTTATCTGTTACTAGGCCAGTCTAAAACAGCCGTGTCGTGAAAATGTGGAAACTTGTCGGTGCAGAAAAGCCTTATAAATTATTTAACACATATATCCTGCACGATTGAAGCAAGCAATTGTGGAATCGCCCAATGAGAAATGTTTCTTTGTCCACACGGCAGCTCTAACAGCTAAGGCAATTCAGCTTGTATCAATGTTTTTCATTTCAGCGGCAGCTGACAGGTTTCCCCTCATTCGCCCTCTTTTATTATTACAAGCGAATTTGGTGACAGGCAGAATTTGCGGACATATGTATGGATATACCGTCCTCACCACGCGATTGTTGGGGCCAAGATACATTTTTATAATGAGCCTGTATCAGATTGCAGGCCATGCCTTTACTGCCATCTCCTTGCCATATCTGGAATTTGAAGTGTCCATGATGGGGGAAAAAAAGATCAGGACAAAGCAGCAATTTACGACAGTGCAACAGAAATACATTTTCACTATGTATGAAAACATTACATATGGTGAAAACAAATACTAATTGGAAATGTAATACAATGCGATGTGCAAACATCAGGCTATTCTTTATGTAAATGACAAAATGTATTACATTTTACTAAGGGATGTATGCTACTATATATACAAAAGTGGACCAAATGGCCATTTCAAATAATGCATAAAACGAGGAAGTGTATGTATTAAATACATGTTTTAAAGTACATTGTAAAATGTTTGAAAATGTTATCTGCAGATGTATCCCAGTTAAACTACTAAAGTGACACCCTGAGCCAAAAAAAAATACTTCTTGAACTCCTATGGTTGGAAAATGGACCAGAAGGAGCGACATCACAAAACTGTTCTCCGAGTCACTTCTACAGATCCTCTGTGACCCAACAAGAGAAGACACTCACTCATGTTCTGCAAAGAGTGGATCTTCACTTGTCAACGATCTGGTATGTTGAAATGTATCCCTCAAAGCCTGCTGAGACAACATGCCAAAAAACCTGCATTATAGATATAAAACAGGATTAAACGAAATTGTGTTTTTTTTTGCTGTTAACATTGACCGGGCTCAAACCATTACCTTCATGCATTTGACTAAGTTGGTTCATTCAAAGTGCTCATATTCAGGCCTTGGATATCATCACTTCTAGTTATATGCTTTGACAAGGACATTATCCTTCCAAGTCACCTAACATATACAGTACATACTATGTGCGTATATTTAATGAGTGATACGAAGTCTCAAAACTAGAAGAAGAAGGTTGTACTGGAATCTGGGAGAAATTGAGAACAACTTCACATTGACAAGGATTTAAGGTGGAGATAGGATTTCCAAAAAAGAGTGCAGAGATTATTACGAGAAGATGTTATACAGGGAACAGTGAGGCTATTGAGCACATTAAAGATAAATTAAGAGGGCGTGCATTTGACGCGCATGTGAATGACAGTGAAAAAGCATAAGGATCCGTGCACTGATGATGTTTGGTCAATTTAATGATGTTGGTGGGAATTATAGCAGGGGCCTTCAGCATAAACATTTTAAGGTGAGCAGTTGAGGGAGTTCATGGAAAGAAGTGCGGCATTAATCTGAGAAGTGAGGGATTTTAGCAATGGAAGAGCTAAGGTGCAGTATACCGTTGGTGCGCAGCTGAGAAATTTGACGAAGTAAATTAAATTTAGAGGTGTGGAGACCGCGTTAATTTTGAACCTGTTAAGCACGGTTGAGGTCATAGTTGAGGAAACAAATGAGTAGAGTCATTGAATAGGCTTGATTTCAACTTACCTCCTGTATATAGTATGGTGGATTAAAGAAAGTTTAAAGTAATCCAGAACCAATTAAAGTATTTCATTAAAACATGTAAGGGCTTGAGTAGCATGGAATGTACTTGAATACATTTGCATATAAAGGATGAACTGCTGCAAATCATTTCTGTTACACTACCATTAAAGCTACAGTGAGAGAAAAAAGTATTTGATCCCCTGCTGATTTTGTACGTTTGCCCACTGACAAAGAAATGATCAGTCTATAATTTTAATGGTAGGTTTATTTGAACAGTGAGAGAGAGTAACAACAACTAAATCCAGAAAAACGCATGTTAAAAATGTTATAAATTGATTTGCATTTTAATGAGGGAAATAAGTCTTTGACCCCCTCTCAATCAGAAAGATTTCTGGCTCCCAGGTGTCTTTTATACAGGTAACGAGCTGAGACACTGCCAAGCTAGGAGCTTATATATAAGCTGGGTTGGAGGTGGAAGAAGAGCGCCTTAACAAAAAGAATGTGCATATCAAGAGGAATTTAGCATATTCATGGGAAATGCGTAGGAGGTGGGCGGGGGGGTTTCAAAGTCATGCATGGGCATAATATGACTTTGAAATCCCCCGCCCACCTCCTACGCATTTCCCATGAATATGCTAAATTCCTCTTGATATGCACATTCTTTTTGTTAAGGCGCTCTTCTTCCACTTCCAACCCAGCTTATATATAAGCTCCTAGCTTGGCAGTGTCTCATTCTTCACCTGAAGACGGCTGCTTGCGTTGTAGCCGAAACGTCGTGAGAAATATTTTATTTTATTATGTTTTATTTTTATTATTTTATTACTTCCCTTCTACGTGACTTTACCGAAAGAACCAAGAAGAGGGTGTTTTTCTGTTAAGGGGACAGGATAACTTCACCGTATCAAAGGGACGATGGACGGGGCCATGTACCGTCAAATCTTGGGTGAGAACCTCCTTCCCTCAGCCAGGGCATTGAAAATGGGTCGTGGATGGGTATTCCAGCATGACAATGACCCAAAACACACGGCCAAGGCAACAAAGGAGTGGCTCAAGAAGAAGCACATTAAGGTCCTGGAGTGGCCTAGCCAGTCTCCAGACCTTAATCCCATAGAACATCTTTGGAGGGAGCTGAAGGTTCGAGTTGCCAAACGTCAGCCTCGAAACTTAATGACTTGGAGAAGATCTGCAAAGAGGAGTGGGACAAAATCCCTCCTGAGATGTGCGGAAACCTGGTGGCCAACTACAAGAAACGTCTGACCTCTGTGATTGCCAACAAGGGTTTTGCCACAAAGTACTAATGTTTTGCAGAGGGGTCAAATATTTATTTCCCTCATTAAAATGTAAATCAATTTATAAAATTTTTGACATGCGTTTTTCTGGATTTTGTTGTTGTTTTTCTGTCTCTCACTGTTCAAATAAACCTACCATTAAAATTATAGACTGATCATTTCTTTGTCAGTGGGCAAACGTACAAAATCAGCAGGGGATCAAATACTTTTTTCCCTCACTGTACCTATATCTCACAAATAAGCTCCTCATATTATACAAACAATGTTATTGTACGTAATTATGGTCAACATTATTACTCTGCATATTCTGTACCATTCTGCCATATTTTAATGTTATATAAACCGGAGCCCTGAACGGGGCCGGCTGCTGTTGTTTGAATGAAGACACAAAGTTATCACCTGGAAGAAAATCCCTGAAGACAAGACCCGGACCTGAGTCGAGGTCTGGTCTAAGATAGCCTCCCCAGTGTGTGTTAGGGTTTGGCTAGCCCGGAGGGACTACCTCCCTAGGTTATCTGTGGAAGGGGAGATACCCCTTTGTGTTAGGGCTGAATTGTTAAAAAAACGTGTGACCTCCAAAGAAGCCTTCATCTCCATTTGTGAACCACTACAACTGGAGTCAGAAGTGGCCAATTAGTTAAGTACTTATCTAACTAAGTGTACATGGAAACAAGAAGGAAGACACATACCCGCTCTCCTGAGGAAGATGACGACAACTCGGCAGCCCCGGGGTTGGCGGCCCCCAGGAGGGGGGAGACGTGCTGCCAGTCGAGTATCTCGCCGGCCAGCTGGTGCTCGTTAAGAAACACGATGGCAGCTTGCACTTCTATGTTGATTTTCAGAAGCTCAACAAAATTCAGGTTGCTGATGCTTACCCTCTCCCTCGGATGGACGACTCCCTGGACGCCCTAGCGGGCACCCAATTTTTTTCCATGCTTGACCTTTTGTCCGGGTTTTGGCAGTTGCCATTGGACAAGGCTTCCAGGCCCAAGACGGCTTTCCATACGCCACAGGGTCTTTTAGAATTTAATCGGCTCCCAATGGGACTCCACTCCACGCCGGCAACGTTCCAATGATTGATGTAACTAATCCTAGCTGGACTTCAGTGGGACTCGTATTTGATATATCTTGATGACATTATCATCTTTAGCCGCACGTTCGATGAACATCTCGATCGGTTGCGTGCTGTTTTTGCCAAAATGCGGGTGGCAAATTTAAGCCCCAAAAATGTCACCTACTCAAGAAATCCGCGCGGTATCTCAGGCACATTGTCAGCAAGTCCGGTATTTCTACGGACCCTGAGAAAACGTGGTGTGTTCGGACCTGGTCTACCCCCACATCGGTGGGGGAGGTGCGAAGCTTCATTGGCTTCGCATCTTACTACCGCCGCTTTGTAGCCGGATTCGCTACCATCGTGAAACCCCTCCATGCGCTGATGGCCAAAGGACAGAAGTTCCATTGGGGGGAGGAGGAGGCCTCGTTTGGCGCACTTCGAGAGGCCCTAGTCAACGCCCCTCCCCTCCGCTACCCCGATTTTACGGTACTATTCGTCCTTGATACAGACACGAGCAACACCGGCATTGGCACGATCTTGTCGCAGGTGGTCAACAGGGTGGAGTGCATCATTGTGTATGGTAGCAAGGTGCTTTCCCCAGCCGAATAGCGCTACTGCGTCATGCGCCGTGAACTCCTGGCAATTGTGTTTTTCGTTCGGCTGTACCATCTGTACTTATATGGCAGGCACTTCACAGTGTGCACTGACCACGCTACGCTGCAATATGCGCTGCGGGTCGACCAGCCATCCGGCCAACTTTTGCGTTGGCTCGAGGTCCTCCAGAACTTTTTCTTCACCGTGTCATACAGGAAGGGTACCCAGCACTCCAACGCTGATGGCCTGTCATGATTGCCATTGTGCGCCGGGACGTCTCCAGATGGAGGACGCTTCCCTGGTCAAGATGCGCCGCCGTGTTGTGCACTCTGATGGGGAGGAAGGCCATAGGGGCTTGGCCTCGGTGGTCCTGCGGGATGGCCTATTGATGTGCTGGGATGGTGGAGTGCGCCGCTACGCTGTTGTCGTGCCCACAGCCCTGAGAGGGCGGGTTGTGTGGGTTGTGCATGAGAAGCTTATGTACTTGGGCGTGCACAAAACCCTCGCCATGATCCAGCGTTATTTTTTCTGGCCAGACATGGCTAAGGACGTGGCTGACCTGCTGAAAGGTTGCGTGCAGTGTGTGCGGTGGAAACAACCGGCCAAGCCTTGTTGTCCGCCCTTGCAGTCAATACACGTCTCCCGCATCAATGAATTCGTTGCTCTGGACATCCTGGGTCCCTTTCCCACTACCCCGCGGGGTAATAAATATTTACTGGTGGGAGTTGAATATTTTTTGTGCTGGCCTATGGCCTGGCCGCTCCCCGACCAGTCGGCAGCTGCCATCACTAACGCCTTCCTAAATGGCTACGTTATGGATAAGGGTGCTCCCGAGCATCTATTAATGGACCAAGGGACGAACTTCTCCTTCAAATTGCAGTGGGAAGTGTGTGACCTATTGGGCACAAAGAAAATTAGAACGTCGCCATACCACCCCCAAACGGATGGTATGGTCGAGCACCTGCACAGAACGCTCACTGCAATGCTGAGTCACCACGTCAGCGAGTCCCAGCTTGAATGGTGTGTTGGCCGCATACCGTATGGCTCCTCATGCTTCCACTGGCTATTCACCGTTTTTCTTAATGTACGGCAGGGATCTCGACCCCCTGATTGACGTTCAACTGCATTTCACACCCACCAAGGATACATACAAAAATTCCGATTTGGTGCGCTTCAACATCCAGAAGCTCTCTGAAGCACGGGAGGCTTCCGTGGTGTATTCCAATTTGCGGCAATTGGCTAATGAGCGCCTAAGGGGTCTCTGTACTTCTGGCCATGAGTGGATTGTGGGTGACAAGGCATGACTCCATTGCCCTCAGGTTCTGGTGGGTACGTCGCCAAAAATTTTCAAACCTTGGAGAGGGCCTGTCGAGATCGTTCGGGTTGTCAGTCCGCAATGTGTGCAAATTCGCTGGGGCCGCCAGTGCTGGTTCGTCTACCCGTCGCACCTCAAGACCTTTATTGCTGCGCGCGATTCCATCACACCTCCACAATGCAGGGGCCGAGTATGTGACGTGTCCGACGAGCTGAGGTGTGTGCCTGCTGAGGTGGATCTTCAGCGGAGACCTGTGACTTCGTCCTCAGATGCCGTGCGACTGATGCCCCTCCAGTTGCCTCCGGCTACTGCTCCTCCGGCTACGGACGCTGGAAATTTATCTGCTCAGCCGGATGCTCCCTGTAAAGAGCCGGCTGCTTCGGAACGCTCACAAGTTCCCCACGGGTCCTCCGGGGTGAGTGGGCCCACCTCCCCCAGGGACCCGGCCACGAGGACTCGGTCCAAAACTCTTCGCTTCTCATAACCCCCCTGTCACACACACTCCCACACCAATTATCGTCTCACTCGTCAGGCTATTTTTGTCGTTGCCTTTATTGTGCTGTCGAGTGGTGGTATAATGTGTGGGTGGCGGCGGTTGTTTGTGTGCGGGGTCATGAGCTTCACATGCTTTACATTGTTCCCTCTATCCCATGTTGTTGCTCTATGCTCCTGCCCTTTTTCCGGTCGCAGTGTAAAAATTTATATAGTGCACATTTGTATAGGTGGGCTGTGGGGTATTTATTGTGGGGATTGTTTTTGTTCCTGTTGAGGCACACGGGGTTGTTGTATTTGCTGTTGTGGGCTAGCCGAGCTTCAGAGAGGAGTTGTCAGCTGGGACGGCTGAGTGTTTCCGGGGGTGGGGGGGGGAGTGATGTAGTGGCATCATGGGATGCCACTGCATGTGGTGTGAGCCAGCCTGTGTGAGGCACGATATATGGCGTGCACACCACTGTCAGCCTTGCACTGGGGATGCAGTACCGGCCCTAGCGGGGGCCGGCTGAGATGACCTGTCAGGGAGGAATGCCCCCAGAGGTTAGGGGGCGAGAGTGTTGGGCACGGTGTGGGGTTCACAGGGGGCCATGGCACTCTGAGTGAACCCGCGGCACACGTGACCGAAGGTACCGACTGGGGGGGCCCCCAAAGAGGGGGCTGCGGGACCACAGGTCCCATCGAGATCCTTCTGGGAGCTTCCAGAAAGTGGGCGTGGCTAGGGGCGGAACGAGCCCGCCACCAAGAATATAAGCCGGAGCCCTGAATGGGTCCAGCTGCTTTTGTTTAAATGAAGACACGAAGTCATTACCTGGAAAAAAAGCCCTGAAGACAAGACCCGGTCCCGAGTCGGGGTCCGGTCTAAGATAGCCTCCCCAGTGTGTGTTAGGGTTTGGCTAGCCCAGAGGGACTATCTCCTTAGGTTTTCTGTGGAAGGGGAAATATCCCTTTGTGTTCGGGCTGAATTGTTAAATAAACGTGTTACCTCCAAGGAAGCCTTCATCTCCCTTTGTGAACCACTTAACATAAATGGCAAGAATTCGTCCAGATAAATCAGAATAAAATTAGAATGCATTCATTTGTAATGGTTAATATATAGTTGCAATGTGATTGGTTGTTTTTGCGAGCTCATGACACCGATTTAAGGATCTGGGTCAAGTGACATGGTTATTATCACTTCCAGAAGAGTTTTTTCTGACTTCCTCGATCTTGTTTTGGAGATACAAGACATCGTTTCAAATGAAACTTCGCATAACTAATTGCTACATTAGGAATGTTAGACTTGTTTTTCAGCTTGCCAGTGAGCTGCAACAATTATGTGTGCGTTGTTAAACACTTGTACACTTGACAATTTTAATTTCTTTGCTGTATGGGATGGGTCTTAACGATACAAATTTGGCCAAATAATTGTGGCCGCACCAATAAATAAGGCATGTATTTAATGTTTCTCCGGTTTGGCTGTACTTTTGCAAATAATATTTATCTAATCGTTTTAATATTTTTTAATCGAATAACATATTATATAAAACATTCCTAAATACAATGTAATAGATTTGGAATAAAATGGTCATAGTATTAAAAAAAACAATCCAATGTAATAAGATACGCAACAATGTAAATGCAGCGATACCAATTATTACAGATGTAGCACGGATGAAAACACCTATAAGTGGAGAAATCACATTTCTCAAACCTTGAGCCTCACCAAAGCTAGCAGAGCTGCATAACTGAGGTACTCATGCAATGAATCACTACCAATTGAAAACGTTGAAAATGGTTTTAAAGGAATAATCGTGCATTCTTGTCTTTGAGATATTTCTTTTTGGGGAAAAACATAGCAAACAGAATTCAGTTTCCTCCCCTGCCATTTGAGTGGAACCCCCCCCCCCCGACTCATATGGATATGGCTCATTGATAAGCCTGGCAAATAAATTGCCAATTATATAGCCTGCAGGCCTGTCAAGGCATGGGAAAAAGGAATAGCCCATTCAGTCCCAGTAAGCCTCATCTGTGAAACGAGCCAGAGAGGAGCACATCGTTGAGGGCTTGACTGATGGACAACAATAACCCAGGGTGTGGAGAAAAAAATATGAATTTCACTCTCGCCACACACGTGTCATTGTCTTTTTCGTCTCGATTGACAAACGAATGGTGGCACGAGGGGTTTTTTTTGTGTGGAGAAGGCGAGACAGGTCCCTTGGCTTTCACAGCTCCAGCAACGCAAGGAGACCTTCGCTCGGCGTAAGTTATGAATGCAATATATGAAATGTCACTGGTAAATTCAATCTAGCGCAGCTAATAACACTGCCATTCCTTTATTAGTTTAGCCTTTTTTCCCCCTGCTACACCTCCAAGCTCCCCCTCCTCCACCCACCGCCCCTTCTCCATTACCGGCGTGCGTGACCGTGCAACGTACCGCTGCAACAAAATCGCTGTATCGGAGGCAATTACGCACAATGCATAACAGGTGCTCCTTTAGAAAGACACTGGAGGACAACGATAAGTATGTATTGTGCCCATTTATGCTTAAGCCTTGATGATATGAGATACATTCATGTAATTTTTCCCACACTAATTTTATTCGTAAATAGTCAAAATAATCATCAACCATAACCTATCCACTGCTGGATGAAGACCTTCCCAATCCATCGCCATCTCTTATAGCAAAGCAACAATCTGTTCAATTCCTGCACACAAGATAATTGGACATCTGTGAAAAATAACTTTATAACTTATCAGATTTCTCCAGTATGAATAAATAGTCTGATTCTGAATTGCACCGCTCCATCTCTCAGGGGGTACCATATCAGTTGTCTTTCTCCTCCTTTCGCTGTCAATCCCTCGTTAGCTTCCGCCACCAGCCATCATCTTCTTTAGCGACACGTCCTTCTCAAGCCCATTTAATTAACTCCCGTGAACAGTCAATATGTTGCCTTCGGAAATGGAACAATAGGTGACATTTTCCAAATATATACGAGAGGAGTATGCTTGGAATTACACCGATAGACAGGAAGAGGACCACGGATTATAGAATATACACAAGTTCAAGACGTTATAATTACATACTTGCAAGTATTGATAGCCATATGTTCCTGCTTTTACCTAATAATGAGGTGGTGACATGGCAGAAGCGCATTCGCCACTTACTGCAGAGGTTTGCCGTTTGAATCCAGAAGGTCGCCCTGGTCAATACTGCGGGTGCATTAACCATAAATACACGCCCTCTGTTTCACAGTGGAAATAAAATAAAATGTGACGTCATTAGTAACGAAGAGGCCATTGTGTGCTGCCAATTGATCAAGTAAGAAATAATACAGTCCGTTCTCGTATAACACGGTAGTTGCGTTCCTGAAGAACACCGCGTTCGGGAAACATTGTATTATAGTAAATAATCTATAATATAGGGTAAAGCATAGTCCGCGATAACACGTGAGATGCGTATGCAGGCTGAACAAAAACTGACGCGCGTGGGTAGCGTCTAGAAGCATCCAGTCGCATCCCGCCTCATGCGATGCGACGCCGAGGCAGCTGTACGATTGCTTATTCCTACTCGCACGACGTAGTTCTGTTCACTCGATCGCGTTATATCCAATTCGCGTTATGAAAACACGCAGCGTTATAGGAGAACAAAATGTACCTGCAAACTACTCAATTGAGATTGCACACAGCTACCATCACCCCCTCCTGGAAGATGAATGCCCACTTGCAAGCCGGTGCTACGTCACCCTTTGCCTCACAGCCGCCACCTGGGGGTGCCCTTCGAATGTTTTAGTACTGGAGGTGTTGCTGTACAGCGCGTTGAGTTGCTGAAGCATTTCATTCACAGAAAAGCCAATATTACTCTTTGGTTCTTTCGGTAAAGTTACGAAGAAAGAAAATAAATTAAATAATAGAATACGAAGTTTCGATTGCAACACAAGCAATCGTCATCAGGTAGAAAAAAACCTCGTAAACTTAAAAATATAATGCATTACAACAGAGAATCGGCTAACAACAGTCAACACCCTACCTGGTTGATTACGTTCTTCCAAAGATTGCTAAATTTTAGAGACAAAACACTGACAGTCACGAAAGCTTCAAATGAAGTTTGAACCACCTCTATGGGGAGGATTTAAATTTGTTTTCTCTCTCTCTCTCTGTGTTTCTATTTGTCTCTCTCTGCTTGTGTGTCTGTCTGTGTCTCTCAAATTTCACACTTAACTTCCAGTTTAGCAATCTTTGGAGGAACGTAATCAACCAGGCTATGCGTTAACTGTGTGTTGGCCGACTCTCTGTGTTGCATTGCATTACATTTCCCAAATTTTGCTAGGTGTGTTTTCTCGGACTTCCTATTTCTCTCTTTAAAATTGACCAGGCTTGTATAGGTCCATTTGCTCTTTCTCTCCCCCGGCCACTACGGGGTGGATTTCCACACGGCTCTCTCATTGATATGCTAATTTCTCTACTCCAGCCCCCCCCCCCTCTGTCTCTGTCCCCCCCCCTCTCTATTTAAGGCCTCGACACACAGGCGTTGTTTCTTTGTGTGTCTATGTGTGTATCTCTCTCTGTGTGTCTCTGTGTTGTCTCTCTCTGCTTGTGTATCTGTCTATGTGTCTCCATGTCAGTGTTTTGTCTCCCTCAAATTTAGCAATCTTTGGAAGAACGTAATAAACCAAGTAGGGTGTTGACTGTTGTGTTAGCCGACTCTCTGTGTTGTATTGAATTATATTTCTAAGTTTACTAGGTTTGTTTTTCTACCTGATGACGATTGCTTTTGTAGTGTCTTGAATAACAGATTAATAAACTCATTTTAGGCACACACTGTGTATTTGTCTTTCCTCCGACACGGTCCATACACACAGAGGGATATACGGTTTCCTCACCCGTAGCCCGAGGAGGTACAGCCTCCATACCTGGCGGGACCTATACACGAGTCTGGCTGCTAGCCCAGGGAGGTACAGCCTCTGAACTGGCGGGAGCTACATGCAGTCTACCCGCTACCCTAGCGTCCTCCTGCTGGGACCTAGGGGAGGCTAGCTTGACCCACCGCTGGTTCGGTGGGTCCCCTGACCACTGGTCACGCATAGCCTTAGCCCTTAGAAGGGCTGGAAGGCTGGGACCCAGGGTCCTGCCTATCCAGGACCTATTCTTTTCTTGACCATTGGAACACTGAGCCTCAGCCCTTAGAAGAGCTAGAAGGCTTGGTCCAGGGTCCTATCTTCTTCAACCTGGGCTTTGGTCTGGCTTTTATACTGGTTCATGGCTGGGCTCGTCCAATCCCACGCTACTTGGTGGACCCTTCTGATTGGTCCTTCCCAATCTGTCGTTTGGATCCTCTTTTCCCTTAGCTGACCCTTGGCCGTTTGTCTGGCGGGAATCTGTAAATACGATCCGCTCTCACCTCCCCCTGACTTCGACCGTTTACCGCGGGAGGCAACGCTGTACCCTCGGTCTCTGAATAATGAGTAACTATCACCTCTATCTACACTTGTGTTGCAATCGAAACGTCGTATTCTATAATTTCATTTATTTTCTTTCTACGTGACTTTACCGAAAGAACCAAAGAGTAATTCCTGCAGTCACGAAAGCTTCAGATCCAATTTAAAGCCAATATTAGCATGCTATGATTATTAATAGTACAACAGTGATACGTTGTATTGTGTTTCAATCCAGGCAGGTTGATGAAAGGGCCCAGGGAGATCGATTCAGATATCACTTACCGCTGATGTTTTTGCATTTATGGAAATCGAACTGTGGCTGGTCATTGGATTCAAGCGCGGTGTGCTAAAACCGATGCGCGAGAGTTGCGCACGTTCGGTTTAAATTACGTAACTTGGAAGGGTGGTGTTTAACTATTGGAACGTTACCAACGCCAACATCGTTGACTAGATTAGATTATTGCCCCCTACCAACACAGCTGGAGTTTGACTTGAGATTAGAATTTCTATAGTGGCACAGCTGTTTGGTGTTGAGCTGTCTCACGGTAGTGATGACCACGTCTCAGGGTAGTGCTTTGTGTTTTTGTGTGTTGGTGTCTCGCAGGAAGATTGCCCAGCAGACAGCCACCTATCACTGGCTCTGTGAGGTGGCCGTCTGTGCCAGGGGGGAGGGGAAAACTGTGACATGCACAGGAGATCGTCTGTGGATGTAAATGTTTCACGTTCTCGTGGCTGTCATTTTTTCGCAATGGAGAATATCGGGGCAAGTAAACATATCAGAAAATGTCATAGATAAAAAAATCTTAAATATTTTTTTTTATGTATGTTTGTTTACAATGTCAGCAAATGGTAACTATATTATTCATGTGTGGGATATACATGTCAGATTTACATGCTTTATACATTTTGTTAAAAGCTATCTTTCAAAATGCATACGATAGCTATTTAAGACTTTGGCATTTTTAAAGCCTTCTTCTGCACATGCAGACAATTACCTACTGTACAGCCCTATTCAATATAACAACCTTAATTAAACCAGCACAATAAGCCAATTGTTTACGTAATGAATACCTTCACAATTCCTTCACGCTTTGAAGAATCATTACACTTTAGTGAGACTGATGAAATCCAAACTGGCCACCTCTCCAGCCCCATCACAATGAGTGCTGTTTCAGCAGAATTATCATAACAACACCCATCGTCTCCACGATCATTAAAACTGTATATGGGTGCCACCATGGCGAGATATTAACGATCTCGCCTGGTAAACATGAGGTCGTGAGTTCGATCCAGACCCTGACGCCTGTATATTTGGGGTTTTGCATGTTCTCCTCGTGGTCATGTGGATTTTTTTCCGGGTCCTCCTCTGCTTTTTCTCTCCAAATGTAGAATCAACAGCACGTGTTTAGCATATTTTGCTGCTATAAATATTCACATAAGCCACTTCGTTGAGCTATCATTTGTGGCTAGGTCGCTTCTGAAAAATAACTGTGTAGCTCAGTGGGCCTTACCGGGTAAAATAATTTTTTTTTTTTACATAATTTCTGAAGCCCAGTCATCTCAAAATGAAATTAGCGTCATTTTATCATTTATTATACCTAATGGCAATAAAAAAAATGTTTTGTTTTTATCAACCTGTTATATATTGTGGAAACAGTCCCAGTAGAAAAGAGGCAGGGACTGGTTTGTTCTTAAGCTCATGACATAAATACACTCGCAAATCAATGAGGCAATACACAGTGTTGAAGTGGCCTGCCACAGAATCCTCAGTCATAAAAGCCAGAGACGGCCCCAACTTGTGGCCCAGATTGAACCTTACCAAATATCATTCCGTATCATAGGAACACCAAGCATTCTCCACTGCCTTATAAGAAGGTGTACGGCATGCCAAAGGCAAGACGATGCTCTCTCAGAGCATCTTGTGAAAAACATCTTCGGAAAGGATTGCTACTTGTGCAAAAAAATCCTGTCATGTACAATAATTGCGAATTGTAACGTACATAATATTTGATGGCTCTCATATAGAGGTGTGAGGAACCACACAGAAAAGCAGGAAAGCAGCCACGCGATGAGCTGGTGCCAACAATGCTCAAGCTCTGACATCTATATATATAAAATCGCAAATCTGTCTGTCTGTCTGTGTGTCTGTGTGGCCGGACCATACGCAGTTTCATTGGACGGCGGTTGCCCCTGGCAACGGGTAGCGACGCATTCGCTGCGGGGTGGACGCCATTTTTAATTCCCGTTAAAAATATGCGCACGCATTAACACGCGACTCTGAGGTAAATTCATCAAAGTTTCACGTCCTCTTCACTCCCCCCCCCACCACAATGTGTGCAATTACTATTATAGGGTCGGTAGATAATAAAATTATAGCGGTTAGACAGTATTATTGTAGCGCGGGGGGGGGGGGGGGGGTACCGGACCCAGTACCCAGCCTCAGCCGGGTGGGCAATCTAGGCGAGGCCGGAGGCTCTGCACGGTACTAGGCCTCGACACCCACCACGCGACTCTGAGGTAAATTCATCAAAGTTTCACGTCCTCTTCACTCCCCCCCACCCCAATGTGTGCAATTACTATTATAGGGTCGGTAGATAATACAATTATAGCGATTAGACAGTATTATTGTAGCGCGGGGGGGGGGGGGGAATGGCACCCTTACCCAGCCTCAGCCGGGTGGGCAATTTAGGCGAGGCCGGAGGCTCTGCACGGTACTAGGCCTCGACACCCCACCACACTATAGGCCGTACATATTACTGCACAGCGGCCGAGGAGATCGTGGCTGGGGGGGGGGGGGGGGGCAGGGGTAGCAGCCCATCTGTGTATATATGTAAGGTTATTAAGAAATATATTTTTCACCCGGGCAACGCCGGGTACTTATGCTAGTCTTCTGTATATTTACGTGCTATAGATGGAAGCCGGAACCAGAAAAAAATGGATGCGAGGTGGAAACACTATCCCATACAGACCGCACAAGTGAAGTCCACATTCTTGCTGTACTACATTATTCTGGCAAGTCAGGAAGTGGCACATCGATGCTCCCGAAAAAGGGAGCTTCGCAAAGTTTGTGGGATCTACCAACCCTCACCTCCAGTGCTGGAGCACAGTCTGCATTGCCCCCCCCCCCTGCCCTAATGGCATTCGGCATTCATGGAAAGTCTCAAAGGCAGTACGGGTTTCAATGCAGAGACTAAGTAAGAAGAATAAAAAACCGTCAGAGACCTTTGGAAACATGAGGTTAGGTGAGAAGCGAATACCCCCATGGTAGCCAACTGGATCCTGATGGATTTTGTGTTTAGTTTGTTGTCCTTAACCCCGCACCTCCATTCAGTACGGTTGGCTATATACGATGCGAAAGAAGTTCAACATACGTACATAGATCATACGTGAAGGCTGCTATACCCTTGTGAAACTCCTCCCCTAGGTACTCCAGGCCATGAGGTGTTGAACACCACCTGTGGTGAATTGTTGGCTTAAAAAAGAAACCCACAAACATAGATCCTCCAGGTCACAGGTTCGTGTACAGCTAGGAAAAACTCCTGAGGCTCAGGGGAGATGCCCTGGCAATCCATGTCCCCTACACATTCCACGTCGTTCGCCTGAACAGGGAAATGTTTAAGTCAGTGGTTCCCACCTGGGGGTACACGGACCTCTGGGGGTACATGGCAATGCCCCGGGGGTACGTGAGGTGATTTATACATGTGTGAAATCATACCTGAGGGTCATTGGTTAATTATCATGTATGAATCTACCAATATAAAATAACTACGATAACATTTTAATCCATATGATAACCTGGAACGATATAAAATACCTTTCTAAACTCATTGATCGTAAATAATGTGGTTGACAAGAATAACCAGTGAGCGCGAACAAATTACGTCATGGACAATTGGTTAAAATATTTATGTTCATTATTCAGACATTTATTTTTCAGAACCATGTTGGGTCAGGCGAATAGAATTCAACAAGGGGGGTGGGGTGGGTAGAGCAGTAGCCAAACAAGGTTGAGAATAACCACTGGTCTAAGCTGAGTCACCTGCTTTGCGTGAGGAGGTCCTTATTGAAGCGGAGACTCCAAGGCACTCTCCAAAAACAATGTTACATCCTCAAAGTGAATAAAATAAGAGAGGGCATCGGGTGAAACATTGTTCTGCCTCACGGTAGGTATGGCGGTGTGCGTACACAGGAATTTCCTGATATGGTGTTGAGTTTGGTCACGTGACCAGGAAGTTACGATTTAAGATTCTCGAAGCCATGAGGCAGGGTGTCAGCCATTACAGAGAGTACAAAATGTAGGCACAAATAGCGTCTCAGTGAAGACAGGTGCATCTGTTCATTGTGGGACTTTGAGAAGCATTGTCTGTAAGTTCGTTTATGTTCTTATAAGACTGGGAATGATCTTCTTGATTCTTTCGGTAAAGTCACGTAGAATGGAAGACAGAGTCATTCAGACTCTGTCTTCTCGACAGACCTGTTCTCCACCTGAGGACGGCTGCTTGCGTTGTGGCCGAAACGTCGTGAGAATTATATTATTAGGTTTTATTTTTATTATTTTATTATTTCCATTCTACGTGACTTTACCGAAAGAACCAAGAAGATGAATCCCTGCAGTCACGAAAGCTTTAAATCGAAATTTTACTGGGAATCTATATATATAAAATCGTTCATGTCTGTCTGTCTGTGTGTGTGTGTGTGTATTTCGGCCCATACGCACTTTCATTGGACGGCGGTTGCCCCTGGCAACGGCTAGCCACGCCTTCGCCGCTTTCATTGGACCTGGCAACGGCTAGCGACGCCTTCGCCAAGGGCTGCAGTTTCATTGGACGGCGGTTGCTTCTGCCAACGGCTAGCCACGCCTTCGCCACTTTCATAAGCTCCGTATTTAATTAAATAATAGCCATTACACAGTATTGTTGGAGCGCTGAGGGGGGGGGGGGGAAGGAACGCCACCCGTACCCTGCCTCTTCCAAGCCGACAATTTTAGGCGAGGCCGCAGGCTTTGCACGCTACTAGGCCTCGACACCCACCACGCCACTCTGAGGTAAATTCATCAAAGTTTTTCCTACTCTTCACTACACCCCCACCACAATGTGTGCTATTAATATTACTTTTAAACCCAACGCGCCAACAATCGATTACTTTAATGTTCACTGTACAAATACTCATTAAGCTGGGTGAGCGTACTGCCAGTCTATCATGTACACTGTAGCCTGCTTATTAAGCTCGGTGAGCGTACTGCCACTCTATCATGTACACTCTAGCCTGCTTATGAAGCTGACTGCGTGTACTGGCAGTCTATAATGTGGACTGTAGCCTGGTTATTATAATCGATTCTTTATATGTTCTTTGTACAAACAGTCATTAAGCTGCTTGAGCGACCCCAGTTCGATTCCAACTCACGCCCACCACCGCTGACGATTATTTGAAACGGACCTGGCCCTCCCCTAGGTCCACTCAGCCTCAAACGCGTAACTGCTGTCGTGTGTGAACATCGTCACTGGGGAGACAAAGGCGGCGGGGCATCGTGGATCCAAGTCCCGGGCGAAGCCGGGTCATGTGTATGTGTGTTTGTGTTTATGTGTATGTCTGTGTGTCTCTATGTATGTGTGTATGTATGTGTATGTATGTGTTTGTGTATATGTGTGTGTATGTATGTGGGTTTTTTATATGTCTTTATGTGTATGTCTGCGTGTCTCTATGTATGTGTGTATGTACGTGTGTGCATGTGTTTGTGTGTATGTATGTGTGTGTGTATGTATGTGTGTGTCTATGTATGTGTGTGTATGTGTGTGTATGTATGTGTGTTATGTGTCTGTCTGTGTCTGCATGTATGTGTGTGTGTATTGTGTATGTGTTTGTGTGCATGTATGTGTGTGTTTGTGTGTATGTGTATGTCTGTGTGTATGTGTTTGTGTGTATGTGTGTGTATGTATGTGTGTGTATGTGTTTGTATGTGTTTGTGTGTTTACGCTCGCATTACACAAATGTGTTGCTGGTCTAAGGCGTTCCTCGCACAGCATTGCCGCTTTATTATTTCAGTCGTTTACTGCCTTACGCACCCTGAAAGTCGTGTGTGTCTGCAGCAAGCGCGTGTATGTGTACCTATGGACGCGCGCGCGTGTGTTGTGTAGGGGGAACGGTAGTGTAGTGCTTAGCGTGCTGTCTGTGTGTGTGTGTGTGTCTGTCTGTGTCTGTCTGTGTGTGTCTGCGTGTGTCTGTGTGTGTGTCTGTGTGTGTGCGTGTGTGGTGTGTGGGGAGCGGTAGTGTAGTGCTTAGCGTGCTGTCTGTGTGTCTGTGTGTGTGTGTGTCTGTCTGTGTCTGTCTGTGTGTGTCTGCGTGTGTCTGTGTGTGTGTCTGTGCCTGTGTGGTGTGTGAGGAGCGGTGGGTGTAGTGCTTAACGCTACGCTGCGCTACCAACCCGGCGAACCCAGTTCCATTCCCGCTCACGGCCACCACCGGTGACGATTATTTGAACCTTCCCTAGGTCCACTCAGCCTCAAACGAGTAACTGGTGTGGCGTATTAACATCGGCACTTGGGAGACAAAGGCGGCCGGGCGTGGTAGATCCAAGTCCCGGGCGAAGCCGGGCCATGTGTATGTGTTTATGTGTATGTCTGTGTGTCTGTATGCATGTGTGTATGTATGTGTGTGTATGTGTTTGTGTGTATGTCTGTGTGTGTATGTATGTCGGTTTTGCCGCCGTGGTGGATCCAAGTCCCGGGCGAAGCCGGGTCATGTGTATGTGTTTATGTGTATGTCTGTGTGTCTGTATGCATGTGTGTATGTATGTGTGTGTATGTGTTTGTGTGTATGTCTGTGTGTGTATGTATGTCGGTTTTTGCCGCCGTGGTGGATCCAAGTCCCGGGCGAAGCCGGGTCATGTGTATGTGTGTATGTGTTTATGTGTATGTCTGTGTGTCTGTATGCATGTGTGTATGTATGTGTGTGCATGTGTTTGTGTGTATGTATGTGTGTGTTGTCCGGCAAAACAACCTCCTACCTCCTCGCGGTGCCGGACGGGCAACACTGTCGTGGACATTGCTGTGGGGGGAGGGCCAATGCCCATTGGCCTCTCCCCTCATGGCGTCTGTGACCACCACAGTGGCTAAACGGGGGCTCTGGACGGGTGTGAGGGGCTGGTAACCCCTCCACCTTCAATTCATTACCACTAAACCACGAATTAAACATAAACCTGTAACAAATAAGCTTGTGCCGGAGGCCCCGGGGGGTCAGGCTTTTATGACGTCTCCTGGCCAAACCCCATTTGGCGGAGCCAGGAGATTGAATTTTCACCCTCGGGGCTCCTCCAGAAACAACAAAAAACCATTGCGGATGGCCACGTGGAATGTTCGAACGCTCACTGCGGAGGAGAGGCTGCCACTCCTCTGTCGGGAGCTGGACCGGTACCGCCTGGATCTCTGTGGCATTCAGGAGGTCCAGTGGACCGGTTCTGGCTCCTGCCACCATGAGGGGTGGACAGTCCTCTACTCGGGGCAGGAGACTGCCAAACAACAGGGTGTGGCTCTTCTTCTGAACAAAAGAATGAAGGGGGCGTGGGAGCGTGGCGGTGAGGTGTGGGAAGCTGTAAGCCCCAGGATACTTTGGGCTCGCCTTCCCATCAACCAGAGGCGAGGAGTGGTGGTCGTGGTTACTTATGCCCCCACCGAAGACGAACATCCGTGGAGGGATGCAAGCAAAGCCGATGAGTCAGACGCTTTCTATGACCTCCTGTCACAGGTGCTGGCTAAAGTGGCCACTCGGGACAGAGTCATCTTGTTGGGTGACTTCAATGCCCGAGTTGGTCATGATGCTGACACCTGGTCTGGAGTGATTGGAAGGCATGGGCCAGATCAGCTCAATAATAACGGTAGGAGGCTGCTAGATTTTTGTGCAGCCCATGGGCTTGTAATTACCAACACGCTCTTCCAGCATCGGCGCATCCACACAACATCATGGATACATGCCGGGTCCAAGCAAGAACATCTGCTGGACTACATAGTGACGGACCAGCGGATGCGAACCCATGTCCTTGACACCAGGACCTACCGTGGAGCTGATCTGTCCTCTGACCATCGACTAGTCATCTGTAAGATGCGCCTGCCTTTCTTCCACTCCGGTGGTGGGTGTACACCCAGGATCCCATTCCAACCAAAAGTGGCCTGGTCTCAGTTAGCTGATGAAAGTTGCAAGCGAGAATTTCATCATCGCTTGCAGCTGGGGTTGGCATCGTCCCCCACTCCACCTGATGTCGAGGGTAAATGGGCGAGGTTTAAGACTGTGACTCATGCAGCTGCAATGGCTGCTTTGGGTACGCGGTCCAGACCTCCCCAGAAACCCTGGCTGACAGAGGAGGTGTTCAGGTTAATTGAGAAAAAGCGACAGGCCCACTCTCATCGCCTACAGCATCCCACGTCAGAGAATGAGGAGGTTTACCGCAGCCTTCGCTCGGAAGTTCGGAGAGCCGTAAGGCGTTGTAAGGATGGGTGGTGGTCGCGGGTTGCTGAGGAGATGGAGTCTGCCTCAGTGGCCCGTGATCACAAATCACTATTTAACTCCATCAAAAAAGTAACCTGCAGCGCCACACCTATTACCATCATTAGAGGAAAAAACGGTGATCCAATCTCCGACCCCCAGGAACAGGTTTGCAGATTTTCTGAGCATTTCTGTGAGGTCCTGGGGGAGGGAAATTCTCTCAGCCAGGAAAACATCATGGCACAAAGTGGGGATAACCCTGCTGAGGCTGCGGTGCCTCAAATATTGGAAGAGGTCACCCCCTGTGAGTGGCTGGCTGAGGTTCCAGCTGTTGAGGAAGTACTGAGGGCGATCCGGAGTGTGAGACCAGGGAAGGCACCGGGCAGAGATGATCTCCCAAGCGAAATGCTGAGGGAGGGTGGCGTTTGTGCACAGACTGCCCTATATGACATCATAACAACAGTCTGGACCACTGGACGGGTTCCGCAGGACTGGAAGGATGCCCTGGTGGTCCCCCTCTTTAAGAAGGGGGACCGCACAGACTGTAACAACTACAGGGGCATCTCACTCCTCAGTGTGCCGGGTAAGGTCCTGGCAAGGATTATTCAACATCGCCTTGCTAGGCACGCTGAGGAGGGGCTTGCGGAGCCCCAATGCGGTTTCAGGAAAGGGCGGTCCTGCACAGATGCCATATTTTCTGTCCGTCTGCTACAGCAGAGGTGTAGGGAATTCCAAAAAGACCTACATCTCTGCTTTATTGACCTGGTCAAGGCCTATGATACCATCAGTAGGACTGGACTCTGGGTTGTTCTTCGTGCTTTCGGAGTCCCTGACCCTCTGCTCACGATCATTAAGGACCTTCATGATGGTGAGCGGGCCCGGGTAAAACTACGTGGCCGGGAGTCGGAGCCTAGCCCTGTACACCTTGGGGTGCGACAGGGATGTCCTCTGGCTCCCACATTATTTAACATCTATTTTGACCGCGTAGTTCGTGAAGCCTTCAATAGCTGTACCGGGGGAATTTCCGTTTGGTACAGATATAATGGGAGGCTGATCGACGCCCGGGTGCGATCAAGGGATGGCTCCCTATTGGTCAACCACGTTATGTATGCCGATGATTTGGTAATAGCTGCTCATTCAGAAGAGGAGTTGGAGGCGCTGCTGCTGAGACTGGAGCGTGCCACTAAGAGGTGGGGCCTTACCATCAGCCCCACCAAAACCAAGCACCTGCCTGGGTATTTTGTACCATCGGACACTTCACCCCCACAACTCCCAATTGGTGATGGGGCAGTTGTGGAGAGAGTGGAGAGTTTCCCATACCTGGGCAGTATGCTTATGACCGGCTCCAGTCTATCAGCAGAGGTCTCACTCCGAATCAGTCGAGCGGCAATATCTTTTCATCGGTTGCGTAACGCTGTGTGGAAGCTACCTGGTCTGTCGCTCCGCACGAAGCTTCAGGTCTTCTCGGCCACGGTCATTCCCTCCCTTCTCTACGCTTGCGAGACGTGGACCCCCCTGGTGGAGCATCTTCGCCGGTTGGAAACATTTAGGCTGGCCTGCCTACGATCCATCCTGGGTTTAACCAGGCTGGATTGTGTGAGGAGCTCACAAATCCTTGAAAGATCTGGGCAAAGTCCCATCAGTGAGCTCCTCCGGCAGGCAAGGCTGCGTTGGCTGGGTCATGTAGCCCGCATGCCCAGCCACCGCATGCCTAAACAGCTTTTGTTCGGCCGGATCGAGGGGGCTAGACGGGCGCGGCACGGGCTGGAGAAGAGATGGAGTGATGTGGTACAGGAGGACGTGGAGCTGAGTGGACTTGCCGATGACTGGTACCAGCGGTGTCAAGATCGGCCTCAGTGGAGGAGGCTCGTGAAGGACGCTACTGGGCAGTTGGAGGCAGTCGCCCTCCAACAACAACGGAGGGCGGAGGAGCGACGCTCACAACAACGAGCGGAGCGCCGGGTGGCTAAAGCACAGCAAGTTGGCACAGTAGGGGGCACAGGTGGTGCATCAGCCAGTCATCTCGGTCATCTCGGTCAGTCGACCAGTGGCACCTGGGTCTGCCCCGTGACCTCCTGCCAGCGGGCTTTCGACACTTCACGTGGCCTCAAGGTGCACTTGGCCTGGCACAAGCATCGTGGTGACGTCACCGCCACTTAGTGGCGAATGGCGGTTGTTGTTGTTGTTGTATGTGTGTGTGTATGTATGTGGGTTTTTTTGTATGTGTTTATGTGTATGTCTGCGTGCCTGTATGTATGTGTGTATGTACGTCTGTGGATGTGTTTGTGTGTATGTATGTGTGTGTCTATGTATGTGTGTGTATGTGTTTCTGTGTTTGTATGTGTGTGTATGTATGTGTGTTATGTGTCTGTCTGTGTGTCTGCATGTATGTGTGTGTGTATTGTGTATGTGTTTGTGTGTGTTTGTGTGTTTACGCTCGCATTACACAAATGTATAATGCGGGTCTAAGGCGTTCCTTACACAGCATTGCCGCTTTATTATTTGAGTCGTTTACTGCCGTATGCACCCTGAAAGTCGTGTGTGTCTGCAGCAAGCGCGTGTATGTGTACCTATGGACGCGCGCGCGTGTGTTGTGTAGGGGGAACGGTAGTGTAGTGCTTAGCGTGCTGCCTGTGTCTGTGTGTGTGTCTGTGTGTGTGTGTCTGTGTGTGTGTCTGTGTGTGTGTCTGTGTGTGTGCGTGTGTGGTGTGTGGGGAGCGGTAGTGTAGTGCTTAGCGTGCTGTCTGTGTGTCTGTGTGTGTGTGTGTCTGTCTGTGTCTGTCTGTGTGTGTCTGCGTGTGTGTGTCTGTGTGTGTGTGTCTGTGTGTGTATCTGTGCGTGTGTCGTGTGTGAGGAGCGGTGGGTGTAGTGGTTAACGCTACGCTGCGCTACCAACCCGGCGAACCGAGTTCGATTCCTGCTCATGGCCACCCCCGGTCAAGATTATTTGAACCTCCCCTAGGTCGACTCAGCCTCAAACGAGTAACTGGTGTGGCGTATTAACATCGGCACTGGGGAGACAAAGGCGGCCGGGCGTGGTGGATCCAAGTCCCGGGCGAGGCCGGGTCATGTGTATGTGTGTATGTGTTTATGTGTATGTCTGTGTGTCTGTATGCATGTGTGTATGTATGTGTGTGTATGTGTTTGTGTGTATGTATGTGTGTGTGTATGTATGTGCGTTTTTTTGTATGTGTTTATGTGTATGTCTGCGTGTCTGTATGTATGTCTGTGGATGTGTTTGTGTGTATGTATGTGTGTGTCTATGTATTGTGTGTATGTGTTTCTGTGTATGTATCTGCGTGTATGTATGTGTGTTATGTGTCTGTCTGTGTGTCTGCATGTATGTGTGTGTGTATTGTCTATGTTTTTGTGTGTATGTATGTGTGTGTTTGTGTGTATGTGTATGTCTGTGTGTATGTATGTGTGTGTTGGTGTTTGTGTGTATGTGTGTGTATGTATGTGTGTGTATGTGTTTGTATGTGTTTGTATGTTTACGCTCGCATTACACAAATGTGTTGCAGGTCTAAGGCGTTCCTCGCCCAGCATTGCCGCTTTCTTTTTTCAGTCGTTTACTGCCGTACGCACCCTGAAAGTCGTGTGTGTCTGCAGCAAGCGCGTGTATGTGTACCTATGGATGCGCGCGCGTGTGTTGTGTAGGGGGAACGGTAGTGTAGTGCTTAGCGTGCTGTCTGTGTCTGTGTGTGTGTGTCTGTGTGTGTGTGTCTGTGTGTGTGTCTGTGTGTGTGCGTGTGTGGTGTGTGGGGAGCGGTAGTGTAGTGGTTAGCGTGCTGTCTGTGTGTCTGTGTGTGTGTGTCTGTCTGTGTGTTTCTGCGTGTGTCTGTGTGTGTGTCTGTGCGTGTGTGGTGTGTGAGGAGCGGTGGGTGTAGTGGTTAACGCTACGCTGCGCTACAAACCCGGCGAACCGAGTTCCATTCCCGCTCACGGCCACCACCGGTGACGATTATTTGAACCTCCCCTAGGTCGACTCAGCCTCAAACGAGTAACTGGTGTGGCGTATTAACATCGCCACTGGGGAGACAAAGGCGGCCGTGCGTGAGTGGTGAGGGAGGGAGAGTCGTGAGGGAGGGAGAGTGCTGAGGGAGGGAGAGTGGTAAGGGAGGGAGAGTGGTGAGGGAGGGACTCAGCCGCAAAACGAGTAACTGGTGTGGCGTATTAACATCGCCACTGGGGAGACAAAGGCGGCCGGGCGTGGTGGATACAAGTCCCGGGCGAAGCCGGGTAGTACAGCTAGTGATGTTATAATATTAGGATTGCCGTTATAATGCTTTAGATGCCTTTATAATGTTGTTAAATTATTATTGTAAATACGAGGCCTCGTTAACAACGAAGCCTGCCACTTGCATTATTGTGAATGTTACTTGAAGTTGGATAAGTCGAGCCAGACTTGTACCCATGTACCTTTAATGCGATCCTGAGAGCAAATATGAATCAGTATCTCATCCACAGTTCAGTGTTATACGCAGCACTGTACATTTAGGCTGCAGTATGGTGATTACACGAAGTGACCTTATTTAACACAGTAGCTTATTCTCTTGTATAGCTATTCAGTACTAATGTAGGTGCCTGGTCCATCCAGGACCTATTGTTGAGTTTCATGTTATCTAAACCAATGTTATGATGATGCAGTGTTCATTCATTGTATTGATATTCCAAGTATTAACAGATGCTGTATTTTGTGCTGTGTTTTTCCATCAGTTTTACCTCGTTCAATTAATTAAATACGTTTGGAGTCGGATGTTCACCCTGGCTCTGAAGGTTTATTGAATGTGAGGTTAATTGCTCGGATAGTGGTGCAATGCAGTGCACAGCGAGGCCGAGACAAACATACATTTTATTTTCGCCATTGCTGTACTTCCTAGCAATGGGGCGCCATGGCGGCGAGATTTTAACTACCACGCCTGGTATCGTCGTGGGTTCAACCCCGACCCTGATACCTGTATATTTGGAGTTTGCATGTTTCTCCCCGTGATCACATTTAGAAGCATTTGTTTATCGAGTATTTGGCTGCTTTAAATTTGCACGTGACAAGTCACTTCGTTGAGCTATCATTTGTGATGGCCAGGTCACTTGTAAAAAAAAGCTATATAACTCCGTGTGCCTTACATTACCTGGTAAATAAATGTTAAACCTTCTTGTCTTGCATCGCCATGGAAACACTATTCAGTCAGCAACATTGATATATTTAGGATCGGTTTGCAAACATTTTGGGCCGTCGGATTTTATATGTATGCATTGGGTTGTTTTTTTGGAGAGGTGCAATAACAGCCGACGTAAATCAAAAGTGTCAACTCAGAACTGTATGGAAGACAGAAGAGGCTCTCCCAACTAATGCTATAAAATGCAGAAGCTGTCAATTTGTACTATGATGGTGAGTGCTATGATACAGCAATGTCTATTTTGTCAATGCCTTTTGACAGCATTTCCCAATGGGTTTTATATTGCACAACAACTTCATGAATGTGCTTTAATCAATAAAAATATATATTTAAAAGTGCGCATACAATAATATTACATTAAAATATCTTGCACCAATCATATACGTTGTAACCTTAGATACATTGAAATAAATATTTCCATGTTAAATGATTGGAAATCATACAAAATGGTGGCTGACAGTCATGTGCATTACAAATAATGGTTCACATCTTTCCTTATATAAAAAAAGTCCCAATCTGGCTCCACACCACAATACTACACGGTATCAAGTTGAATGTACTTTATTTTTGTCTGCAATCACATTCATTTACAGCAGTTTCCAAAATATACCGCCGGAAATATCCTATACTCAGAAAAGCCTCACTGAGACTCAAGAAGGAGAGTCCTGCATTAAAATGTTTGCCCAATGCCGATATTAGGAACCCACTGGAGCTATGCAGTTTTAAATTTAGATTGAAAACCCATTTTTTAATTTGCTTTTGTGTTTAGTTTGTTATCCTTCCCCTGCGCCTCCGATGTACACGGTTGGTTAAGTAAGGTGCGAAAGAAGTTCAACATAATACACACATACAGGATGTATGTCACACTTAACCCCACTAGCCATCTACTGGCCAGAGTCAAATGTTGACCGCCCGTGTACATGCACTTATTGTTGAATTATATAGCAAATTGGAACGTTAAAACCAAACCCAACTTGCACTTTTGCTCCCAAAAAATAAACTAGAATGTCGGCAGCCTATGACTGCCTTATTCTATAGCTCCGGTGGAGGGCTTCTCGGTGCTTCGTGCCTCTCTCGTAGCCCCCACTGATATCCTCTTCTTCCTCACCCGCTCCCCCCAATGTGTGCAGATACAACAGCGTGTGTAGGCATGCCTACAAAATGAAATTTTTGGGGGGAAAGGGTCGACAATTTTTGTAACCCTGTTGGATCAACTTTTTACCCCTACATCTCGGGGGCGGGGGTCCACTTTCTATAACTTTTTGATTCAGGCCTTCTGAAAGGCTCTCATAATTTAGTTAATGGACAAACGGACCGCCGGGCTTTTTAAATCCTTTATATTAAGTTCGCTTGCTTGCGTGCTTGCTTGCTTGCGTGCTTGCTTGCTTACGACCGTGCAAATCTTTCGGTCGTTTTTTAACCCACTTCCCGTGATCCAATCGAGCTGACATTTTCCACACAGACTCGTTGTGCGAGACAATAAATGTTCGTGAAAAATAATTTCTAAAATTTTACACTGTTTAGGGAAAACAAATTAAATATTTAATTACCAATTGCTTAATACTGGCAGACAATCATCTGACCCATAGGTGGCAGCCATCTCAAGCCAGAGGACGAGAGGACTCTAGCCGCCACGCATATAAAGGATTTAGAGTGAAAAACTTTGTTTTTACGGGTTTACTTGTTTAATAGATGAGATGGTGCCCATATCTATTGTGCCACATTTTGGTTACTTATCAGATGTAGTAAATATACCGGCTTTATATAATTGTGTACCAAGTATTTAGTCATGCAAGATCCAATCAAGCTGGGCAGCGAAAAATTGGAACAAGTACACCGATTTAAATACCTTGGTGTAATCATTGACGATCAGTTGAACCATGAAGTCGAAATCAAGAGCAGAATTGAACAAGCAAGGCAAGCATTTATTAAATGGAAAATACTCCTTGCAGACCGCAACTTGAGTATATCACTGAAACTGCGCACACTGAAATGCTACATCTGGTCAATTTTGCTGTACGGAGTAGAGACGTGGACACTGACAACAACAGCAACAAAAAGGCTCGAAGCTTTCGAAATGTGGCTGTATCGAAGAATGCTGAAAATCCCATGGACAGCCAAAACCACCAATACACAAGTTCTGCAAGATATGGGCACTGACAGGCAACTGCTGAAGACCATCATTAGCAGGAAGTGTTACTACCTAGGCCACATTGCCCGAAACGACCACAAATACCAGCTATTAAAGCAAATCCTGGAAGGAAAAATCGAAGGGAAAAAACGACCAGGACGGCCAAAAACGACATGGCTCAGTAACATCAAAACATGGCTACAATTAACAACAGCACAAACTCTACACGCCGTGCTAGTCCGGGACCAATATCATCGTGAAGTCGCACACGCCGTTAGGCAGCACTAAAGAAGAAGAAGAAGATCCATAGTCATGACTCAGGGGATTTAGTAACATTTATTTATAACCTACAACACACTGTTCATAAAACATATCTGTAATGACAGTAAAGAATAACATGACACCGCATGATGGCAAGAATGAGCTATGAAGGAAGTAGGCAGGCAGGAGAGGAGTTTAGGGTGGTATGGTGGTGAGATGTTAACTACCTCGCCTGATATACAAGAGACCGTGGGTTCAATACCGATCCTGATGCCTGCTGTATATTTGGAGCTTGCGTGTTCTCCCCGTGGTCGTGTGGAATTTTCTCCGGGTCCTCCGGTTTTTCCCTCCACATTTAGAGTATTGGCTGCTGTAAATTTCCACATTGATAAGCCACTCCATCGAGCTATCATTTGTGCCCAGGTCTTTTTCTGAAAAACAGCTATACATCTTAGTGGGCCTTACCTGTTTCCAATTATCTGTAGGAGCACGTGATGCTCAGAGTGGTGATTAGGTAACACTGGTCTACAGCCAAAATGCTTCTGCAATAAATGTAGTCCAACTTTACTAATTCTGGGTCACTGAGAATTAAATTGATGCTTAAAATTGTTGATTGGCTCTAGTTTTCAAGATATGCTATTGGCTCAGTATATACGATCCTTGACTTGGGAATGGCGGAGGATACGTGAGTTATAAAGGGAAGGGATCTCAATTTAAACCAGAAATGACTAAAATACATATTTGACTGGATCTATGAATAAATATATGACTGGGTTTGGACAGTACTTACTTTTTCAGCAAAACAATGAATGATGAAATCTGAACCTGGTATTGCATCATACATTATATGAATTTTATTTCTATAAGTCATGGATGATGCAATAAAACTAGGCTTACATCCCTCTGCTGAACAAATTCCCCTATAATCGCTATAGAAATCATACAGTGTCGTGCTCTCTTATTTGTTAGTGTTTGATTTTTCAAAGGGACACATTTCTGTTTCACCAAAGTGAGCAGAGATCCCTCGTACGTATGTGAACAAACCAGATACATTCTGCTATGTTTGTGGTGAAGTGAGATTTGCATCACAAAATCGCAGTATAACCACTATAGTTAAGAAAGCCTGTCACCTTTATTTTGGCTGCAAAATTGGAGATCAGGACAAGATGTGGGCCCCACACATATGCTGCAACACTTGTGCAACAAATATTCGCCAGTGGTTGAACAGGAAAAGGAAATCTATGTCTTTTGCAGTGCCAATTACTTGGAGAGAGCCAACAGATCATATCAGCAATTGAACCTTATAGTGGGACCCCGGAGTCCCGAATAACGGAAATCTAAATCGTAATTAATACCTTTATTTTTGGTGACTCCATCCCACCGCGCACATAAACGCCGTGACCCACCTGGCGTAGATCATTCTGTTGTCATGTCGTCCAGGACGAATGCACAGAAGAGCTGAAAAAGTGAATGCACTCCATGCTAAGGTATGGGCAAGATCATAAGTCTTGTCCAAAGCTGCTCAAACTGCCTACACGACTTAATTCCTTTATTTGTCATAACGGTATGCATAATACAGTGAAACTGCTCTCTTATCTTCATTATTATTTGTGACCTACCAATGTCTGCAGGCAGGATCAATCGATGACAATCCTATTACCTGCAGATATTTAACAGATGAGATGCGTTCCAGCAATAATTCCCCCTGTTTAATAATACTTGTCCGTATGCATCTGTGGAGATAGATTTTTGTGCGTTTAAGCCATATCAATGCGGATAAGAGGAGCGGCGACCCACTACTCTGTAGAATAACATTGGTATAAACGCTTGTTACAATATGAACAGTGCATTGAAAACGCGTACTATTTTATGTACTGTTTACAAAGTGTGCTCACAAATCCACACTGAGAAACATGATGATTGACAGAGGGGTGTAAATTATTTTTTCGATAGTGTATTTAAATTTAGGTACTGCAGGTAAGTAGTTTTCAGTTTTAAAGGCACAGTTTAACAAGACAACACTTAAATTTCGATTTAAAGCTTTCGTGACTGCAGGGATTCATCTTCTTGGTTCTTTCGGTAAAGTCACGTAGAAGGGAAGTAATAAAATAATAAAAATAAAACATAATAAAACAATTCTCACGACGTTTCGGCCACAACGCAAGCAGCCGTCCTCAGGTGAAAACCAGGTCCGTCGAGGCGACAGAGTCTGAATGAAACATCACACGAGCTTGGAGCATATATATAAGCTGGGCGCATTGACAAAGGAATTTGCATATCAAAAGGAATTTAGCATATTTATGGGAAATGCAGGAATGTGATTAGTACTGCATATGCATGTGCATTATGCAGGATTAACAGCATCAAAGGGAGCTGCAGTTACTGCTGCTGCTGCAGTTGCTGCTGCTGCAGTTTCTGCTGCTGCTGCAGTTGCTGCTGCTGCTGCAGTTGCTGCTGCTGCTGTTACTGCTGCTGCTGCACTTGCTGCTGCTGCAGTTGCTGCCTTATCCATTTTAATATAACACTATGTATTATTCTACCCACCCTAATGTGTATCACACTGCTATATGTTTACTATACAATTACGACACCATACATTACTCTGCACACTGCACCATGCCAGTGAGTGGAACGCGGTCTGAAAGTCACCGTAACTGATTGTGTTCACGTTTACGGTGACTTTCAGACCGCGTTCCACTCACTGGCATGGTGCAGTGTGCAGAGTAATGTATGGTGTCGTAATTGTATAGTAAACATATAGCAGTGTGATACACATTAGGGTGGGTAGAATAATACATAGTGTTATATTAAAATGGATAAGGCAGCAACTGCAGCAGCAGCAAGTGCAGCAGCAGCAGTAACAGCAGCAGCAGCAACTGCAGCAGCAGCAGCAACTGCAGCAGCAGCAGAAACTGCAGCAGCAGCAACTGCAGCAGCAGCAGTAACTGCAGCTCCCTTTGATGCTGTTAATCCTGCATAATGCACATGCATATGCAGTACTAATCACATTCCTGCATTTCCCATAAATATGCTAAATTCATTTTGATATGCAAATTCCTTTGTCAATGCGCCCAGCTTATATATATGCTCCAAGCTCGTGTGATGTTTTATTCAGACTCTGTCGCCTCGACGGACCTGGTTTTCACCTGAGGACGGCTGCTTGCGTTGTGGCCGAAACGTCGTGAGAATTGTTTTATTATGTTTTATTTTTATTATTTTATTACTTCCCTTCTACGTGACTTTACCGAAAGAACCAAGAAGACAACACTTGCCATCATCCTTCAAATCCATTGGCGAAGAAGAGCAAAGTTTTTATTTACATTATAATGTTTATGCGAGAGCCGGGGGCTTATGGGACCCTGGGGTCCTGCTATAGCGTTAAATTGTTACTTCTGAATGGCGCCTCCAGTTGGGAAAGGTGTGTCAAAGAGGAAAAAGTGGACTGTGCATTATAAAAAATTCAATCAGCTATATGCCCAGTACCCCACGGAGAAGGACTGCCGGTTTCTGATGCACCAGAATCATTCTCACTTAAGTCAGACGTGGATGAAACTTCTGGTCCTGAACCATCAAGGTCACATGACCCAGATTTTCTCCCATCATCCTCCTCTGAACCACACCTCATAACACAAGGTGAACTGAAAGACCTTGTCAGGGATTTGGAACTACCCAAGAGTAAGGCAGAGCTGTTGAGCTCTAGACTGCAGCAGTGGAACCTCCTGGCAGGTGATGTTAGGGTTTCCATGTTCCATGACCGTCAAAAGGATCTTGTCCCATTTTTCTTCACGGAAGGTGATCTTGTAGCCTATGACAACATGAACCAACGTTTGAGGTGCATAAACTATGACCAACATCAGCGGCAGCTTTGTGTCGATTTAAAGGTTGTTGCTCTCTTGCTTGGTCTGCAGACTGGATACACAAAGTACTACTATTTTCTCTGTTAATGGGAAAGTCGTGCGAAAGATTCCCACTACATCAAGATAGATTAGCCACTCCGACAGTCATTGGAGCCTGGGAGGAAAAGTGTTCAGCATCCACCACTTGTTGAATCAAGGAAGATTTTGTTACCACCCTTACACATCAAGCTGGGTCTGATGAAGAACTTTGTCAAAGCCATGGACAAAACACAAGCAGCTTTCAAGTACCTCCATGGAAAATTCCAAGGTTAAGTGAAGCTAAGATAAACAAAGGTATCTTTGTTGGTCCTCAGATTCGTGAACTTCTTCGAGATGATGCATTTGACAGTGCACTGCGTGGCTAGGAAGAGACAGCATGAAAAGCCTTCCAGTTAGTGGCAACAAATTTTCTCGGAAACAACAAGGCAGACAACTACATGGAGTTGATAATCACAACACAAGCCTACGTGTTAAACGTACATGGAGTTGATGGAAAACCTCCTCAAGGCATACAAAAGCCTTGGGTGTAACATGTCCCTAAAGATACATTTTTTTGCACCCGCATCTAGATTTTTTCCCACCAAACTATGGAGCAGTGAGCGACGAGCATGGCGAGCGAATTCACTAGGAGATTACAACAATGGAGAAAAGCTATTCGGGCAAATGGAGCCCATCAATGCTCGAAGACTATTGCTGGACAGTGACAATGATCCATTTGTAGTGATTGTGGTATCATTGCTGGGTACATACGCACACGTATGACGGCACTGTGCCAGGAGCGTCACTACCACGTGGATTGACACACACACATGACGTAATCCCGGCTGGAGGTGGGAATGACGTCAGGGCCGGTGCTGGACACGTGACCGGATCCCAGTGGGGGCCGGGGGTCCAGGGGGCCCTCGGGGGGGCACGTGGACAGCAGGGGGGCTTCGAGAGGGTACTCGAAGGGAGGCGTGGCCGGGGTGGGGCCAGGGCAGAGGCGTAGCTAGGGGGGGGCAGGGGGGTACATATGTCCCCGGGCGCCAAGATAAAGGGGCGCCAAAATGAAGCTTACAACATTACATTATAACTTATTGCGGCGGGCACGGCAGCTTGAAACTACTGCACACATCTACACCTCAGTGTATATATCCCGCCACACACAGCCTACATGTCATCTAATTACATTTTAGTATGTGATTAAACGGGGGGGGGGGGGGGGGGGCGCCAATTTTATAGTTCGTCCTCGGGCACAAAAATCCTAGCTACGCCACTGGGCCCGGGCACGCCGAGCCCCATATAAGCGGCCTCCTCAGGAGGTTCGGGGATGTTCCTGCGAAGAATGAAGACGCCTCGTGAAGATGCCAAGAAGAGAAGGCCTACAGTGAGCGGACTGCCTGCAGCCACCTGGCTGGGTTACGCTGAAGTAGCTAAGAGACAAGTGTGTGATAGCTAGGGTAGGTCGGTGGTCACCACCCTATGTGTAGAGTAAGAGTAACTGTTGAGTAACCGTTGTGTTCATTAATAAATGAGTGTTGCCTCCCAAGAAGTGTGTGTGCCTAAATTGATCCCACTACACATTTAATGGATACAAGAGACAAGCCAAGAAGCGCCGAGTAGACAGTGATTAAGGACTAAACTACGTACTTATATATACATAAGTATTTTGCCTTTTGTTTCATAATACATTTCATTTACAAAACCCTTTTGCTGATTTTTAAAGTTTTACATGAACAGAACAGGTGACATGTTATCATGTATAGCAACCATAAACACATGAAAAGATCTAGGTTTACAATTTATGAGTAAAACTACAATCTATACAATATACATAGACGTCAAATGTAAAAACTTAAATATCTTGGGAAGAGTAGCCAATCATCCATAAGAGTTTTTTTTGGGTTAGATCACGTAAATACAGTATGTAAATGTGTGATTAAAACCCGCCACCACCCTACACAGCCAACTAGTAAGAGTTGTCACGTAAACAGAACGTGGCCAATTCGTCACTAGTGTAACGGCGTAAGTAGCGCAGGAGACGTTGACAGAGGAAACACGTATTTATTAACAGATGGGTACTATACAGTACGTAGCGCACCCTAACACTGGAAGGGGTAACGGCCCCTTCACCCAGTCTATCCGAGGCAGTGTCCCTCGGCTAACGTTTCCCCGTTAGCTCCTACACTCCTCTAACCCAGACCATCCTAGTAGAGGCTAACTCACCTGGCCCAGCTTTGGCTCAGGTCCGACCCTCAGCCACACGAGCCTGGCCCTCACAAGGACACAGACCTCGCTGCTCTGAGGTCGCCCCTGGCTTGCCCTGCTCGGCTCTTATAAGAGCAGCGAGACAGGGTAGTCCCAGGGCTAGCTAGCTGGTCTTCAGTCTTCACTGGCTCTTCTGCTCCAACGACTGCCTCGAGCTTTCTCGCGCACCGCCTTATATACCCAACTGCCCCCCGAGGGGCGGGGCTGTATGCGGACGTTGATGTAGACACCCCACGCACGGACCGTGATGTAGACACTGCAACGTAATGGCTTGCTACACCCCGGTACGTAACACCTCTACACTAGTACAGCACACCGGTGTGTTGGAGAGCCAAGCCACAACATTTACAATCTGAGTACAACGTTTCGCCAGTAATTACAACTAGCATCATCAGGCGACAGCCAGATTTGGGGAGATGTCTAACTGTTTCGTTTCTTATATAGATGTGGTAACCACACTTCTGCGCTCTTGCGCAAAGTGGGGGGGGGGGGGGGGGGATTATTGAGTCAATGTACATTATGCATGTGCATTATGCGAGCCCTTTGATCATATCCTTCCTGTCTATTGTGTGTATTAAAATAGCCGTACCAACGGTAATCCCTATTTAAATATGGTGCCCTTCATAGGCATCCATTTAAATAATATATTATTTGATGATTCGCTTCCACGCAACACTAAGGCAGTATTTATCCAAATGGTTAAAATTATTTTTATTTCTTTCAATTTATATATTTACGCGATCTAACCCCCAAAAAAGACCTGTATTATGGATGATATTGGTCGCGAAAGCCTGCGTGTTAAACTAAGTAGCCATCAGTTGTTTAAATTGTTATATTTGAATTCAGCACATCAAAATCCAAAATAAAAAGCACATTTCATCTCTGACGCAGACGACGTCTAAAAAATGGTAGACCAGTGTAATTAGTCTACCACTCAGCTCCACCAATGAGTGTCATATCACAGGAGTAAAAAACATACCCAGATGGCAAATGTCATCCTTGGAACTGTGTAACCAAGTGTGGTAATTTTAGCATCCGGCACAGTTGAATAGTTTTTTGTTTACAAACACCACAATACTGAAGCTAAGCTGACTTGGTAGTCATTTTAACTGAGGATAACAATGTTTAAAGAGAACTATCAGGTAGTCAAGTGGAGTGGTTGTGCAGTAATTACCACACTGTGCTTTGAACAAGATGACCTGAGTTGGGTTCCTGGCCCCTGCTCCCACCAGTGGAAAGAGATATTCGACTGATCCCAGGTTCCACCTTCACCACCCGCATTGACAAGTGTGGCGAAGTCAAACAATCCCCAAGACCAACATGGCATGAGAAGGCCTTCATTCAGCAGTAGATTAACAAAGAGATATAAGTTACATTTAGTATATTTTTTCTCATGCAGTACTGTACTTAAATATATTGTGTTTACAAATTGTGAAATTATTTCCCAAATCCTGTGGCTATGGAGGAGCTTAGCATTAAAGAGGGCCACCAGAGACACCAGCAATTCATTTGGGGCTTCCTTTTATCCATCGCTCAGGCCTGTCCACTTTCTTCAGGCCCTCATATCTCCCACAAATCACTTGGACATCCCTTGCTCCCACGTATTCCTCAAAACCCTAACTCTTGCTTCTGCAACAGATCCTTCCAACTCTCCCATTTTTAATTTAATATAATATTCGCTTCCTCCATCCTGGGCTTCTATTGCTCACAGTGATGGGTGTGGTGGTATTTCCTTCAATAGCGAAGTGTAAGCCCTACATCATCATATGGATAAGTGGCATGCCTGCTGTGAGCTAATCAGAGAAGCAGTATGCTAATTATAAGCCAATCAAAACACTATATACATTAATTTAACGTGCTTGTCTTCTCCGGTGGAGAGTGACAACAACATTCTGTTCGTTTTAGTGGTCTTAGGAACCGAGGCTGGGCCCTGGCGTGTGCAGATAAACTTTCCAAAGACAAGGTAAATGGTGACAGTAAGACGTGGGAGATGCTCTGGTAGGATCGCAGGTCCGGGTAGCAGGGGAGCAGAGGAAGGAGGCAATGATGTTCATAATACAGGAAGCTCTGGGAAGGAGGTCAAGGAGGTGCATTGCTTAGGAAGGGCAAATTTTGTGGGCTATGGAAACCGCTGTAGAAGAGAAGATATTCGTTTTATTTTGAGGCAAGTGTGTGGTCTGTATTACTATGTGGATCAGAGGGCTGGGATGCTAAGAAGCTTCAAAATACGTTATTACCATGAGAGCATAGATGTCTGAGACGGATGCTGGAAATGTTGTGCAAAACAGGTTAAGCAAAACAGTCATCTGCAAGAGTAGATGGCAGGTAAATGTTGTAGATATAATTAAAGCCTAACAGCTGTGCTGGGTGGGACATGTAGTTCGTACGAGAAATGGCAGACTGCTAAGACAGGCGTTGGATTGTACTTCACAAGTCCAGAGACTAAGTGGAAGACCTCAGAGCAGATCGTGAGAAACTGTTAGGTCAAATCTTGGAGGTTGCGTGGCTACTGTGCAGCAGCTGTAAGATCTGGCAGAGGGTATAAAGCGTTGGCGATGTTTGGAGACAAAGGGCGTTGGCCACAATGACATCTTGATATATGTTCTACTGCAGATGTAGACATCCAACTGCAGATACACTAGTTCGATGTTCATAACTAATCCCAGAGAAATTGAAATCAGTTGTGAGGACATCTATTTGTCCAGAATATTACGATAATCAAGTAATTTTGTTTGAGGTTATTTCAGACCATATGCAAACATGAACATGTGACAGCCACTATGGGAACCTCATTTGCCAGTATAAATATGATAATTGTTTTTTTACCCTTCTATCTGGCAACAAAACTGACACCTTTTTACAAGGAGTCATGTTTGCATAGACCGCAATACCTGCAGTCATAATACAAACAAAAGACATAACTCTGATAATGTGCACTGTCCTTGAAGTCGCCTTTTGGCGTCATCTGGTCCAACCCATGTGAGACTAGGCTCTAAGGAAAGCTGTCTCGGGTGTGGACCAATCAACTTCAAGGACAGTGCATATATTATCAGAGTTATGTCTTTTGTTTGTATTATGACTTGCAGGTATTGCGGTCTATGCAAACATGACTCCTTGTAAAAAGGTGTCAGTTTTGTTGCCAGATAGAAGGGTAAAAAAACAATTATCATGTGACAGCCAATCCAATAATTGAGACCATTTAAATTCTACTTAAAAAATTAATTTACATGGACATGTCAAATTTTGGACATGCTATTGCAACCACATTTTAACATTTTAACGATTATAGATTTTGTTTGTGCAGCATGCAATAAAACATTTTGTGATGTATATTTGTATGCGACGGTTACTCTGTGCCAAAAAATAAAATGCAAAGATCAACACAAAATATGGTCGTTCATTTCGGAAATACTATTTAACAATACAATTGGTTGAAACATATATGTATATCACCTATTGTAATGTAGCTTTAATGTGATATAACTAAAAAGGTTTTACAGTTACTGTATAGGATGCATATTTGCAGATTTAGCGAAAGAGAATATTTTACCAGGATGTGTGCAACTTTTCTATGCGATAGTATTTCTTTCAGTATAGCTCACCCAACCAAGAATAAATTAATACAGTCATCCAAGCTCAAAAAACAAGGCCTAAATAAAAAATCACACCAATATTAAATTAAGATAGTACCAAAATACATGTCATAGGAGAGTCTGACAAGGTGGAATATTTTTGCCAGTTATTCACATCCACATTTCACATCCATAGTTTGTGAAAATGGGATTGGAGAAATAAACTCTTAAAAATTAAACAGTGAAATAATTAATCAACTCAGATTTTCTAACGACGGTCATTGTAATATTTTAATTAAAGTAAATTGCAGGAACATTTTAAATAACTTAATAAAAGGCAGCTGCAAAGTTGGATCCAGGATAAATACAAGCAAAACAAAGGTAATGAAAAAAAATAGAACAAAAACTGAAAGTGCACAAATAAGCATAGAGAGATGCAAGCTTGGAATTATGTTGAAACAGAAAGAGCAACACATGGATTCGAGAACATTTGCAGGTAACAACATAATTCAAAGTGTTAAGAAAAGCAAGTCGGCTTGGGCAGGACACGCCTTGGCTAAAAGGGACGATGGATGACGATTAATATAACTAAACTAAAACAATTTTTATTTTTATTTTATCAGGTAAGGCCCACTGAGCTATATAGTTCTTTTTCGACAATGACCTGGCCACAAATGATAAATCAACGAAGTGGCTTATCATGTGGAAATTTAAAGCAGCCAATACTATAAACGTATGTTTTAAACATGTGGAGGGATAACCAGAAGACCCGGAGAAAAATCCACGCGACAACGGGGAGAGAGACGCAAACTCCAAATATACAGCAGGCGTCAGGGTCGGAATCGGGATCGAACCAACGACCTGCTGTATACTAGGCGAGGTAGTTAACATCTTGCCACCGCGGTGCCCCTAATAATGACGTCATGGCTAGAAGGAAATCAGAATACTGGAGGAATCCGATGAGCTATAAAGCTCTTTTTTACCGATGTCCAGTAGTTTTCATAGATGGCCAGTAGGGGAGAAGGACAATGGTTAATAACGATGGAGTGGCAGCCGAAAAATGGAACACGTCCCAGAGGACATCTACGGAAGAGATTGAGTGATGAAATCAGCTCATGCATAGGTGCTATTACAAGATTGTGAGAGATGGTAACTACTTGAGAAGTCTGCCATCCAGCAGTGGATCGATTATAACTTCCCGCACCTCCGATTAGCACGGTTGGCTATGTACGGTGCAAAAGAAGTTCAACATACATACATAGCTGATGATAACGAACTCATTAAACAGATAATTAAATAGTAATTATACAGTGAATTCTTAGCGTAATGTACAAGCTTGTAAACAGAATACAAATACCAAAGCAATCCTTGTTAACAGTTTTCCAGAGCCAAACTTTTAATTGATGTTGAGTTCAGTTGCTTTGCTGATGGAGCACATACTATCTTGGTAATGGAGCCCCTCAAATTATAGACAAAATGCCCCCAAGCTTATAATTCACTTTCCATCTCAAACAACACTAGAAATCCCATCTTGTTTAAAATGTTCCACTGAAAACGTTGACATAAAAGGCTTGTAAGGCTTAAAGGTTTGATATTTATAGATTTCAAAGTCAACAGAAACATGGGTGACCATTAGTGGAGAGGTCCTATTTTGGAAAGCCATTTTTCTCCCGCGCAAACTCTCCACAATAATGCACAGTGTCTGCAAATTGGCTAGATGCATATAGTTTATGGAGGGCAGTTTATGAGTATTAATGACTTGCATAAAACATTTATGTTCTGTAAAATATTTATGCAGGATGATAGAGTGTGAGTGCGAGCCATATACAGTATTAACGTAATTTGTACATCTGTCACTCAAACAAGCGTGCATGATAACCTGCCCTCTGAAGTGCATCTTTCATCAATCACAAAGCACAAATATAACCTGTAATGAAACGTTACTTCAGGGTTATGACATGCTTAGATCGGCATGTATAATGCATCCCAAGAATCATATTGGTTTCATGCATGATATAGGCTCATTTTATACCTCTTTCTTAACCAAAATAACCTAATTGGATCCTAACATCAGCATAACTAATGGGTAAAAAAAATCTGCAATACTCCATGTACTAGAAATTACTGATCCAACATGGAATGTATTTTAGCGGTCATTTTATTCTATAATTTTTCAACTTATCATGCTTTGTATATATGACATGCCAGAAAAAGTCACAGTTTAGTTTAATTGTTTTATTATGTTTTATTTTTATTATTTTATTACTTCCCTTCTACGTGACTTTACCGAAAGAACCAAGAAGATGGTTTAGTTTAATTGTCAGACCTCCCCGCAGCGTCTTCGGGACTGCGAGCAGAGAGCCTCCCCCCTTAACGACACATTTCTCTTTTGTTTGGCCAGATGGGGAGCACTTGACTTGGAATGCTTGGCCAGTTCCTTGAGTATTCTGCGTTTGTGCATCCACGGAGTACATCCAATGCGTTGGGAGAAAATGGCTGCGATATGAAATTCACACTAATGTGCCATGAGAAAGCTAATTGTAGTGTAGCCTTTTACGGGCAAGCTCATTCCCATGCAGGTAGGGATTTCGGGCACCGGATGACTCAATTTTTGCACAATCCAGCACATGTGTACACTCACACCTGCCTTTCAACTTTATTCTTGGGTTCCAAGCAACAGCAGCAGCCTTTCATGAGGCTGCTGCTGATGCCTTCTATAAGGCTGTTGCTGCTGCTGCCCATAAGCCTAAAGTACAGCAGTGACAGTGGTTTAACAGGATAAACGTTCCCGATGAGTGAAACCAAAATAAAACGTAAATTGCATTGCTTAACAAGAATACAAATGAGGAGGAACTATGAATCTGACAGGCCCATAGACACATAGTGCTATTTTTATTTCATTGGCTTAATTAACGCCATTACCTCCATATATATATTTTTAATAACATATAGAACCTTGATTTACCAAAAAAATTATATGTTAACATTCAAGGTATATTTTTACTAGTCCACAAAACCTCAGGTGGTGCTTATAGAAAGGGCTCTGGAACCTGCAGCATGCTTCTGTTTCAGCAGAATCCCGTGCTCGTAGCTGCTTTGGCTGCCACTTCAACATTTGCATTGTATCACAGCCAACACTTTCAAACGGCAATATTTTTCAACGTCTTGCACTGTCATAAATATAATAACTTGAATTCGTTTCCCCAATCTAAACCAATTCCCCTATGCTACCAGATACATGATGGGTAGTTACATTTGAAAATAATAATAATTATAATGACTAAAGTGTGTACAAATTTCATTTTTTTTACTTCTTTAAAGTGGGAATGTGTGGTCATAAAGCACTAGCCAGTTGTAATGTGGTTTCGTGGTCTATTTCCTTGGGCCAAGTCAACCACGTATTTACCCATCGGAACCCATGAGATGGCAATGGAAATGGGCTTTTCAAAAACACAACAATAGCGGGCACTGTTCAAGTGCTCTCGGGGCTGAAATCTCTCACACCCAGCGGTATTTCAACAATGAAAGTGAAATGACAGAATTAAGCTTAGGTCACACTCCTATTTATAAAGCAACTCGCAAACACAATTTTAATTTGCATTCTGCACAAAAGTCAATTTTTTTAATTGAAGGATTATGCACACACACACGTGCAAATAGAATAAAACAGAGCTTTTCATTTAAAATATCTGAAAGCAAAGGTGTTGTTTTCAGGGACGTGAAGTCTGCAGACGATTACACCCATAAGTCTTCAGCGTGCGGGATGGTTCGAATAAAAAAAAAACGCCTCTACGGGAGGGAGACGTTCTAATGCGATTCGCAACGTCTGAAGCCTTTAGAAGTGTTAGATGAAAGGGCGGCAGATATTTCACGTTAATCGACGCCGCTGTGCAAGGGGAGCATAGTGGGGTTTTTTTGCTGGCAGCGCGGGGCAGGGGGGGGGGGAAGACCCCGGCCGTCCAAACCCCAGCATCAGACACTGGAATGGGGCAACGGAAGAGCGAGCCGGGTGGGGGGGAAGGGAGGAAAAAGGTCATATGGCTTACATTAGTCGATAATACCGAAACGGGTATCATGTATTTTACTAGCTTGTTTGGTGCAGGGGGGGGGGGGGGGAGAGTTGTTAGCTTGTTCTATAAAATAAAATTACATGAAATCAAACAAAGTGGTGTAAGTTATACATGTGAAGAAACGAGCCTGCACTTTATGTATGTGCGCCACACTGGAATTGCTTAGCACTCTAAGCAGCCTGCGATAGATTTATAAAACGCACGTAACAACAAGAACATTTCTGCTCCGGTTGCAAGTAACATGATTCATTGAAGGCCATCTTCACATGCCGGGACAAACCGCGGTGCTACGAGTACACCATGTAAAGGAAGGAGGGGGGAGAACAGTGGTCTGTACAAATTCGGAAAATGACTACGCACCATGAACACTGCCCAAGAAACCAATTTTAAGCCCTATTTATTGTCCATTAGTCTTTCATATCCTGATGCAACAGTAAATGGAGGCACCATTCTCCCATTTCTGCTGCTGCTCGGTTCTGTGCTTTGTGCACGTGCCCTGCAAACATGGCACACTTGTTAAAATATTCAATGCAAGTGGTTATTCTTCTTGCTCATTTCTGTTTCATGATATTCTTATAAATGTTTAAAGTGTGTTATTACACGGGAGCGCATACATTTCAAGTGCATGCTCGTAGGTGGTGTGACAAGGCCACAGTGTCAACCAGAGGCATGTTCGTCGTTACATCTCTGTGGCTTCAGCAACTCCTATGTAATATCATGATTACTATTGAAAAAATACTGCCAAAAGATATCACGTGCAACGTCTGACAATGTTACAATCGTGATCCTATTGTTAACATTGTTTACCGTGTTCGTGTGTGTACTGTATTCAAGTACGCATGTGTGAGTGTGAAGATGTGTCTAGGCACGTAACTCAAATCAAATGTACGTGGGAAATGTATTCAGTGAAGAAAAGAAAAACAACCTTTCAGCAGACACGCATTCAAGGTCAAGAGTTTCCGATTGGCGATTTTTAAACACAACACAGGCTTCTCACTCTTGGTATTCATCAACAAGCCAACAGCTGATACACAGTTGCTGATACTTGGATGTTACAGCAAGGAGCCAACAGCGCTATGGAGCCTGCTTTAACAAAAAAATGGTTTAAGGATTAGTGTGCGCATCATATAAATTGCTGCCTCAGTGAATTAAGTGAATGTAATAGAAAATTTAATGAAAAAGTATTTAGTAAAAGAAAAGCAATCAACCTTTTAGCCAACAGGTCTATTAACACTTTGGCAATAAATCCTGTAAAATAGTTTTTTTTGCATTAAATCATCTAAAGAGCTATGTTCTTCTTATAAGTTAGTTCTTATAGCTAGAAAAAGGGTACATGCCCAAACCCATTGTACAAGGCATTATTTTTCTAATTGTATTTTTGGCAGTCTATAATTAACAGATGACATCCACACTAATTTTTATTACACTATTTATTATTTTTACATTCAGAGTATGCACACCGCTAATAATAAACTACCATAATACATCCACAGCAACGTCCTTCGTATATTTTTACAAAGGAACAAAATCACATTTTCGAAATGCTATGCTCAGTTGTTCCAGCATGTTGGATATATATTATATTTAATATTAATTTAAAATTAGCATCGCCAATTTCCCCCATGTCAAGCTAGACATTTGAGATCAGCCCTCGTTTTTGCTGTTAACAAACATTTAGTGCCCTTTATACCATGAACCTCATATGACAACACAAAACGTGAAATCCTTTTTCTGTTATTAAAATGAGCCCAGACAGGGTTACGGCACAGTCAGCCCCATTAGCGGATGATGTATTAGAGGGAGATTTTTTAATATCTGCTTATTGACGCGCGTGCGTCAGTTTTTGGTCTCCGAGAGGCAATAGTCGCCTCCCCTCTGCATTATTAACATTATTTCGTATCGCCGTGAGGGATCTCTGCAATTAGAAAGACTTGGCGAGGGACAATAAGCGGCAGCAACCACTGTGAGCTGTTTTGCTCTCTCTCACTCTCTAACTGGCGTCTCAACGCCCCCCCAGAGTGATAAATTATAATTGTTTTGCTCAGGCCCGGGGTAATAATTGTCATGGCGTTATGTTTATGTAATTACCAGCGCTGCCATTTGCATTCGCGGCTTCCGTCCCTGCCGCCTCATCCATGCCCCCCAGGACTAACTCCGACTGACGGCTTGAGGCAGGTAATTAAAGAGCCGAAGCTCATTGGCTGAGGGCCTAAGGCCTGCGCACACTTGTGGCTCGCCTGCTCAAATTGCATCTTCCTTCATTTCTCTGCCACTTATTAGAAACAAGTCCTGCAGGACCGCTGCTCACACGTGATTAGCGATCCAAGGCACTTCTTCATGGGGGGAAACTTTTTTTTACGCTTCATGGAATAAATAAAACCGTCAAGCCAATGGGCACTGCTAAATTATGGATGCCATTGCTGCGTTTTCTATACTGGGATAGTAGATCACATTTTAGTTTATTTGGTAAGTTATTTAGCCTTCCAAACTTTGCAATGATGTACGTTTACAAATACCCAAAAGAAGAGAATGTGGTACGTTTATACAATAATGGTAAGGTAGCCAGATAAAGCGAGATTGGCGGGGCTCTAAGGACTGACACAGAATTGTTACGTGGGTTAATATGAAGTTTGGGTGAAGAAAGGCGGTTGAGGTGATGGAGAAATACATTAGACTAAGAGCATAATGGATCGGTAAAACAGAGGCAATCGCTCCGTTGATACGTTTTATGGGAACGGGTTTTCAATTCCCTCAACTAAAATATTTGGGAATTAAAATGTTTTAATCTTCGTAAGAATGATGCATTGATCAACCTCACGTAAAACAACCGGTACAGGGTATATACGCACACGTTGTAATTTAACGGCGCCACATTGTTTGGGATGAAAAATTGCCATTGATTTCTAGACTGGAATGCACTGATATGAAATGGCACCATCAGCAATACACAAAGGACAAGTACCCTCGAGGCGATGTGACTCCACAGTTTGAGCTGTTTGATCAACATTATTGTTTCAAACATTTGTTTGATAGGATTCAGATTGAACCAATCCTCATTACGCCAACAAAAAAAGTGGTCCTACAGGATTTATTTTTAAATATTGGCTAGGAATACCCTCTAAGTTGAAATCGTTTCATCTGGCGAGGGCACCATGCGTACTGCATATCACATGATTGTGACGAGTGTCCTTGCAAGGTCAATATAAAACGACACAATAGTTGTGGCTTATACAATATTTGAAATTAGATTTCCATTAATCGTGGTAAAGTCTGTGTTAATACGATGTGAGTTTATTGAGCGACTTCTGTGCATAAAGTGTCTAAAATAAAATAATCAGGTGAATGTTGTATATGTGTATGTGTGTATATTTGCAATCATCATCTAGCGCAGTACAATAACTATTATTTAACCGCAGTAGCTACTCATTCCAAAGGAGTCCAAAAGTGAAGATGCACCGAATTACCAATACCCAAGATGTAGGAATATGTGAGACCAAATTATCACGAATTTATTTTCAAATTTATATAAAGGATACAAAAAACATAATCAAGGGCGAGACAGGAAATAGACGTCTCATCCATGGTTCGGTCTAATGTATACACGCGCAGTGCACTGCATGTATAGGATACGTTGTGTCCACGAATGTATACAGAGCACATACCATGATTGTGTTTTATTGCTAGGCCCTTGCACAATGTGACCTTACAACCATTGCACTCTTTGCTTTGGGAGACAGCATGAAGTGTTAAAAATTGAGACCTGTCAGGTTTTTTAATCAGTTGGAAAATATCTGCAAGCCACTATTGGTCCCTCTGCTACAAGCTTAATATGTAAATGTCATTACTTCAACATGAAGCGCAAAATTTAATTCCACGTAAGTTGTAATTACACATCAAATGCACGGTCAGATCTGCTCGGCAATATCTGCTAAATCATTAATTTTTAAAAACTAATTATAAACTCTCCCAGCTGAGCGTTTTTTGCTCTCATATTTAGCTGCTCTTTATAAACAAAATTGTGAGGCTCCTACAAGGTGCCCTCTAGCTAGAAACATCTTCTTACGGGGAAAAAAGGTCAATAAACTAATTTTAAAAACACAAATGCCTGAATGCTATGTTAGCACATTAGTAGAATATAATTCTGTGTATGCGGTGCATGTCTTTGCCATAGGGAAAGAGAGATTTAAATTATGTTGAACGGCAAGTGCACATCATAGGGATGTGCACTAACCAAACATCAGTGTTTCGATCTTTGTCACGGAGATTAAAGGGGAATTAAAAGTTCAAAATACCGCATGAAAACGTTTTAATATCATATTGTGCACACTTGCAATAAAACGTTATGTAGCTGGAAAAAATACAGATTCTTAATAATGAATACTTTCAACCGACTAAACATTGCATTTCCACAACTAAATGCACTGACAATAACGTAATGACTTTAATATCACTGCATTGTGAACGTGTATGACTTTGCAATTCTCATTATAGCACTGCAAATGAACAGAATGCAGGGAGTGTTTTTTTTTATTATGTGAGTTGCATCTTATAGACATTTCCTTTGGCTATCACTGTAAGTAATAGCATGCTGTGACATTTCCACTGCTTTCGCGAGCTATTATACATATGATTAAGAATGGAACATCAGTCCCAAAGATATCCATTTACAGGTTTGATATTATTGGAGCAGTAGTGCAGTGATTAGCGTGCTGGGTTATGAACCCAGTTATCCGAGTTCGATTCCAGCTCACGGCCAACACCTTTGACGATTTATCCGAGCCGGTCCTGGGCCTCCCCTATGTCGACTCAGTCTCAAATGAGTACCTGGTGTGGGTGCTGGCCACCCACCATGCCAGCTTTCATACGTGCTCGCTATCAGCACTTGCCCCAAAAGTCTGCTAGGCTATAAAGGGGATCTATGTCTCTGTCTTATTGACACAATGAGTCAAGAAAGCTTGAACAGGTATCCTTTAACATATGTCAAGCTTGTCAGTACATTATAAATTCAAGAAGGCAATATGCATTGTGAACAAATTCATGGTTATATATATAATAAACTTGAATGTGAAATAATGCAAACCGTACATGTATGAACATATACCAGATTTGTTGGCGTTATGAGCTGTGCCGTACAACGTGTGCTGTAAATAAGGGGCATTATTCGTAAAGTGCTTTTTGCTGTCACATCACTTTGTATTTGCAGAGTGACCCCAATGATATACAAAATGCAATTCACCTATGGCTGTTACCGCCATAAGTGGACTACGTTCCGATGTTTTCTTGGTCTGTACGGCGGGGATGGGTTCGAAGGGGGTGGGGTTGGGGGGAAGTTAGGGCGGGGTCACAAAAGTGCAGAAACTTTACGCGATTCAGTCACCGTCGTTCAACGGCCGAAACCGAGGACACCTGGATGTGTGTGGGGTCAAAGCAGAGTGCAGTGGGCGAACCCACATCACGTTAGTCAAGCGAACCCACATCACGTTAGTCAAGCTGGGTTCTAGCACAAGCATTGCACAGACACATGTTTCTGAAAACGCCACCACAAAATCCGAGCGTGTAATCATGTCACGTTATAACCTTGGTGGGGGGGGGGGGGGGGGTCAGCTCAGCAGCAGACGTTAAGCCACCTCATCATCATTATAAGCAGTAGCATCATCACCATTGCGAGGTTAACAAAAGAAAGTAAGATCATTATGTTAGAAGTTAACAGTGGCTGCTCTATCGGTGAGAAATGTGTGTAAGGTGGCGGAGGCAGATAGCCAACACAGATGTCGCACTGCAGCAGATGAGTCTAGCATACGCAGGTCAGATTTTAAACAGCTGTTTACTAAAATGAACCACGCATAGGGAGCAATGCCAAGGACCGAATAAAGGCTGCTGGATGCCTATATTCATCCAGGCCTCGACCCATCTAATATCCGTTCCCCTTCAAATTGTATGGCCTTTTTCTGCCTAAAATCCGTGCCCAGTCAAGTAAATAAATTTTTGGTTAACATGTGGCACCTTTCTAGCACAAATCTACCACCCAAGAACCATATCAGGTGACCATTCTTTGATACAGCCCTTAAATTAAATTGGCTGTATTGCTCAGCCAACCATAACTTAGGTCAGCTCTCCACTCAACCAGTGGTCAACTCTGCACTCTTTGAATGACAAACCAGGTGAGCAATGTCGCGAGTGCCGGTGTTCATAAAATTAATTATAAGGGTCGCCTCTTGGCATCTTTTACATAGGCATCAAAGTGGCTCCCAGGGATTTGTAACCGAGGTAGCAATTAGACTAAAGTCCGGCGCACACCTGAGCGATCAATTGCAAAATTCGGTTGCATGTAAACAAGGATTTCAGGATTTCAGGATTTCAGTAAAGTCTTACTTTAATCCTGGTTTTAACAAGTAGTGGTATCCCAGCTCCGAGTCGGTACTTAGTGAACTCGTTCATCTGTGACAGCACAGAACCCTAACTAATATTCGTTAATATTTTTACATTTTTAAACATGTTATGAGCAGGAGGGGGGAGGGACCCACAATGCCACTCCTCTTGGGGCAGTGGGCGGCCCTGGACTCCCCACATGTGACTTTCTACCCATCCCCCTCAGTTCAATGACTATATATCAAAGGCAAAAATAGAGGACCTTGCCTGCCATCACCAAAGAAACACACGACCGGTCGACAACCCATCACATATAACTAAGCGCGTGGTAGGCGGGTGGGTGAGGAGCCAGAATGATACAATGTGGTAAAACCAGGCTTAAGGAGAAACTTTACCGAAATCCTAGGGTATTACCTCAGTGGTATTATCCCAGCACCGATTCAGTCATTCGTGAACGGGTACCAAAACCATCTGACACTGGAGGCGGGTGAGTTTAAAACCGCCCACCCTTGCCAGAAATGCATTGCTGGACTATGGCCGACAGTACCGCCCGTTAAGGCAGTAATGCCATACAATCATATGCAGTATGCTCCACACTGCTGCTCTACAAATCTCAAATCTGCTGGTCCAGGACCCTGCTACAGCCTCAGCATTAGGTAATGGCCGTCCCTGACACCTGTATTCCCCTTGATGCATTATTTCACCTAAGCAGCTATATGCTGCTTCGAAGTCAGCTGGCTCCTGTTTTAAAGGCCATACAACATGAACAGCTGTTCAGACACGTGCCAAGACCATTAACCAGGACTCACGGAATCAAGCAAAATGGTGGGGAAGACGTAGTCTAGAAGACCATCCCGCTAACATTTTAAGGTGTCCATCACCCAAGTCTCCTACTGCTGGATCCCGGATACAAAGCAGAGATGCTTGCTGTTCACGTTCAACGTGAACCAATCCGTGTCCGGTGTACCAAACCGATGCATGATCTTGTCCAACAACTCCACGTGAAGTGATCAATCCCCGGAGTCCAACTTCTCGTGTACCCACTAGGTGGAAGGCCACTAGATGCACCAAGTGTGCTTCTGCCCATCGCAGCAAGAGACCCGATTCTTTCACCAGCCTGTTGAACAGAGGGAAGCCTTGTTGATCATCGTGATCACGGTGACATCGCAACACCCCAGCACCGCGCGGCTTACAACCAGATCAACTAGTTGTACAAGACCTTGATGAATTCCCCTCAACTAGAAGATATTTGATGCCCAACTTCGCTTGCTCGTGCGACCATATACCCTGGATCGCCCAGTGTAAAGAGTGCGCGCTCCCTACCCCTTCAGGCTGGAAACAATTTCGATGGTCACCTGCTCCTGAAAAAAACCTAGAGGGGACCCTGACTGTAAATTATCTTTCTTGCACCACCACTGGCAATCTATTCCTGTTGAGTGGAACAAGGGCATGAAATGGCCCACGTTTCCCCACAGGGGGACCCAGTGTTCCAGGAGACACCATTTCAATGCTGTCATGTGAAGGCAGACCCACGGGACCATGGCAATTGCCGCCGCCATGCATCCCAGCACCACAAGGCATGCTCTGGCAGCGCCTCTGCCCCCTGAAGGTAGCTTTTGTTATCTCGTGCACCATCTGCTCTCATTTTGCCTCTGTCCAACAAATGTCGTTCTGCTTCATATCCAACAATGCACCAACAGTACAACCAGCCGGGCAGCGTACAGGTTGGAAAATAACTGCTAGAGTCTTTCAACTCAGCCAGACGTCACCGGTGGATTGAGTGCGTTGAAGGCCTGGACTTCACGCACGCCAGCTGCCGTGCCTGGGCCCTACTACGACATCTGGGTGCTGCTAACCCAACTCTATAGCCTCCAAACTACTGGAGAACACAAAATGACTGCTTTACAAAAACATCAAACGATATATCCATAACACCAGACATTGGCCTGAATTTCTTCACATATCCCCACTGCCATCAGCACAGATGATGTGAGGGAGGGTCTGGCTGAAATTAAGGCAAGTGTGCCGGCAGAGATGGTATCCCCCCAGAATTTCTCCATCACTTAGGCCCTAGGGGACTCCAAAGGCTAGCAAACCTGTACACCAAAACCATGAAAACCGGATTCATCGCAAAAGCATGGCAGGAGGCGATGGTCATTGCAATATCCAAACTGGGCTAGACAGCTGACGACCCGGGAAGCTAAAGGCCAATGTCACTCCTCTGCATGAACTATAAACTCTTGAAATGCATCATTCTCGGGAGAATTAGCCCTCTCTTCGTGTCAGTGATCCCTGAAGGTACAACCGGGATTGCAGCTTAGACAGCTGCTGTCACCAAGTTACGGCCCTTGCGATGCACGTTGAGAGGCCAGATTTCATAAAAAATCCAAGACCGGCACAGCCTTTGTGGACTTATCTGCCTATGACAGAGTCTTGATTAAGAGCTGGATGTTGAAGCGCACAAGGATCATTCCTTGCCTCAAAATAATACGACTGATATGGACGATGCTGGCTGACCAGTTGGTGTCGACTTGAGGTTTCCAGTGATATATGGGCGACAATCCAGATCACCCCGGTTCCTCAACAATGGATTGCCATAAGGTTGAGTACTCGCGCCAATGCTCTTCAATGTCTACACGGGTGACATGCTGCCAACTGGGTCATGCAAATGTATATATGCGGATGATCTTGCCCTGGCAACACAAGCAGCCAATTTCAACGACATCGAATCTATTTTGAACCAACGACCTAAACACCATGGGGGAATATTTCCAGAAATGGAGGCTCAAGGCAAATCCCTACAAAACAAGTCACTACATTTCATCTTGATAATAGGAGTGCCAAGCACACTCTGAAAGTGACCTTCGGCAGCAACACTGTGTGGCACGATCCCATTCAAACATATCTCGGATTAAAGCTGGACTATGACCACCTGAAAAGGTAGCTGCCAAGACCAAAACAAGGGTCAACTTGGTCCAGAAACTAGCAAGCACAAACTGCGGAGCATGAGCACCAGTGTTACGGACATCAACAATGACACTTGTGTACTTTGTAGCCCATAACTCTGCACCACTATGGACCAGAAGTAGTGACACTCGACTTGTTGATGTACAACTGAACACTTAAATGTGGTGTATCACTGGAACCCTCGAGTCGATCCCAACACCCTGGCTGCCCATGATGTCACACAACTCCCCCACGCATCTGCCGCAACGCTGGGGAAAAGTCACCTACCCATTGGTCAAGACCTCAATAACATCCCTCGTCATCACTTGAAGTCAAGCAAGCCCTTTGTACCCATACGCTTAACCTGAAACAATGTGAATTAAACCCCGATGAAGCTTTGAAAGCTGGATAGAGTTCAAAAGAACTCACAAACACCTTGTGAAATACCAAATCCAGAAGAAACCTGGGTTTGGTCTTCTATGAAGCTTATGGTTCACCCTAAATCACACCTGCACAAACCATGGCAGATGCGGATACCTGATGCACAAATAGATTTTTTGTAACTCTCCAATGTGCGACTGTAGTCATCCAGAACAGACCATACAACACATAACATCGCAATGCCGGATCCACAAATATGAAGGAGACATTACAGTGATACACTCCGAGGCTACTGACACGGTTTTCTGGCTTGACCACCTGAACGTGAAATTGTAGTTGTTGCTCTGCATTTACATCAGCCATGCCAAAGAAGACTGCTCCTAGATGTAGAATGTGTTGGGTGGGCTGAAGGTTGCACAGTTCATTTAGCATGAACCCATGACGCTGGAAACCATCCACGACCAGACATTTCGAACCCCAAAGTGCCTCTGCCGATGGTGATCAGGCTAGAATAGTCCAAATAAGGGTATATAGAGGTGTGACACAGCTTCAACATGGCTACCACCACCAGAATCAATAGTTTGATAATTACTCTCTGCAATGTTGACAGGTCGTGTGGTAGGACCTTGAAATGATAAATGATCCTCAGTACAGCACACACCTGAGGAACCTGTGGTCCCTAGCATGCATTGCCACATGCAGACGTGCATCCTTGAGGTTGATAGAATATGGTCAATTGTCGTAGCCTATCGCCCGAGCTATGGATGCCATCGAATTAATCTTCAAACGATGGTTTCTTGGGGACCATAACAAATCATGCATAAACCTCGCAGCCCCGCTGAAGGGTCAGAACTACCTCTATCGCCGACTTCTAACAGCCATGCCATGAGTATTTTTAGGGCCTCTTGCAATGCTGGACAACAGGGTGATTGTGACTCCACTAAGGTGTCTCGCGGGGGGGTTTCGATGTAAACTCGAGCTCATATCCCCATCTTATCGTGCAATGCACCCATCTGCCCCTGGTCGATCTGGACCACTCGTCCCAGAGCTACTGCAGGCGACTCCATACTATGCGGGCATCCCGTGTGGGAAGATGAAGGACCACTTCGGCAAGCTCATTTAGGGGCAGTCGTGTGTATATTTTAAAACAATTGTTAGTTTTATTCATATTATAGATAAAATAAAGCGTCCATGGTCTACTGCGGGTAACATGCTCGGAGTCTCAGACTCACACTCTGCTGTGGTCTGCTGATCTTTGGCAGGCCTGGCGGACGACCTGCTGGCACTGACCACTGCAGTGTGTACAATCTGCCTCTGCCACGAGCCCCTCTCCCCCCCTCAGGGTAAGACTGAACAGCCCAAGATTGGGGCCCCGCTTCAAGATCAATATGAGCTGGGTGGCACTGGTCTCCTTGCTCCTGCAGCTCCTTCCCACCAATAGCACATTCGCACGACGTGCACACCTTCTTGACGGTCTCATGCTCGCAGGGTGGAACCACAGCTGCGACACCTGGTTCGAGCATTGTATTTCGCCCTGTTTGGCGCCAACTCTTGCCACTACCGCCGCTATTTATCACTCAGGTACCACGCAATAGTAACATAATAAATATCTTTTATTGGCGGCTTAGCCATAAAAAAAATTACACTATCAATATTATTACTATAATAGATCAAATACTTTAAAACTACTCTTACGCTAAGACTTCATTCACACGTACAGTAGTAATCTGACTACGCAGGAGCTCAAACTGGTCCTGCACTTCCACGAAAATTCAAAAAGGAATTGAGGTGGATGGGCAGGAAATCATGTGTGGGGAGTGCGGGACCCCCCACTCCACCCCAAGAGGAGTGGCATAATAGGTCCTTCCCTGCTCCTGCCCAATACATGGAGGGAATATCTCTAGAAATGTTAAACATGTTGAACATTAACAATTAATAAGTCAGAGTGTATGGGGTTTGTGCTGCCACAGAGGAAAGCGTTCACCAACTAACGACTCGAAGCCGGGATGACACTACTGAGGTAATAACTAAATCATGTGGACTCTTCTGCAACCAGTTGTGTGAGAGTATAGTCGGAGTTCGTATCGGGCTTGCATTCTCAACCCCATGGGGTTCGTCACTTGCGTGTTAGCACCCGGTGGTGTGACACCCACAGTACTATTGACGAGCACTTGAGGCTACCGCAGCAAGATCGGAACCGGAGTTGCCAACTGCCGGTTGCACTCGCAGCTCTGCTCAGCTTTGCTGGGATCAAAGCAACGGCATTCTAGCGACCAGCTCTGTTCAGTGAACCTCCCCTACAAAATAGAGCACCACCCACTTAGGCTACGGGGTGGTGCTCTTGCGCTGCGCACAAGAGCTCAAACTACGAACTTGGAGTCGCACTCGATTTTCACTATCTCCACGCAGGCTCACGTCAAACACACCCACCGCGTAGGGTCAGGACGTAGTGCACGAAGCCCTGCATGAAGAAACTGAGATCGGCACCCAAAAGTTTGAGCTGGAAAATAATCCCCAGAAACCGATAAGAGCACAAATGGAAGAGAAAATAGGACTGAAACACAAGAAATGGAGAAGCCCAAGTAACTTGCACTGCCAGTAGCAGCCCGATCGCTGTGCGGCTTAAATTGAGTCGGTGGTGTGGCAAGGTAAATATGTACTTCTCTCGGGCAAATTGCAGGATAAGGAAATCACCTTGCTAAACATTTGTAATCCCCCTCCCATCAACTCCAGGCTGTTCACAACGATCGCTGCTCTGATCGAGACGAGAATGGGTAAACTCATTGAGGGCGGGTACTGGAACCTGGTTTTGGACCACGCCCTTGATAAATCCCACGCCACAACTTTGGATCAAAATGCTCCACAAATAATGTCCCAACATCATCTAGTTGACCCCTGGAGGGCCCTGAACCCAACAGAAGAGGATTTCACCCACATTTATAAAGCACATGGAATGCTCACCATAATTTACCTGTATGGTCTCTAAACTACTTCAATCACATCTCACAAAAAATAAAATACTGGACGTACACTGCTTTAGACCCGAATGAGGTAGTAAATAATGTTTGGTCCCTGGTTAAACTGCTCCTGGACAAAGAATAGATGATGAAGGAATTGAGAAAGGAGGTCAGTGAATGCAAAGAGATTAATTCAGCTTCTGATCCAGTTCGTTCCCCCCAGATAATCTGGGACTCTTCTAGATAGGCGAGCCAGATTACCCTTTGATGACCCTTCTCCTTCTACAGCAAGACTATTAGCGAGACTGGTCAAATCCCGACGTCACCGATCGTACATCGCCTATATCCAGAACATAAGGGATGCCAGAGAAATCAACACGTACTTTTGAAATGTCTATGAATCCCTACACACCTCTGACTCCATGACGGGTGAGGTAATAGACTCCTTCTTCGACAAGATCTCTCCTCAACAGTGCAGTGGAAGGTAATGGTCAGGCCCATCGTGCATCAAGAACTAGTTGACGTCCTAGCTTCGTCACCCTCAGGGAAGGCTGCAGGCACCAATGGCATTCGTGTGGAGCTCTATAAAAAGATTAGCGCCCCTCACCTCACAGTGAATGTTGACACTTAATGCCACGTTTAACGTCAACATTCTCAAACCAGGCACTCCATCAGAGCTAATACGTAACTAGAGGCCCATTTCATTTTGAATGCGGACCAAAAACTCCTCGCCAAAATTCTCACAGAGTGAAAAGGGCCCTTCCGATGATCATTGGCGAAGTGTGCATGGGCTTTATTAGGAAAATACTTGGACAATAACGTAAGGACCCTGGTCAATCCTGTCAAAATAGCCACAATGGACCATGTAGCTGCCTATGCCCTTACCCTAGATGGAGAAAAAGTTTTTGATAGGATGGAGTGGACCTTTCTATTCCAGATTATGGACAAATTTGGCATCCCTTCCTCTTCCACTGACAAATGCAGACTCTTATATGCTAACCCTTTGGCCACAGTGGTCTCGACCAGCTAAGCATCTCCAAAAATTTGAGTACCATGGTGGCGAGATGTTAAATACCTTGCCTGGTATGCAGGTCGTGGGTTCGATCCCGTGGTAGCGTGGATTTTTCTTTGGGTCCTCCGGTTTTTCCCTCCACAATTATAAGCATGGGTTTAGGGTATTAGGCTGCAATAAATTTACACATGGTAAGCCTCTTCGTTGAGCTATCATTTGTGGCCAGGTCGCTTCTGAAAAAGATCTATATACCTCAATGGGCCTTAACCACTGGTAAGATATCAGGGGTATGCTGCGGAGTATTGGAAAGCAAAATAAATGTGTACGCTAACAATGTCCTCATTACCCTCACGGATCCAGAGCCTTCAATGCCTGCCATGTTGACTCTAGCGAGCAGGTATGAAGAAGTGTCAGATACAAACCAAATGTTGTTAAACCGAAACTAATGCCTCCTCCAGAAGCCCCAAAAGGTCTACTACCCTTCCGGTGGTGCCCAACCCATGTTAAAATACCCTGGAGTGATATTTCATCTCCTCCCTAATATCACTCGTCTGGAAAAAAATCACTCCCTTGCTCCAGGAGATTGCCACCTCACTCGAGGCATGGACAGACACCCCCTCCCTCTCCATAAGAGGGCCCCACCTGGTGAAGATGGTTCTCCCAACACTTTTTTTACCACTTACGGATGGTCCCTTCCTGGATCCCAAGAACCTTGTTTAAATAACACTCCATTCACGTATTTCTTCTTTCATCTGGAACCATAAACTCACGCAGATTGATTGCCATTCCCTCACGCTCCCAGCGAAGGAGGCAGTGGCGGCTGGTGATATTTATTTTTGGGGGGGCGCATTTTTTTTATTTTATTGAGGGGGGCAAATAAATATAAAGCAGTACCAAAAACCATTTTGACTACTTGAATATAAATTTTGATGATCTTTATTTACATTTCAGACCAAAGTACCAAAAAGCATGTTTCCTACTTGAACATAAATGTTTCTCTTTTATATACATTTCAGACCAAAGTACCAAAAAGCATGTTTCCTACTTGAACATAAAAACGTTAGTTTCATGCTATTATCAATATGGCTGCGGCTACTTTCATGACGTTTGCATTTGTCAGAGAGATGTTTGAGGTCTCTTACCCCCGTCGTTGTCCACAAAACTTCAGTGCCGACACTTTGAAATAAAAGACAGGGAAAACAAAAAAGAGAATTGCTAACATCACATCCAGCCAGCCACCTCCGTTTCTCATAACAAGCGCGGGTGAAGCTTCGTGTGTAGCTTCGTCCTCTGTCACTGGCCTGCTGCTGGATTTGTAAATCAGGTTGGTCCGGTCCGAGATCCTTTATCTTTTTTATTTCTTCCAGCGAAAGCCTTGTGAAAGGGTTTTTTTGTAAATAAATTACAGAATTTGGATGAACTGCTGCCATTGTTTACACAAAAAATTTGATCAGCCTAGCAAGTGTCAAAGTGGTGTCGCCTTCGCACTCGCAGTAGTGGCCTACAGCGTAAATTTGAATGACAGGTGACGAGAACCAATCAGATTGGATAAAATAACATGTATCCAATTCTGATTGGCCAGGGACGCAACGACTTGCGCCCCGAGGAGAATCTTTAAGAAACCAATTAGAGACCAGCTTCAGGTCACATGCTGTCCGAAAATGTAAAGTCTCACATAGACATCCATTTGTCCGGCGCCCCGCATGAAACACATTGAAAAACATAGAAAATAGTTGACCGATTAAAGCCAGTTTTTATTAAATGCTGATGCTTTTCTTGCTACCAGCCGGCACATCGTATGAAAAAAATATTTTATTTATGTATTTTTATATAAATTTTGTATATATATATTTCTTGAATATTGATGGGGGCGGCGCCCCTGCGCCCTCTATTGACGAGCCGCCACTGGAAGGAGGGTAACCTGGCTCTCCCCGACCTGTTTAAATATCATAAAGCAGTTGCTCTCCAGAACATAAAGCATTAGTTGAACCCAAAAATAAATGAGATCAGTAAAAAGTGGGAGGAAGAGTGAGCCCATAGTCCCTCACCGCGGTTTTCTCTCTCCCCAACCAAAGATAGGCCCTGGGGCATTAAACCAGTGTGGACAGTTCCCCCACGCTGGCGATATGTAGGGATAGATGTATCCCCTTCCCTGCTCCCCTTCATAGGTGGTCCCAGCTATGGGGTAACCCTTTGTTGAAAATGGGCGGTCAAGGGATCAAGTAGTGACCCAGCTGGAAAGTGGCAGGACTGGAAAAAGTTGGTGACCTCTTGTCCGAGGGGGGTAATTTCCTTTTTTTTGAGCAGCTGCAATAAAGATATAATATCCCCTGGACACATTTGTTTAGGTACTTACAATTAGGGACGCCATTACCAAAACACTAGGCAAAAACTTTGCTAACTATGCACACCCAATATTAGACTAGTTCGATACACCAGAATTTTAATATATATGAGCAGAAGCATATTGTCTCTTGGACTGTGAGGGATTTCGGATCGGACCCACCACTAGAAAACTCTGGAATAAACTCCTGGGCCAGGACATCCCCAAACATAAATGTGTTGAGGAGTGGAGTGCTGACGTCAGGTCACACTCGCCTCGGGGGGAATGCCGTCAAGGAAAAGTGACATCATGTCCCCCGGGGTATTTGAGGGAAGACCCGTGACGTAGACGGGGTCTTCGCCGGGAGCCAGAGGAGTGAGTGTTAGGGGAGTAGGGGGCTCCGGGATAGAGGGTAGAGAGCCAGGCTAAAGAGCTGCTTTATCCGGCTGGCCGAGTTGGCTGAACCCTCGGTCAGTGCTGTGGGAAGAGCCTGATAGCCTGGTAGGGTATAGGGAACTCCCAGTATTTTTCCCCTGGGTAGATTAGTTAAGAACTCTTGTGTTAACCCCTTCCCCAGAGTTAGGCGCAAGCCCTTAATAAACAGTTTGGCGTCAGCCCCTACACGACCGGCTTCAGCGCCCTTTCTACCACACAACAAATGGATAGAAAATCTTGCGGGCCCGTGTCAGACCCTAGATTACTACTACTAAAACTTATCAAATTCATGCATGACACCTATATAACCAATGAAAAAAAGAGCCAAATTCACAAATGCTTTCCCAGACTCTCTAGTTGCTTCCAGGCATGGCTCAGACATACCTTCACGCCTTTTGGTCATGCTCAGATATATGGAAATTCTACGCTGACATAACAAATGTTTTAACAATCTGTGACACTAATTTTTGCACTTTGGGGCTCAAAACCCAACGGAACATCAAAGCACCAACATGCACTACCACAAACTTTAATAATACGGCTCAGAAGACCATCCTGTAAAATTGGAAACATCATGAATCTCCCTCCTGGAAGCAGTGGCATAACACCCTCCAAGCCCTCACAGGAACGGAGCATTGAAGCCACAAGCTTAAGTACATAGAGCGGAATTTTGAGGCCAGATGGTCCCCATTTCTATCGAACCCAGAGTGAAGGTGCACATGGTGGGGGGCTGGGGTGAGGAGATTGGATGCTCGATGCATCACTCCATGGAGAGACATGAGGTAGTCACTGCCCTACGGGATTCATATTGATGAAAAGTTCACCTCGGCACGGGTAGGTTATTTTACTTGTTAGATTTTTGTTTGTGTATATCCCCCCCCCCCCTTCTTTATTTTTCCCTTGCCTTCCCTTCTTATTAAAAGGTCTATTCTACCGCCCGTTGTCCCTACATTAGTATGGAAGCGAGGCTACTCTTCTCCTTTTCCCCTATTCCGTGGGCACCGCGCCTCAGGTCTTTATCCGCAGAATTTCAGTGCCCCCTTCAATTTTTAATCACTCGTGCTGTGTACCAGGGTCGTCAAGAGAAAAAAATATATATTTTAAAAGTGCATAGCTCCAGTGGCTTCCTAATTTTGGAAGGAAGAGCATTCCAGATGGCCGCAGAAGCGCATCTTTTCAGATGCGCAGTGACCATCTTTGTTCAATGGCTAGCCAATAGCTACTTTGAGGATGACCGGAGTTCGCATGATGGTTTATGCTCCTTGATGAGATCAGCAAAGTATTGTGGTTCGTTTGTGGCAAGCACTTTGTGTGTAATGAGTGCAACCTAATAATGTAATTGTTTGGCAAACGGAAGCCAATGCAGTACCCTTCACGGCACGTGCCAAAAAATTGTACATGTGTGGTGCCACAACGACGGGGCCGCTCTGCCGAACCAGGGAGCCGCCCGGCTTCCCCCACCGCACTGCCCCCCATCACCCGCCCCACATAAGCACACACCCGCACGCATCCCCCCCCCCCCATAGAGCTGGAAGGGAAGGTCACCTGATCGACCGGTTTTTATCCGAGAGACCCTTATCGGGATTAATTCTCACGGTTTCCGGCGATCAGGGAATTGGATGACCTCCCCGTGCTACGTGGCACCGCGGCGCTGCGGCCGGCCTTAATATGGTAGGTCGGGGCGTGGGGCATTCGGCCACCGCGGTTGAGGCGCATTTCCCCCCACACACACTCCCACGGGTCGACGGGGCGAGCAGGGGAGGCACGGGACAGCATGAATAGCGGGGTCACAGGGGCTGTTGCGCATAGTCATGGAGGGTTGGGATAATTGCGCTTGAGCGCGCAGGCCCCATTGTTAGGGAGGGTAAGGGATTAAGTAGGATTTACGCCTTGCACGCGGCACACTGATTAGCATATCAACAGCACCCAGAACCGCCGTGCGCGTGCCAGAGGATCGCGAGCCCATTGTTTAGCGCAGCATCCCCTTGAAGGTAGGGAGGATAAATAGAGGGGCGCAGAGGGAAAATAGCTCCCTTCTCTCCAGGCCAGCGGACCAGCAGGACTTCCAGCCAGCGACCCGGACGTCCGTGCGACGCATCGAGGTACGCTGTTAGCGCAGAGAGCAGCGAACCTCCGCGGGCACCAAACAGTGAGTGGGGAGGTGAAGTAGGGTATCGTAAGCCGATAAATAGGGAATAGGTACAGGTTTAGTGGAATAGGCCAGCCTCGTCGACTCACTGATTACACATCAATTCGCAGGTAGCATATAATAAATCATTAATAGCGAAGCGTGGTCTCGCGTGATCTTGTCGTGCGGTGTGAGCGTGTGGGTGCGCTGTGTGCACCGTGGTTCGCCACGTGAGTGAGCGCTGCGCGGAGCTGAGCGCGCGGGTTGCGTGTGGGAACGCGTGTGGTACTGTGTGTGCGTAAGCTCGCGGCGTGCGTAATAGGCGTACCCCAGGTGCGCGATCATAACGCAAGCGGCCAGCAGACGGCGAGCGCTGCGCAGAGCGGCGCAAGTGTGGGCGTGCGTGCGTTCGCCCCGCGTGGGTTGCAGGCGCGCGATTAGGAAAGGGAAGTATCATAATAGAGAGGGGCAGAATACTAATCGGTAATTAACCATGCCCATTACGCGGACCCGCGGTGGAGGGGAATCCGCGGGCGACGGCTCCCACACCATAGGTGAGGAACTTAGCAGCGGTTCGCTTAGCAGCGGGGGGGCGATTGATGATGCTAGCCCGGCCGTTAGCATTATCGAGGGAGGGATCTCGGGGGCTAGCGACCCCCACAAATTGGTGTCGGAAGCGGTACGGACCCCCGCGTTACCTCACGCTAAAATAAGACTAATATTTACCGGCCGGGGGGCCCCTTCGTGGAAGGCATTCGCCCGCAATCTCTTAGGGGCCAAGGAAATTAATGGATGGACGGACGCGCAGGCAGTACGTCAACTTAATATGAATCTTGATGGGCGGGCAGCCGATTTTGTAGAAGCGTTACCCGCGAGCGCACAGACACAGCTAGAGGAGCTGATGCGCCGACTCGATCAGCGGTTTGGCACGCGTGACGAGGAGGAAGCAAAATCGGCCTTAGAGGCGCGCCGGCGCCAACCTGGCGAAGATCTACGTGATTACGCCGAGGATGTGCGCGAGTTAACAAAGATCGCACGCCCGGGGTACGCAACTGATGTTATTGAGGAACTGGCCGCCGAGAAAATCCAGCGGTACCTGTCTCGCACGGCGTGGTGGCAGCCAGACATGAGCTGCCCACGTCTTCCCTTTAACGCCCTTGTCGAGCGCGCACGTAAGTGTGAAAGAATTCACAGCGAACGCGCGCAGCTCCGGGGGCTGGGACGAGAGCGCGCCATTGCGAGCCTGCTCTCGGAAGACGAGGAGGAGGAACAGGAGCTCGCGAGGACGGTAAGGGGCCGGGAAAGAGAGCCTCCAGTGTCCCGCGAGACAACCCCGGGATGGGTTGCCGGTATACAAACGGGTATAAAGGATGTCTCCGGCCAGGTAACCCAGATAGACAACAAGGTAAACCAAGTAGGTGAGAGGGTAACCCAGGTACGCGAGGAAACGAATAAAAATATGACCCAACTGCAATCCTCCGTTGAGACCATCCGATCCGAAATGGGGGACCTACGCGCCACGGTGGGAGGGTTATCTGGGAGGGTAGCCCGACTAGAGGCAGAGGGTGGACAGCGGCGTAATGGGGGGGGAGGGAGCGGACAGGGGACCCGCTACGGAACCGCCCCCCCTCCCCGGGCATGTTATATGTGCGATCGCCGAGGGCATCTAGTGAGAGACTGTCCTGAAATCACCCGAGCTAGGCAGGCGCGGGGGTTAAACTCCAACGCCCCCTAGAGAGCGGACCAACTAGGGGTGCAATCGACGCGGTCCCGATACAAATAGACGATAATGCGAATAATGGCGAGCGAGTGATCTCCACACAGGTTCCAGCAACAACGCCCACGGAAACGGTGACTCCTGGCGACTGGCTGCGGGAGCTGGTGGCGGGGATCACGGGGGCCACGTCGCTGGTGGAAGGGGAGGTAAACGGAGTGCGTACCCGCATCCTACTGGACACGGGGGCGGTGGCCTCGCTCGTGAGCGCAGCGCACTGCAGCGCGATCGGGGTCGACGTGCGTCACCTGCAGGCCCCGGACCGCGCGCTGCACACTGCGAGCGGAGCCGGAATGGGGCTGCTGGGGAAAGCCACCCTAGAGGTCCGCATAGGCAGCCAGGTATGCACGCAGGAGTTCTACGTGTCGAGTGCGTTGTGTCACGAGTGTATCGCAGGCACCGACCTCCTAGAACGGTTGGGACTCAACGTGCAACCCCGCCAGCGATGCGCCACCATGGAGAGCAACGGCGAGCGGATACCGTTCCTGGGACGAGAACCAACGCGCCGCCGCTTTGCACCTGTGGCCGCTATCCTGGCGACGGCAGTCACCATCGGCCCGCTCACCGAGATGCTGGTGCCGGTGGCAACATCCCCCACCGACCCCGCGCTCCGACCATCAGGGGAGGTAATGCTAACTCCTCACCCGGAGTTGGCAAAACGGTATGGGGTTGTGGGATCCGCCACGTTGGTAAACGCAGATGGGGACCGATTGTTTATGCGGATGTTTAACCCCAACAATACCCCCGCGATACTGCGACGGCGCACCCCGATAGCCACAGTACACCCCCTGCACGCACGCCACTCTAACGACTCGGTGTTCGCACTCTGGGCTGAGGACCCCGGTCGTCCTGAGGGTGAGCAGGACCTGGCCTGGCGAGTCGGCCCGACTCCCCGAGCCGAGGTCGTTCCCCTGCTCGACGCGTTACATGTACCATGGGCGGACTTACCTAAGGGAGAGGCCGATCGGCTGCGCGAGTTACTGCGGGAGTATGCCGACGTGTTCAGCGAACACGACTCGGACGTGGGTCGGACCGACCTTGTTAAGCATCAAATTGACACCGGTGCAGCCCGACCCATCAAACTCCCTGCGTACCGAGTGGGCGCACCCGAACGCGCCCAAATCAAAGAGGCAGTTGGGGACATGCTTCGCGATAACATAATTCAGCCCTCGGCGAGCCCCTGGTCAGCCCCGGTGGTACTAGTAACGAAAAAGGATGGGTCAACCCGGTTCTGCGTCGATTACCGTAAACTAAACGCAGTCACGCTCGGCGATGCCTTCCCCATACCTCGCATCGACGACACCTTCGACAGTCTCGCAGGAGCGCGGTATTTTTCCACCCTCGATCTGGCATCCGGTTACTGGCAGGTGGAGATGACGGAGGAGGATCGGCCAAAAACAGCATTCACCACCCCGATGGGCCTGTTTGAGTTTCGAGTGTTGCCGTTCGGACTCACCAATGCGCCCGCGACGTTCCAGCGGCTGATGGAGTTGGTGATGCGGGGCTTGCAATGGGAACAGTGCCTGATTTACTTGGACGATGTGATAGTGTTCAGTAGATCTTTGTCTGAGCATTGGTCCAGGCTTCGAGAGGTGTTCCAGCGACTGCGAGCGGCTCATCTCAAGCTCAAGCCACGTAAGTGTTACATCGCACAACGCGAGGTGGGGTACCTCGGGCATCGCGTCAGCGAGGCAGGCGTGCACACCGATCCGGAGAAGGTACGCGCCGTAGTGGAGTGGCCACGGCCAAGGAATCTGACGGAGATCAGATCATTTTTGGGGCTTGCCACCTATTATCGTCGATTTGTAAAGGGATTCAGCGAGATTGCACGCCCCCTCACCCAACTCACTTCCCCTAAGCACCCCTATCAGTGGACGGGGGCCTGCCAGACGGCCTTCACCACTCTCAAAGACCACCTCACCCACGCCCCCACCCTTGCTTTCCCCGATTTTACCACCGATTTTATTTTGGACACCGACGCCTGCAGCAGCGGGCTGGGCGCGGTGTTGTCACAGGTACAGGATGGGACGGAACGAGTCATCGCGTACGCCAGCCGGACCTTGAGTGGGGCCGAGCTGAACTATTGCGTGACCCGCCAAGAGTTGTACGCCGTGATTTTCGCATGTAAGCAGTTCCGGCCGTATTTGTACGGCAGGAGATGTCGCGTACGCACTGACCATTATGCTCTGCAGTTTCTTCTTACATCCAAGGAGCCGCGGGGGCAGATGGCCCGGTGGTTGGCGCAGTTGCAGGAGTACAACCTGCAAATCGAGTATCGGGCTGGCCGGACGCATGCAAACGCGGACGCCTTGTCGAGGCGACCCACGGTGTACGCCGAGACGAGGGCGGAGGAGGCCTGCCCGTGTTTCACGGGGGGACGCTGCCGGCAGGCAACGGACCCCCGAGAGGCCGCGGCCACTGACCCCCCCCCAGCGAGGGAGAGTGCAGTGTGCGCCACAGAAACCCTCACAGGTGGCACTGAGGATCCCGTCGACCGCCCGGCAAGCGCGGGACCCGCGGCTCGGGACCCGATCGGACGGATCCAGGAGGACGTCGGCTGCGCCTTCCCGGGCCTAAACGACGAGCAGCTGAGACAGACCCAGCAGCGAGATCCGGATCTGGCGGCAGTGGAGGCGGCACTGCGGGAGGAAAAGAGCGCCCTACCAGGACCCTGGAGCGGTTTGTATGCCCGGTTGTGTGTGCGGAACGGAGTGGTACGGGAGTTAACCGAGGCCGGCCAGCCGGGGTGCATCTGTGTTCCTGCCCAGGTGCGACCCCAGCTGCTACGGCTGGTGCATGACCACCCACTCGGGGGCCACGATGGGGAACGACGCACTCGAGAGACCCTGCGTCGCCAGTATCTCTGGCCCAAATTGGCACAAGATGTGGCCGCCTGGGTGCAGGGCTGCCGGGCCTGTCAGCAGTGTGGGCAAAAGCCGGCGAGGTACCAGGTACCCCTGAGGCCGTTCCGAGTCAGTCGGACGAATCAGTTGGTCGGAATCGACCTGCAGGGGCCCTTTCCACGATCCCACCGGGGCAACCGATATATTCTCGTAGCGGTGGAATACTTCACCCGCTACCCCGTGGCGGTGGCTATCCCGGATAAAACAGCCCTTGTAGTGGCCCGGGCCTTCGTGGAAAACTACGTACTTAAGTGCGGGATCCCCGAACGAGTCATTACCGACCAGGGTAGTGAATTCGAGGCCGAACTATTTCAGGCGCTGTGCCGAGAGTTCGGGATCCAGAAGGACCGAACCACGGCGTATCACCCCCAGGCGAACGGGATGGTAGAGAGGATGAACCAGACTCTGGCCGGGAAGCTTAAACGCATGGCGGCCGCGAATCAACAGGACTGGGACGAACACCTTCCCTATGCCCTGTTCGCCTACACCACCGCCGTTCACACCTCTACAGGACAGACCCCGTTCCTAATGATGTTTGGTCGCGAGTCTCGCCTGCCCGCAGATCTGCTGTTCGGTGTTCCTCTGCCGCAACGGGAGGAAGGGAGCCACCCCGTGGAGCACTTGCTGGAGACCCTGCGAGGGGCCAGGGGCCGAGCCTACCCGCACGGAGAGGCCGCGCACCAGCGGCAAGAGCAGGGCGCCCGACCCCGTATGGAGCCCCCCTTCTACACTGCGGGCTCCGAGGTGTGGCTGTACACTCCCCGCGTCGGTGCCGGACAGGTGGGGAAGCTGACCACCTACTGGCGAGGACCCTGGATTGTGAGACGGCAGATCTCACCATGGACGGTGCTGATTCAGGGAGGAGAGAGGGGCCGGGAGATGGTGGTCAACATCCGCCGACTGAAGCCGTGGCGAGCAGCCCCCGAGGGGGGGAGCCCCGCCGTCCAAGTACCCCGAAACCCCGGGGTCCCCCCACCCCCCGTGCCCGGGGGCCTCGCGCAGTACATGGGCCCCACGGAGCCCCGGGCTCCGAGGGGCCCCGGGCGGGGCCGGGGGCGACGAGGACGGCGACCCTTAAACCCCACCGCCTCTGAGTTTGTTCCCCAGCCCGCAGGTGCCAGAGGCCGAGGGGAGCCGTTGGAATGGAGGAGGAGACCACCGCCGGAGCCCCAGGAGACGGAGCCGCCACCCCCGAGGCCAGCCACAAGGGCCGGGCGAATCCCGCGGACCCCGCGGCGATACCTCGTGGGGGCAACCCAGGCGAGGTGCTCCAGTCAACCCGGGACGGGGACTGGCACCCCGGGGGGCTATGTGGTGCCACAACGACGGGGCCGCTCTGCCGAACCAGGGAGCCGCCCGGCTTCCCCCACCGCACTGCCCCCCATCACCCGCCCCACATAAGCACACACCCGCACGCATTCCCCCCCCCCCATAGAGCTGGAAGGGAAGGTCACCTGATCGACCGGTTTTTATCCGAGAGACCCTTATCGGGATTAATTCTCACGGTTTCCGGCGATCAGGGAATTGGATGACCTCCCCGTGCTACGTGGCACCGCGGCGCTGCGGCCGGCCTTAATATGGTAGGTCGGGGCGTGGGGCATTCGGCCACCGCGGTTGAGGCGCATTTCCCCCCACACACACTCCCACGGGTCGACGGGGCGAGCAGGGGAGGCACGGGACAGCATGAATAGCGGGGTCACAGGGGCTGTTGCGCATAGTCATGGAGGGTTGGGATAATTGCGCTTGAGCGCGCAGGCCCCATTGTTAGGGAGGGTAAGGGATTAAGTAGGATTTACGCCTTGCACGCGGCACACTGATTAGCATATCAACAGCACCCAGAACCGCCGTGCGCGTGCCAGAGGATCGCGAGCCCATTGTTTAGCGCAGCATCCCCTTGAAGGTAGGGAGGATAAATAGAGGGGCGCAGAGGGAAAATAGCTCCCTTCTCTCCAGGCCAGCGGACCAGCAGGACTTCCAGCCAGCGACCCGGACGTCCGTGCGACGCATCGAGGTACGCTGTTAGCGCAGAGAGCAGCGAACCTCCGCGGGCACCAAACAGTGAGTGGGGAGGTGAAGTAGGGTATCGTAAGCCGATAAATAGGGAATAGGTACAGGTTTAGTGGAATAGGCCAGCCTCGTCGACTCACTGATTACACATCAATTCGCAGGTAGCATATAATAAATCATTAATAGCGAAGCGTGGTCTCGCGTGATCTTGTCGTGCGGTGTGAGCGTGTGGGTGCGCTGTGTGCACCGTGGTTCGCCACGTGAGTGAGCGCTGCGCGGAGCTGAGCGCGCGGGTTGCGTGTGGGAACGCGTGTGGTACTGTGTGTGCGTAAGCTCGCGGCGTGCGTAATAGGCGTACCCCAGGTGCGCGATCATAACGCAAGCGGCCAGCAGACGGCGAGCGCTGCGCAGAGCGGCGCAAGAGTGGGTGTCGCGTGTGTTCACTCCGTGTGTGATACAGGTGCGCGATCATAACTTGCGTAGTTGGTGTGGAATTGGAGTGCACGGAGCGGCGTGTGTGTGTGTGTGCATACGTTCGTTACATGTCGGATACGGATGCGCATTGGTAACGTGCCGCACAGGGCTATACTGCGAGCACGGCGTTTGATTGACGATGATGTGCGCACGTATGCTCGCAGCGTGGGAGCGCGGCGCGAGGCTGTAACAGTAGGGGCGTCGCATTCGAATGCCGGCGAAACCGTAGCGAGTAATAGGGAGGTGGGGTAACGTAAACGGAATAGGGGATGCAGGCGGGAGGGACCCCGGGGGCCAACGGCCCCCACACATGATGCAACTTGGTAATGTTTTTGCCAGACGACCTATCGAGTAGTATTCAAGCCCTGTCGAGACTATGCTACACGCCACCGTGTTGGCTTTGTCATGACTCAATAGTGACTGAATGTTGCGTCGAGACCTGATATTAAAACTGCAAGACCTGACTATATTTTGCACGTGGTGATCAAACGACATTTTTGTTGAGTATGGTGCCGAAGCTTTAGATGAGTATAAAACAGAATCCTTGAGTCTACGAACGCTACACCTGATCCTCGGACAAGTGTTTTTACCATGAGTCCGAGTGCCAACCAGCAGAACCTCCTATTTTCTGTTATAACAGCATTATGCTTCATGCAAACCACACGTACACTGCTCGCCTGGAATCTCCGAGGTTACCAAGCCTCTCCATAACTGACTTTGACTTCACTGTATTGTACAATTGTGTATCATGGAAAGCTAGTTTATTTGTTGCAATGTAGAGAAAGCAATTATTTAGTTTTAGCTGTCCGTGTTAAATAATTATGCTGCTGATGGTAGCGTGTCTTTCTGTGACTGTGGGTGATTAGACTGATTTAAATACAAGCAGCCCTCGACATATGAACGGGTTACGTTCCTGAGACCCGTTTGTAAGTCGATCTGTTATCAAATGTGTTACGGTTCAATAAAGGGAAGTATTGTTCAACTGATAAATAATACATGTTTTACATGTGTATGTAATACTGTAATGAATAATGTATAGTAAATAAAAAAACGTGATATAAAGTTACATGAAAAGAAAAAAAATCTGTTTTATTTTAATTTTGAGTCGAACGATTAACAGTCATCATGCATCACGCTGGAAGTTACCCACATGCCAAATTTCAAGTTTATTGCATGCCGGGAAGTATGCTAAACATTTCAAACACAAATTTTCCTTTTACATATGTAATGCGAGCGTAAGCGGGGATTCGCTGCTCGGCTCTGGGCCAATCATACGGCCCGGGGTATTGGGGGCGGGGCCCAGTATGGGGGCGTATGTGAAGGTCCGCGCCCACCTTCGGTCCAATCGGATGCGAGGAGAGCAGAGGCGGAGCCTAAGGGCGGAGCCAGTGGGGCGCTATGTGGAGGTCGGGATCTGGAAGGTTCAGTGAAGGGCATGGTGAGAGGGTGGAGACAGGATCACGTGGTGAGGGGAATATAGGTGGGATCCGGAAGGGGCTCCGGGTCAGTTGGTGGAGTCACGGAGCAGGACCACGTTGGGTGGTCGAAGAGTACCTGCGCCATCAGCCACGTGGCTGGAGAAGCTTCCAGCACACCGTCAGCCAACGGTGTGCGGGAGTGGTGCGACTGACGAAAGGGGTGCGCGGGGCGCGCGCGAGGAGCAGCCGGTCCACTGTCGGGACCAGCGGAGTGCGAGCGTCAAACGAGAATAAAGAGAGAGAGATGGAGACCCAGCAGTGTGTCGGCCAAGTCCTTTATTACACATATATATGTAGATAGGCAAATATATGTATTTGATGTTATGTGTTAAATTAATTATTAACTACGTGCAAAAATTGTTTAACTATAATTAGTATAATATAGGAAATGCACATGAGTAAAGTGGACACATTGTGTATTAGTACCGATTTATTTCCAGCATGAGTATCACAATGTGGACCTGAACCTTTGTGGAAAAAATGTGATGTGTGGACGACCCAGAGGCTCAAGATGTGTACTTTTTTTAAAGGGAAATTTGTGAATATGTGTGTGTTCAAAATGTTTAGCATACTTCCCGACATGCAACAAACTTGAAATTTGGCATGTGGGTAGTTTCCATATGGTACACAATGCAAAAAGTATAAAAATAGAATTTTTTATTTTGAGGGGAGAGGGCGCAATAATGGATATATTTTGCACGGCAAGTGAGTGGTGATGTCACATCTGTGATATCACCCACATGCGGCAGCGTTACGCAGTGTGCTTGCTGCTCTGACGTCATGAAATTTGCACAGCTTATGCTGTCTGGAATTTCTAAGGGATCGTGACAATTTTGAGCTCGCCAATTCATTCCCTTCCCGAGTTGCCTGGTTAAGTTTCAATTTCCTTGAGTGAAAAACATCCAATTTAGTTCAATTGATTTGTTTCGCATTTTTTCTTTCTTGCAAGCATCCATTTTTTCAGGGTTTTCCACTGAAATATAAGGGAATATTAAATTAATCCGAGACAAGAATCCAAGTCCCGGGCGAAGCCGAGTAGTAAAGCTAATGGTGTACTAAACAAAGCATTGGAAATTGTATGAACAACATAAAATGTAAATTTAAAGCTTTCGTGACTGCAGGGATTTATATTCTTGGTTCTTTCGGTAAAGTCACGTAGAAGGGAAAACAATAAAATAATAAGAATAAAACAATAAAATTCTCACGACGTTTCGATTGCAACACAAGCAATCATCATCATATGTAAAAACCACAGCAAGAAAATTTGAAAGAAGTGGAGGTTTTTTAACGTTAGTGCCACGGACAGCAACTGACGGTGGATCGGAGGAGGGAGGAGCGGAAGAGAATGGAATGCGGTCTGAAAGTCACCGTTAGCGTGAACACAATCAATTAAGACCCGAAATGGTTGATCAAATCCTTCCAATGATTGCTAAGCCAGAATCCATCACGTAGCTTTGAGATCCTTCAACAAACTCCGGGATAAGAAGCCTCAGCTGATCGAGTCTCTCTCCTTTCTGAAGAGATACCACGACTCTGGGATAATACCAATCGCATTTAGACTGACCTCTGCTGCTGTAAATTATTCTAATGCGAAACGAATTATATCTAGAACTAGCTTAGCTTTTATCTCAGAGAAAATCAGACTTATACGCACCGAACTAGATCAGTTAGACAAGCCACTCTACAAATAACACTTATCATTGACGGCAACAATGTCCACATCGGATTGGGAACATGTAGATAATATGACTGCCTCTTCAGCTGCCACCATGTCGACCAAATGTAAGGACAACTTGATTCCCAAATTTAACCTCCTCTCCAACAAAAGACCGGACCCACACACCAAAAAGCTAGACGTTAACAAAGTCGTAATTAATCGCAGTAACAGTCTATTTCCGATGGTCTAAAATCCGTTTTAGCTAAAGGGCTAAAATTTGCAGTCACATCTAGACACATACCAGTTAATTATATCATTGCCCAAGCAGACGTGGCTGTCAAATGCCTGGGTCACATCGCTGCAGACGTAGCAAGATCTGAAATCGCTGCAACCCTCAAAAACGCTAAGATGCCAGCTAGCAACCTCAGCAAGGATGAGCGTTTTGAATAATCTCAATTAAAAAAGAGGGATGATATTGTCATCCTCTCAGCCGACAAGGGTAATGCCACTGTCATCATGGATAAAATAGAATATAACAACAAAATTCAAGAACTACTCAATGATGGCAGCTATACAAAAATAAAAAGAGACCCCACCAACAGCCTCGTCATACAAACCAACAAAATCATTTCTGATTCAACCGCATTAACTAATCAAACCAAACAGTTCTCGTTGAAACCTTCTGCTACCAGGCCACCAAAATTATATGGCTTACCAAAGATACATAAAGAAGATACACCCCTTCGTCCCATCGTCTTACTATCAACTCCCCCACCTACAAAATTGGCTTGTTTTTTGTCTGAAATCCTGCGGCCTTTTCTAGAAAAACCACCTCTGTGGTACTAAACTCTTCAGGGGCCATTCAAAACCATCACCTAACCCTACATTGCGGGGATGACAAAAAATATATCCAAAATCTTGAATGAACTCAAGATCCAGGTCCGATTCAACACAGTACATAAAATCCGTGATCTGGTCCCGTCTGTAAAAGATGTGATTCCGGACATACAGTACCCTGGCATCTACAAACTAAGTTGCTTCTGTGGTTGCAGTTACATTGGATAAACCAAACGACATGTTTCGGACCACATCCGTGAACACAAGGCAGACCTAAAACACGGTAAGACCAACACCTCGGCCGTGGCAGACCACTGTTATAATTCAGTGGGCTCACGTAACATTGACTTCTCCAAGACAGAGGTTATCTGCAATCCATCTGGCTACCATGAGAGATTCGTTCATGAGGCTATCCACATATCCAAACACAGAGACAATTTCAACCGAGAATATGGATTCTGGCTTAGCAATCACTGGAAGGATTTGATCAACCATTTCGGATATTAATTGATTGTGTTCACGCTAACGGTGACTTTCAGATCGCATTCCACTCTCTTCCGCTCCCCCCTCCTCCGTTCCGAGCAGAGATGGACTCGTCCACCGCCAGTTGCTATCCGTGGTGCTAACGTTAAAAAACCGCCACTTTTTTCAAATTTTCGTGCTGTGGTTTTTACACCTGATGATGATTGCTTGTGTTGTAATCGAAACGTCGTGATAATTTTATTATTTTATTTTGTATTATTTTATAGGTTTCCCTTCTACATGACTTTACCGAAAGAACCAAGAATATAAAATTTATAATGCAGGTTTTTGGGGTTAGATTGCGTAAATATATAAATGTGTCGTTAAATCCACCACCACCTGACACAGCCAATTAGCAAGGTTTGTCATGTAAACAGAACATGCCAATTAGTTACGAGTTCAGCACAACGATGTTTTGGAGAGTAAACCCACAACATTTACAATTCGAGTACCGTGATGTTTCTCCAGTAATTACAACCAGCTTCACCAGGCGACAGACATAATTGTGGAGAAATCCTCCTGTTTCGGTCTTAAATAAATAACATAATCAGTAATTTTTTTTATAAATAAGTAATAAAAACTGTATTATGGATATTGGTCGTGAAATCCTAAGTCTTAAACAGTACGAACAATGCACATCCATATCCGAACACCAAATTCACGAGCGTTCTTCCAAAAAACGCCTGGACTTTTTTGGTTTAAATCGTCCTGTGACTTAATGTTTAAAAACCCTCAAAACCCCCTGGGGGAACTGTAACATTTAAACTTTGCATGTTATTATAAATTATGACAGAAATTAGCCTCACGATTTCGTGGGTGCTGTCGCGGCTTAACCTGCGGCTAATTGCTGGCTGAAACAGACAGTCACAGACTCCATCCCGTGGGAGCCCCCCATCCCCCCTCGTAGAAACGAAACTATTTTTTCTACGCCGCCCCCCCTCCCCCATGCACGTCTCTTGATTAGCACCAATTAATAGTGAAGCCAAGCTTGTTGGCATGAGGCCAAGGTGGCTTGCAACTCTGCGGGCTAAATATGCGAACAGCTGTGCCGCCGCAGCCCCCACTCCGACAAAAAACCGCACGCGGCCTTTCCACTTCACCTCGACCGTTGTTTAATGGGGCTGCGTGGATACATATTTAAAACGCATCGCCTACCAGCCGGGGCCTTCAGTGCAACTAGCAATGTTCAAGGCGAGCTTCATCCATGAGGGGAGAGCACGGCAGGGTGGGGATGGGCAAAGAGACTAAGAAAGTGAACTGGAGGATTGAAATCTTGTTATCTCTTTGGTTTGAACCGAGTGTAACTTCACTGTATGCAAACAACGCATTCATTATACACTCATCTGTCTGTGCATATATATACTGTGCTGGAAACGACACATGCTCTGTAATATTTTATGTATATTTATTTCGTTAGGTAAATATTTGCAAATGTGTAACGGTTGAACCTGTATGTCCCCCCACTCCCAATTATTAAACAGGTTACATTTATATTCTTGGGTCTTTCGGTAAAGTCACGCAGATAGGTTCATAGAAAATAACAAAAATATTACAAAAAACTACGATGTTTCGATCGCAACACAAGCGGTCATGATCAGGAAGTTACGATTTTAGATTTCCACTGTACCATGCGGGCGTCGGCCATTACACAGATAAGTCAAGATGGCGGCACGCATCGCATCTCAGTGAGACCACAGCCTCACTTGTCCATTGTGGGAGCTTAAGAAGCATTGTCTGTAAGTTGTTTATATTCCTATAATATTGGCAATGCTGTTATAATGTTGGAATGACCGTTATAGTGATGTAAATGCCTTTATGGTGCCGTTAAGTTGTTGTAGTAAATACGAGGCCTAGTTAGTAACGAAGCCTGCGATTTTCCTTATTGTGGATGTTACTTGTGATTTAGTAGGTCGAGTCAGACTTGTGCCTATGTTGCGATCCTGAGAGTAAAGATGACGAAGTATCTCATCCACAGTTTAGTGTTATGTGTAATGCTGTACATTTGGGGTGCAGTGGGATGAATACACGATGTGCCTGTATGCAACGCACCGGCTTGTGCTTTTGTCTAGTTGTTCAGTGGTAATGTAGGGGCCTGGTCCAGGATCTATTGTTATCTAAGACAATGTTCTGATGCTGTGGTGTTCATTGTGTTGGTGTTTCCGGATTATAACAGATGCTGTATCTGTGTTTTCTCACCAGTTTTACCTTGTTACAATCAATAAATGACGATTGGAGTTGGATGTTCATCCTGGCTCTGAGGGTTTATTGGACGCAAGGTTATCTACTCGACTAGCGGTGCAACGCAGCGCACAGCGAGGCCGAGATAGTAAAAAGACAGTCTTCTTGAAGCTCCCAACCGGTGCTGCAGCCAGCCCTGCAGCGAGTAAAAATACACTCTTCTTGGAGCTCTCAAGCAGTCAGCCTGCAGCAAGCAACCAGCTCTCAAGCAGTCAGCCTGCAGCAAGCAAAGGAGCTCTCAAGCAGTCAGCCTGCAGCAAGCAACCAGCTCTCAAGCAGTCAGCCTGCAGCAAGCAAAGGAGCTCTCAAGCAGTCAGCCTGCAGCAAGCAACCAGCTCTCAAGCAGTCAGCCTGCAGCAAGCAACCAGCTCTCAAGCAGTCACCCTGCAGCAAGCAACCAGCTCTCAAGCAGTCAGCCTGCAGCAAGCAAGGAGCTCTCAAGCAGTCAGCCTGCAGCAAGCAAAGGAGCTCTCAAGCAGTCAGCCTGCAGCAAGCAACCAGCTCTCAAGCAGTCAGCCTGCAGCAAGAAAAGAGCTCTAAAGCAGTCAGCCTGCAAGCAAGCAAGGAGCTCTCAAGCAGTCAGCCTGCAGCAAGCAAGGAACTCTGCAACGAGTCTACATTAAAATCGTGCTGCAAGCATCGCAGCATGGAAAGCCACAGTTCAGCAGGGAGAGATACTGAACAAGGTGATTTAAGCAATCCAGGACCTCCCATCCTGCCTCAAGAGGACCAAGGGAGTTCAAGGCCCCAAAGAGAGGTCATGTTGACACGACGGGCCTTGGAAAGCTATGAGGCTGAGAAACAGGACCTTGATGCCAGGATACAACGGGCATGGAACCAGGTTGAAGCAGATTTATCTGAAGCTTCAAATGCCTCAGACACAGTGGCCTCAATTCAGTGGGCCATCCAGCAAGTGAATGTGAGCAGCTCAAGCTACAAGCTCCTGGCAAAAATTCCAAAGAACACAGGATGAGATGTTACTATCCTTTGTGCAAGCACTTCCAAGAGTTCATGAACAGTGAGCCTGGTGAAATTTGGGGAGCGCATCGTCAGTAGTGAACCTTTGGTTCCTAGGGTGTTTCGGCCTTTCATACTATACACCCTCCCCAAAGGCGGCCAGTGACAGGGTGATCAATCCTACGCTTGCGTCCCATTCCCAATTAGTCATAGGAGTTGCCTTGTTGTTGATAGCCAACATCCCATGGGACTATGCATGGCAGGGGCGTCCTCCTCCCTGAGTCAAGCATTGTTGACTGCATACCTCCTGGCCCTCTCACTTTGGGGCCCAGCTGGGGTCTTTCCTCTTCATCCAGAGCCACTGACTGCTGCCTTCTGCCGCCTCCGATACAGCTCTGATTGCCGAACGCTGGCTCTGGCCCTTAATTCCCAGGTCTCTAAGCAGTCTGGTTGTAGATGTTGCCACAAAACCTCTGCAGCCCACCTCCACTGGTCGGACTTCTGTATTCCAGCCATGATGCCGTGCTTCGGCAGCTAGATCGGCATAGCGCAGATGTTTTCGCTCATAAGCCTCATCTACTGAGTCCTCCCAGGGTACTGTGAGCTCAATGATGAAGACCTTCTTGAGCGAACGGGACCAGAGCACCATGTCAGGTCTTAGGGTGGTGGTTGCGATCTCCGGAGGAAACACAAGTTGTCGGCCAATGTCAGCTAGTATTTTCCAGTCGCGGGCCAAGCGCAGCTGGTCTCGCTCTATTTGTGTAGAGCCGCTCTTCGGTGGTTTAGCCCCTTCGCGGACAAAGGTCGTCTGTAAGGGGTGTGATGCTGCTGGGGGTGGTAGGGATTTGGTGGCAGCTCGCTTGTCCTCCAGGGCAGACGCAAGGTTTTTAAGGACTTGGTTGTGACGCCAAGTGTAGCGTCCTTGGGTGAGGCTTGTTTTACACCCTGTGAGAATGTGCCTGAGGTTGGCTGGCATGGAACAGAGGGCACAGTCCGGATCTTCACCATACCATTGGTGAAGATTAACTGGTGTTGGAAGGACGTCATATGTTGCTCTGATGGAAAAGCTCAACCGCCTCGCTTCCATGGCCCACAGATCCTTCCAGCTGATCTTCCTCTTCTCCACACTGTCCCATCGAGTCCACTGTCCCTGTTTGGCAAGAGAGACTGCCTTGGCCCACCTTGCAGCCTCCTCCTGATGGCGTACTTCCTGCACTACCATCTTCCGCCGCTCTGGTGCAGTGGCCTTACTCCAAGCAGCACGGCTAGTTAGCCCAAGGCCTCCTCTCCCTTGCTGAACATGACCCACAATGTCAGCATGTCTGAGGGCTGCTGTTGCCTCCTGGACTGCTTTTCCTGGCCTCCATTTGCGCCCAGTTGCCAAGGTTGGCGCGTTGTTGCTCACCACTGGGTCTCGAGATTTATTCAGTGTCATCTGGAGCCTGGTTTTTGCACACTTGAATTCCTCGGTTAGACTGGTGAGGGGCAGCTTGAGGACACCATCTCCATAGAGGCCTATGGTGGTAAGGCATCGTGGAACTCCGAGCCACTTCTTTAAGTAGCTCGTGACTCCTCTTTCCATCTTCTCCACTGTTGAGATTGGAACCTCATACACTGCTAGGGGCCACAACACCCGGGGTAGGAGACCAAACTGCAGACACCAGGCCTTTAACTTTCCAGGTAGCTGGGTGTTGTCGATGGACTGTAGGCTACTACTTATGTCTTTGCACAGCTGTTGCACCTGGTCTTTGTCCTTCAGGCTTGCATCATACCACCTGCAGCAAGCAACCAGCTCTCAAGCAGTCAGCCTGCAGCAAGCAAAGGAGCTCTCAAGCAGTCAGCCTGCAGCAAGCAACCAGCTCTCAAGCAGTCAGCCTGCAGCAAGCAACCAGCTCTCAAGCAGTCAGTCTGCAGCAAGCAAGGAACTCTGCAACGAGTCTACATTAAAATCGTACTGCAAGCATCGCAGCATGGAAAGCCACAGTTCAGCAGGGAGAGATATTGAAGAAGGTGATTTAAGCAATCCAGGACCTCCCATCCTGCCTCAAGAGGACCAAGGGAGTTCAAGGCCCCAAAGAGAGGTCAGGTTGACACAACAGGCCTTGGAAAGCTATGAGGCTGAGAAACAGGACCTTGATGCCAGGATACAACGGGCATGAAACCGGGTTGAAGCAGATTTATCTGAAGCTTCAAATGCCTCAGAGACAGTGGCCTCAATTCAGCGGGCCATCTAGCGAGTGAATGTGAGCAGCTCAAGCTACAAGCTCCTGGCAAATAAATACATCTCCCTCCTGATGAAGGTGAAAACAGATGAGGGCATTGAGGGAACGCGCAGACAAGAGCACTTCCTCGAACTGCTCGATGATAATGTGCAGGCAGTGATACAAGATGCAATGGACCATGTGGAGGGCTTAAGAGAGACACGATCTCAGCACTCTGTCTCATCCAGGTCCACCACAAGATCTAAAGCCTCAGCACACTCATATATATCATCTACTGGTAAGGCAGCAGCTCAGGCACGCGCCGCAGCAGAAGCAGCAAACGCCCGTATCGCCTACATGGCTGAAGAGGAAGCCATGCTAATTGAAAAGGCTCGCATACAAGAAGAAGCAAGCATAGCAACTGCTGCCACATGGAGGAAAGCAGAGCTCGCAGAGCAAGAAAGTCTATTAGCAACTGCTGCCGCACGGAAGAAAGCAGAGCAAGAAAAAGCAGAGCTTGAAGAGCAAGAGAGTACATTAGCGGCTACTGCCGCACGGAGGAAAGCAGAGCTTCAAGAGCAAGAGAGTACATTAGCGGCTACTGCCGCACGGAGGAAAGCAGAGCTTGAAGAGCAAGATAGTATATTAGTGGCTACTGCCACACGGAAGAAAATTGAGCTGGATGCTAAGTTAAGCACCCTATAACTCAAAAAGGAAGCAGCTGCTGCAAGGGCCCAGGCAGAGGTGCTCGAAGCAGCAGCCAACCTGGATAAGGAAGAGAATTGGAGTGAGTTTGGCATGCAGATACCTGTCAAGGACCGTGATCAACTCACCAGAAAAAATATTTTGGACTGGTCTGAACAATGTATCAATGCTCCTCCACCAAACCATACTGAACAAAGGGTGGACGTTCAGGCTTCGCCATCTCCACACCGAATGGACATGAATGCTGACTACGGGAATGGTGGAAATGCATATCCTGCCCTGAGAGTTAGTCGCCGACTCAGCGTCGCGCACGTGGGGTCAGACGTGGATGCACCAAGTCAGACCCACATTCCAGACAGTCACATAAGGGGATCCAACCAACGTGATCGAAACCCTTTGGGCTCACAGTCCAATGCCATCGCAAATGACGGCATGCAAGACAATACAGCCAATAATGCCACCTCACAAGTGCCAGTATGGACACACCCTGGATCAGCAGGACTAGGGAACTTTGCTAGGTACCTGGCTCACCGCGAACTAATCAACACAGGACTCGTTAAGTTTGATGACCACTCTGAGAACTATCGAGCCTGGAGATCTACCTTCAGGAATGCAATCCGAAATGCAGACATCTCTGCAAGTGAAGAACTGGACCTGTTGGTGAAATGGTTCGGAAATGAGTCTGCAGAGGACGCAAAGAGGATCCGGTCAGCAAACATTGACAACCCCACCTCAAGCCTGCATACGGTGTGGGAGAGGATCGAGGTGTGCTATGGTAGCCCAGAAACCATTGAGAAGGCTCTCTTCAAGAAGTTGCAGAACTTTCCACAAATCTCTGGTAGGGACAATAAAAGGTTACGAGAGCTAGGAGATCTTTTGATGGAGCTTGAAACAGCCTAGGCTGACTCCTACTTACCAGGTCTCATTTTCTTGAATACCTACCATGGCGTGAACCCCATCGTAGAGAAATTGCCATTTGACGTGCAGGAAAAATGGAGAACAGCGGGTTCAAGATACAAGTCAGAGCATCAGGTTGCATTTCCCCCATTCTCTTTTTTCTCAAAGTTTATTCGCAACCTGGCTAAGACTAGAAATGACCCGAGTTTCATGTTTGGCACCACGGGGATTTCCAGTCCAGATCTCCCAAAAATGAAAAGAGCAATGGCGAAACGAGGAACAGTGAGAGTGGCAATTTCCGTACACAAGACTGAGGTCTCTCCTACGACATTCGCAAACTCCGTCCAGGCAACCACCACAAAGAAAAAGATAGAGGATCCAGAGAAGCAATGCCCATTGCATGATGAACCTCACTCCCTCCAGAAATGCCGTGAGTTCAGGAAGAAGCCATTGGAGGAGCGGAATAACATGCTGAAAGAATTTGGAGTGTGCTTCAAATGCTGTGCTTCTACAAACCACCTTGCAAGGAATTGCAAGGCAGATATCAAGTGCGAGGAATGTGGCAGAGACAAACACGCAACTGCTCTGCACACATTTTACTCGAAACCCAGTGGCACTAAGGCTTCCGATCCCGAAGCAGAGCACGGCGGGGAGCAAGGCGAGACCGCCGCACTCACTTCGTCAATCACAACCAAATGCACAGAAATCTGTGGAGAAGGCTTCAAAGGAAGATCTTGCTCAAAGATATGCCTCGTCCGAGTCTATCCCAAAGGACATCCTGAAAGGGCAGTAAGGATGTACGCCATAATGGACGACCAGAGTAACAGGTCTTTGGCAAGGTCAGAGTTCTTTGATCAGCTAAATGTAGGTGGGAATTCCTTTCCATACACGCTCAGAACATGCTCAGGACTGATGGAGACAGCAGGAAGAAGAGCGAGCGGCCTCATGGTGGAAGCCATAGATAGCACCATGAAGCTAGCCCTTCCTACGGTGACAGAGTGCAACGAGATACCGGACGACAGGAGTGAGATTCCCACTGCCCAAAGTTGCACGTCACCACCCACACCTGAAACCCATAGCAGAGTTCATCCCGTCATTGGATCACATGGCACAGATTTTACTTCTGCTCGGCAGGGACATGCTGAGAGTCCACAAGGTTCGCGACCACCGCAATGGACCTCACGACGCTCCCTACGCCCAGAGACTCGACCTAGGATGGGTCATCATAGGTGACGTTTGTCTCGATGGAAGACACAAACCAGACCACATTAGCACATTCAGAACGAGTGTGCTCATAAATGGATGCACGTCGCTCTTCAAACCGTGCCCCAACCACTTCACGCTGGAAGAGAAACTCAAAGAGAGAAGTCAAGGATGTACCGTGCAGACTTACAAAGAAACCACCATGCTGACCACAACTTCCCTCGTACATTCACCATATTCGCTGGATTTTGTTCCTCCACGCCTCTCCAAGCCAGTCCTGACTGACAAGAGGAAGCCAAAGACGAAGCTACTGCTCGTCGCTCTGCTGGTGGTCGTGGCGGTGGTCGCTGTGACCGTGGCCTCTCCGTTCCTCGACTCGGAGCTGTCGTCCGAGTGGGAATCCTGGAAGGAGTTCCACGGCAACGCCACACAACCGGAACATACCATCCCAAGGCTTGAGCTGTGTGGAGCCGTTCTTGCTACAGAGGTGGCGGAACTGATCTTAGATGATTTTGACGTCAAACTGGACGCGGTCAAGTTCTACACGGACAGTAAGGTCGTACTAGGCTACATAAACAACCAAACCAGAAGGTTCTACACCTACATCAGCAACCGGGTGGAACGCATCAGGAGATCGACGCAGCCGGAGCAATGGAATTACGTTCCAACTGACCAGAATCCAGCAGATTTCGCAACTAGGTCTGTCCCTGCATCTCTGCTGAATCAAACCATCTGGCTGACGGGTCCAGCGTTCCTCTTACGACGAGACGGTGGCCCATGTACTACCAAAGAGACATTTGGACTCATAGAACCCGAGTCAGACAAGGAGATTCGTCCTCAAGTGACAACTTTCGTAACAAATGTGCGACCAAGAAGTCCACTGAGTCCACACCATTTTGAACATTTCTCGAAATGGACGACGCTCGTGCGAGCGATAGCACATTTAACGCATATTGCAGACTGCTTCCACCGCCCGATGAGAACCAACCACTGGTAGCTGCAATGGATGGCATCACTGCACAGTGCCACACACTGAAGACGAGCTTTCCAGAGCAAGGAAATCAATCTTCCGCTGTGTGCAACAGGCAGCTTATGCAAGTGAGATCAAGGCAATCAATAAGGGAGAAGACCTTCCTAGGGTCAGCACCCTCAGGAAGCTAAACCCCAGGATGGACAAAGACGACTTGCTCAGGATCGGTGGTCGGCTAGGGAATGCAAAATTAGATGAGAATGAACGAAACCCCCTCATAATCCCAGGCCAGAGCCACATCGCAATCTTACTTGTGCGCCACTACCACGAGAAGGTCAAGCACCAAGGTCGGCACTTCACAGAAGGAGCAATCCGATCTGCAGGGCTGTGGATCGTTGGAGCAAAGAGGTACATCGCCAGCACAATCCACAAGTGTATCCGGTGTCGTAAGCTACGTGGAAAACAGGAAGAACAGAAAATGGCAGACCTCTCAGCCGATCGACTCAGTGTGGAACCTCCCTTCACCTCTGTAGGGATCTACGTGTTTGGACCATGGACAGTCATCTCCCGCCGCACCAAAGGAGGGCTCACAAACAGCAAACGTTGGGCAGTGCTGTTCACCTGTATGAGTACACGAGCAGTGCACATCGAAGTCATTGAGTCCATGGACTCTTCGAGCTTCATAAATGCACTCCGGAGATTCTTCGCCATCAGAGGGCCAGCCAAGCAACTCCGTTCTGATTGTGGAACCAATTTCATAGGAGCATGTAAAGAGCTTAAGATCAATACGGAGAATGTCGAAGATGATTCTGTCAGGAAATACCTTAGCAACCAAGGCTGCACATGGATCTTCAATCTTCCCCACTCTTCGCATATGGGTGGAGCCTGGGAACGCATGATCGGGATGTCGGGTCCACACGGCTCTCTCACGAGGTCTTGACCACTCTCATGGCCGAGGTCTCAGCCATAATTAACTCAAGAACCCTGATCCCCGTCTCAACCGACCCGGAGTCACCATTCATCATGACTCCTGCTACACTTCTTACCCAGAAGACAGATGTGCTCACAGCACCTACCGAGGAGGCCAGTACTGCAGACCTCTACAGACGTCAATGGAGACAAGTGCAGAGCTTCGCGAACACGTTCTGGCGTCGCTGGAAAAACGAGTACCTTACAACACTCCAAGTGCGCAACAAGTGGCAGTCTAACAGACCAGACATCCAAGAAGGCGACCTCGTCCTACTGAAGGACAACCAAGCCAAACGGAATGAGTGGCCAATGGGCCGCATCCTCAAGTCGATTCCAAGTGCCGATGGAAAAGTTCGAAAGGTCGAGGTTATGATTACGAAGCAAGGTGTCGCAAGAACTTTCATCAGGCCCATAGTCGAGATAGTACTACTTCTCTCTCGCAAAGATATGGACAAATAAGTCGACACGTTGAAGTTGTTATACACTTGTTTATGAGATAGGAAATAAATGGTGGTATCTCCTAGATACCAGACGGGGAGTGTCTTGCCTCACGGCAGATATGGAGCGTACGTTCACAGGAAGTTCCTGTTTTTTATGCTAATTTTGGTCACGTGACCAGGAAGTTACGATTTTAGATTTCCACTGTACCACGCGGGCGTCGGCCATTACACAGATAAGTCAAGATGGCGGCACGCATCACATCTCAGTGAGACCACAGCCGCACTTGTCCATTGTGGGAGCTTAAGAAGCATTGTCTGTAAGTTGTTTATATTCCTATAATATTGGCAATGCTGTTGTAATGTTGGAATGACCGTTATAGTGATGTAAATGCCTTTATGGTGCCGTTAAGTTGTTGTAGTAAATACGAGGCCTAGTTAGTAACGAAGCCTGCGACTTTTCTTATTGTGGATGTTACTTGTGATTTAGTAGGTCGAGTCAGACTTGTGCCTATGTTGCGATCCTGAGAGTAAAGATGACGAAGTATCTCATCCACAGTTTAGTGTTATGTGTAATGCTGTACATTTGGGGTGCAGTGGGATGAATACACGATGTGCCTGTATGCAATGCACCGGCTTGTGCTTTTGTCTAGTTGTTCAGTGGTAATGTAGGGGCCTGGTCCGTCCAGGATCTATTGTTATCTAAGACAATGTTCTGATGCTGTGGTGTTCATTGTGTTGGTGTTTCCGGATCATAACAGATGCTGTATCTGTGTTTTCTCACCAGTTTTACCTTGTTACAATCAATAAATGACGATTGGAGTTTGACGTTCATCCTGGCTCCGAGGGTTTATTGAACGCAAGGTTATCTACTCGACTAGCGGTGCAACGCAGCGCACAGCGAGGCCGAGATAGTTTATAAGGGTTGGAAATGGGTGTAGCCCAAATGTCAGCAGCCAATGATAATGTAAGTGGTGGGTAGCCAATCCGACAGTGGTTGGTTTTCCACCAATCAGAGGGCTGTCAGGTGACAATTACCATGTTAAAGAGAGATGAGCATCTTGATTTCAAGCTTTTGTGACTGCAGGAATCCATACTCTTTGGTTCTTTCGGTAAAGTCACGTAGAAGGGAAATAATAAAATAATAAAAATAAAACACATCTTTTACAGATGGGACCAGATCACAGATTTTATGTACTGTGTTGAATCGGACCTGGATCTTGTGTTTAATCAGGATTTTAATGTGCTTCTTCTTGAGCCACTTCTTTGTTGCCTTGGCCGTGTGTTTTGGGTCATTGTCATGCTGGAATACCCATCCACGACCGATTTTCAATGCCCTGGCTGAGGGAAGGAGGTTCTCACCAAAAATTTGACGGTACATGGCTCCGTCCATCGTCCCTTTGATGCGGTGAAGTTGTCCTGTCCCCTTAGCAGAAAAACACCCCCAAAGCATAATGTTTCCACCTCCATGTTTGACGATGGGGATGGTGTTCTTGGGGTCATAGGTAGCATTTATCCTCCTACAAACACGGCGAGTTGAGTTGATGCCAAAGAGCTCCATTTTGGTCTCATCTGACCACAACACTTTCACCCAATTGTCCTCTGAATCATTCAGATGTTCATTGGCAAACTTCAGACGGGCATATATATGTGCTTTCTTGAGCAGGGGGACCTTGCGGGCGCTGCAGGATTTCAGTCCTTCACGGCGTAGTGTGTTACCAACTGTTTTCTTGGTGACTATGATCCCAGCTGCCTTGAGATCATTGACAAGATCCTCCCGTGTAGTTCTGGGCTGATTCCTCACCGTTCTCATGATCACTGCAACTCCACGAGGTGAGATCTTGCATGGAGCCCCAGGCCGAGGGAGATTGACAGTTCTTTTGTGTTTCTTCCATTTGCGAATAATCGCACCATCTGTTGTCACCTTCTCACCAAGCTGCTTGGCGATGGTCTTGTAGCTCATTCCAGCGTTGTGTAGGTCTACAATCTTGTCCCTGACATCCTTGGAGAGCTCTTTGGTCTTGGCCATGGTGGAGAATTTGGAATCTGATTGATTTCTTCTGTGAACAGGTGTCTTTTATACAGGTAACAAGCTGAGATTAGGAGCACTCCCTTTAAGAGTGTGCTCCTAATCTCAGCCCGTTACCTGTATAAAATACACCTGGGAGCCAGAAATCTTTCTGATTGAGAGGGGGTCAAAAACTTATTTCCCTCATTAAAATGTAAATCAATTTATAAAATGTTTGACATGCGTTTTTCTGGATTTTTGTTGTTGTTATTCTGTCTGTCACTGTTCAAATAAACCTACCATTAAAATTATAGACTGATCATTTCTTTGTCAGTGGGCAAATGTACAAAATCAGCAGGGGATTAAATACTTTTTTCCCTCACTGTATGGTGACTGAAGTCTAATGTTTTGACGATGGGACCAACAGCGTTGTAGTGTTTCATGTCATTGTGAGCCTCGTGGTTATGTCCCACGGGTTGCGCGTCAATACCTGCTTCACGCCAATTTGAGTGTTGGGGTAGAACACAATATTGCTCAACCATGGCCCTGTATTTACACCGATTGTGCATATCAGGAGTAATGCTTACTGAACAAAAGCAGTTCACGTGTTAAAGGGGCTTTATAAACTAGATGTTACACAGGTGCCGTGGTAATTATGTTTGGAATAAAACTGGTAGAGCTTATTGATTTTATTTTAAATAAGGTCATAAATCACAGACTAAAAAAAAGATAAAGCACCAGCCTTTAAAGACAGTTTATATTCTTACGCTCGTTTATCTAAACGAATTCCTTGTGTTCTCGAGAATATATATATTTGGAGAAAATGGGAAAATAATTACATAATTACGCAAAGTTTTTTGGTAAAGTACAAAACTGTGTATAAGAGTTTTGCGGAATGCACGTGCTGTAATTATGTTTAGAGAAGGCGTGTGAACTAGAAGGGCCAACGTTCCACATTGAAGTACAATGGTTCCAACGGTAAAATCGCGTAGGGAAAAGTTAAAGTTCCGATTAAGCTACAGATAGAAATACAGTAATTACGTTTTAATAACTATTCTGCTGCATCACAATGTTATGGAATGTAAGTAGGGCACTTGCGTCTCAACATTATCATTGCACGTCGAGTGGTTTTATCGAATGTGCCATCAGCTCGTAAAACACAACTTACTCCATGAACAACAAAATATGTTCGGAGCAATTATGCATGTGTGTGTGTGCATGACATATAACTAATTTGTTAAATGTGTGAATGCATCCGATTCAGATCTGTGAAATGAAATTAAATATGAAACTATACAAGCGACGTCTGAAATGTTACCAATGTCTGTGCAGACACATGGCACATGGCTCGGTCATTATTTGTGTAGAAATTTCACGTTTAAAACCCACGTGCGTTGTACAAGTATACACAACATTGAGAATCTTTGAAATGCAAATCTTTTAGACGTAATACAAAAAATGTGTTCAAACTAAGCTGTTGGATGCTGTTAATATGTATTTATCTGTATATAGTACATTTTTATCTCAGAAAATGTTACGAATATTTTTATATATATCTCAGGATTTGTGTACTATTTTAATTATATGTTTACGAATATATTCCCATCCACAAAAATATAATAAAAACTGTCAACTTATTTTGCAAAACAAGTGCTAAATACGATATTTATAATAGCATATATAATTGTAACATACAAATATTTATTTAAAAACTATTGAAATTGAAATACCAATACAAAAAGTTAATAGATGCACACACATACCCAAACGGAAACTTTTCATGTAGGCAGATACAGCAACAACTCATTTGATAAGCAGAACACAACTGTAAAAAGGCAAAGATTATATATATTATTCATATCATATCACAATCTAAGCACACCAGAGATATATTTACGTAAAAAAGTGGTATGCTGTTTGGAATCATTTTACATGAATATCATTCTTCAAATTTGCATTACTTCAAGTGCCCCCTTCATTTCCAGATTCATTCCTGAAGGTGACAAGGGTCTGTCGTACGATTTTGGCCAATTACCGGATTTTGGGACGATCATGTTATGTTGTCGCTGCTGGATGAGGGCCTACCAACGCCCCGCGGGCCATTTGGGTTATTTAACTATGCTACACCACTCTGGTCAGTAAAGGTCGGTTAAGTTATTAAGCACAGATGCGGAAGTATGTAACTACAATACAATAATTGATGTTGCTGTATTACCCTCCGATGCTCACAACATAGCCCCATATTTTGTTACATGACTGATAATACAGATAATTATTCTGAACTAAATTCTACGTATGTATGTTGAACTTATTTGGAACCGTACATAGCCAAACATGCCAATGGGAAGTGTGGAGGAAGAACAAACTAAACACAAAAAGTTACAAAAGAAATTCTAGACTTGAAGCTTTCGTGACTGCAAGGATTCATATTCTTAGGTTTTTTCGGTAAAGTCACGTAGGTAAAACATTAAAATTAATAAAAGTAAAATAAAATTAAAATCACGACGTTTCGGAGGCAACACAAGCTTCCGTTTTCAGGTGGAACCGTCACAGCCATGACAGCTGTATCAAGTAAATGAGAGATTGCAGGAGCTACCACTCCGTTTATATAATGGTTGGAAAGAGGGGGGGGGGAAGGGCCAAGTGCAGCACACTTTTTTATTCATATGGTAAGGTGAGGCTTAAGACTAAGAATAGACTGCATAACAAAGGCTGAAGACGGAAGCTTGTGTTGCCTCCGAAACGTCGTGATTTTTATTTTATTTTACTTTTATTAATTTTAATGTTTTACCTACGTGACTTTACCGAAAAAACCTAAGAATATGAATATTTAAAAAAGAAACTAGTTCTCAATCTAATTGATTTCAAAGTGCATAGCTCCAGTGGCTTCCTAATATCGGAAGAGCGTTCCAGACAGCCATATAGGCACATCTGAAAGTGTGCGATGCAGTGACCGTCTTTGTTCGATGGGTAACCAAAAGCCACTATGAGGTTGACCGGAGTTTGCGTGATGTTTACAAAATATTTTACTTTACATCATACATTTTTGTATGGTGATTTGATCACAAAAAGTAGTAACTACATGTGTTGTGTTAGTTTTGTATTTTCAGATGGTAAGAGAGAGCCATGGTGCATCATGTATTTAAGAGCGGACGTTTGGTTAAGTGTGGGACAAAGAGCCATGGTTTATCCTCCAGTAGTGACCTAAATAACCCTTTTTTGTGCCATATAATAGCTGAGCCAATCCAGAGCCTTCATCCGACAAAACACAAAATAAGCACATTAAAAAAAGTATTTCATATTGGTATGATGCTCTTCTGGCAGTGCATAATTTTTGCAGCATTTATTCAGTACGAGCAAACTCTGGACTGGTCCTCATGCTATCGGTGGGTTTAACACTTGGCTTTCGTGACCAATATCATCTAGAATTGGCTGTCACCTAAGGCTGGTTGTTATTACCGGCGAAACGTCGTACTCGAATTGTAAATGTTGTTGGCTTACTCTCCACCAAACTGGTGTGCTGAACTAGTAACTATTTAGCATGTTTTGTACACGTGACAAACCTTACTAATTGCCTGTGTCGGGTGGTGGCGGTTTTAACAACACATTTATATTTACACGATCTAACCCAAAAAACCCTCAAAACTACTTAAGAGTGGTTTTCCACTCGCTATTTGTCATACCGAACCACAACCAAACCGCGATACACTGGCCTCACAATATATACGATTGGCCCTGGCACAAGACCAGGAATAGGGCTAATGACACGTTCGTTGTCAGAACGCAATTCAAAGATTAGGGGCCCATCCATTTAGTACGTATGCATGGAGGGGGGAGTTAACTCAAATGCGTACGCTTGCATATGGGGGGTCTACTGACAATCTACGTACGCATAGGAAATGGGGGGGGGGGGGGTGAAGCCTCGATAATGTCTATTTTGGCCTTCAAATGAGTTAGATAGTCTGGCGTGGACTATCTGTTTGCTTAAACACGTTCATATTATTAATCCTTGGTCGTTTCTGCGTGGATTAAATATCGGCCGTTCTATAGGATTCGCGGGGGGGGGGGGGGTGCTTCAAGCGTATGTATGCAGGTGGGGGTGTAAAAAGTACACTTGCATACAGGGAGGGGTCAAGTTTTGACAGATTTTTGCGTACATACTAAATGTGTAATAAAAGGACTCAGACACTTCTTGCTGACTCCGTGTCCTTTATTTGGGGTTCGCGTTCTCCTTCCCACACGGCACTCCTCCTGAGACTCTCTCCCTGGCAGCCCCACATCTGCCTTCGCTCCCGTAGCCTTCCACGCTCCTGCAGCTCCGCTGCAGGCTCTTGGTACAGCCCTCTGGCTGCTCCCCCAGCAGCTCCATCTCTGCTCCCTGTTCCTCCGTGCGTGGCGATCTCGCCACCTCCCAACGTCAGCCCTTCGTGGCCTTTATGGCTATCTCGCCATTTCCTACCTCAATCCTCCACTCTCTCTTCCACCCCGCTGGCTGGCGCCGTCATGAGCCCCTCAGCCACCAGGCTGAGGCACGGCGACCACCCAACGTGTTCACCACCCTTCACTCCCCCGACTGCCCCAGATAGCTTCCTGTCTCCCCGCTATAACTTCTCCCCCACGTCACCCTGACTCCTCCCTCTTGGATCGTCATATCCGCCCCGCCCATTTACGCCCGCATTACACTACCCTCCCCCGTAGAGAAAATTCCAGCCGTCCTCGGCTGAAACAGAACAAAATAATGCGGGCGAAGGCATCACAATCAGGAGTCCCCCAGACACAACGGAGATTATAACAACAACACAAGCAACGAAAGGGGAGGTATCAGGAACTGGAACAGAACACCGGCCTGTCCTCCGCGCAACAACAACAAGAATAAGAATGGCACAATGAACAACAACGGCAACTGACACGCAAGAACGGCCAATGCGCACAACCCAGAATGTGATGTTTTAGTGCGTGTCCATGTTGCAGTTCCATCCGCTCGGCTCAAGTCCAACGTCAAAGAGCAAGTGGTAGAGCAGAACGACGAACGGCGCTCAATTGCTCCTTCAAGTCCTCATCCAGCTAGCACACCAGGTAACACCCAGTGCGACGGGAGCTGAAGAATCTGTGACGAGAAGGAGAATCCAATCCCCTGAGGCACAGCACAACAACGCACATCCGCATGTCGTACACGACAGCCACCCGGCCTCAGGGTAGTGGAGATGATGTAAATCCAGCCCGCTTAAAAAAAAACTCCCCATAAATACCCAAAATAACGCAATGGATGCCCCAGTATTTACATTTTAACAACAATATTATTTACACGTGACAACAACAACAACAAAATTTTCTGCTCTTACCCACCAGCAGTCCTCCCTTGAGGACCAGCACAGACATCGCACGTACACAGCATGTACCCACGGTCACTCTCAGCAACCCAACAAACGCCTAATCGCACACCCTCGCGTGGAGAGAGCCACGCTCCCCAGCGGTAACGTTTAACTCGCCCTAACCCCCACCGTGGTCGTCAACCCACAGCAACATCCACTGACCATACTCTCAGCTAGTGCAATTTCGGGGATGAGCAGCAACTCGGCCACGCTCCTCCCTTACTATCCCATCAGAGATGGACACACACCAGCCTCGTATAGTCCGATGCTTTATAGCCCAGGGAAGGTTCATCCCCCAGCAATGCCAGACCCCCTGTACTCCCCCCACGGGGCAATGTTCTCTTATAGAGACAATAACACCCTAACCCAGATCCCGTGAGCCCCCGGCACACCAGGTTCAGTCTGCCACCGCACAACTGAACCATGACTCCCCGAGCCATATGAGCACATGGCCCATTAGTTTAAGACATACCACGGAGGTTTCGCCTCCGGGCTGTCAGGTCAGCCATCAGCCATAGCCCGATGTGACCACAACTCGTGCATCACCCAATCAACAATGGCAGGCATAACAGATGGAATATTTGCCCCACCCCGGTTTTTCCCGCGCGCTCAAAATGGCGTCCCCCTTCGCCCAGCGCGTTCGCGCAATCTCTCGCGCGCACTCAAAATGGCGGCCCTTTCCGCAAAGCGCATCGTCGCCATACCCCGCGTGCGCGCAAAATGGCGGCCCAACGTGCGAACACGTGGCCAGTTTTCTCCATTAGTGCACCCCAGCTTCCCTTAGCTGGGGGTCACAAGACGCATCCCCCGTCACGTTATAACAACCCCACCAACGATAGACGCACAGCCCCAGCTTGCTGCGCACAGCTGTCATATCGTGGAATTTTTAACCAATATTTTACCAACCACATTGGTTACACAACCCAACTCGCCAAGCAACTCGTGGTTGCATGCGATCAACCGAATACGCGACGCCACTTGGCGCCATTACGATCCCATTAGCATTAACATCTAAGCCACCCACAACGGCGTCATCGCGCCCCCCCATTTTCAAAAAGCTCAATTACCCCTATAATATACACGCAATGTCGTGTGCACAACACCCATACAACCAAATTTTTGGGTCCCCCTCTATAATATACACGCAATCTCGTGTGCACAACACCCATACAACCAAATTTTTAGGGTCCCCCTCTATAATATACACGCAATCTCGTGTGCACAACAACCATACAACCAAATATTTGGGTCCCCCTCGAATTTGTTACCAATTTCCAACAAGTACGCACAATATAATAACAATCTCAATTCCAATAGTCAACCACTGCATCGCACCCCATAACCATACAGAACGGTATAACAGCACATGCAATCAGCATATCGCGATCACACGCGTACATTTAAGCACAATAGCAAGCAGATCTGCAGGCAACCAACACACCATTAATCCTGTCGTAACTTTGCAGCAACAACACAATTATTCTCTCTCTTGCAACAATCGCATCGCACACAGCACCTCGCAGCACAATACACCAAAAAAAATATATGTTATTTTTTTCCAATTAAGCCCATCGCACAAGGTAACCCACAAATAATACAGCGCAAGATACCCGACGCTCCCAAGTTAATAATTAACTTCACCATTAAGATAACAACTCCACGCAGCAGCGCACACACACAATTTGACACTCAGCAAATACAGCAGACTCTCCGTCCATTCTCAACACACGCACACACTTACATTGACACCAAGCAACAAGCAGATAGCGCGTTCATCGTTATTACACACACATACACACAGTCCGAACCGCGCTCCGCACAATCGAGTCATAAGAGAAACCCAAAATAGCCCCCCGGCCCTCGAAAGATGAGTGAGGTGTGTGTTAAGGCCGGGTGCGTATCGTTATGACTCGCCCGGGGCTGCAGCAAGAAGAGGACGGCAGGGTGGCAACTTGAGACGCCTCGCAGAACTCGTTCGGCGACTTGACGGCTCCGTTGTCACGCACCCGAGCCAGGACGGGAAGCTCCCGCCCCAGCAGCTGCAGCATCGGCGTCTTCTCCTCGCAGCACCCCCTCGAAAACCAGCAGCTCACAGCAGGCTGCTCACCCCGCGGCACCTCCAGATGGCAGCGCAAGGCTGCCTCTCCGCCGCGATGTCGAAGATGGCGGCGTCCTCCCGCCGCGGTGAAGACAAGATGGCGGCTTCCCGCCGTTTCTCCCCTGCCACGCCCAAGATGGCGTCTTCGTGCCACGTGGCAATGGCGCTGGCAGCGCAGGAAAGGCAGAGGCCTGCGGATCACCACCGGGCCTCCCCGACGTCGTCCTCGGCGTGGTGAACTCACACAGTCGCGCCAGCACGATTTTCAAGGTCCCCATCTGCATCGCCATCTGTCTCCATCGTAAGTTGGCGTCCTCCGGCACAGACAGGTCCACCGACGCGGCGACACCTTGCTCACCCGGACCCGTACTCGTTCCAGAACGGATCTCCTCTTCCATCGCAGGCAGGTCCACCGTCTGAGGAAGGTCGTCGTCGTCGGATGATGTAGCAGGAATATTATTTTTTTTTCTTCTTTCTCTCAGTTGTTTTGAGATGCCGTTTCACTTCTGACTCCAGTGTAATAAAAGGACTCAGACACTTCTTGCTGACTCCGTGTCCTTTATTTGGGGTTCGCGTTCTCCTTCCCACACGGCACTCCTCCTGAGACTCTCTCCCTGGCAGCCCCACATCTGCCTTCGCTCCCGTAGCCTTCCACGCTCCTGCAGCTCCGCTGCAGGCTCTTGGTACAGCCCTCTGGCTGCTCCCCCAGCAGCTCCATCTCTGCTCCCTGTTCCTCCGTGCGTGGCGATCTCGCCACCTCCCAACGTCAGCCCTTCGTGGCCTTTATGGCTATCTCGCCATTTCCTACCTCAATCCTCCACTCTCTCTTCCACCCCGCTGGCTGGCGCCGTCATGAGCCCCTCAGCCACCAGGCTGAGGCACGGCGACCACCCAACGTGTTCACCACCCTTCACTCCCCCGACTGCCCCAGATAGCTTCCTGTCTCCCCGCTATAACTTCTCCCCCACGTCACCCTGACTCCTCCCTCTTGGATCGTCATATCCGCCCCGCCCATTTACGCCCGCATTACAAATGGATGGCCCGTAGCGTCACTATATTATTTACGTGCATCTTAGCCTTGTTCATTGCACGTGACGTCAGTAGGACAGCTCGGTGTCTCCAGTTGAAATACAAACTGGTGCCTCTTAAGCCGCACTGCGCTAACCCGGCATTTCCCCCGGCGTGATTTCTGCGTAACACAAGTCCTCGCTTGACATGTGTTCACACAACGTGTTTTTTCTACAACGCGGTTCTTCCATTCGGGGGACAATTTTCCACAACTGTGCCCATTATAACGCGGAACGAGACAGGTAATACATGAGACAGGAAATACATCTGCAGAGGAGTCTGGGTCCATTAGTTGGTCTCTTGGTAAGGGCTTATTTATAAACTCGCGCACACAAATTGGAAGGGAGTGGTACACGAACCCCCCTATTGGAGCTTAGTGATGCTAGCTTTTTGCCCAGCCTTCTTGAACCTTCTCAAACTTTTCCACTCTTACACCTTTGGCCAATTCCCTTCAATGCCCCTAAATAACCTCTCACAGTTTCCGTAATCTTGGTCAGTTCTTATTCTTCGAATTCCCACAGCCAATCGGTTTGAATCATACTATGCCTCACCAATGCCAAATGCATCAACAGAAGGCCATGCTTAGCTCGGCAGAGCTGGTACTGTTGACAGCTTGGCCTGTAGGAGCTTACTGATGCCAATGTTGAATGACAAAGCCGATAAGTAGTAGGTTTTTACCCTTTTAACTGGTACAAAAACTGACACCTTTATACAATGCATCATGTTTGCAATAACCACAACATAAGCAGTAAAAATGCAAACAAAAAGAAACAACTCTGATAATGATATGCACTGTCCTTGACGTTGATTGGTCCACACCCGAGACAGCTTTTCTTAGAGCCTACTCCATCATTGGTGTTGGACCAGATGACGCCAGATGACGCCAAAAGGCGTACAACTCAAAAAACAGCGCAATATCAGAGTATTGAGAGCTCGGGTTAAGCATTTACACTATGAGACCTCCTTTACCAGTGGCAAAATATAGAAGTAGGTTTTTACCCTTTCAACTGGTACAAAAACTGACACCTTTATACAAGGCATCATGTTTGCAATAACCACAACACAAGCAGTTATTGCAAACATGATGCCTTGTATAAAGGTGTCAGTTTTTGTACCAGTTGAAAGGGTAAAAACCTACTTCTGTATTTTGCCACTGGTAAAGGAGGTTTCATAGTATAAAAGCCGATAAGCTCTGTTGCCTGGAACGTTAATTAAATACATGTTTTCCGATGACCTGTGCATATATATAATTTCCATTACACCAGCACATAAATAGGTGGGTGGTTGTCTCTAACGGGTACTTGGCCATCACCTCTGAGACCATGGCATATACCCCAGGACACACAAATACAATAAAAATATGTCGACTCAAACGTTGTTTCATGATACCATTGCCAATCAAATAGGGAATATATTCCATTATAACGTCGTGATGATTGCTTTACTTGGTCGCTGCTAGCAAATATAACGACTTTATGGGGCGGAGAGCATAGCCACACGTGGCACCCCCCACTGCTCACTACTGATAAAGGATGCTGAGTTGCACTATATTTTTTTGGTTCTTTAGGTAAAGTCACGTAGAAGGGCAATAATAAAATAATACAAATAAAACATAATAAAATAAAATTCTCATGACGTTCCGGCCACAACACAAGCAGCCGTCCTCAGGTGAAGACAGGGCTGTCTGAAAGACAGCGCTCCAATGAACACTGTTAAGCTTGGCAGCGTATTTTAAGCTGTGTGGGAGGAGAAGAGCGCCTTGACAAAGGAGTTTACATATCAACAAAATAATTTAGCATTCAATAAACTTTACCGAAAGAATCAAGAAGATAAATCCCTGCAGTCACGAAAGCTTTAAATCGAAATTTGCACTATATTTGTTGTGTGTGTATATGCACAAACTCTTTATTTTTAATTTGAACGTCAACACAAAACCTCTTTCTCCATTTCTCTTCCCGCACCACGCAATGTTTACACACCGCACCAGGTACTAATTTGGAGCTGAGTAGACCTAAGGAAGGCCCAAGACCAGTTCAGACAATTGTCGCTGGTATTGGCCGTGAGCAGGAATCCAACTCGGGTTGCCGGGTTCATAGCGTCCAGGGCTTACCGTGACACCACTGCTCCCCTCCCACCACCAACCCAGTGTATGTAGAGTATTTATGTTGAACTTTTTTCGGATTACAGTGCCACCACAAGGCCTCCCTCCCCAACACCACGAAACACGCGGGGTACGCATCACAGCTCAGATGGTAAACAAACATGTGCAGGCCACCGTGCGCCCCTTTCCGCCACGGGACGCATTTTTATCGATCCGTCTCGATTCGATAAGCGAACATTTTGCTCGTTTTGAGAACAAATGGGTCCAATTCAAATTCCTCGTGATAGCGAATTCTCGTAAAAGAACTTAATTAAGCGAGACACACCTATATTGTGTTTTTCCAGTAATAAATGTTCTCTGAAACATAACTTCCGACTTTATTTTCAGAAATGCCACTACAATGTGAAGTGGGGACTCCTGATATGTGAGGATCCCTTAAATCAAATTTCGATTTAAAGCTTTCGTGACTGCAGGGATTCATCTTCTTGGTTCTTTCGGTAAAGTCACGAAGAAGGGAAATAATAAAATAATAAAAATAAACATCATAAAATACAATTCACGACATTTTGGCCACAACTCCAGCAGCCGTCTGCAGGCGAAGAACAGGTCTGTCGGAAAGACAGCATCTGGTGGTGCTCATTCAGTAAAAAATCAGCAGGGGATCAAATACTTTTTTCCCTCACTGTATATCCGGGTTTCCCATATCAACGAGCTTGTCACACTCGATATACTGGGACCTTTCCCTGTCACAGCCTGGGGTAATGCATATTTTCTGGTGGATGTGGAGTATTTCTCCCGTTGGCTTGTGGCTTGGTCGCTCCCCAATCAATCGGCTGCCACCATCACCGAGGCATTTCTGCACGGATACGTGCTGGATAAGGGGGCCCTGGAGTGCCTCCTTACTGACCAAGGGAAACATTTTTCCTCCAAATTCTTGTAAGAGGTATGCGACCTTTTGGGCACGAAGAAGGTCCGCACGTCGCCCTATCATCCCCAGATGGATGGGATGGTGGAGCAACTTCACAGGACTCTAACCTCTATGTTGAGTCAGCAGCTCGATGAGTCCCAGAAAGTCTGGGATTTGCACATTCCAGGGGTACTTGCAGCCTACAGAATGGTTCTGCACGTTTCCACCGGCTACTCACCATTCTTTCTAATGTACAGGAGAGAACCCCCCCCCCCCCCAACCCCCACCATTGACGTCTAGCTAAATACGGCTCTTAGGAAGCCGAGGGTTACTATCTCGGAACCCATGCATTTTACCCGTCATCGGGTTTCGGAAGCATGAAAGGCTTCGAAAGAAAATTCCACCTCACGGCAATCGGCCAACGAACGTCTAAGGGGCCTTCGCATGTCGGGAAACAGTGGGCGGTTCTGCGATCCCGCCCACAGGACCGGAGTGCGTGACTCCCTCGACGCCGTCGGCTGCTGCTCCTCCAAACATTCTGCTAGGTGCGGAGCTGACGCCGTTACCTCCTATGGAGGGGCCGCCCCAGTCGGGCAGCATTCAAGTCCCCCCCGGGCCTCCCAGGGAGCTTAAGCCCACCTCGCCTGGAGGTCCGGCCACGCGGTCTCGTTCTAAGACTGCTCACTTTGTATGACTCTCACACACCTTGCTGGTTGCCTACACCGTTGGTCACACAGTCACGCTCACGGGTCATGGAGGTCATTGGCTGAACCTGGGTTTTTATTGTACTGTGCGTGATTTTACAGGGGTGCACCATGCTGTGAGGTGTTAGCGAGTGAACCGGTCCATGTACATTTGTTGTCGTTACTTCCCCTCCTTCCATGCGTTCTTCCCTCCCTCCCTCCCTCGCGGTATTTGTACACGTTATTCGCGATATTTATTGTTGGTCACCAGTTTTTTATTGATGTTGCTTTTTGGGAGGCACACTTTTCCATTTTTCATATAATTGCATTACAGCCGGAATGGCTGTGTGTTAAACGGAGGGGGGTGGGGGTTGATGACGTTACTACTATGTCGGGACTGTACGAGTGTAGGGACATATGACGTCACTACCATGTCGGCTGAGTATGGGGGCTGTAGGCTGGTGTCAAGGGGGTCGTGTCAGGCTGCGGCTCTCCGCGTTAACAACACGACACGTGACCGGATAAAGGGGGGCCAGGGGCCCCAGGGGGACGCTTGGGGGTCACGTGGTTGGGGGCCCAGACCTTCACAAAGGATCGAGAAAGGGGGGCATGGTCTGGGGCGGAGCCGGCTATGCCGGCTCGGGGAGCGGGGCTGTTCTACTCCAGGATAAAGACGCCATAAGAAGTCCTCAAGTCTCCGATTGTCGTTCGTGATCAAACATTCATCGCCCTGACTTGGTCATCCTATGTAATGCTCCCGAGTGTTAGTTAGAGTAGGAACGGTGGTCACCACCTTATGGATAGTGTCCGTGTTAATGTTACGTGTTAATAAATAGTGTTGCCTCCAAGTTGAGTGTGCGCCTCAATCGAACCCATTACATGTATCCGAGTCACACACAAGCACCCCATCACTTCCAAGGCCCTCTAGGCCTGCCTGCAGATTAGGAAAATCTGACACCAGGCAATGATTCTTAAACCAGACTGCTACTGCTGCTGATGTTGCGACTACTGCTGCTGTTGCAACGCAAGCCACCTGTTCTATGGGGAGTAGTTGGTACAGAGACTCAGTCTGTGGGCATTACAGCTGTACTCATCCGCTGATTGCCTTTACGGTCTTTGGAGACTGCATGGAAGGAGGGCGACTTAAGAAACAACCGGTGACGAAATCACACATCGAATAAAGTTTACAATTTGATTCCAATCAATTATTCAGAAATCAAAAAATTGGAAAAATGTTAATTTAAAAGTAAACGTTATTACCCTTATTATATTACCTCCAGTAAATAATGACTAAATATTGTTCAATTCAGTACCGCATTATCACAAAAAAACGTATTACAATAACAGACACGCTTCATCTCATTGCATTTCATCCCAATGTGGACATCCCATTGTGTACAGCAGTTCACATGTTATTAAACACAATTCTGTAAAACTGTAAAATGCTAAACTCTTTCAACTAGTAATATACCTATAAATTCATCATAACCTACTTTGAACTCATTACACTAGCTTCCTTGCATCTGCCCTGATGTGGAAACAGCTCATGATTGCTGTTGAATGTATGTTGAACTGGTCACAACACCTCAGTACACTTGCAATCACCATTGAGCAACTGATGAGATTGGTAAAAACTTTCAAAAAGTCAAAGAATATTGAAACTCCCATCACAAAGTTGAAAACTGACCTTGAGATATCACTTTGTTACATCAAGCACTTTTTGCCCTCTAAATGTTAGTGGGACAATAAAATAACATACTGCATTTGGCACATGGCTTGATAACGTGTTGTTGATTCATTAATATTAGACATTTCCACGAATCAATAGTGTAAAATCATAAGGAGCTTGGACAATGCACCTTCATTTAATTAAAATTGATCTACTATTGTAATAGTCATTCCATTGACATAAGCACATTATATGTCTGACAATTCTCATTTTAATACATATCTTAAAATGTAACCGATTTCTTCCGAGCCAAAGCAATATACACTGCGAAGGTGATTCATCTGACAGGCACTACTTGCATAATATATTTGTGCTTTGGTAAACGTATCAACATTTTCAGAAAATCGTTACTTTTTTTAAAAACATGATAACAACTGGCGTGGTCTTTTAACTGTGTCCCTCGAGTCAATTTTGCTCAGTCATATTGTCAAAATGATCTTCTTGAAATAATGTGAAGGTGTATAGGGGAAACAAATGCTCTGTGGGGTTGAAAAAGATATGGACTTCTTGCCAGCGTCACCAGAGGAAGGTAAACGATTAACAATAACAGCCGCACTCCAACATTGCATTTCCCGAGGAAAATTCCACTCTAATAGGAGTGTGGCTACTGTTACCCCTTCACACGGCTCCTTTCATCTACAAGTCTTATTGCGTAGGCTTGCCCGACGTATGCTATGAAACGCATATGTATACTGCGCCCTGGTGGGTTTTTTTAGTATTGCACTTTTAGTCATTTCTGGCATTTGTATATCTCCATCCTAAATGAACCGATATCTTCTCTACGGCTCGTCAACCATGTGTCACGGAGATCAATGGCTGGTAAGCATCAAGGCGACTTCACCGGAACACGCGACAAAAACTTAAATAATCTTGTATCGGCAGCCAAACTAACCTACGGAAGATTCACAGCCACGACTTAAGTACGTCAACCCTTGCTTCTAAAGTTGAACCGGGACGTGTCACACGTTCGGAACCTCGGAGCGTCTCTGGGTAGCGAACAACCTACGATGAAACGTCAGCAGACTGTCCTGTGTACGCCTCTACCAGCGAGAGGTCAGACGTTTCCTTCGTTGGGAAACCACGGCAGAGCTGGTATATACATTTTTGCTCACGGTCGTTTGGACTACTGCAACTCTGCGCTGTATGGTTTACCCAAATCCACAATCACTTCACCGACTCTTCCAGCGTGCACAGAATGCAGCAAGCCAGGCTGCTTACGGGACCGCAGTACAGGTACTCGCCTTCCACGATCGCTTGTTGCACTTGGCTTCCAGTGCACTTCCGGATATCGTTTAAAAAAAACTCTTCTGAATATCAATGTACATTATCTATATAAACAAATGTCCAATCTACTTGGCCAAAACCCTCCCACCCGTGACAGACTTTGCGGTGGCGAGATGTTAACTACCTCGCCTGGTATGCAGGAGGTCATGGGTTCGATTCAGACCCTGATGCATGCTGTATATTTGGAGTTTGCGTGTCTCTCACTCCATGTTTGTCGGCGTTGATTGTTCTCTGGGTCCTCCAAGTATTCCCTCCACGTTTAGAATAAACATGTGTTCAGAGTATTTAGTTGCTATTCGTGTCCACATGATAAGCGATCATTCGTAATAGCCAGGTCGCTTATAAAAAAGAGCTATATAGCTCAGTGGGCCTTATCTGGTAAAATACCCAAAAAATAGTTGAGAGTTATATCACGGAGCCGGTCTTTGCTTTGCAGACAGTTCTAAGACGTCCCAGTGTGGAGAGTCCAGCGTCGGGGTCGCATCTTCTTGTACGCTGGACCCAAATGCTTAGAACTCACTTCCCAGAAAACCGCAAGCCGAGAAAAACAATCTAATATCTTTCGGAAACTTCTAAAATTATATCTGTGAAAACCTGGCTTTCATTCTAAACCTCTGAATTTACGTGATGCGTTGCTGATGAATATTGTACGCAGCGCGATATAAGTAACTTTCGTATTTTGGTATGGTATTAACAGAATATGTATTGAGTACTGTATATGTAAGCATAAAATTACATGAAAGCCCGTAAATACTACGTTGCTCAAACATGGGGAAATTGATTTATTTTTATGCTATATAATACAAATGCATATGTCATGATATATAAAAGCGTGAATGTATATGATGCAAGTATCATGTATGGACAGTCCTCAACTTCCGAATATAATTAGTCCATGAGGCCCGTTTGTAAGTCGGAACGCAATGTGCTGTATTTAATGTCAATAGTCAGTTATGAAATATGTTATGGTTCAAGTACTTTAATGAAGCTCCTCCTTGCCAGTTCACACACGGTCATTAAATAAATATCGTCTTGCCGAGACAATGCCTTGAAGTGGGTGCGTCGTTCAATAGTATGACTGTGTGTGCATGGGACTGAGAAAGTGTTAGTGTGAAGAAAAGACTGATATAGGTGTAGGACTTGGAATATGCCGCGCCACGCGTTCTGTGGGTCTGTTGCTATGCAAGCAAGCAAGAGTACAGTAGGGGGAATTTGAGGACGGGGTTGTTGTTGTCGGGCGTGAGGAGGACGTCGTTAAGATGGGTGACAGGTGTTAGGGCTAACCGAGGACACAGGCCGGTGATTGGTTAAGAGGGTGATTGTTTAATGACTGACATCGCCCAGGCGGGAACAACAAGCCCACGTGAGGCTGGAGGCCTGGGGGGCGAGGGGTAATCGGGGGGTGAGATAATTAATGGGGACTGATTGGGGTAGATATAAAAAGGATAGCGTCACGTAGAGACGGGAGTCTTGGTGGAAGCTGGAGTCTTGGTTAGAGCTGGAGTCTGGATAGGAGTTGGAGTGATGATTCCCGGAATAGCGAAGAGCAGGAGTAAGTAGAGAAGATACGATAGGGGTAGCAGTGGAGAGAGATAGGACAAAGTACGGTAGCAGTGGATAGAGGAGACAGAGTGAGTGGTAGCAGTGGTAGCAGTGCATCGGAGAGATACAGAGTAGGGTAGCAGCGGAGTGACGGACTCTGGGAGAGCAGGAGAGAGAACGGGGAGACATAGAGCGCCGTTGATGGCGGATAGCGTGACGGAGCGAACGGGGAGACACGGAGCGGTGATTTGGAGAAGGTGTGGACTTTAAGGAGCAAATAAACGGAACGAGAAAGACAACCCGTGTGCGAGTCCTACAACTGGCGTCAGAAGTGATTAAAGGACTACGCCGAGATGTCAAAGGAAGTTATGAAGAAGAAGAACTTGCCAGCAGCCTCGTCGGCCGACAGCAGCGATGCGGACGTGATACCTCCATCGGGAGTGGAGGCTCCCGCATCTCCAGGGGACGCGACTGAGCAGGCGCCGCCGCACGACGAGGGCGACCCGGACGACGAGGACGAGCCGAGCCCGCCGCACGTATGGAGAGCTACGATGGCGGCATGGGAGGCCAGGATGGTGGCGCTCACACAAGAATTTGATCGATTCATGCAGTCGATACGGGAGGCGCCGACGGGATTGGATCAGCGGCCGCACGACCTCGTTACATCTGCGGGGGCCGGCGGCGCGGATGGATCTCCCGAGGCGCCAGGTGCGCAGCTGGATGCTGAGGAGGAGCCGGTGTCGCCTCCCTCGAGCACGCCACGCCGACTGCACGTGGAACGCTTCGAGGTCACAGTCGGCGACTGGACGCGTTTACACGACGATTTGCGGGCAGCGTATGAGTCGCTCGGGTGGACGGAAGCTCAAGCGCTACGGGCCCTGCCAACGGCCTTGGACGACGACTCGCTGGCGACGTTTTACGGCCTCCCTCGGGGGGTTCGCTTGTTATTGTCAGGAATATTCACGGCGATGCAGAACATTTACGAACCTCGCTCGGTTACCAAGCGCAAGTTTCAGTTGAGGCGACGGGCGGAGGGAGAGTCTCCCCTCGCGTATCGCAGTGCGCTATTGACCCTCGGCCAAGCGGCTTACCCGGCAATGGACAAGGCTGCCCTGGATTCCTTGGCCCAGGAGAAACTGTTGCAGATGGCAAAGGAGTTACGAGTCATCTTCTCACTTCCCAGCGAAAACGACAACGACGGATCATCTTTGCAGCTTGCCAGGAACATCCAGGTCAACCTGGATCTTCGCGACGAGCCATCGGCGGTGCCACCACAGCCCCGTTAAGATTGAAAAAAGGACTGTCAGTAGGTAACTTGGGGGAAGGCATTCTATTGTCGCCCTCAAATGCCGTGACATGAATGCCCTCTTTGGTGGGTGCTTTTATGATGGTGCCAACGACGGCTGAACCGTTCATTCAGATTGTGAACACGGGGCACGAGCCGGTTGTTATTCAAGAAGGGACTACATTGGCGCACGCATCGGTTGCGCGAGGTTCGGAAGGTGATGTGTGTTTGGCAGCTGGGGGTGGTGATACGCTGCCACGGGCGGAGGAGGAACCGAGCTGGTTTCGCGAGTTGTACGAATGCAACGACGATTTGACACCCGAGCAGCGGACGTGGTTAAGGGAGTTGCTTTGGGAATTCAAGGATGTTTTTAGCTCAGGGAAGTTTGATGTCGGTCGCACGACCTTATTGCGGCATTACATTGATACTAGGGATGCGCCCCCTATTCGATTGAATCCTCATCGTGCGAGCCCGCTGGAGGATTAAATTCGGAAAACGGTTGACGAGATGTTGCAACAAGATATCGTCTCCCCTTCTTCCAGTCCATGGGGAGCCCCGATCGTGTTGGTTAGAAAACGAGATGGTTCTCTGCGATTTTGTGTGGATTACCGGTGGCGGATGCATACCCACTCCCGTGCATTTATGACTCATTGGACGCATTGTCCGGTGCTAAAACATTTTACACGTTGGACCTCTTGTCGGGCTTTTGGCAATTGCCTTTAGACGAGAAATCTAAACCAAAGACGGCCTTTCGAACGCCGCAAGGGTTTTCACTTTAATGTACTACCGATCGGGCTGCACTCCGCACCAGCCACTTTTCAAAGGTTGATGGAACTTGTGTTGTCTGGATTGCAGTGGGAGTCATGTTTAATATACCTTGACGACATCATTGTGTTCAGTAAGGATTTTGAAGGACATTTGCAGCGGATACTGGCTGTGTTTGGCAGGGTGCGGGACGCCAATTTGAAATTTAAACCCCAAAAATGTCATCTGTTGAGAACGTCGGTTAAATATCTGGGGCATGTGGTCAGCGAAGCGGGGGTCGCTACAGACCCGGAGAAAACTAGTTGTGTTCGTGCATGGCCAGTGCCTAAAACAGTGTCGGAAGTACGTAGCTTCGTGGGATTTGCGTCATACTACCGTCGATTTGTTAAAAACTTTGCCACAATTGCGAGGCCGCTGCACACGCTGACTGCTAAGGGTAAGAAGTTTTTGTGGGGTGACGAGGAACAGCGTTAGTTTGAAACGCTCCGGGACGCTTTGGCGGACGCACCGCCGCTCGGGTATCCAAATTTTGCGGGAATGTTTATTTTGGACACCGATGCCAGTGATACGGGCATCGGCGCTGTATTGTCGCAAACGATTGATGGAGTTGAGAGGGTCGTCGCGTATGGCAGCCGGGTACTGTCCCTGGCGGAGCAAAGATATTGTGTAACACGCAGGGAATTGTTGGCGATTGTACACTTTGTGCAGCTGTATCGACCATACTTATACGGCCGACAATTTTTGGTCTGCACCGACCACGAGGCACTGCAGTACTCCTTGCAGATCGATCAACCCTCGGGCCAAATAGCCCGCTGGCTTGAGGTCCTGCAGGGATACTCATTCACGGTCCAGCACAGGAAAGGTACGCGTCACGTTAACGCGGATGCTCTGTCCTGATTGCCTCAGGCATCGGGCTTGTGTAGATGCTCCGAGGGATTGCTGCGCTGTGGGCCGCCGCTACAGGGAAATTCGGGCATGGCCGCTGCAGCTAATTCGACCCAGCTTGACGAAGCACCGGCTAAAGAGCCTGGGTTGCTGGGATTGTCACGGGATCGTTGGGTGCGCTTGCAGGTGGATGATCCTTCGCTTACCAAAATGAGGCTACGGGCCTCTCGTTTCAAACAGTCGGATGATCGGGCCTTTCTTCGACTCATTGAAAACCTCCTGGTTAGATGGGATGTCGTCTTGCAGAAGTTCTGTATTGTCGTACCACTGTGTTTGAGAGGAGAACTTATTCGCGACACACACGAGCGACTGATGCACTTGGGGGAGAAGAAAACGGCTTTGACTTTGAGTAACGATTTCTATTGGCCTGGATTACAGAATGATGTTCATTTGTATGTTAAAACTTGTCACGAGTGCGCACGGCGAAAGGCGCCGGCACAGCCATATCGGGTACCATTGCAGTCAATTCGTGTTTCGCGAGTCAACGAGATTGTGGCCCTTGATATTCTGGGACCGTTCCCCGTTACCCCGCGGGGTCACAAATAGCTGCTTGTGGGGGTTGAGTACCTCACTCGGTGGCCTATGGCATGGCCGCTGGCTGACCAATCGGCAGGATCGATCGTGTAGGCATTCCTGCAGGGTTACGTTTTTGACAAGGGTGCCCCGGAGCACCTGCTTACGGACCAGGGTAAAAAACATTTGTCCCACCTATTGAAGGAAGTGTGTGATGCATTGGGTACAAGGAAAATTTGGACATCCCCATACCACCCGCAAACCGACGGGATGGTCGAACGTCTTCATCGAACATTGACATCTATGTTGTGCCAACAGGTTAATTCGGCTCAGACAGATTGGGATCTACATGTCCCGGCGGCTTTGGCTGCTTATAGATTAGCCCCACACGCTTCTACAGGGTATTCGCCTTTCTATTTGATGTATGGTCGTGAACCAGAAGCCCCGGCCCTGGTCAGGCTGGGTGTGAAATCTAAGAGTAAGTCACAGGCGATGCCTGTCCCCATGTGTGAGGCTTTGGATCGGTTGACGGAAGCCAGGGAGGCCTCGCTGGGGAATACAGAACGAAGGCAGGCTGCTAATGAGCGCCTGCACGGTATACAGGCTCCACGTGAACCATGGCTAGTGGGGGACAAGGCCTGGTTACATTGTCCGATGGTGCCGGTGGGCATATCACCGAAATTCCATTGGCCCTGGCAGGGGCCCGTTGAGATTGTGGAAGTTCGTCGGGATCAGAGTGTAAGGATTCGATACGGTCGGCGGTTGTGGCACATTCACCCGTCGCGCTTGAAGAGATATGTGGTGCCTTATGATGCGTCATCTCCCATCCCGGAACGGCCTGTATTGGATGGGTCCGACGAGCGTGCTGGGGGGCAGCGGAAGGATGCACCTCTGCAGTCTACCCCCCGTGTGTCTGCAGGATCACCAGTTGTTGACACAGGGGACACCCCGGGACGCATGAGGCCACGGTGGGGTCTCATCAAGGAATGGACAGGGAAATGGAGATGGATGCACGGTTCGGGCAGAACGCTGCCCCGTGCCCACGGACAGAGATACCTTGGCCCCTGTTCAGTTGAGTCGGAGCGATGGACCGGCTGCGGGAACCCGCTCAAGAAGATTAACCTTTTCATAAAACTTTGGGGACTTGAGGATTGTGTACAGTTGTTGTCTGTTGTGGTTTTCTTGTATGTCGTGGTTTCCGCGTGGCGCATCGTGCTTAGCCAGGGACGCCTAACTTTTTCAACAGGGGGGGGGGGGGGGTGATGTAGGACTTGGAATATGCCGCGCCACGCGTTCTGTGGGTCTGTTGCTATGCAAGCAAGAGTACAGTAGGGGGTATTTGAGGACGGGGTTGTTGTTGTCGGGTGTGAGGAGGACGTCGTTAAGATGGGTGACAGGTGTTAGGGCTAACCGAGGACACAGGTCGGTGATTGGTTAAGAGGGTGATTGTTTAATGACTGGCGTCGCCCAGGCGGGAACAACAAGCCCACGTGAGGCTGGAGGCCTGGGGGGCGAGGGGTAATCGGGGGGTGAGATAATTAATGGGGACTGATTGGGGTAGATATAAAAAGGATAGTGTCACGTAGAGACGGGAGTCTTGGTGGAAGCTGGAGTCTTGGTTAGAGCTGGAGTCTGGATAGGAGTTGGAGTGATGATGCCCGGAATAGCGAAGAGCAGGAGTAAGTAGAGAAGATACGATAGGGGTAGCAGTGGAGAGAGATAGGACAAAGTACGGTAGCAGTGGATAGAGGAGACAGAGTGGTAGCAGTGGTAGCAGTGCATCAGAGAGATACAGAGTAGGGTAGCAGCAGAGTGACGGAATCTGGGAGAGCAGGAGAGAGAACGGAGAGACATAGGGCGCCGTTGATGGCGGATAGCGTGACGGAGCGAACGGGGAGACACGGAGCGGTGATGCGGAGGTGTGGACTTTAAGGAGCAAATAAACAGAACGAGAAAGACAACCCGTGTACGAGTCCTACATAGGTAACAATGGGATAACTCACGACCTTTACAGATCTTTACAGTGCTCTCCAACCTCCAACTGCCGTCTAGGACGCCCACCAATGCCCAGGTCACCAAGGGAGCGACACCGTGGTCACCCTCCTCACAATGTTGGTCATCCTTGACCAGCGCCCCTCTCCCCTACCTTGCTGCCCACCTCTTGAAGTTGTCAGACGGCCAACCTCGTGGTAGTCCTCCTCCTATATTGCGCACAGCCTGCAAAATTAGCCCATTCGGTGGGACTCGGTGGCCCGCCACTCTTGACAATTCTCTGCAGCCCTGTGGCAGCAGCAAGGGCTCGCTGTTTCACCGCACCGGGGAATGCCATCTCGTGCAACAAAATTGCCGTCGACGTCGTCTCGTCCACGTGGTAATGGCCGACTCCAAAACCTCGACGAGCGCTCTTCACCGAGCGCTCTTCACCGAAAGCTCTTCGCCGAGCGCTCTTCACTGAAAGCTCTTCACCGAGCGCTCTACTGGTTGGTCGAACCACTGCACGGTCCCACCACTGAGTACTGTCCAGATAAGAAAATGTTGCTCTCTACCAGCAATCCGCTCAGGCAAAAAAAAACATTAAAATAAAATGGTGGGGGCGGAAATAAAATTAAAATTCCTCTGCCTGTCTAATCCCCCCTCATCAATTTTCTGAAACCACTGTTCCAGACCACCAAGGATTTGGGTGGGGCTGCGCTATTTTAATCCCTCCCTGGGGCACCTCCCCCAGCCTTCTCACCAAATCACACCTTTTCCCTCAGCGGCTGAGTTCCACCTCAATCCGCCTCAGCTAATGGAGGCCAGCCTATCTGTTATACTGTACAGGCATACCACGTTGAGCACTACCCCGTTTCAGTGCTGATTCGATATAGAGCTGTGTGTTCTGGGGCAAATTTTAATTTTTCTATACATACAGTATTTATACAAAATGAATACAGTACATTTTTCTATATTCTTAGGTTTTTTCGGTAAAGTCACGTAGGTAAAAAATTTAAATTAATGAAAGTAAAATAAAAATAAAATAAAAATCATTACGTTTCGGAGGCAACACAAGTCTCCGTCTTCAGGTGGAACCGTCACAGCACGATAGCTGTATCAAGTAAGAGAAATTCCAAGAAAACAGTCCTTGTATATATACTGGTTGAGGGTGGGAGAAGCCAATTGTGAGGTTCGGTGCGGCTGAAGCACGCTGTTAGGAATGAGCCTTTGTTGTGTAGACTAGGCCTCGGCAAGGTAAGGTAATTTACGCTTTTTACCGGGTAAAAGGGTAAAGGTAAAGGGTAAAGGTATCGACATGCCAAGGGGTAAGGTAAAGGGTAGGGTAAAGGTAGTTTGGAAGAATTACCCGGTAGGGTAAAGGTAGCGCAAAGTATTACCCGGTAAATACGGTGCCTTGTTTACCGCTAAAAGCTCCGTGGCGCAGTCCGTGGCCTACATTTAATAAGTAATATTAAAACAAACTTTATTAAAAAGACGCTTTTATGAAATGTACTAGTAATGGCAGAACTCCACGACTCCAGAAAGTGGCCCGAAGGTTGCCATAACGTCAGAGACTGTGGTGATTTACAGCCAACGTCAGTTGCGCGTGGACAATTAGACCCAAGCCGAAACATAACATATTATAAATAATGTTTAAAAACATATATTTTTTTTATGATAGGATATAGTATTGGCATCAGTATGACCTAAGTATACCAAGTTTGCAGTCGATACCACATTAGGAAGTGGGTAAAAATTGAGTTTCAAGATTTGAGGATACAACAACAATAACGACAACAACAGAGTGAGTTAAAAGAAAGCGTGTAAAATTGGAATAATCGAGAGTATTCTATATGATTAAAGCGCTCTACCTAGCATTTACCGTTATAAACCTTGTTCATGTGTAGTAGTGCCCTAGTAATTATCCTGTAATCGGGTAACTTGTATGGGGTAAGGGTAAAAGGTAGGGTAAAGGTAAGCTCGTTGCTTTTTACCTTTACCTTTTACCTTACCTGCTAAAGGGTAAAAGGTAGGGTAGAGTGATTGTATTGTGGTAAGGTAAAAGGTAGGGTAAAAGTAGGCTCGTTGTTTTTACCTTTTAACTTTTACCTTACCTTGCCGAGGCCTAGTGTAGACTGGTTGAAAAGAGTTAAGGTGAGGCTGATGTAAAGGTGCATGTAAATGGGACTGAGCCTTTTGTTATGTAGAGGTGGTGAGGCTGAAACCGTTGCCAGGAATGAGTCTTTGTTGTGTAGACTGGTTGAACTGGGAGGTTCTAAGAGTTGTTAAGGTGCGGCTGATGTAAAGGTGCCGCTGCTGTGAATGGGACGGAGCCTTTGTTATGTAGATGAAACAGCACTTTTGCTAAGTTGCTGGGATTAATTCGAGATTTGCCAAATATGTGTGGTAAAACTTAAAGTAGGAAAACCAGTGTGTGAAAAAAGAAGAAGAAACTATACGGTAACTGAAGAATAGTGCCTGTCAAATAAGATGGTCCAAATATGTGTAGTTAAATCTTTTTTGCATGGTTAATAACATCTTTCCAATTATCTCGGCCTCGCTGTGCGCTGCGTTGCACCGCTAGTCGAGTAGATAACCTTGCGTTCAATAAACCCTCGGAGCCAGGATGAACGTCCAACTCCAATCGTCATTTATTGATTGTAACAAGGTAAAACTGGTGAGAAAACACAGATACAGCATCTGTTATAATCCAGAAACACCAACACAATGAACACCACAGCATCAGAACTAACTAGGCCTCGTATTTACTACAACAACTTAACGGCATCATAAAGGCATTTACATTACTATAACGGTCATTCCAACATTACAACAGCATTGCCAATATTATAGGAATATAAACAAACTTACAGATAATGCTTCTTAAGCTCCCACAATGGACAAGTGCGGCTGTGGTCTCACTGCGTGCCGCCATTTGACTTATCTGTGTAATGGCCGACGCCCGCGTGGTACAGTGGAAATCTAACATCGTCACTTCCTGGTCACGTGACCAAAATTAGCATAAAAAAAAACGGGAACTTCCTGTGAACGTACGCTCCCCATCTGCCGTGAGGCAAGCCACTCCCCATCTGGTATCTAGGAGATACCACCATTTATTTCCTATCTCCTAAACAAGTGTATAACAACTTCAACGGGTCGACTTATTTGTCCATATCTTTGCGAGAAAGAAGTAGTACTATCTCGACTATGGACCTGATGAAAGTTCTTGCGACACCTTGCTTCGCAATCATAACCTCGACCTTTCGAACTTTTCCATCGGCACTTGGAATCGACTTGAGGATGCGGCCCATTTGCCACTCATTCCGTTTGGCTTGGTTGTCCTTCAGTAGGACGAGGTCGCCTTCTTGGATGTCTGGTCTGTTAGACTGCCACTTGTTGCGCACTTGGAGTGTCGCAAGGTACTCGTTTTTCCAGCGACGCCAGAACGTGTTTGCAAAGCTCTGCACTTGTCTCCATTGACGTCTGTAGAGGTCTGCAGTGCTGGCCTCCTCGGTAGGTGCCGTGAGCACATCTGTCTTCTGGGTAAGAAGTGTAGCAGGAGTCAAGATGAATGGTGACTCCGGGTCGGTTGAGATGGGGATCAGGGGTCTTGAATTAATTATGGCTGAGACCTCGGCCATGAGAGTGGTTAAGACCTCATGAGAGAGCCGTGTGGACCCGACATCACATAGCATGGAGTCGAGAATGCGTCGAGCAATCCCGATCATGCATTCCCAGGCTCCACCCATATGCGAAGAGTGGGGAGGATTGAAGATCCATGTGCAGCCTTGGTCACTAAGGTATTTCCTGACAGAATCATCTTCGACATTATCCGTATTGATCTTAAGCTCCTTACATGCTCCTATGAAATTGGTTCCACAATCAGAACGGAGTTGCTTGGCTGGCCCTCTGATGGCGAAGAATCTCAGGAGTGCATTTATAAAGCTCGAAGAGTCCATGGACTCGATGACTTCGATGTGCACTGCTCGTGTACTCATACAGGTGAACAGCACTGCCCAACGTTTGCTGTTCGCGAGCCCTCCTCTGGTGCGGTGGGAGATGACTGTCCATGGTCCGAACACGTCGATCCCGACAGAGGTGAAGGGAGGTTCCACACTGAGTCGATCGGCGGGGAGGTCTGCCATTTTCTGTTCTTCCTGTTTTCCACGTAGCTTACGACACCGGATACACTTGTGGATTGTGCTGGCGATGCACCTCTTTGCTCCAACGATCCACAGCCCTGCAGATCGGATTGCTCCTTCTGTGAAGTGCCGACCTTGGTGCTTGACCTTCTTGTGGTAGTGGCGCACAAGTAAGATTGCGATGTGGCTCTGGCTTGGGATTATGAGGGGGTTTCGTTCATTCTCATCTAATTTTGCATTCCCTAGCCGACCACCGATCCTGAGCAAGTCGTCTTTGTCCATCCTGGGGTTTAGCTTCCTGAGGGTGCTGACCCTAGGAAGGTCTTCTCCCTTGTTGATTGCCCTGATCTCACTTGCATAAGCTGCCTGTTGCACACAGTGGAAGATTGATTTCCTTGCTCTGGAAAGCTCGTCTTCAGTGCGTGGCACTGTGCAGTGATGCCATCCATTGCAGCTACCAGTGGTGCCTCTCATCGGGCGATGGAAGCAGTCTGCGAAATGCGTTAAATGTGCTATCGCTCGCACGAGCGTCGTCCATTTCGAGAAATGTTCAAAATGGTGTGGACTCAGTGGATTTCTTGGTCGCACATTTGTTACGAAAGTTGTCACTTGAGGACGAATCTCCTTGTCTGACACGGGCTCTATGAGTCCAAAGGTCTCCTTGGTAGTACATGGGCCACCGTCACGTCGTAACAGGAACGCTGGACCCGTCAGCCAGATGGTTTGATTCAGCAGAGATGCAGGGACGGACCTAGTTGCGAGATCTGCTGGATTCTGGTCAGTTGGAACGTAATTCCATTGCTCCGGCTGCGTCGATCTCCTGATGCGTTCCACCCGGTTGCTGATGTAGGTGTAGAACCTTCTGGTTTGGTTGTTTATGTAGCCTAGTACGACCTTACTGTCCGTGTAGAACTTGACCGCATCCAGTTTGATGTCCAATTCGTCTAAGATCAGTTCCGCCACCTCTGTAGCAAGAACCGCTCCACACAGCTCAAGCCTTGGGATGGTATGTTCTGGTTGTGGGGCCTTGCCGTGGAACTCCTTCCAGGATTCCCACTCGGATGACAGCTCCGGGTCTAGGAACGAAGAGGCCACGGCCGCAGCAACCACCGCCACGACCACCAGCAGAGCGACGAGCAGCGGCTTCGTCTTTGGCTTTCTCTTGTCAGTGAAGACTGGCTTGGAGAAATGTGGAGAAACAAAATCCAGCGAAGATGGTGGATGTACGTGCGAAGTTGTGGTCAGCATGGTGGTTTCTTTGTAAGTCTGCACGATACAGCCTTCACTTCTGTCTCCGAGCTTCTCTTTCAGCGTGAAGTGGTTGGGGCACGGTTTGAAGAGCGACGTGTGTCCATTCACGAGCACACTCGTTCTGAATGTGCTAATGTGGTCTGGTTTGTGTGTTCCATCGAGACAAGCGTCACCTACGATGACCCATCCTAGGTTCAGTCTCTGGGCGTAGGGAGCGTCGTGAGGTCCATTGCGTTAGTCGCGAACCTTGTGGACTCTCAGCATGTCCCTGCCGAGCAGAAGTAAAATCTGTGCCGTGTGATCCAATGGCGGGATGAACTCTGCTATGGGTTTCAGGTGTGGGTGGTGACGTGCAACTTCGGGCGTGGGAATCTCACTCCTGTCGTCCGGTATCTCATTGCACTCTGTCACCGTAGGAAGGGCTAGCTTCATGGTGCTATCTATGGTTTCCACCATGAGGCCGATCGCTCTTCTTCCCGCTGTCTCCATCACTCCTGAGCATGTTCTGAGCGTGTATGGAAAGGAATTCCCACCTACACTTAGCTGATCAAAGAACTCTGACCTTGCCAAAGACCTGTTGCTCTGGTCGTCCATTATGGCGTACATCCTTACTGCCCTTTCAGGATCTCCTTTGGGATAGACTCGGACGAGGCATATCTTTGAGCAAGATCTTCCTTTGAAGCCTTCTCCACAGACTTCTGTGCATTTGGTTGTGATTGACGAAGTGAGTGCGGTGGTCTCGCCTTGCTCCCCGCCGTGCTCTGCTTCGGGATCGGAAGCCTTAGTGCCACTGGGTTTCGAGTAAAATGTGTGCAGAGCAGTTGCGTGTTTGTCGCTGCCACATTCCTCGCACTTGATATCTGCCTTGCAATTCCTTGCAAGGTGGTTTGTAGAAGCACAGCATTTGAAGACCTCAGTCTTGTGTACGGAAATTGGCACTCTCGCTGTTCCTCGTTTCGCCATTGCTCTTTCCATTTTTGGGAGATCTGGACTGGAAATCCCCGTGGTGCCAAACATGAAACTCGGGTCATTTCTAGTCTTAGCCAGGTTGCGGATAAATTTTGAGAATAAAGAGAATGGGGGGAATGCAACCTGATGCTCTGACTTGTATCTTGAAACCGCTGTTCTCCATTTTTCCTGCACGTCAAATGGCAATTTCTCTATGATGGGGTTCACGCCATGGTAGGTATTCAAGAAAATGAGACCTGGTAAGTAGGGGTCTGCCTGGGCTGATTCGAGCTCCATCAAAAGATCTCCAAGCTCCCGTAACCTTTGATTGTCTCGACCAGAGATTTTTGGAAAGTTTTGCAACTTCTTGAAGAGAGCCTTCTCAATGGTTTCTGGGCTACCATAGCACTCCTCGAGCCTCTCCCACACCGCATGCAGGCTTGAGGTGGGGTCGTCAATGTGTGCTGACCGAATCCTCTTTGCGTACTCTGCAGATTCATTTCCTAACCATTTCACCAACAGGTCGAGTTCTTCACTTGCAGAGATGTCTGCATTTCGGATTGCATTCCTGAAGGTAGATCTCCAGGCTCGATAGTTCTCAGAGTGGTCATCAAACTTAACGAGTCCTGTGTTGATTAGTTCGCGGTGAGCCAGGTACCTAGCAAAGTCCCCTAGTCCTGCTGATCCAGGGTGTGTCCATACTGGCGCTTGTGAGGTGGCATTATTGGCTGCATTGCCTTGCATGCAGTCATTCGCGATGGCGTTGGACTGTGGGCCCAAAGGGTTTCGATCACGTTGGTTGGATCCCCTTATGTGACTGTCTGGAATGTGGGTCTGACTTGTTGCATCCACGTCTGACCCCACGTGCTGCGACGCTGAGTCGGCGACTAACTCTCAGGGCAGGATATGCATTTCCACCATTCCCGTAGTCAGCATTCATGTTCATTCGGTGTGGAGATGGCGAAGCCTGAACGTCCACCCTTTGTTCAGTATGGTTTGGTGGAGGAGCATTGATGCATTGTTCAGACCAGTCCAAAATATTTTTTCTAGTGAGTTGATCACGGTCCTTGACAGGTATCTGCATGCCAAACTCACTCCAATTCTCTTCCTTATCCAGGTTGGCTGCTGCTTCGAGCACCTCTGCCTGGGCCCTTGCAGCAGCTGCTTCCTTTTTGAGTTGTAGGGTGCTTAACTTAGCATCCAGCTCAATTTTCTTCCGAGTGGCAGTAGCCGCTAATGTACTCTCTTGCTCTTCAAGCTCTGCTTTTTCTTGCTCTGCTTTCTTCCGTGCGGCAGCAGTTGCTAATAGACTTTGTTGCTCTGCGAGCTCTGCTTTCCTCCGTGCGGCAGCAGTTGCTATGCTTGCTTCTTCTTGTATGCGAGCCTTTTCAATTAGCATGCCTTCCTCTTCAGCCATGTAGGCAATACGGGCGTTTGCTGCTTCTGCTGTGGCGCGTGCCTGAGCTGCTGCCATACCAGTAGATGATATATGTGAGTGTGCTGAGGCTTTAGATCTTGTGGTGGACCTGGATGAGACAGAGTGCTGAGATCGTGTCTCTCTTAAGCCCTCCATACGGTCCATTGCATCTTGTATCACTGCCTGCACATTATCATCGAGCAGTTCGAGGAAGTGCTCTTGTCTGCGCACTCCCTCAATGCCCTCATCTGTTTTCACCTTCATCAGGAGGGAGATGTATTTATTTGCCAGGAGCTTGTAGCTTGAGCTGCTCACATTCACTCGCTGGATGGCCCGCTGAATTGAGGCCACTGTCTCTGAGGCATTTGAAGCTTCAGATAAATCTGCTTCAACCCGGTCCCATGCCCGTTGTATCCTGGCATCAAGGTCCTGTATCTCAGCCTCATAGCTTTCCAAGGCCCGTTGTGTCAACCTGACCTCTCTTTGGGGCCTTGAACTCCCTTGGTCCTCTTGAGGCAGGATGGGAGGTCCTGGATTGCTTAAATCACCTTCTTCAGTATCTCTCCCTGCTGAACTGTGGCTTTCCTTGCTGCGATGCTTGCAGTACGATTTTAATGTAGACTCGTTGCAGAGTTCCTTGCTTGCTGCAGTCTGACTGCTTGAGAGCTGGTTGCTTGCTGCAGGCTGACTGCTTGAGAGCTGGTTGCTTGCTGCAGGCTGACTGCTTGAAAGCTGGTTGCTTGCTGCAGGCTGACTGCTTGAGAGCTCCTTTGCTTGCTGCAGGCTGACTGCTTGAGAGCTGGTTGCTTGCTGCAGGCTGACTGCTTGAGAGCTGGTTGCTTGCTGCAGGCTGACTGCTTGAGAGCTCCAAGAAGAGTGTCTTTTTACTGCTGCAGAGCTGGCTGCAGCACTGGTTGGGAGCTTCAAGAAGAATGTCTTTTTACTCGCTGCAGGGCTGGCTGCAGCACTGGTTGGGAGCTTCAAGAAGACTGTCTTTTTACTCGCTGCAGGGCTGGCTGCAGCACCAGTTGGGAGCTTCAAGAAGACTGTCTTTTTACTCGCTGCAGGGCTGGCTGCAGCACCGGTTGGGAGCTTCAAAAGACTGTCTTTTTACTATCTCGGCCTCGCTGTAGCGCTGCGTTGCACCGCTAGTCGAGTAGATAACCTTGCGTTCAATAAACCCTCGGAGCCAGGATGAACGTCCAACTCCAATCGTCATTTATTGATTGTAACAAGGTAAAACTGGTGAGAAAACACAGATACAGCATCTGTTATAATCGGGAAACACCAACACAATGAACACCACAGTATCAGAACATTGTCTTAGATAACAATAGATCCTGGACGGACCAGGCCCCTACATTACCACTGAACAACTAGCATACAGGCACATCGTGTATTCATCCCACTGCACCCCAAATGTACAGCATTACACATAACACTAAACTGTGGATGAGATACTTCGTCATCTTTACTCTCAGGATCGCAACATAGGCACAAGTCTGACTCGACCTACTAAATCACAAGTAACATCCACAATAAGGAAAGTCGCAGGCTTCGTTACTAACTAGGCCTCGTATTTACTACAACAACTTAACGGCACCATAAAGGCGTTTACATCACTATAACGGTCATTCCAACATTACAACAGCATTGCCAATATTATAGGAATATAAACAAACTTACAGATAATGCTTCTTAAGCTCCCACAATGGACAAGTGCGGCTGTGGTCTCACTGAGATGCGATGCGTGCCGCCATATTGACTTATCTGTGTAATGGCCGACGCCCGCGTGGTACAGTGGAAATCTAACATCATCACTTCCTGGTCACGTGACCAAAATTAGCATAAAAACAGGAACTTCCTGTGAACGTATGCTCCCCATCTGCCGTGAGGCAAGACACCAATGATTACTAAGTTTGTACCCATCATCACGGTTGAAATTATGTCTGTGTTTGTATATTTGGATGGCTTTGTGTACAAACCTTTGATGGTAGCCAGTACATACTTAACGTTCAGTAAATTTAAATAAGGATGAAAAGCCAAAGTTGAGTTCGCACAGTGTATGCTCTCATCCGAATACTGTACAGCTCTGGCCAGTGCACCACCGCTCATTTATCCAGATTTCGACAAGTCCTTTATCCTGGACACTGATACCAGTGATATTAGCATAGCTGCTCCCAGGTCGACGATGGGTAGAGAGGGTTGTGGCATACGGCAGCCATGTTTTGTCTCCCACTGACCAGCAGTATTGCGTCACGCAGGGAGCTGCTTGGCATGGTCCATTTCATGCAGTTGTACCACCCATACTTATAAGTCAGGGACTTCCTTGTCTGTACCGTCCACGCAACACTCCAATACGCCCTGCGCATGGACCAACCCTCAGTCCAAATGGCTCGTTGGATTGAAATCCTCCAGGGATTCTCCTTTACTGTACTGTATAGGAAGGGGGCACGCCATGTGAATGCAGATGAGCTGTCCCGGCTGCCGATGCCTGGCTCGTGCAAGTTCGTGATTGGTTCGACTTGGTGCAGACCGCCGCTGCAGAAATCGCCCGAGATGATCGCCACAGTTGACTTGGTCCCGGCCAGCGATGTGCGAGCTCCGACCGACCGCATATTAGGCCCGATCCACAGCGAGCGGGGATGGCTCCAGGTTGAGGATCCCTCCCTGCTGATATTGAGACGCCGTGCCTCCTGACAACCGAGTGCTGTGGGGCGCCCTTTTCTGCAGCTCAGTGAGGGGCTCCTCCTATGCTGGGAGGTAGAGCTCCAACGGCTTTGTCTAGTAGTGCCTACGAGCCTACGAGGCAGACTTACGCACGCGGTGCATGAAAAATTAATACATTTGGGTGTCAAGAAAATTCTCTCAACTTTAAAGATGGATTTCTATTGGCCAGGGATGGACAACAATGTGTATCTATTCATTAAAACTTGTCCAAAGTGCGCGCGTCAGAAGTCACCTCCACAACCGCACAGGGTGCCGCTGCAATCGATAATGGTGTCTCCCGTGAACGAATTGGTGGCATTGGACATTTTGGGACTATTTCCCGTTACCCAGAGGGGTCACAAATATTTGCTGGTTGGAGTTAAGTATCTCACCCGTTGGCCAATGGCTTGGCCTTTGTCTGACCAGTCGGCCTTTTTGCAGGGGTATGTGCTTGATAAAGGTGCCCCGGAAAATCTGCTCACTGACTAGGATAACCATTTTTCCTCCAAGCTACTGAAGGAGGTGTATGACTCCCTGGGCATTAAAAAGATTCGGACTTCCTCCTACCACCCACAAACAGACGGAATGGTTGAGCGATTGCACCGGACGTTGACATCCATGTTGTGTCAGCAGGTAAACGCGGCTCAATTCGATTGGGACTTGCATATCCCAGATGTCCTTGCAGCCTATAGACTGGCCCCCGATGCCTCGATAGGGGTTTTGCCCTTTTATTTAATGTATGACAGGGAACTCGAAACCCCCACGTTGGTACAATTGGTCGTGCGTCCACCGGGCAAGGCATCCACTGTGCCAATTCCCATGCAGGTGACCTCCGACGGGCTATGAGAGGCTCGATAGGCCGCCATAAATAACTCAGCCCAGCATCAGGCGGCCAACGAACGGCTGTGAGGTACACAACCGCCACGTGACCCATAACGGGTAGGAGACAGGGCATGGCTTCATTGCCCTCAAGTGCCCGTGGGCACATCGCCAAAGCTGCATTGCCCGTGGCAGGGTCCCATTGAGGTCGTAGATGTTCAACGATTCCAGTGTGTTCGCATTCAAGTCAGGCGACGTCGTTGGTTCGTACACGCATCAAACATTTTTTAGCGCCACGTCTCCATGCGTCATCTCCCATCCCAAAACGGCCTGTGTTGGATGCGTCCGACGAGCTGGTCACACCGCCCCAAGTGGATGCGCGTCAGGAGTATTGTCCTCTTCTGCCTACAGGATCGCGACGACTGACACCCCAGGTCAAGCCAACCGGGCGACCGCCTAAGTCTGGGCCGCCAGACCCGCCGCGTACACGTTGCTTGTCATTAAAAAGACATGTGCAGTGACGGTCCGACCATGGGAACCCGCTCCCGGAGGGTTACGTTCAACCTGTAAGTCACGACACTTACATTCCCACGTAACCCGCCGTCGGGACACCATTCGTCATGGAAGGGACATCGATCCTCGTCTAGTGCTAACCCTTCTACTCCTCTGGCCGTGCTGGACCCAGTTCGCGGGGACGGGCCTGCCGCAAGAACCCGCTCCCGGAGAATTATGTACCATTAAGGAATGTGGGAGCAATGATGCCAAGGACCGCTACGCCGTTCTATCCTCAGTGGAACAGACTGCACTCTTACACTCCCACATATTGTTTTTATTGTTGTTACCTGTGTCATGGTTTCGTGCATTACTCGAGCTGGGTTTTTTATCACAGGGGTAATGTAGTGATATAACGTGCGGGGTTGGCAAAGAGAGGATGCAACTGAGGTCGCGCAGAGGTAAGCAGGGAGAAGCAGTGATTGAATGTATTTGGGGACGAACAGGTGCAAGTGTTGAGACATGGCTTAGGCGCCTGAAGAGAAGGCAGCAGCAATTAGGGGTGGGAACCATTAAGCGGGTGCATTTGGGGATGGGCAGGTGCGAGCGTTGCAACACGGGGTAGACGCCGGAGAGACGGGAGATGGAGGCGATAAGAGAGAGAGAAAGCGCGTGCTGGAGGTGCAGTAGAGGCGCCAGCTTAATGGGGGGTAATTGAGGACCCCTGACGAGGAGGGATATATAAGGGAGTGTGCGGAGCAACACCGGGTGGCTGTTGGTTGGAGCTCAAGGGATGAAGAACACAAGAGTCTGGGAGAAGTCGCCTGGGACATCGCCTTTCTCACCTCGTCCTCCCCAGCAGTGATGGCTGATCCCTTGCTGGGAGCAGGGACGAGGGTGGAGGTGTGAGGGAAGCAGGACAAGTTTGCGGAGTATAGAGTGAGAGGTTAGCGGAGTATAGAGTGAGAGATTAGCATACTACAGAGTGAGAGGTTGGCGGAGTATAGAGTGAGAGAGATATCGGAGTATGGAGTGAGAGAGATAGCGGAGTGGGGAGTTCCAAACAAGGGTGCGTGTATGTTAGTGTAAGTGAGGAGCATCCACAATGGATGCAAGGTAAATTAAGTGACACAGGAGAAAAACTAAGAGTGTCCGTGTGAGTACTTCACTACGAATGTATGAGTACTTACCTGAACAAATGGAGAGGCAGTCAAACACATTCGTGAGCATTATTTGGACTGCAGAGCCGACGAGCAACATGGCTCTCTATTGGCTGAAAGAGCCCACCTACAAATAAGCTCACTTGCCATTGGTGGAGGGAGATGAATAACGTCATACGTACCTCCCGACGTGAAAGGTGAGAGGTCGGAAAGTCCGCGCAGCAAATGGGAGATGAGAAGAGGTGTGACCAGCGACGGGAGGATATAAGTGATTGGATGGAGAGAAATGGGAGAGAAAGAGCAGGAAAGAAAGAGGAGAAGAGGATTGTGGAAGGCTCAGGCACGTTTGAGGGTGGAAGTTGACATAAATGCAGGCTGCAGAAGATAATAAAATATGCTCACACATTTTCTACAATCAACGTGTTGGAGTCATTACAAATGCAGCAATGCAAGAAAATTACATGCCTGAGATCATGATCTCGGGCTGATAAGGATCGAATGGATCTGACTACAGAAATGCGATGACTTACTGTAGTCCTTTGTTTCACAAGCAGTCGAATTTGATCAAAATGGTCAAGCGGGGGCGCCATTTGTCAAATGGCGGGCCTTTTAATGAGGTGGGACACTAGAATGCAGCATCGGTGCCTGGTGGTACCGACCCCCCTAGGACAACAGTTGTTATTAGAAGTGCACGCCGAACAACTTATGCACTTTGGCCACTGTAAAACATTGCTCACGCTACCATCTCGAAATTTTTGGCCAGGGATATTGAAGGATGTGCTAGATTGGGTTAATCGTTGTCAAGATTGTGCAAAAACAAAAGTTTCCAACCCATACAGCCTCTCCTTCAGTCGATCACAGTGTCAAGGATTAACGAGCAGGTGGCATCAAGGGGAAATATATATTTTCTCATTGGGATAGAGTATTGCAATCGTTGGCCCGTTGCATGGCCACTACCAGACCAGATGGAATCAATACCTCCGCCGTGGCTGACCATTCCTATAATGCTGTGGGCTCTGATTATATTGTTTTTTTCGAGACCAAGGTACTCTGCAAACCTTCGGGCTACTATCAAAGGTTTGTTCATAAGCCATCCAGATATATGAACATAGACAACTTCAACCGAGAAGATGGATACAAATTGAGCAATCATTGGAAGGATGTTATTAACCAGGTAAAACCTTAACTAATTTATGGTGTTGCCTTCATATCTGCATCTACAGTTTATTCAACCTCCTACTCCCAGCCCCGCTCACTCCCCCCCCCGCCCCCGGCATTTTGCCGTACTCGCCCTTTTCTCCCTACCCCTCGCCCTTTTCTCCCTACCCGCACCCCCCTCTCTATCTCTCCTCCGTGGCTTCTCCCTTCTCTCTTAACTATATAGCCTCTTGTTACAGCAGCCCTTTTGCCCACTTCAGCAAATGTTCCTTGCTGTGGTTGTCCCACCTGATGACCGACCCTTTTGTTGCGCCCAAAACGTCGTGATTTAAATTATTTTATTTTATACCTACGTGACTTTACCGAAAGAACCAAAGAGTACAGTGGACTTTCTTCACGGCTATGTATTGTAAAAAGGCCTCTCTGAAAAACTGCTCACAAACCAGGGTCGAAATGTTTATTTTAAACTGTTGCGCAATGTCTGTGATATCATGGGCACTAACAAAATCTGAACTCAACCGGACCACCCTCAGTGTGATGAACAAGTAGAGAGGCTTAACAGCACACTGTCCACAATGTTGTGCCATGTTCTCACGGATGATCAGACAGACTGGGACTTACACATCCCAGGAGTACTATGGGCATACCGTAGAGCGCCACATGCATCGACCGGGCTCTCCCCCTTTTTGATGTATGTGTAATAAAGGACTCTTTCACAGTGTCGATCTCCGTTGTCCTTTATTTGGGTTCGTGTAAATCTCGCTCCCATGGCGTCCTCACTCAGGCCCGCGTCTCCTCCGTCGAGCACTCCGCAGCCACACTGCTGCTCCGCCCTGCAGCCACCCTGCTGCTCTGCTCTGCAGCCACACTGCTGCTCCACTCTACAGCCACACTGCTTCTCCGCTCTGCAGCCACACTGCTGCTCCGCTCTGCAGCCACACTGCTGCTCCGCTCCTCCTCGCTCACGGCCAGCCTTCCACAGCCCGCTAGCCCCCCTGCGCCCGGACACCGATGGCCGACGGTGCCGAGGTCTCCTAACACGTGGCGATCACGCCACCCTCCCAGTACTGCCCAGCGTGGCCTCCCGTTTCACCCCGTCTTAACTCCCCGATCCCTTCTGGTTCTCTCCCTAAATCCTCTTCCCCACGTGACCCTAACTCCTCCCTCTCCTCACGTGACCCAGACTCCGCCCCCCTCAATCCTTGCTCGCATTACATATGGAAGGGACCCTGAGCCATCTATTGAAAACCAACTGGTGGCTCACCTTGCTAAATTGGTTTTGTGACCGGACTCCCTCAGGCTGCCACAAGAAAAGCTGCGAGAAGCTCGCGAAACCACGATAGCGGAGTCGAGCAGATCAGAATCAGCGAATGAATGCTTGTGAAAAAGGGCAGAAACGCCAGTGCCTTTCAAGCAGGAAGATCAGGCCTGGTTATATTGTCCCCAGGTCCGGGTGGGCACATCAGATAAGCTGAACCATCCCTGGCATGGCCCCGTAAAGATTGTCCAAATTCTTCGCCCATAAAGTGTACACATCCAGATGGGACACCAGCGATGGGTGGTCCTTTCAAGCCGTCTAAAATTTTATAATGAATTACCGACACAAGATGTAATTCAGGTTCAGAGAGGCCGGGTCCGGGGGTTTTGTGATGAAAGCTGGGGAAAAGGTATCCTCCTCAGGAAAATACTGCCCCGCACTCTCTTCCCCTTTTCTCAGGAAAGACGAAAATGAGGAATGGCAGAATAGGGGAGGCCAAAAGAATCATCCAAGAAAGCGCCGGGAAGGAGCGTCGCCGGGACGAACGTGCCATTCAACCACAAACAGACACATTGATGGATTGCAATATATGGGAGAGCACTGTTGGTTGTGTATTACTTCATGTTGTAATACTCGTTGGTTCTTTAGGTAAAGTCACGTAGGTAGAAGAAATAATAGATCACGACGTTTCGATCGCCACACAAGCAATCGTCCTCAGGTGGGATAGGACGATTGCTTGTGTGTCCACCAGCATGCGATAACGGAGTTGGGCCTGTAGGGGGCTGGCAGGGTCATTGATTAACCGCACTGGTACATCAGTCACATGGTTAATGGCGACTCGGTTAAAGATTGATGTGTGTGACACACGTGCTGTTGCATTTTACAGGTAAAGGACCCAAAGATTGTTTGTGATCGTTATAGAAATGTTCTAGACTTGTTCTCGACTTGTTCTAGACTTTAAGCTTGGCTTTGAATTGTTAGTTTGTGATATATTCAATAGAAGGGGTTTTAGCACTGTGCACTGTAAAGGATGACATACTGTCATTACGTACTTTAATTTTAATTATCTAATCCTAATAATGTTTATTCTATAAAATCATGCCCATGTACCCAGAGTATGACTACTTACAATGCTATTGAGAATAGAATACATGAATAGTAGTAAGTTGTATAATGGTGACAAGTACAGTACATATACTGTACACATACAGTACAGGTAATGGGTGTAAGATACCGATATAACGGATGGGAAAGATAGATATACAGCTTAGAATTAAAGTAATATTCGAATAGTGAAATGCAAGGGTCATTGTCAAAGACAAAGATGGTTTATCAGTATGAGGCTGTATAATAAAACATTTGCATGTCCCTTATTATAACCAATGCCTGCATTACACCTCTGCCACCCCATCACTTCACACGACCCCGCATGTAAATACCACCTGGACTATCACAGTTTGAACCAGAGAGTCGGCCGATCAGCACTCCCTTCTGCACGTTGGATGCTGGGCCGAATCTGCTAGCGAGTCCCACCGCAGTATCGGTGATGTTTGGGTGAGATGGAATTGATTTGTCGAACCAAGCCAAGTGAAGATTATCAGAATGCCCCCCCCCCCACTCTCCAGGGAAGAGGGGAGTCCTTGCTTGACCAGACTGCTTGGCTCGCTCAGCCGGAGTCCCACGAGAGTAGGGGCCAACCGCAAGCAGTCGGGCAGCAGTAGCAGCTGAAGCAGAAGTCACAGCATCGCCATTGCAAAGTGTTGTTGCTGCTGTTATTGTTGCTATTTATTATATTTTTGTTGCTATTGTTCTTGTTGCAGTTGTTGCTTCTGCTATATATTCTATTGTTGCTGTTGTATTCCTTTGATCAATGCCCACTGGGCAGGTCAGAATGTAGCATTGTGTTCGTCTGTCTCAAATAATTGTCCAGTTTTTACTTGAGGGTACTTCAGGGATAGCTTTAGACCAGTGGTTCTTAACCTTTACTGCAGCCTTGTACCCCTTTGGTTCTCAATCATAAAAAATGTATGTTAATAAATCCATAGGTTTAATGTAACAAAGTATTTGTACTTTTGTGCCCGTGCTTAATTTGTGTTTCGATGATTTACCTTCTAAAAAATCTGGCATGTCTCACACCCCCAGAAAGGGCATCTCACACCCCCAGGGGGGTGTGTGCACTCAATATTAAGAACCACTGGTTTAGACAATGCCTAGCATAGTCTTAATGTGTAGAGCAATCTTTTCGTCGTATCATTACTTGCCAAGCACAGATGGGAGTGTATATTGAATCACTGGAACAATACTCTATGAAAAAATATTTTAAGTGTAAGTTAAAGTAGGCTTGCATTTTTCAACATGATCACCAATGATTACGTGTGTACAAATGATGAATGCTTCAAATCAAAATGATGGTTGTTAAACAGTAATTGGCCAAGCAATAACAGTTTTCATATTGAATACTGCTTCTTAAAGTCAGAATCCAGTAATCGTTTCCAATGGAATTTTAGCAATTAATGCACTGATTGGTGTGCGGAAATATACAAAAGGCACAGTGGCCTAAGTTACCGTGTGGTACATTTTCCTGCATATCTCAGTTTAAAATTATGGGAAACATGATGACAACCCCTTATTGGTTCTTTCGGTAAAGTCACGTAGAAGGGAAGTAATAAAATATTAAAAATAAAACAATTCTCACGACGTTTCGGCCACAACGCAAGCAGCCGTCCTCAGGTGAAAACCAGGTCTGTCGAGGCGACAGCGTCTGAATGAAACAGCACACGTGCTTGGAGCATATATATAAGCTGGGTTGGAAGGGGGGAAAAGGGCGCCTTGACAAAAGAATATGCATATCAATAGGCATTTAGCATATTTATGGGAAATGCAGGTATGTGATTAGTACTACTCATGCCTGTGCATTATGCAGGATTAGCAGCATCAATGGGAAGGGATATGGGAAATGCAGGTATGTGATTAGTACTACTTATGCCCGTGCATTATGCAAGTTTAGCAACATCAAAGGGAGGGGATATGGGAAATGCAGGTATGTGAATAATACTACTTATGCCCGTGCATTATGCAGGATTAGCAGCATCAAAGGGAGGGGATAGGGGTAGCATTAATAAAGGGAAGGAGTGTTAATAGTATGTAGCTGCAGTAACTAAAACTACCACGTAAACAACTAAAGTATAAACTACATAGTATCATCAGTATACTAAATATACTCTACAATAAGCTGAGTTACTAACAGTAAGTAATACATTACAGTTCTACGTCGTAAAAATATATATAATATGCTTCCATCTAAACTTTATTCTCTTACATCACACGAGTCTACACCGTACTATATACTGCCATAGACAAACCCAACATTAAATTACATACTGTATTGCTATAAACCACCTTATACATTGTAATATTGCACTATGTATTATTCTACCCACCCTAATGTATATCACACTGCTGTATATTGACTATACAATTACGATACTATATATTACTTCATACATTGTATTAAGCATATAAATGTTATACTATTTGTTATTATACACTGTACCATTGACCGTCGTGTTAGTTACTGCAGCTACATACTATTAACATTGAAGTCCAGAAACATTGACATATTGACACTTCAAGAGACCTATGTAGAGACTGAGGACTGAAGAATAAAGATTCCTGGCTACACACTCATTACCTCATGCCCTCACCAGAAATATGGGCTCGCAACCTACATCAGAAGAAGCCTTCAGGACACAGTAATTGTACTTCCCAAATTTGACAACACCACCATCACCACCAAGTTTGGTGAAATCCCAATTGGCAATGTGTATGTAATGTGAGGATATATCCGGGTTGCTGATGGATCATAGCCAATGGGGGGAATTCTAGGGGCGTACCCTGACGTAATGGGAAGGTGACATCTGTAAGTAGAGGATTGGATATGCTGGCTTTAGCCACAGCCAATGGGGGGACGAGTCAGGGGCGCGGTCCTGGGAATGTACGATGGAGTCTAGAAGATTCCATAGAGGTTAACCAGGATTTGTGGAAAGGTACCACGTGACCCGGGTATTAAAAGGGGTGGAGACGGACAACACGTGGTCAGATCTGGAACGAACGGAGGGTGAGGCCACACTGGAGCGGGGTCCAGGCTGCCACGTGGCCGCGTGTGTCTCTCTCTCCCTCTCACGCTGTTTGTCAGCAGCGTGAAGGAGTAAGATAGGAGTGTTGTGAACGAAAGACAAATAAAGACCGGATTCCAGAAGTCACTTCCACGACCTTTATTACATGTACAAGCCTCCGATTATTAAGTGGTCAGTCCCTATCTTACCAGGACCAGCCCTTCCATCAGTGCACATTGGGATTTCAACATCCAATGCACCATGTGGATTACGGAAAGACTGACATGAATGGGATCAATCTGCTGTCATGGTCATTGTCTGAAAACTGACACCTGCTCTATGATGTGCTGCAGTGGTGATATCCAATTTCCCTCACCTAGTATGCAGGACGTCATGGGTTCGATCCCGACCCTGATACCTGTATATTTGTAGTTTGAATGTTCTCTCTGTGGTCGCGTGGATGTTTTTTTCCAGGTCCTTCGGCTTTTCACTTCACATTTAAAAACATCTATTAAGATGATTTAGCTACTAAAAAAATCCCCGTTTTTGATATGCCACTTAGTTTAACTATCATTAGTGGACATGTCGCTTCTGAAAAATATCGAATAGCTAAATGGGCTTAGTTTTTTAAATTGTTTTTAAAATGTAATACATTCATATCGACATTGGAAAAGTCCGACAACTTTGTTATATCTCACGTGATAAGAATAACCTTACACTGCCATTATAAAGGTCATCTTGGACTATTTTCCTCACAACCAGCATAGACTAATGGTGCTGCATATTGGGCTTTGATTTCTGCTAATTCGAGTCAACCTAAAAGTCCACTGGAACTTATTAAATGCCAATTGAGTGGTTTATTCTGTGATCACGCAGGTGAATGGAAACCGCATTCTAGCTACGGCATCCAATTTTAGTTTGTTTTGTATTCCTAATTAAGGCATCCACAAAGAAGGTCATCTCCTCTGGTTTCTGTATTGATTATGCTCCTGGTCACCGCAAAGTGCTGGTCACCGTAAAGTGAGGCGCTACATCGGCACAACCAAATAGCCAGAAGCTAGGCCACCACAACAACCCATCTTGAGTAATTAAATTCAAAACCAGCAAAAAAACTACATAAGTTAATGGATAGCCTCAACTTTGCACAGTCAAACCATGAAGTCTGGAAATTCCACTGTCTGGGTGGTCACTTAACAACCACCACAAATAAACCCGGATGCTATTTTCTCCACTCTGGTTGCCAAATCAATGGTGCCAGTTGGATCAGACAGTACATTTCCCAGGAACTTAACAGCATTACTTCACAATGCCAGCCAACATCCCCCCGTCTGCCCCCTACTCCCTGAAGAAGGTAAAAAAAGGCCTAAAAAACATAAAGTCTGGAAACACGGCCAGCCCGGATTGAGTTTTCCTTGACTTCCTGAAGAACCTGGGACTCATTGCATGGACATGGCAAGTGATATTCCTTACCAATATTCATCAAACTGGACAAGTCCCAGAGGCGTAAAAAGCAGCGAAGATTATCACATACTCAACATAGTGTACAAGATAATGGAACGCATGTTTTTAGAGCACCAAAAGCAGTTACCCGCAAGGTTCAGGCTGACCGAAAATGCTGTGTCCAGGTTTAGGCCCTGACATGTTAATATTGAACCCAGCTTTCATAAAAAAAATTTAAACTATTGCAGCATAAAGTTACCTCTTTTCCATGTAACACTATCTAGTGGTAGGGTCTTCTGCTGAGGCCGGTGAAGGTCATCAACTGATAACCGACTATCACCTTTATCCCAGTGTTACGGAGCAACCATAACTTTTACACGCATATTGGTGAGAAATGCAGCCATGATATAAAGCTCAACAATGGCTCCTTTCCTTGAACCAGTGCTCTTTAATCTGTACACCAGCGACATCCCACCAACAAATTTCTGCAATTCTCTGCTGATGTTATCTCTATTGCCATACAAGTGTAATGTGAGGTTACACCTGGATGATAATGATGGGCTCTGCCGGCCTCAGCCCATAACCAATGGGGTGTCGAGCCAGGAGCGTGGCCCTGATGTAATGTGAAGGTTACACCTGGAGGATGATGATTGGCTCTGCTGGCTTCAGCCTGCAAACAATGGGGAGTCGAGCTAGGGGCGGGGCCCTGGAGCTGTACAGTGGCTTCTGGAAAGTTCCAGGGGTGTGGATGAGGATTGGCTGCGGGGCATCACGTGGGCCAGGGATTAAAAGGGGCGAAGAAGGACAGCACATGTCAGTGTGCGGAGGAACAAAGGGGGAAGCCACGCTGGTGCCGTGGTCCGGAGCCTGCCACGTGGCGGGCCGTGGCAGTCTCTCTCTTCCTCTCACACTGTCTGCCTACAGCGTGAGGGAGCAAGAGAAGTAAAAGAACGGATGTAGTGAGAGCTGTAGACGAAACTTAATAAATAATTCTGCATTCCCGACGTTGTCTCAATGGGGTTTATTACATTGGAGTCAGAAGTAAATTTTGAGACCGCTTGGACCATCATCCACGGTGTCCAAGCACCTCAAAAAGAGGAACCCACCAGACCCGCCGTCGGACGACGATGCCGATGAGGACGAGCTTCTGGGCGCAATGGGATGGCTGCCGCCAACTGCTGCTCTCCCCGACACCACGCCAAAACGACATGCCAGCGCGGAGGCGTCTCAAGCTACGGACGAAGGGTGGCGACGTGTGGTGGAACAAATCGAGTTTCTCCGTGCGGTGATGCTCAATCTCGTCATGGTGGTCGCGTCGTCTGCCGCCCTGGGTCGGCCTCATGAGACGCATCCAAGTGTGGACGACCTTGACCTCCAACGGGGGGCTGTGACCGCCATTACACCTGCTGCGGAGGAGGAGACCGCCATCTTGGGCGGGGTCGCTGCCACGCTGCCTGCGGCCGCCATCTTAGCTGAGCCGCGTGCTGCGCGGGTGGCAGGAACGAACACGCCCAAGGACTCCGACGGGGGCCGCAGCCATCGACTCCCTAATATTAAAGAATTCGTTGCCGGAGGCGACTGGAGCGCATTTACATAGAGATTTGAATCCACCTTTCAATCGGTGCGGTGGACAGAGTCCGAGGCACTGCAGGCTCTACCTGCGCTGTTGGATGACATGTCCTTGGCCGTTTTCCGCTCAATCCCGACGAGTCGGAAGAATACGCTAAAGGACGCCTTCGCTGAAATGACGGAATTTTACGAGCCACCATCTGCTGCCCACAGAAAATGTATATAGTGACGTCGGGGGCCGGAAGAAACGCCTCTGGCGTACCATGGTGCGCTATTAGCACTCGCTATGGCCGCCTACCCCGAGTCCTCCGCCGACCTTCTGGACCCTCTCATTCTTGCAAGAATGATTGAACTATCGCAAGAGTTGAACATCTCGCTGCCGGTGTGCGGCCATGAGCCGCTAACGTCTAGTTGGGCGGCGCAATGTTTAGACGCCAAATTCAATTTGCGACTTGGGGACCAAATGGCGGCATGGACGGGGACCCCAAAAAGGATGGTGAACCGCTGGGATGGGCCCCGCGTCGCGTCGTGCACATTCCGGAGTTCAGCAACGAAGACTTGGTGGCTGCTGCTCCTCGCTGGACCCCGCAACGCCGGCAAGACACGCAGCGCGACGGGGCCGGACGGTCACGAGTGGAGGCCGAGGCGACCGACCGTCGGGCGGCCGCCACATGCTTCAAGTGTGGCCGACTGGGCCACTTCGCCCGTGATCATCGGCGCCCTTTCCGACCTCCACAGCTCCCGTCGGGCCTTCCTCCATCTCCTCCACCGGGCGCGGATCGACATCATTCTCGGGCAAGTCAGCACACATCGGGCACCCGGCAGGTCCAAACACCTGAGGCATCCACTCGTACCCCCGTAGGCTTATCAGATGTTAATTGTCGGCATGCTGATTCGGTACCGCACATGGTTACTCAGTGGAGGAAATTGGCTCGAAGGGTGGTTGCAGCCGCATCGGGGTCCTCCACGGTGCCGAGCACTATTCAAGGGGTAGATACCGGTGCGTCGGCAACCATCATTTCAGATGTAATTTTTCATATATTATCCATCCCTGCGTCGTGGGTCCAACCGGCTAACGACTCATGCATTGCCGCTAATGGGGGTGGCATTGGTGTCAACATTGCCAAAGGGAATGTTGCCGTGTCGGGTTCGGTTCTTATTTCACGATCATTGGCAGTTCCATGTTTGTTGGGCACCGATTTTCTTCGTCGGATGCCTGTTAAAATCCTTGTTGATCAGGGTTGTTTAGAAATGCCAGGGGGCTGTAGGATGTTCTTCTTGCCGTCCCTGTGGGGCCGGCCGCCTCCAGGGAACACCGTTCACGCGCTTGCCGATGTCACTGTGGAGATACTCCCTGGTACACAGGTGCTCATCCCGCTGCATTACCGTAAGCAGTTGGAGGCCGCAGAGGGGGCGGTGGGTGTGTTACTGTCCCCTGTCGAACTCCGTGGCTAAGGCCTTCTCTCTTGTCGCGGCTCAAACTATCGTTCGGGCTGGACAAGCCCCGTTCTTACAAGTGTTGAATGGGGGCCCGGAACGAGTAGTCGTTTCGGCGGGTGCGGTATTGGCCCATGCCACTACCGACTTCACTAGCCTTGATGGGGACCAACCAAGAGTAATGGCTGCTGGCGTATCTCAGGCCACTTATTCGGAGGATCGATGGATCGCCGAATTGTGCCGTGAGAATACATCTTTGTCCTCCATGCAGCGGAATGTATTGCGTTCACTACTTGTCAAAATATGCCGATGTCTTCAGTAAAGATGACTTTGATTTGGGCCATACCTCGCTCTTGTCACACCACATTGACACCGGTGCGGCAGGACCGATATGTATGCACCCGCACCGCATGAGCCCTGTGGAAAGGGAGCACGTGCGTGGCGCGGTGGACGACATGTTGGCAGCCGACATAATTTCGCCATCCAACAGTCCTTGGGGTGCGCCAGTGGTGTTGGTTAAAAAGAAGGACGGCGGATTGAGGTTCTGTGCTGACTTTCGCCGGTTGAATAAAATATCCGTGGCGGATGCGTACCCCCTGCCACGGATGGACGATCCGTTGGACGCTTTGTCGGGGGCCAATTTTTTTTCTACTCTCGACCTCTCGTCGGGTGTTTGGCAACTCCCCCTCGATGATGCGTCGAAGCCGAAAACGGCGTTTCGCACGCCACAAGGCTTGTTTGAATTTAACCGCCTTCCCATGGGCTTGAATGCCGCGCCGGCGACGTTCCAGCGCCTGATGGAGTTGGTACTGGCAGGGCTACAGTGGGAGACGTGCCTCATATATTTGGACGACATTATTGTTTTCAGTCACACTTTCGAAAAACACTTTCAACGGCTGGAGGCTGTCTTTCAAAGAATGCGATCAGCCGACCTCAAATTTAAACCAAAAAATTTCATTTGTTGCAACGTTCTGTCCGTTAGCTCGGACACATTGTCAGCTCTAGTGGTGTGTCCACTGACCCTCAAAAGACGTCATGTGTTCGTGAGTGCCGACGCCCTCTTCCGTAGGTGACGTGCGACGGTTCATAGGCTTTGCATCCTATTATCGCCGGTTTGTTAAGAATTTCGCGACGTTGGCAAAGCCTCTGCATGTCCTGATGGGAAAGAATCGGAGATTCAAATGGGGTCCGGAAGAGGAACTGGCTTTCCAATCTCTCCGAGATCGATTGGCCACCGCGCCAACACTCGATTACCCAGATTTTTGCAATCATTCATCCTGGACACAGATGCTTGCGACACCGGCATCGGTGCTATTTTGTCTCAACGGAAGGACGGTGTTGAACGAGTGGTGGAATATGGCAGCAGGGTTTTGTCTCCTTCTGAAACGCGCTATTGCATCACTCATCGGGAGTTGCTGGCGATTGTCCATTTTGTTCGCCAGTACCGGTCGTACCTGTATGGTAGAAAATTCCTCATGCACACTGACCATGCTGCCCTGCAATACTCACTAAAATTGGAACAACCGTCCGGACAATTGGCTCGATGGTTGGAATTGTTGCAGGAATTTTCTTTTGATATTACATACCGTAAAGGTACCCGCCATGGCAATGCAGACGCTCTTTCCAGATTGCCCTTGTACCCTCCCTGCGCCTGTTTGATGGGTACATATCGCTGCACAGTGCCACCCACCCCGCCCTGTCCGGTTATGGGTGCGATGCCTAAAGATGACTGCCGGTGTACGCCTGTTGGAGCCGATGGCACGCTGCACTTGCCGCACGCGGTGTGGCTGCGTGAACAAATGGCGGATGCCTCGTTGGCTCCACTGCGAAATCTGGTCGGAAGGCCGAGATCTCACTTGTCGGGCAGGAAATCGCATCTCTTTACTGTCCGGGAAGGGTTGCTCATGTGCACAGACAGATTGTCGGACCGTTCACGCCTTGTTGTGCCAACATCCCTTCGCCATGATCTTATTCGTGCGCTGCATGCTGACAAGTTGATGCATCTTGGCGTGCAGAAAACATTGTTCACGATGCAGCAGGATTTTTTTTGGCCGGGTATGACGATATCACTGGGACTGTCCGGGCATGCCAAGATTGTGCGAAGCGGAAACCGCCACGTCAAAATTACGTTCCGCCCTTGCAATCGATCGAGGTATCTCGTATTAATGTGCTGGTTGCTCTGGATATCCTCGGCCCGTTTCCCCCATCGGGGTGGAATATTTTTCTCGTTGGCCTATGGCCTGGCCCCTACCCGACCAATTGGCTTCGTCCATCACTGATGCTTTTTTGAATGGATACGTGATGGATAAGGGGGCTCCTGAGAAATTACTCACGGATCAAGGACGTAACTTCTTCTCTAAATTACTCCGGGACGTATGCGCCGCTTTGGGTACGAAGAAAATGCGCACTTCCCCTTACCACCCGCAGACAGATGGAATGGTGGAACAATTCAACCGTACCCTTTCGGCCATGCTTTGTCACACGGTGAGTGAAAATCAGACCGACTGGGACTTGCACATACCTGGCGTTTTGTCTGCGTACCGCATGGTCCTGCATGCGTCCACGGAGTATTCGCCATTTTTTCTTATGTATGGGCGGGAAAACGTGCCTCCGATTGATATGCAACTGGGTACAGCTGTAAAGGAACCCTACCCTACCTTGCCTGAACACGTCTGTGACTCACTTCGGCATGTTACAGAGGCGCGGGAAGCCGCCAGGAGTGCAACAGCCCGTACACAGGCACGGAACGAGAGATACGCGCGTCGGTCGCGACGTGACATGCCTTGGACAGTGGGCGACGCAGCGTGGCTCCATTGCCCTCAGGTGCCTATGGGCACGTCCCCTAAACTGCACAGGCCTTGGCGAGGGCCCGTTAGATTCATAGAAATCCGGAATCCCCAAAGTGTGTGCATCCAGTACGGGCTGGGTCGTTGGTATGTGCACTCGTCGTGTCTGAAACCTTATTTCGAACCATGCACTGGCCTTTCATCCCCACTCGCTGACCTGCCGGGGTCTGATGTGCCTGACGTGCCACTTGCCTCGCCAATTGATCCCCAGCGGGGACGTGTTCTACCCCCTGCAGACACACAGGCCTTGAAGAGCGTCGAGTCCCCTGACGAGCAGCCTCTGACGAGACCTGTTCTATCCACGGAGGAAGCTGAACCCGCTCCTCTGCTACCCCCTCCTGCTGAACAGTCGGCGAGACTACCACACTCCATGGGAGGAGAGGGACCAGTGTCGCGCACGCATTCGAAATCACTCCCATTTCGTTAACGCCGTTGCCATGTTGTGCCTGTAACCCCTTCTATTATGCCGCGCTTCGGTTGGTGCCCTAATGTTGCGTTGCTTCTGTATTGCACATTGTTCCGTGCCCTAATGTTTCACCTTCGACCGCGCGTTGTTCGGCGCCCTAACAACCTTACCTCGTTATGCGTTATTGGCGCCCTAAATGTTTAGTCGCAGGGGTTGGTACATCGCCCTTTTCTCAGCCAAGACGGCTGACTTTTTACACCGGGGGGGGGGGGGGGTGATGTAATGTGAGGTTACACCTGGATGATAATGATGGGCTCTGCCAGCCTCAGCCCACAACCAATGAGGAGTAGAGCCAGGGGCGTGACCCTGGAGCTGTACAGTGGCTTCTGGAAAGTTCCAGGGGTGTGGGTGAGGATTGGCTGCGGGGCATCACGTGGGCCAGGGATTAAAAGGGGCAGAGAAGGACAGCACGTGGTCAGTGTGCGGAGGAACGAAGGGGGAAGCCACGCTGGTGCCATGGTCCGGAGCCTGCCATGTGGAGGGCCGTAGCAGTCTGTTTCTTTCTCTCTTCCTCTCACGCTGTCTGCCAACAGCGTGAGGGAGCAAGATAAGTAGAGGAACGGATGTAGTGAGAGCTGTGGACGAAACTTAAAAAAGAATTCTGAATTCCCGACGTTGTCTCAACGGGGTTTATTACACAAGTTAAGTCGCTCAAAGTGACAGAGCTGACCCTTGGAGCAATATTTCTGCACCTGGCACCTCAAGTGAAATGCACCTGTCACCTCAATAACCATCAAGATTCAGTGAAACCTTACTGAAGCATGATAATAAAAACAAATCCTGGTGCCTATGGACAGGGCCATATTATCCAATATGTGCAGGAGACACTGTGGACACTGCTTATTGAATACATTTTCGCTTATATCTTTAGGCTTACCTTCTTTTTTTAATAATATTTAATAAAATCTGCGTATCAGTAGATACAGCACGCTCCTGTCAAATTAGGGCACAGACAATAATGAGCGTATCAATAACATTTGTCCAGCGGCTGGACAAAGTAAGCCTGAAACAAGTAAGATAGGCAGCAGTACCAACTTAGAAAGTTATCACTGAAGGCCTACGAAACAGAAGTGTGTCGGGCCTATAAGAACCTTAATCTGGCCCTGCCTGGGGACCATCTTAGATCAGACCCTCAGCTTCCATCAACACCTCCAAAACACCGGAAATTAACATGGGTTCGAGGGTCAACAATCCAGAAGCTTGCGAGAACATCATGGTTGAAGGAGTGCTCAAACCCTTCGAACCCATACCTCGTTCCAATCTATCGGCACATTATTTATCCCCTTAGACTCTTAGAGTGATAAGTGGTGCCCTAAAATCCACCCACTCTCATGGCTGCCAGTGTTATCAAACAGTGTCCTTTCTGTCATCAGAAGACATTCAACAATATTTTGAGAATATGAGAAGATCATGGCTGATCCTGAACTCTTGCTACACTAGGATATTGTCAAACGCCAAATCTATGCCTTGAAGTCCACAATTTCATCCTGGAACCATGCCTCTGCGCTGTCATCAAGCTGAATGGACGCTAAAAGTAGTTGGCAGGAACATTAGTACACCTCAACTGTACTTTCCAAAAACCTGATCGATGATGCAATAACATAACCTTTCTGGATTCTATCTTCAGTGGAGATACTGGATCACATCAAACCTTATCTGTACATTACTTGGTAGATTTGGTCAACGACTACATAAGTAGAGAATTAAGGAGGTACCGATTTACGGATGTGGCAAAGTGTCCGTTAATGAGCCACATCGCCAATATGCGCACTTCCCGTAGGAACTGGAGCAATCCATCTTGGTGCCCCAGAAGCTATCAACTGACTATCTCACCTTACTATACATAGAACAGTAATCAATCGTTGCTTTTGAATTTCCATACACAAGAAGAATTTTAAAGGTTAAGGTGCAATCCTGCTATTGGTTCCTTGCTCCCTCCAATGCTGGCGAAAGGACCTCCAACATAATGTGCTCTTGAAGATATTTGGACTACTCTTGCACGCTGATATTTGGGGGAGATGGGCGTACTCTCACTTTACCCCACCACATACAACCTGCCGACCGACTAACTGTAGTATACTTATTTATTTAGTTTGGTTGACAGAAGCGAGGGGATTAAGGAAATTTGCTGCATTGTTTCCGCTGGCGTGCCAGGAGATGAAGTCAACCCGGTGACCTCTGGATGGCAAATCAAGTGCGCTAACCATTACAATACAGCAGCTCACCGAGTTTATCAGTTTTTAAATGTAATGCTTGTTGCTTGGCGTTTTTATATGTGCTGCAAACCAAGTGGTTGCACTGATGCAAAACCATGATTACAACAACCCAAGTACATATATATATATATACACACACCACCTTAATAACACACATATTATTTAAGATGATATACTTTATTGAGAAATTAAGGCAAACACAGAGGTTATTCCTGTCTAGTTGGCAGTCATGGTCTGGTCGATCCAACTGCGCAGGGCGGTGACACGTGCGTACACGCCAGGCATGGAAGTGGAGCACGAGCTGCTGCCCCACGACACGATCCCCATGAGGTTCCACACGCCGTTCTTCTCGCACACCAGGGCGCCGCCGGAGTCGCCCTGTGGAGAAGACACGCAAGGTGCACAGCCACAAGCGTATCAGAACGAGCTTTGATGTCGAGACGGAATAAAGTAGAATCGGCCTACCCATTTTTGACAATGAAGATTGAGTTATGTATAGATACACTTCACTTATACAGTTGCGTAGGTCTACAATAAATGTATATATTATTTTTGTGCATCATGCATAGTCATATTGAGCTCTCAATAATTTACATTTGATGATTCATCGTCATCATCACGATTCATGCGCAGAGAGCTCGGAAGTATCCACTGCACATTTCGTCATTTGTTTTGACTTTATTCTGTCTTGTGTCAAAATACTCAAGTAGTGCCACATCTTTCTGGCACCAATATCTCATGTCGTCGTCAAGCCATTCTCTTTCAGGTCTTCCTCTCTATCCAGTTCCTTACATTTTTTGAATAACATATGTGTCCAAATATGATAGTGCTAGTTTCCTTCTCATCATTGCCTGCATCAGGTCTTATTCTACGAGCAACGTTCGTCACTCGTTGGGTCCAGCATAGATGCAATATCTTTCTGTAGCAATACATTTGATGATTAAAAAGATTATATTTCCATTTAAAATTAAGCATCAAGGCTCATCCAAATCGAATTCATGTATGGCACCTATATGCTCAATAAGAAGTGAGCCAAATTCATGGACTTTTCTCTGGACTGCTCCAAATGCTATCTGCGCATGCTCCAGATGTACCTTTGCGCATTTTTGTCATGCACCGAGAAATGGAAATTTTACTCGAATATGATAGAAATCTTGAACAATTCCTGTGGCACTAAACTCAATAAAACAACCCTGTAAGGCCTGAAACCAAGCTGTGCGTCAAAACACTAGCAAGCACTGCTGCAAACCTTTAACGTACTGCTCGGAAGGCCATCCTGGTAAATTGGAAAGACCACGAACCCCCGTCATGGAAGCAGTGACGAAACACGCTCCGAGCCCTTACAGGAACCTAACATTTAAGCCACAAGCTCAAGGGCAGAAAGCGGGAGTTCGAAGCCAGATGGTCTCTATTCCTACAAATCCTAACGTGAATTGCGCATGTAGGGATGTCAGGGGGAGGGGATGGGCGTTTGGGTATCACATCCCCGCCCCCCGGGGATAGACAGGAATTAACCACTGCTCTAAGGGACTTACACTGATGATAAGTTCACTTGCTGCGTGTAGGTTACTTTACTTGAAAAATTTTGTTGTGGGCACTTTCCCCCCCCCCCACCCCATTTTTATTTAACTTCCCCCCCCCCCCTTCCTTTGTGTGCGGAGCAGTGAGCCAATCTTCATCGCTTCCCAGAACCCAGTTAGCACTGAGTTCAAGATTTGGTCCGCAGAATTTATGTTCCCCCCCTCCTTCCAATGTTAATTTCGTGTTTTTTTTTTTTTATCAGACTCTTGTCAAAAAAATATGAAGTACCAAAGTATGTTTCAAAGTTCAGCCCTATGAAACTGTAAGAAACTACTTTCTAAAGCTATGGTTTACTTTCAAACACTTTTATTCTTTACAAGATAGGCTCATAACCCCCACCACTCCTCAAACCTCCAACCTTCTGGTGTAGGCATGAAATGCTAACTTCAGATACAACAACTTTAGCTACGTAATGAAATGCCGTTAACGTTTACCATGCAGGAGCTGGCTCCAGCACCACCAGCGCAGATCATGACGCTGGTGATGACGTTCACGGTGCCCCACTTCTGCTGGCAGGTGACGGTAGGCACAATGGGCAGAGCGGTCTGCTGCAGGATGGGAGGCGTGTTGAAGGCTGTGAACGCACACATAGAAGAATGGCAAAAAACATAGAATAATGGTTAGATCATATCTTTTGAGGTAACAGATCATATCGTTGATAATATTTATTAATAACTTATTTGGCAAAAATTCATCTCAAAGTGGTACAGACCTACTAGCTGTAGGAAGTCCAAATGAATACTCTGCACAAAGTAAATTGTGTTAATTATTGGTCATCGATGCTCACCGGAAGAGCGGACCCTGCCCCAGCCGGAGGTGACACATTGCATGTTATCATCAAAGACATCCGAGGAGGCAGGCAGGCAGGTGGGGGAGACACGGTCCACGATCTGAGCGGGCTGAGCCAGCTTCAGCAACATGATGTCGTTGTTGATCTTGGATTAGTCCCACTGCTGGTGAGTAATGGCCTGTGTGCGCAAAGAGAACGAGAAGTTTGAATACCTTAAACTCACTACATTTGTTTAATTCAGGGTACTTGATAAATACACTCAATATCTGTTGAAAGTCATCCATTTCTATGTCTAGCAAGTTGCAGGGATTGTTCATGAGGTTACTTCATAGCTCGTGAGTTTACCTTAGAGACGACAAGAGACTGGATGTTCTCGGTGTTGGAGTTCCTGTCGTGCTCGCCCAGGACGATGCGGTCAGTGGACGGGCTGTGAACACATTTAAGAAAGCCCAACAATTATTGATTGAAAACGAGATTCTGCTTCGCTTTAAATGAGTTAAAAATGAGCGGTGCTAAGCTAGCGCAGTGAATCCTGCATGCGCTTACTTGAACTCGCAGTGGGCAGCGGTCACCACCCACGAGGGGTCGATGAGGGAGCCACCGCAATAGTGCCTCCTGGTGGAATCCTGTAGTGGCAAGACGCGACAGAATTGGTGTTGAGTCGCACTCTGGGACACGCGTAGCACACTTCACATACCAAACAGCAGTTCATTCGGGCCGACTTTCACTTGTGTTGTGGACACTGCGATACGATTCATGTCAATGTCGACTCACGATATTCTAACATTGAGCACTCACCTGCAGGGACACCTGCCAGGGCCAGGAGCCCGACACCGCATCCTCGCCATTGACGATGCGGGAGTTGCCAGTGATGACCGGCTTGATGGCCGGGACACCGCACCCTGTGATGTGTAAAGAACACGATGATTGGTCGTTAACATTACAGAATGCTCCTTGCATGAATTTCCTACAAAGTTAACACTTTATATAGTGAAGGTAATATACAGAGTGTGGAGGAGCTCGGTAAAGCAACGGCTTGGTGGGGCATTTCATCCGGCAGTGGATAGATTATGGCAAATGATGATTACAGGGTGTCCATGTATACAAAATTACGTAATTATACTTAGTACTGTTAGCAAGGTGGATATAAACTGCAGTGTACACGGACTTGATGGTTAAAAACATTTACTTTTCAGATGCATCCTCATCTTTAAATGAATGCATCAAGTGCGCAGTGTTACTTACTGAAAGTTGGGAAACTAAAGACAGATTGGTATTTCCAAGCGCACGAAGGAAGCTTTAAGTAATATTAATTGTCATAAGCGTTAAATTTTACAAATGATAAACGTAGTATTCATGCCTTTATCGCATGTACTAGTTATACTTTTGCAACTGCATGCTGTATGTTCGCCTTTTAAGTATTAAGATAACTGAATTATGTTAAACTACTAATATTGAGGACTGCAATGCCATACACGATAGGTATTTCTTATTTGTAATATCCAAAATCTTACCTATTAACGTCATTTTTTTCTGTCTGTCTGTGTGTCTGTCTGTGTGTTGACAAAATTTGCTAAGGATTTGGCTCGCGAACCATGGGGTATACGTGTTTAAAAAGTAACCAGGTACCAGCGCTATTCTGATGTTGCATCTGTCAACTTTAAAGTAGTTTACTTAACCATTTAGTACCATTTATTATTATTTATTTTCTTACGCCGATGAGCGCTCGCCAAAGCACGCATTTTCGCATGCGCAACAAATCTGACCAGGGGTTGTTCCTAGAAAATCACAGTCGGTATGCACTGTTGTAGTGATAGTAGATACTGCTATCGAGTCGGTAGATACTACTACAGTCAGTGGCTACTGCTATAGAGTCAGTAGATACGACTTTAGAATCAGTAGATACTGATATAGAGTTAGTGGTTACTACTATAGTCAGTGGATACTACTATAGTGTCAGCAGATACTACTATAGAGTTAGTAGTTACTATTAGAGAGTCGGTAAATACTACTGTAGGGCCAGTAGATACTACTTCGGTCAGTAGTTACAACAGTCAGTAAATACTACTAAACAGTCAGTAGCTACTATCGGCTCAGTAGATACTACTGTATAGTCAGTAGATACAACTACAGAGTCAATAGATACTACTTACTCTGTTGTATGTAGGGTGTGTAGGTATATATACCTACGCGGGGGTAAAAATATTTTTCGAGGGGGGAAGTCGACAATTTTCGGAAATCTTAAATATCAACTATTTACCCCCCCCCCCCCCCCCCCCCCCCACTTTCTATGACTTTTTCGACTTCTGCATGACTCTTATAATTTTGTTGGTGGAGAAATGGACAAACGGCCCACCGGGCTTTCAAAATAGCTGAGTGTTTGTGTATGTATATTTAATGTTTTTTAGAGATGTTTTAAAATATATTTCTTGCCAGGGCAATGCCAGGCACTTCCCGCTAGTTAAACTATAAAAACTATAAATCTTTATTTTACCAGGTAAGGGTTCACTAAGCTGTCAGTTTTTTCAGATATCAGCTGGACACGAATGATAGCTCAACGAAGTCGCTTATCACGTGGAAATTTATAGCAGCCAAATACTCAAAACTCATGTTTCTAATGTGGAGCGACCTGGACAAAAATCCACACCAGCATGGGGAGAGAGAGAGAAAACACGCAGACTCCAGATATAAAGCAGGCGTCAGGGTCAGGATCGAAATCACGATCGACTGTATACCAGTCAAGTGGGATAACATCGCACCACCATTGAGACCTTTAGTTTGAGACACCTCCTAAGACGAGTGCCCCTCGTTTTAAAAATGTCAATTTTTTTACATTGGAAAACACATTATATTGTTTAACATTACCCCTGTTAAGAAAGCATCTACAAAAAGCATCTAATGTAATTTCACTGGCAGTAGGTTCTGCCAGTTCTAACAATAGCTTGCCTGCATGATGAGCATTTTGAAGATAGAACGTTAAAGATGCACATATTCCCTATCTGTCATGTGAATTGGGAGATTTATCAAAGCATTTGATAAGTTCTGTAGCCAATTGTGAGTACACCATGTCTGTACCTTTACATTATTATCATTCTAAAATGATTGACAGGAAATTACCCATGATTGTCAACTAAATCCCTGATAATGGTATACATTTTATGATTATTCTCTCACATTAGAATTGCCTGAAAATATGTTTGTTCTTATGAAGTCCTAACAAATACAATTGAACTTTTAAAGTGTAAATGTCCACTTCTTACCACGCTGCGCGCGACTCCCATTTTACTTTGTGAGTGTTTGAGTTCAACAGGTGTGTGACGGCAGTAGAAACCTCACCGAAGGCGGCGCCGATGAAGGCTGAAGCAGGAGACGAGCCAGAAGAGAGACATTGCTACTTTGGTAGACGGTGCTGGACCTCTGATGTTGGGCAGCCCCTTTTATACAGAAAATCTACCGCTTGGCAGCGAGTTTAAACCTTTATTTCGAGTTCTAGCGATTCTCCTTGCTCTTGGATGAGCAGTGGAGTACTAGTGCCACATGCCACTAATCTATGTCTTCCCATGAACAAACTATATTGTAAAGGCCAGCTGAAAAACACACGTAAGGATATGGAGCAACACATTTTCTTTCACACCCTTTGGTTAAAACATGCCACTTTGGAACTTGGTGTTCAATGAAGATCAAACTCAGGAGTTCAAGACAGTTGTTTTGTGAAGGCTAGAATTTACATTAATGGGAACAGATGAATCAACATTTTGAGGAATAATGTATTTAATATAACAAATGTTTACTTTATCACCAGTAATGAAACTGAATCGTACAATTAAAATCATTTTTAAGACGTATAGCTCATCATTATTTGTGGGTTTTTATACGAGCAGCTAGTGACTTGAGTTAAATTCCCAGTTATTGCTGCTATAAGTGGTGAGTGACAACTGAATCCACCCTGTCCATACCCTGAACCAATAAGTCTTGTCACCACACCTCTCTGCCTTGCTCAAGATTGGGAATTGGTGTACTTATGCAATTTGAACTTATATACTTGATTTAGTGATTTCTACTTTGCACACATATCGTGTTTTGTATTGTTTGTTGTAACTTTCTTCCCCCCCCCCCCCCCTACTGAACATCTGACAAAAAATAGACGCATGGCTCATAGTATTCTCATTCACCATCAGAACACCAATTATCAACATATCAAAACCATGTATTATTACACCTCATCAACAATGCCTTACACGCATGGCTTATAATGTGTTATATTCACTAACACATTGAAAACCTTAGATTAAAATATTTTATAAATCCCATTTGAAACGTTTAAATGAGGTGTTGTAAACGTTAAATATTCACAGTGTTGTCAGCACTCGTCAAACCTACGTGTATCGACATAAAACGTCAGCTTGTGAAAGCATACACACCTATGGCTATTGATGAAGTGATAAGACAACAGCTTTGAAATCTAAATATGGATGTGCAGTGGTTATGCAAGTGGGATGAACATCTAGAACAAGTAGGAGTGCATACGTTCCAAATTCATTTCAATATATGACAATAATGCAAATCACGTAACTCAACCAGGAAAGTCTCACACTTTTTTGCAGGAAGGTTCTGCATTGAGATCTTATTCAATTCTATTCATGAATGTATTGCATTTCTGTAGTGACATAAGAAGGGAGGGGCTGCTGTAGGCTCTGGGTTCCCAGGTGGGTCCAGACGCGTAAGCCTCTGGGCGCCAGGCACTGGGTTTCCAGGGGGTCCAGACGCTTTTAAGCCTTTGGGCGCCAGGCGTTGGGTTCCCAGGCGCTTAAGCCTTTTTGGCGCCGCCAACGGGGGGGGGGGGGGGGGGCTGTGTGTGCTCTGTGGGATGTCTGGTGGCGCACACGGCCCCACCCCTCGTCGGACCAGGCATAAAGGGAGAGCTCCCTGGACGATCGGGGCCCAGTTGTAACTCAAGACCCTAGACCCACGACCAGCCATCTGAAGACCCTGGGATGCTGTGAGAGCCAGTGGTGGGACTCTGGAACTCCCGACTCTACGACCTTGTGAGGGCGAGCGTAGCCAGAGTAGAGTGTCTAGAGTATCTAGGCTGTGTAGCTAGGCTGTGTACCTAGGCTGTAACAGAGTATCAGGACTGTTGGAGTGTTGTATTGTAATAAAGAAGTTACATCTACAAGTGTCTCCGGAACCCGTTACATTTGGCGTCAGAGGTGGCAATGGAGACAAGAAGTAAGCCACGTACCTTCAGTCCTGACGGCGATGTTGAGGAGCAAGCGGTGACGGGGCAGCCAACTCGGGCCGACAACGACGCCGCACCGCCGGCTAAGCAGGCGTCCACCACACCTGCCGATCCTCCTCCAGCGTCGGGAGCAGCAATGGAGGAAACGCTGCTTCGCCTCACCGAGCTGCTCCACGCCACCGTCTCCATCCTGGACGACGTGCGTCGCTCACAGGCGGAGGCAGCAGAGAGAGAGGCGGCGCAGCGACCGCGCCATTCCGCCGGCTCCAACACAAACACATCCGGGTGTGTCGTCACTTCTGCGGGGGGAGCAGTGGCCGCTGGGAGCGACGTCACTTCCGGGCCCAGCGTGGGCCATCCCGATGACGCCGCGTCATCAGCGCTGCGTCCCTCACCGCCGGGTGACAGCTGTTGGCAACCTAGCAACGCCGCGTCATCAGCGCTGCGTCCCTCACCGCCGGGTGACAGCTGTTTGCAACCGCCGAGTGAGAGCGCTGCGAACGCGCAGCCAGCTTTAGCCGGGTTGCCAGGCAACGGAAGCTTGGCTCACGTCCAGCAACGCCTGCCGGCACTCAAGGCATTTTCTTCAGAGGGGGGTGAGTGGGCAGCGTTCGAACGCTGGTTCGTCTCTCTTATAGAGACGTCCGGCTGGTCGGAGTATGAAGCGCTCCAGGGCCTCCCGGCCATGCTCGACGACGACTCCCTCACAGCACTCCTTGCTGTGCCACGCGCGAAACGTGCCACGCTCACGGATGCCCTTCATCAGATGCGGCTGATTTATGGACCCCCATCCGAAGCACGTCACCGCTTCGATGCGAGGAGGAAGAAGGCCTCCGAGTCGGCGATGGGGTACCGCAGCGCGCTGCTGGCCATGGCGAAGGTTGCCTACCCTCGCATAGATGAAGACGCTGTGGAGTCACTCGTGCTGCAGAAGCTCATGAGCTTGGCCCGCCAGCTTCGAGTTGCCATGCCGACAGCCGACGACGACGACGACTTCACGTCGCTACGTGCTGCCAGGTGCATCCAAGCACACCTACATTGCGATGAGGACACGACCATCGCCGCCTGCGCAGGCCCACCTGATGCACAAGCCTATGACGTGCATTCGGGGCCTCATCAGGCCTTCGCAGCAACAGAAAATCGCGGATCGTCCAACTGGCGATCCCAGCGAGATCACCACCAGCGGGACCGGCCAACCTCGCGCCAGGACGGAGCGTCCATCGTCTGCCACAACTGTGGCCTTCGGGGCCATGTGGCGTCCGGCTGCCGGGTCCCCCGACGCCGGACTTCAGGACCTCTGGCGCCTCGGCCACCACCGTATCCTCGGCATATCCAGGCTAGTCACGACACCTCGCACTCTCGGCCCCCACTTACAACAAGCACGCACCCTCACACCACACAGGGGGGTCATGCTTCGGAGGAGGGGGATTCGGGCCCATCATTGAACAACCGGGCGCTCGGACCGGGTCAATGGTCCGAGTTGGCCCATAGGGTCGTTGCCGCTGCGGCAGGGTCCTCTGCCGTAGTGGGTTCTATCGAGGGCGTTGATGTTCGTATGTTGATCGATACGGGTGCGTCGGCGACCATCATTTCAGACATAATTTATAACATTTTGCCCGATACATGCCATCCCTTGCAGCCAGTTGATTTGCCATGCTATGCCGCAAATGGGGGTTCGTTGGGCATCACCGGACGGATCAATGCTCAGATCCGCATTGCTGATGTCCAATTAGTTGGGCCCATTTTGGTCTCATCAACCCTCGCCGTTCCGTGCCTCCTCGGAACAGATTTCTTGGGGAAGATGCCCATTAAAATTCTCATTAACAAAGGGTGTATTGAGCTCCCCTCCGGCCGACGCATGGCCTTCCTACCCACACCCACTCGGTTGCACTCCACATCTACGACGGTGCAGGCGTTGGCGGCGTGCACAATTCACATTCCTCCTGGCTCTCAGATGTTAGTTCCCCTCCGGTTTCGTAAACCCCTTGATTACGACGCGTTCATGGGGGGTGCTGTGATCGGGCCTTCGCGTTCAGCTGAGCGGGTGCCGGACCTCGTGTGTGCACAAACGCTCGTGCGAAGCGACCACGACCCCTTTATCCAGGTCCTTAACGCGGGATTGGAAACGGCCGTTATCTGTCAGGGAATGGTGCTTGCTCACGCGACGCCAGCCCCGCCAGAAGATGTGATCGTGGGTCACGTAGGGGGCGAGTTCTCTTCCGTTACCAAGCCAGGTCCTGACACAGGATGGCTTGACGCGCTTTGCTCCACTTCTGCCGATTTGTCACCATTACAGCATGCTAAATTACGCACGCTGCTGAGCGATTTCACCGACGTTTTCAGTCAAAGCAAATTCGACATTGGCTGCACTAAATTGCTAAGCCACCACATCGACACGGGTGATGCCGCTCCAATTCGTCAAAACCCATTCCGGTTGAGCCCGGCCGAAAAGGAACATGTACGGGTGGCCGTCAACGATATGTTGGCGGCCGATGTCATTGCGCCATCAAATAGCCCATGGGGGGCGCCGATCGTTCTTGTTAAGAAGCACGACGGGAGCCTCCGCTTTTGTGTTGACTTCAGGAAACTTAATAAGATTTCTGTGGCCGACGCCTACCCGCTTCCCAGGATGGACGAGTCGCTCGATGCCTTAGCAGGTGCGCATTACTTCTCCACCTTGGATCTCCTCTCGGGGTTTTGGCAGCTACCCCTTGATGACGCATCCAAACCAAAGACGGCCTTCCGCACGCCGCAGGGACTGTTCCAATTCAACAGACTTCCCATGGGTCTTCACTCGGCCCCGGCGACGTTCCAGCGCCTGATGGAGCTGGTCCTCGCTGGGCTCCAGTGGGATTCTTGCCTAATCTACCTCGACGATGTAATCGTGTTCAGCAAAACTTTTGATGAACACCTCACGCGATTGAAGGCAGTTTTCCTTAAAATGCGAGCGGCTAACCTCAAATTCAAACCGCAAAAGTGCCACCTCATGAGGGATTCGGTTCGTTATTTGGGCCATATTGTCAGCCGCTCGGGAATTGCCACGGACCCCGAAAAGACAAATTGCGTGCGCTCATGGCCAACTCCTACCTCTGTTGGGGAGGTGCGGAGTTTTATCGGCTTTGCCTCATATTATCGACGATTTGTTGCGGGATTTGCATCCATCGCGAAGCCCCTCCACGCATTAACGGCCAAAGGGGTCAAATTCCGCTGGGGAGAGTTAGAACAGGCATCTTTCAATGCCGTCCGAAAAGCACTGGTCGATGCTCCTACCCTGTCTTATCCAGATTTTACCACTCCGTTCATTCTGGATACAGACGCCAGCAACACCGGAATTGGAGGGGTGCTGTCGCAAATTGTCAATGGAGTGGAGCGCGTCGTCGCCTATGGCAGCAGGGTGCTGTCGCCCGCGGAGCAACGTTACTGCGTGACGCGCCGCGAATTGCTTGCTATCGTTTTTTTCATAAAGCAGTACAGGCCATACGTGTATGGCAGGCATTTCACAGTACGCTCCGACCACGCGGCGCTACAATACGCCTTGCGAGTGGACCAACCATCTGGACAGCTCTCGCGTTGGCTCGAGATCCTCCAGGACTTTGCGTTCACTGTCATTTACCGCAAGGGGATTCAACACGGGAACGCCGACGGGTTGTCGCGACTGCCAAACAATGGGCGCTGTGCTTGTTTTTTGGGTGCGGGGCGTTGTAGGCAGCCTGACGGGGTACCGCCCCCATCCCTTGCGGCCGCGGCCGGGGATGGGGTCGGGGACCACGGGGCTCCCTCCACGCAAGTTCCGCAGGATGCATTGCTGGGCCTCGGGTTGGACGACTGGGGACGTCTTCAGATGGAAGACGTCTCCCTCCTCAAATTGAGACGCCGCGCTAGGGATGCCGAGGGTCACAGGGGGCAGGGGGGCCCCGTATCATATGTCATCCGGGAAGGCGTCCTCATGCATTGGGATGGGGGGTCCCAATCCCACACATTGGTGGTGCCCACCTCCCTGCGGGGGCGACTTGTGTGGGAAACCCACAGTCGCCTCTTGCACTTGGGTGTTCAGAAAACACTAGCTAAAATCCAATTGGAATTTTTCTGGCCGGGCATGGCAAACGATGTGGCTGACCTTGTGCAAGGTTGCACAGAATGTGCACGGCGGAAACCACCTGCTAGGCCGTCCTGCCCGCCGCTCCAATTCATTAAAGTTTCCCGGGTCAATGAGATCGTCGCATTGGATATTTTGGGTCCATTTCTCGCTACTCCTCGGGGTAGTAAGTACCTTTTGGTTGGGGTCGAATATTGTACCCGATGGGCCACTCCCCAACCAGTCTGCAGCAGCCATTACGGAGGCCTTTTTCCAGGGCTACGTCCTGGACAAGGGTGCTCCCGAACGCCTGCTGACCGACCAAGGGAAAAATTTCTCTTCCACGCTGTTGCGGGATGTGTGCAACCTGCTAGGGACACACAAAATTCGCACCTCGCCATATCACCCCCAGACTGACGGTATGGTCGAGCGATTACATAGGACACTTACCTCCATGCTAAGCCACCAGGTGTCTGAGTCACAGACTGATTGGAATCTCCACATACCTGGTGTCTTGGCTGCCTATAGAATGGCGCCCCATGCTGCCACGGGGTACTCGCCATTCTATCTTATGTATGGTAGGGAGGTTTGCCCCCCAATCGACGTACAATTGCACATTAAACAGCCCGCACCTAAGGCTAAGATTGCCGACCACATCCGTGCTAATGTGCGTCGTCTCATGGATGCCCGGGAGGCTGCTCAAAATAACTCAGAAGCCCGTCAGCTTGCCAACGAGCGGTTGCGGAATCTCCGCACATCCCGCCACGTTTGGGTGGAAGGGGACCGCGCCTGGCTCCACTGCCCGCAGGTACCATTGGCTACTTCCTCAAAACTGCTTAAGCCTTGGAGAGGCCCGGTTGTTATTATTCGCGTTCTCCGCCCGCAGTGTGTCAGGATCCAGCATGGCAAGCGACGTTGGTTCGTGCACCCGTCACGTCTAAAACCTTACATTCAACCCTACACACCTCCTTCACTTCTCCGGGGCCGAGAGCGCGTACATGTCTGACGAGCCGCGCCGCGATGATGCTGCTTCTAACTCTCGGGCAGGTCCCGCTGTCCTGCCCTCAGGTGCCTTGGGAATGAAATCCGCCACGGCCGACCAAGCGGGAACAAGCCTGCCCGCGGGATCAGCGACCCAGGACACAAGCGCAACAGCGGGTCGTCGGTCCCCTCCCGCCTCCGTCGCGACCGATGGACCTGCCACTCGGACTGGCTCAAAACTCAAACGATTTTCATGACCCCTGCCCACGAACTCTCGTCCCAACGCGACGCCACTCACCTTGCCATCATGTATAGTGGGCGATTGGGGCGTGCGTTCATCCTGCATATATGTGTTTATACAGTGTTGTTCTGCATCGGTGACCACAGGAGGGGGAGAGGCGCTTTCTTCTCACTTTTTTTTCTTGATTGTCACACACTCATTCTGATGGTTAACAAATAATTTCTTGTACAATTGTTTTTTTTTTTTTGACAGCCGGGTCGGCTGGAGGCTACGTAGAGGGGGGTAATGTAGTGACATAAGAAGGGAGGGGCTGCTGTAGGCTCTGGGTTCCCAGGTGGGTCCAGACGCGTAAGCCTCTGGGCGCCAGGCACTGGGTTCCCAGGGGGTCCAGACGCTTTTAAGCCTTTGGGCGCCAGGCGTTGGGTTCCCAGGCGCTTAAGCCTTTTTGGCGCCGCCAACGGGGGGGGGGGGGGCTGTGTGTGCTCTGTGGGATGTCTGGTGGCGCACACGGCCCCACCCCTCGTCGGACCAGGCATAAAGGGAGAGCTCCATGGACGATCGGGGCCCAGTTGTAACTCAAGACCCAAGACCCACGACCAGCCATCTGAAGACCCTGGGATGCTGTGAGAGCCAGTGGTGGGACTCTGGAACTCCCGACTCTACGACCTTGTGAGGGCGAGCGTAGCCAGAGTAGAGTGTCTAGAGTATCTAGGCTGTGTAGCTAGGCTGTGTACCTAGGCTGTAACAGAGTATCAGGACTGTTGGAGTGTTGTATTGTAATAAAGAAGTTACATCTACAAGTGTTTCCGGAACCCGTTACATTTCTAAGGAAATCAGAATAGTCAATTATCCACACAAACTAAATTTTAACCCTGAAGGGCTTTAAAACATTTTGGATTGTGAAACCGATGGAAGAATGGCACTTCAATAATTTTTTCAAGACATTTAAGAATTTTAGTCCCATTAAACTGCCAGCAACTACTTTGTTAATCTAAGGGATTCATTTGAACATGTTTCATTTGTATATGTAAAAACCTGACCTTTAAATCCAGCCCCTGTGTTATCCGTTAAAGTATAGGTAAAGAAGACCGTCACAGTTATTTTATCAATCATAAATCATCTCAAAAGTGCGTAGGTGATGAAGGTCCGTTGCACCACCGAGAACCTCTACATTCAAGCGCGATGTTGAAGGCTTCCCAAAAAGTATCGTGGACGGCTGCCTGGACGGTACCATGATGAATATGGTCGAGATGTGGTCTTTGGATGATGAAAAGTAGGCAAGGTGGGCCAGTATCGTCCTCTATTCTTGTAACGTGGCCAAACAGACAGATACCTTCTTGAGCAGATGATGCTATTGATTGCAAGAAGTCCAGTCCTCGACTGGACTTAGGTGTTGCAAACAAAGTCGTTCCATCAGATGACAAGAAACTGTCACTGACAATCAGAATCTTTCTTTTTGCTGGAAGAATAGGAAGCGGTATGAAGCTCTTTTTCACGGATATCCAGTAGGGACGGGTCAGAAAGTTACAACAACGAACAAATACAAAAAACACGCGATGAGTGTAAAGTATAGTAAAGGTAAGTAAGCCACTAAAATCAATAAGAACAATCAAGTATAAAGTATAAATTGCAAAAACATATCAATTCCTGCTGATTTTCAACAATAAATGCAAGCTTGGTCAAGATAGCAAAACAACAACAGTCCCAGACCACAGAAAAACAACACACAGTAGTCCCTCAATATAATTGCACATTAAAATTGAAATATCAATACATGGGTAAGGATACAAATTCCACATCACATTGGAAAATGTGGCTGTATCCAGTACTAATCTTCGACTTCAGGATATTCTTTGACGGAAGATGTATGATGTTCAGGGAGAAAACAAGGGTTTTCAAAAACGTTTGGTGCAACGGCAAAGGCTTTGTCACCTATTCCAATTCTTGGTTTTGGGATAGTCAAAAGCAGATAATTTAACTGATTGGAGAGAAATTCAAACGTAAAAGGCAGGGAAATAAGGGTCGACTGTCAAGGTAATGGTTGACAACCATTAGAGAAGAAGGACGAGGAATGACTCAAGAAAATGGATTGAGCGAACCTTCGAGAAAGGGGGCTCGAGGGATATAAAAGGGGAAGAGATGGTTGGAGAGAAGAGTGGGTTCAAGCATCAAGAACCGAAGCCCGGGCCTAGGAATAGCATTGGGTCCAAAATAAAGGCTCTTAACAAAGCAAGGCCATGTGTCGGTGTCATTACACATGTGTGAAGTCTTCCGCTACATGTTTTAAACAAATCACATTTTCCAAGCTATGTGTACAAATGTTTCGCTGCTGTTTGCGGCAACCAACCATCAGCATAGCAACAGGCATCCCTAGCAATAGCTTCCCAAGGAAGTCATAGGTGAGCATCAAGAGAGCCAGGTGGGAGGTTGTGAATTAAAGGAATACGAAATTGATTGAGGGGGTATATCATACATTTAACCTCAACACTGCTATTTAACTTGTATGCTTATATGTGTAGGATACTGTACAAGAGAAGATTCTGGAAGGCACGCGTTGAGATGATTGAAAACAGGTAGCTGGAAGGCACTGTAAGCATTATTCAATTAAGGACACACGTGTTATAATTCAATGGGCTGCGCACTGTCCGATAGGGGCGGGGTCAAGTGAGTATATAAAGAGAGCGAGGCTACGTGGTTTAGGGGACTTGCTCAGGGACTAATCGACGACCAGAGATGGACACCATAGGGGCTGACTGTTCGAGATCGACAAAGTGGAAACCATCGTGGTTTGGCTGTTCGAGAACCTACTTAATAGGAAACCATCGGTGCTGAAGATAGCCATAGCAATTATGAGTGTGGCAGTCATTACATTCCGACTATATATACGTTAGGAGAAATAAAGCTCTACTCTCCTGAAAATATTGCAAAGGGGCTTCTTTACACTGGTGGCAGCGGTGGGATTCCGTCTACTGTATTGATAAAGAAAACCCACCGATGAGCTCTTTATAAAAAGAACCATCGACCCTAAGCACCGAGAACTGGAATACGTTGGCAGCCACGTTTCCAAGGGAAGTGTAGGCCTCACCCCAGACCGTGGAACCAGATTCGCCATAGCAAGAGATTTAGAGGCTAATTTCTAGAAGAATGGACCACCTTACCTCTGCGATTAATCGACTGCTGAGAGCGATTGTGGATAGTAGAGAGGAAGAGGGAGCAGGTGCTGCCCGGCTTGAGCAGCCAACGCCCTTGACCACATGGCGAGCCGAAGCTCTGGGGAGGCACCAACCGCCGCTTCCCCTCACAGCGCAGCGAACATGGACGCCCGAGCTAGAGCCGCTGCCACCATTGGTCACATGGCAAGCTGAAAATCAGGGGAGGTAGCAACCGCTGCTTCCCCTCGCAGAACAGCAGGCAGCAACCAATTAACCACTTCAGCCACTGATAGAAGCTGCATCACAAACCTTGACCACCTTGTCCAAACAGGAGCACACACGAAGGTTGGGTCCTATTGTAGTGACATAGAATAAGTCACTGGAGTGCGTAGTGCTGGGGACTGGAAGAGAATAGGAGTGAGGGTAGCAGCCCGTTCTACCAGTTGGACTAATGGTCGAAGCCTGTGGCCTCCTCGGGGATCCAGAAGGGTGCGTGGCCGAGGGCAGTGCCTGGCCACGCTGGGGAGGATAAAAGGCGAGCTCTGACTCACAGTAGGGGCTGCTGCCATCTGGAGTGGAACTCGTCGTACTGCTGTCATCGTGGTCTTCGCCTCTTCGAAGCTGTGGGTCTGTAGGCTGTCCTGACCCGGTATGTAGTTATCCCCTATGGTTGTAAAGGCCCGGAATAAGAGAGAGAGAGTGCTTCCTACGAGTTTCGCTGACATAGTACACTACATTTGGTGTCAGGAGTGTTAACGTGTAGGTTTGTTAAGAATTTTCTTTTATTTGTTTTATTTCGAATCCTTGTGGGGGGAAATAGACTATGTCAAAGTTTGCAAAGAGGAAGGCTCTCACCGGCATGTCCATGGGCGAAGAGGGCAACGGCGATGAGGGTTCCCGGGCAGCCCCAGCAGCCGGGACCCGAGAGGGGGGTTCCGAAGAGGTGATCCCGGCGGGCACTCAGGGCGTGCATCTTGGAGCTGCTCTCCACCTTGACGTTGCTGGCAGTTGCGTAGGGAAGAGCTGGAGGAAGGGGCTGCAGCTCAGGTGCAGCTAGAGGGCGACTCCGCCGTTTCGGTCGACGGTAGGGCAGGAATCGGGTCTGGCCGAAATTAACCTGCCACAGACAGCTCATCCGGGGGCACCTTCCCTCGTGCAGCGGCTCCCATTTATCAAGGAATTTTCGGCTTCTGGGGGTGATTGGGCGGCCTTCCAGCACTACCACTTGCGAGCTCGCAGGGTGGTCCAATGTTGAGGTACTGTGTGCTCTTCCCACTGCCCTGGATGACGATGCCTTGGAGGTGTTCTTTGCCATTATCCCATCAGACAGGGTGACGCTGCGGCAAGAATAGTCCCAGTTGGCGGCGATTTTTGACCCACCGTATGCTGTTTGCAGGGAGACCGAGATGCCAGATTTGAAGCTTTCGTGACTGCAAGGGATTCATACTCTTAGTTCTTTCGGTAAAGTCACGTAGGTAAAAAATGAAAAAAAAATTAATAAAAATAAAACAATGAAAATCACGACGTTTCGGAGGCAGCTAATCTAGCTGAGACAGTCCCACCTGATGACGGAGACTTGTGTTGCCTCCGAAACGTCGTGATTTTCATTGTTTTATTTTTATTAATTTTATTTCATTTTTTACCTACGTGACTTTACCGAAAGAACTAAGAGTATGAGACCGAGATGCCCATCGCCTTCCGCAGCGCACTAATGTTGCTGGCCCAGGCTGCGTACCCAAAGATGGAGCAGGCGGGACTGGATTCTCTGGTGCTGGATAAATTGTTGGCACTCAGGAGATGAGCGTTTTTTTGCCAGCCACGGAGGAAGACGACCTGTCCTCGATTTAGGTAGACTGGTGCAACCAGGCCCACTGTAACCTGCTACGGCGTGCCGGGGTGGTGGCCTGGCCTGGATTCCCGCTAGAAGACGGCAACCAGGAGCACGGAGAGTCTTCTCGGGTCTGCGTGTCGGGTGGTTGGAGCCCTGTGCAGGAGGGTTGGTGCGGGATGACGATGGGACAAGCGGGGGGGGGGGGGACCTTCACCTAAACCATGGAAGGGCCCCGTTACCTGCTTCAGATGTGGCCTACCGGGCCACATCTCCAGGATCTCCCGTGCTGATTTTGGGCAGCTTTTCCCGGCTTCACCGTCCTCTGTCCTACGAGCCTTCGCTCCTCTGGGGCTGAAAGCAGGTCGCGATACGTCACACAACCGGCCAATGCAGTCACCTCATGCATTTCCATTGCAGTCAATGGAGAGAGTGCATCGGTGTGTCATGGCAGGAGGAACAGGATCATCCACGGTGAGTAGATTTGTTCAGGGTGTTGAGGTGCGGGTGCTCATAGACACTGGGGGCATCCGCCATCATTGTTTCGGAGTTTATTTATAGGACTTTGCCATCGATGGTGGGTTGCCTTGGTCCTGTGGATAGTCCTTGTGTAATAAAAGACTCCGTCAGGCGATGCTGGTCTCCGTTTGTCTTTTATTCAGGTTCTTCTCCGCACCCCCACTGGTCTCCTCTCGGACCAGTGTCGTCTCGCGCGCGCCCCACGCACGCTTCCTCTCGCATGCCACGCATGCTCTCTCTCGCATTCTACGCACATTCTCGCTCTCGTGTGCCCCGCACGCTCCTCCTTTAGCTCCTCTATTCCCGCACTCCGCACACCGCTGGCCGATGGCGTGCCGAGGTCCTTCGGCCACGTGGCCGATGGCGCGGATCTTTCCTCACCACCTAACGTGGCTCAGCCTCTTAACTTCCCCGACTGCCCCAATCTCTTCCGGGCTCCCACTTATATCCATTCCCCCCACGTGACCCTGACTCCCGCCTCCCGGATCGTCAGATCTGGCCTTCCCATACTACCCCGCTGGCTCCGCCCCCATTCACCTCACCTCCCATTGGAGCCGAGGTGAACGGTGGCCCCTCCCACACGCCCCACAGACCAGGCTTCGCCCCCCACTGCCCCGGGCCGCGTGATTGGACCAGAGGCCAGCAACAACCCCATTTACGCTCGCATTACATGACCCCCCCCCCCTGATGAAAATCCAGCCGTCCCGGCTTAAATAGGATAAAATAATGCGAACGACAGCATCACAATCAGGAATCACCAGACACCACGGAGAGTATAACAACAACACACTTAACGAAAGGGAAGGGATTTGGAACGAGTGCGGGTCGCCGGCCCGTCCTTCACAAGAGGCGGCACTCTCAAAGGTCGCAGTCCCGACAGGGTTTTATGAGCGGCGGAACCGGAACCATCTGCCACTGGTGGAAGCCTGTCCGTCCCCGTTCCCCAGAGAGGTCCGTAGTCGGGGCCCCCTGCAACTGAAACCGAGGCGGGGTTGGAGGGGCAGCGGGGCCAAATGTCCCCATTGCCGTGGTAGGCCCACCTGGTGCAGGAATCCCTATGTCCGGCAGGATCACAGCCGGCCCGTCTACAGGAGGCACGACAGGCACGCTTGCAGGTTGAACAGGCAAAGTCAGTGGCGCATCGGACGTGACAGACACCGGCAAGGCAACGTTAGGAGATGACGCATCCACTCGCGGGGCCACGTAGGGTTTCAATCGGGACGTGTGAACGTACAAACGCCGCGATCCGACCCGAACGCGCGCGGACTGCGGGCTAGGGACCTCAATAAGCACAACCGGCCCCTGCCAGGGTTTGTGCAACTTAGGGGAGGTCCCCACCGGTACCTGTGGGCAGTGGAGCCAGGCCATGTCCCCCACTTGCCAGGGGGACCCACAATGAGAGCGCCGGGCGCAACGTTCGTTCCGGGCCTGGGTCCTGGCCGTAGCCAATCGGGCCGCCTCCTGCGCCTCCACCACGCGTCGAGCGGCATCACGAATATACTCGGGGAGGGGCTTAACAGGACCCCTCACCCGCGTGCCAAGTTGCACTTCCGCTGGCGGCACATTCTTGCGGCCGTACATCAAAAACAAGGGTGAGTACCCTGTTGACGCATGCGGCACCATCCGGTAAGCGGAGAGCACCCGAGGGATATGCAAATCCTAATTAGCCTGCTTCTCGCTAACCGTATGACAGAGCATGGCCGACAGGGTCCGGTTCAACCGTTCAACCATCCCATCAGTTTGTGGATGGTAGGGAGACGTCCGAACCTTCTTAGTCCCCAGTGTGTCGCACACATCCCGCAATAGGTTGGAAGAAAAATTTCGCCCTTGGTCTGTAAGCAACCTTTCCGGCGCCCCCTTGTCCATCACATATCCGAACAGAAATGCCTCCGTGATAGACGCCGCCGACTGGTCGGGCAAGGGCCAGGCCATCGGCCAGCGGGAAAGATATTCAACCCCAACCAACAAACATTTGTTCCCCCGAGCGGATGGGGGAAAGGGCCCCAGAATATCCAACGCCACCAACTCGTTAACCCGCGACACTTGTATCGACTGCACTGGGGGAACATATGGTTGCTTAGGCGGCTTCCGCCGGGCACAGTCGGAGCACGCCCCAATATGCCCGACGACATCAGTCGTCATGCCTTGCCAAAAATAATCCCGCTGTAACGTCAACAAGGTTTTCTGCACCCCGAGATGTAACAACTTCTCAGCATGCAGAATCCGAATCAACTCATATCGCAACGACGACGGCACAACAAGATGCCAGCGATCGTGCAAGCCTTCCCTCCACATCAACAAGCCATAATGGAGAGCCGCTCCCGGCGTCCCATCGGACGACGGATATCCCCTCTCCTTTGCAGCCCGACTCCGTAAGGCCCCCAGCGAATCATCGAGCAATTGCTCTCGAATCCACACGGAACGCGGCAAATTCAAAACCCCGTCGGCCGGTTCCGGACACGTGGAAGCCCCAGGCATCTCCACAGCGGACACGACAGGACGCGGGGGCTGTGGAACCCGCGTGCACCTATTCGTGCCAGAGGCACAGGCGCAGGGGGATCCCTGCGGCAATCGGGAGAGCGAGGCCGCGTTTGCGTGACGCGACCCCTTACAATATTGAATCTCAAACGAAAATTCCTGCAAAGTTTCCAACCATCGCGCCAATTGGCCAGACGGTTGATCAACTTTCAGGGAATATTGTAGAGCCGCGTGGTCCGTGCGCACAATAAATTTGCGGCCATACAAATACGGCCATAAGGAGGTGCAACGGCCTAGCGATCGTGGCAAAATTTGGAACGAACCTGCGATAATAGGAAGCGAACCCGACAAAACGACGCACGTCACCCACCGTGGCCGGAATCGGCCAGTCCTGGACGCACGCCATTTTCTCCGGGTCCGTGGCCACACCGTCAGAACTGACTATGTGGCCCAAATAACGCACGGATCATTGCAAAAGGTGACACTTCTTGGGCTTAAATTTCAAATTGGCAGAACGCACCCTAGCAAAAACAGCATCCAATCTCTGAAGATGCTCCTCAGACGTACGGCTGAACACAATAACATCATCCAAATATATCAAGCACGTGTCCCACTGCAGACCGGTCAACACGAGTTCCATCAACCTCTGGAACGTAGCAGGGGCGGTGTTCAACCCCATGGGAAGACAATTAAACTGAAACAGGCCCTGCGGCGTATTGAAATCCGTCTTTTACCTCGAGGACTCGTCCAGGGGGAGCTGCCAGAACCCCGAAGAGAGGTCAAGAGTGGAAAAAAATTTCGCCCCTAGACAAGGCGTCGAGGGAATCATCCATACGCCGCAGGGGGTAAGCATCCGCAACCGACACCTTGTTTAACATCCGAAAATCGACACAAAACCGTAAGTTACCATCCTTTTTCTTTACCAGGACCACCGGAGCACCCCACGGGCTGTTGGATGGAGAGATAATGTCAGCGGCTAGCATATCATCCACCGCGCCGCGTACATGATCCCTCTCCACCGGGCTCAACCGATGTGGATTCATCCGAATGGGAGCAGCATCCCCGGTATCAATATGGTGGGAGAGCAACGAGGTGCGTCCCAGATCGAAATCGTCTTTACTAAAGACATCAGAATATTTCTCCAACAGCGCGCGAAGCGCAGACCGCTGGTCCGTAGTCAAGGATGCATTTTCTTGGCACAACCCGGTGATCCATCGATCGTCCTGCGCCGTCGAGGCCGAAACCCTCCCTATGAGGCCCCGGTGGGCCGGATCGTCATGGGCCGTGAAGGCGGTCGTAGCATGTGCCAAAACCGTTCCGGCCGGCACGACGACATTGTCCGCGCCTCCATTCAACACTTGCAAAAACGGAGGCCGACCCGGCCGAGCAATCATTCGTGCCGCGACCAGCGCCAGGCCATCCGTAACCACGTTGGACGGTGACAACAACACCCCCGCCGCCCCCCCGACCCCAGGCACGGACTTCCGATAATGCAGTGGGATAAGCTTCTGCGAGCCAGGTGGAATGTCGACCGAAACATCGGATAGTGCCTGCATCTGACGGTCCGGAGCGGACTGTCCCCACGGCGACGGCAAAAAGAAAATCTTCTGGCCCGCCGGTAACTCAATACAATTCTGATCAACCCTTATCTGAATGGGCATCTTTGCCAGGAAATCGGTCCCCAACAAACACGGCACAGCGAGGGACCTGGAGATTAACACCATCCCCGAAACCGACACACCCCCAACCGAAATACGCGCCTCCACCTGACCAACAATGCCCATACTCCCTCCGTTCGCTGCAACACATGAATCGTAAACCGGTCATACCTGTGACGGCGGAATGAACAGGAGATGGAATATCACGTCCGAGATGATAGTTGCAGACGCGCCCGAATCTACCAAAATCCGCACGTCGACCCCCTGTATCGAACCCGGTACAGCCGACGACTCAGTAGCGGCTGCGACCACCATCCGTGCCAATTTCCGCCACTGTGTCAGCAAGCGATGCGGATCCCTTAAAGTCCCCCCGTTAGAACAGGCCCCCGGAACGCATACCGACGGTGATGCATGAGATGACAGGCCTTGCTGGGTGTCTGATGCATACCGACTTGCCTGACATGGTTGACTCTCCGGCGTTGACGTCGCGTCCTTGGCCGAGGACTCCGGCGGAAGAGGCGGGTGAGGGCGACTCCGACAGTCCCGCGCGAAGTGTCCAAGACGCCCGCAGCGGTAACACGACGAGTCGGCCCGATGCCCGGCTCCCCCCCGTCTCGACGATCCCTCAGCGGTGCGCCGGAGCGCGACTCCGCTCCCCCTCGAGGAACCCACTGGGCCGCCGCTGCAGAGAGATCGCCAGGCGCCCTCTCGTCCGGCACGAAGACGGCCTTTGACGGAGTCCACCCGGCGGCGCCTCCCTCCACGGTCGGGCTCCCAATGCAGGCGGTCACCTGTGCCCAACAGCGCAAGTTGAACTTCGCGTCGAGGCACTTGGCTGCCATCCGGGAGGTCAGCTGCTCATGGCCGCATATCGGCATCTGAATGCCCAAGTCCTTGGACAGCTCCAACATCTTACCCAGTATCAAGGGCTCCAACAAGTCGGGCTCCCTCTCTGGATACGCAGCCATGGCCAGCTCAAGCACAGCGCCCCGTAAAGCCACAGTCGATTCCTCGGGTTCCCGTTGCCTCTGGGCGAATCTGCGGTGTGGGTCGTCCGAAGGCTCGTACGCTTCTGCCATTTCGTCAAACGCCCCTTTCAGCGTCGCCTTCTTCGCGGCCTTGATGGAGCGGAAGAATTTCACAGACTTGTCATCCAGGAGCGTCGGCAAATGCGCTCCAATCTCCTCCAATTGAGAATTCTTTAATCGTCGTCAGGCGATGGCTGCGAGTCCCCGAGCTGCTGTCTTCCGATGCAGGTGTCCCCTGCGGCGGCGACAAGATGGCGTCTTCCCGCCGTGGCAGCGACAATATGGCGGCTTCCCGCCGTTCGTCCGCGACCACACCCAAGATGGCGGCGTCCTGCCGCATGTCGGAGAGGATGGGAAGCGTCGCAGAGGCCCCAATGGCGGACAGCTCGGCCCCACCCGAAGGCTCCCTGCTTGAAAGCCCGCCTCGTGGCCGATCCGGCATCGTCGCTGGCGTGACCAGGGTGGCTAAATCCAGCAGAACGGCCCGCAGCGAATCAAGCTGGACTGCCACGTGTCGCCAGCCGTCCTCGGCGCCCGTCGACGCAGACGGCCCGGCCGCCCCGACGACATCTTGTACTCCTGTCGTGTTGCTCGCCACCACTTCGCCCACGCCTTCCATGGTCGGGACCGCCACCGCCGGAGGAAGGTTTTCTTTGTCTTCTGAAGATGGTGCAGGTATATTCTTTTTCTTGAGATGTTTTGACATCTCGTTCCACTTCTAACACCAGTGTAATAAAAGACTCCGTCAGGCGATGCTGGTCTCCGTTTGTCTTTTATTCAGGTTCTTCTCCGTACCCCCACTAGCCTCCTCTCGGACCAGTGTCGTCTCGCGCGTGCCCCACGCACGCTTCCTCTCGCGTGCCACGCACGCTCTCTCTTTCTCGCGTGCTAGGCACGTTCCTCCGTTAGCTCCTCTATTCCCGCACTCCGCACACCGCTGGCCGACGGCGTGCTGAGTTCCTTCAGCCACGTGGCCGATGGCGCAGATCTTTCCTCACCACCCAACGTGGCTCAGCCTCTTAACTTCCTCGACTGCCCCAATCTCTTCCGGGCTCCCATTATATCCATTCCCCACATGACCCTGACTCCCGCCTCCCGGATCATCAGATCCAGCCTTCCCATACTACCCCGCTGGCTCCGCCCCCATTCACCTCGCCTCCCATTGGAGCCGAGGTGAACGGTGGCCCCTCCCGCATGCCCCGCTCTGCCCCGGGCCGCGTGATTGGACCAGAGGCCAGTAACAACCCTATTTACGCTCGCATTACACTTGTATGGCCAGTAATGGTGGGAGTATGGGTATTGTAGGCGAAATTGTGGCATCGATACGGATTGGAGATATTGAAAGAACGGGCCCGGTGTTAGTTTCGAGTTCATTGGTGGTGCCTTGTTTATTAGGGACTGATTTTTTGAAGAGGATGCCCCTCAGGACTTTGGTTGAATTAACGTCGGGGCATCGGTTGAGATTTTCGGAGTACCCTATGGGTTGTGTATGGCTAACGCTGTGGTTCGAGCCCTGGTGCGTGAAACTGTTAGTGTTCCCCCGGATGCAAAGACGCTCGTACCCTTGAGGTTGCGGAAGTGGCTCGACTGGAAAATTACTGAGGGAGGGGTTCTTTTGACCCCTTCAAATAGGGCAGTTTGTGGTCTTGCCTTGATAGTGAGGGGTGATCAGGAGCCCCTCCTGCAAGTGTTAAATGCTGGGCCAGGTACCGCGGTCATACAGGTGTGTACGGTGTTGGCCCACGCGACGGCTGCATGTTGTGGAGAGACTGATTATGTAACCGCTTCGGGTCGTGGCCACGGTGGAACTGGGAAGCGGTGTTGGATGATTCATGGATGGATCCGTGTGCAGGTAATCCGGATTTGTCGTGGGAGCAGAGGGGCGAGTTGCAGGAATTGCTTCGGGAATTTTTCGATGTATTTAGTAAAGGTAAATTCGATGTTGGCCGTACGTCCCTGATGTATCACCATATTGATACAGGCAGCGCCGCTCCCATTCGTCAGAATTCATTTCGGTTTAGTCCGAAGGAGAAGGACCATGTTCGTCAGGCAGTCGATGAGATGTTGGCCGCCAATATAATCTCCCCGTCAACTAGTTCGTGGGGATCTCCCATTATCCTGGTTGCACCTCAGCGAGGCTCTATTCCTCAATCTACAGGATCCGAAGACCTGACGGCCATGGAACCGCCGGCAGCGCCACCCACAGCCGGACGGGGGTGGATGGTATGACCGCCACCTGCCTTTTCCTTTTCTCCATCTTGGTCCCGGGGCCATCATCGAGTAACCCCCGGGGTCCACGGACGACTCGTTCCGGGCCCATATGAGGGGCCGGCGACAAGGACTCGTTCCAAGACGGTTCAGTTCGATTGACCGCACCTACTCGTCGGTCGGTTTCTATATATTTTGGGGCTGGATTGTTGCCTGTGTTGCGAATGTTACGTTGGTATTGTGGCGTTTATCATCCCGCAACGCGACGTATGAAGGTCAGCTGGGACGGCTGTTTTTTTTTCACGGGGGGTCGGTGATGTAGTGATATAGAATGAGTCACTGGAGCGCGTAGAGCTGGGGACTGGTAGAGAATGGGAGTGGGGGTAGCGCCCGTTCTACCAGTTGTACACGTGGGCAAAGCCCAGGGCCTTCTAGGGGATCCAGAAGGGTGCTTGGCCAAGGGCGGAGCCTAGAAACGCTGGGAAGAATAAAAGGCAAACTTCAACTCACAGTCGGGACTGCTGCCATCTTGAGTGGAACTCGTCATGCTGCCGTCATCGTGGTCTTCTCCTCATCGAAGCTGTGGGTCTGGAAGCATGTTGGCTGTCCTGACCCGGTATTTAGTTATTCCCTATGGCAATAAAGGTTATAATAAAAGAGAGAGAGTGCCCCCTACTCGTGTCTCTGAATTAGTACACTATACTATGTAGGCGTTTACGGTCTCTGGAGGTGACTGGGTGGCGTTTGTCAGAAGATTTGAAGCCGCCGTCAAATTTGAGTGCTGCCCACAGTGCTGGATGACGGAGTGCTGATGGCCTTCTACACAATTCTGGAAAATCAACACGCCATGTTAAGACAGGCTTGAGAGGGGATAGCAGAGATTTTCTGCGCTCCGTCTAGCGCAAGGCAGCGATTTTCAGCCCAGCGGAGAAGAGAGAATGAGCTGCCAATGCCATACCATAGCACCTTGTTGGCGCTCGCAATTGTGGCGTTCCCACGGACGGACGAGGCAGCTCAGGATGCGTTGGTGGTGGTTCGACTGCAAGCCCTCATCAATCAGAGAGGCCTCATTATCAATTGTATCAGAGAGCAATCGAATTTCAATGTGGTTCGCAAAGTGCCTCCAGGCACATTAAGAAGCGATAGGTGTCAAGGGCAACGGAGAGGAGAGGAGCGAGAGGACAAGCGGAGCCAATGGGAGCAGCGAAAACGGCGGCCGCCACTGGGCCTAGCATTGAGGGTGCTCTTCAGGCGACTGTAGAGAAGATAGCAGTGGTAATTCAACCATCCAAGGCACGAACAACAACAGCAGCGACCATGGCAGAACTGCGGAGGAAACCCGAAACCATGTAGAGATCTACTGCTACCGATGTGGGAGGCTGGCTCATATCGCAAGAGGATGTTGAGGGAAGTCGACCCGAGACAAGCAAGCCAGCTCTGGACAACATGGCAGGATTTCCCAAGAACGAATCAGGCTAGTCGCGACACCCAGCCAGGCCACACACACACCCCATCATCAAACGCCTCATCACCATTATCACCGGCATACCACTCAATCGCGGCGGCACACCAGGGTAATTTTTTCCAACAACCCAAACAACTTGTGAGATGGGTTGTAGCAGCAGCTACGGGGACATTGATGCGAGCAGGAGCCATAGGGGGAAATCCCGTTAGTGTGTCGGTAGACATGGAAGCATCAGTCACCGTCATTTCTGCGCTCGACTTCGATATGTTAGCAGTGGATAAACCTTGGCTAGAACCCGTTTCTATTAAATTTGTCACAAACGGCGGTAGCTTGAAAATTGTTGGGAAAGTAAAAACGGAAATCCACATAGGGGAAATGTGTTTATCGGGCCCCATATTGGTCTCTTTGGCCCTAGCAGTACCATGCTAGTTGGAAACTGATTATTTAAGTTGGCTACCCATTCAAATACTAATGGATAAGGGCTGTATTGACACGCTGTCAGGAAAACAGATATATTTTTTGCAGCCTGACACAGAGACAGGGAAGGCCACTAGAGTCACGCCCTGGTGATAAAGTTAATGTCAATACTGCTCCTAGCACAGGTGTTTGATCCCTTGCAACATCGATCACCAATAATTACCTCGGGTGCAGAATGCCAATTATAGTGTCACCATTGGGACCAAAGATCATTCGACATTCACTAATGGCAGCGAACACCATTTTTAAATAGAACCAGCGATTATATATGCAAGTTTTGAACACATTACAGCAAGCGCTAACAGTATTTGCACAGATTTACTTCACAAGTGAAATAAAAGAAGATGAAGTAGTGGTGGGGATACCGGAAGTGATGGATGCGGTAGGGTCTCCCTGGCCAGGGGAAATCGTTCATCGGAACCCTGTGTTGACTCAAGGTCAAAGAGACCGGCTTGAAAGTCTTCTTTCCGAAATCAATTATATTTTCAGTAAGGGCCCATATGATTTGGGCTGCACTGACTTGATGCAGCACAACATTGAAACCGGGAATGATCAACCCGTTAGACAGAACTAATATAGAGTGGGTCTGACAGAGAAGGAGCAGATCCATTGAGCTTTAGACGAGATGTTAAAAGCATAAATCATTTCTCCATCGACCAGCCCTTGGGGAGCACCAATAGGACTGGTGATAAACCCAGATGGCTCCATGTGCTTTTGCAACCTTCCAATGCCACATAAAGCTTGTACTGTCGGGCCTACAATAAGAGATATGTTTGATTTGTTTCTACAACGTCATTGTTTTGAGTAGGTCGTTTGAGGAACACCTGGTGAGGTTACGTCAAGTTATCTTGAAAGTGAGAGCTGCTAGACTCAAACTGAAACCCTCAGCGGGAAGGGGATATCAACAGACCCTGAGAAAACGTTTGCCGTAAAAAATTGCCCGACACCTACTTCGGTACAGGAAGTGTGACGATTACTAGAATATGTTTCCTACTATCGTAGATTTGTACCCCGGTTCACTATAGTAGCGAAACCCTTGCAAACTCTCACACCAAAAGGGACGTGATTCCAGTGGGGGGAGGAAGAAGAGTCGTCATTCCAAGCGCTTCGCTCGAGGTTGACTGATGCTCCCCCACTAGCATATCCAGATTTCTCACTACCATTCATTCTGGATACAGATACTAGTGATGTCGGTATAGGTTCTGTGTTGTCACAAAAATAAGGGAAAACAGAAGTGGTAATTGTGTACGGGGGTCACGTGCTTTCCACCACTGAACAGCGCAATTTTGTGACTCATAGATAACTTCTGGCAGTGGCAAATTTTGGCACGTTTTGGTTACCGCGCGGACCAATCATGTGGCATTGCCATTCTCGCTCAGAATGGATCAACCTTTGGGACAATTGGCGAGGTGGATTGATGTCACACACAGGATGGGTACCCATTATCAAGGTTACCATGCAAAGGCACATGCGTGTGTACAATGGGAGCAGCACAGTGGAAACTGACCAGCGACATCAATACATTTGTAGTGGCATAACGCGCAGAGTTAGCAAGGAGCGGGTGCAACTGAGGTCGCGCAGCGCTAAGCGGGGAGAAGCAGTGATTTGAGCGGGTGCATTTGAGGATGAACAGGTGCAAGCATCGAGACATGGCTTAGGCGCTGGAGAGGCGGCAGCAATTTAGGAGAGAAGCATTAATTAAGCGGGTGCATTTGGGGACAGGCAGGTGCAAGCGTTGGAACACGGGGTAGACGCCGGCGAGTTGGGATATGGAGGTGATAAGAGAGAGAGTGTGGTGCTGGAGGCGCTGTAGAGGTGCCAGCTTAATGGGGGGTAATTGAGGACCCCTAATGAGGAGGGATATATAAGGGAGTGTGCGGAGCAACACCGGGTGGTTGTTGGTTTGAGGTCAAGGGATGAAGAACACAAGAGTCGGGGAAATGACTCCTGGAACCTCGCCCTCCTCACCTCGTCCTTCCCAGCAGTGTTGGCTAATCCCCTGCTGGGGGCAGGGATAAGGGTGGAGGTGTGAGGGAAGCAGGACAGGTTAGTGGAATATGGAGTGAGAGGTTAGCGGAGTATAGAGTGAGAGCATAGTGGAGTACAGAGTGAGAGGTTGGCGGAGTATAGAGTGAGAAAGATATCGGACTATAGAGTGAGAAAAATAGTGGAGCAGGGAGTTCGGAACAAGGGTGTGTGTATGTTAGTGTAAGTGAGGAGCATCTACACTGGATGCAAGGTAAATAAAGTGACACAGGAGAAAAGCTAAGAGTGTCCGTGTGAGTACTTCGCTACATTTGGTGTGGAAGTGGTCAAGAACCTATGTCGCCGTCATGTCAAAGATAGTGGCTAAGAAAATAAACCTACCCCTCGACTTCTCCTATGACGAAAACAATGGAGACATCATTCTCGCCACGACTCTTGACAGTGCAGATCAGCCGGCGGGCGCCGGAGGACATGCTGCCGCCGACGCAAGAGGGAGAGCTTGGGGAAAGTCCGGTCCGCCCATCTGGAGAGGACGCTGTCGGCAGTTACTTACCTGTTCAACATGCTGACGATTGGCAACCCAGGCGACGACTTTGGCGGTGGCACTGGCGGAGGCGCCGACTCTTCCCGCCACTTCAACGACGGCAATCGCGCAAGAGCGCAACAGCGTCCTCTCCAGATGCCTAGTGACGTTCTGCCAACCCTTCGTTCGCGGGTGGACCGGAATTTCCCCAAGCTCTCCCTCTTGTCGGGAGCCATGGCGACAATGATTTCTTCGTCATTTTCATCATCGGTGAAGTTGACGGATAAGTTCTTGACCACTTCCACACCAAATGTAGCGAAGTACTCAGACGGACACTCTTAGTATTCTTAGGTTTTTTTGGTAAAGTCACGTAGGTAAAACATTAAAATTAATAAAAGTAAAATTAAATAAAAATCACGACGTTTCGGAGGCAACACAAGCTTCCGTCTTCAGGTGGAACCGTCACAGCCACGACAGCTGTATCAAGTAAATGAGAGATTACAAGAGCTACCACTCCGTATATATAATGGTTGGGGAGGGGGGAAGGGCCAAGTACGGCACACTTTTTTATTAATATGGTAAGGTGAGGCTTAAGAGGCTGAGCCTTTGTTATCGAGAGGTACGGTTTGTGACTAAGTCTGGCCTACATAACAATAGTGTGAAAAAAGAAACAACTAAACATGGTAAAACAAGCCTGGCTGTCTCTCAATAACCTGTAATAGTTGTCTATCAAATAAGATGGTCCAAATAAGTGTAGTTAAATGTTTTTTGCATGGTTAATCACATCTTTTCAATGATTACTCAGTTTGTAACCATCATCACGGTTGAAATTATGTCTGTGTTTGTATATTTGTATGGCTTCGTGTACAAACCTTTGATGGTAGCCAGGAGGTTTGCAGAGAACCTTGGTCTCGGAAAAGACAATTTCATGAGAGCCCACCGAGTTGTAGCAATGATCGGCAACGGCCGAAGAATCAGTTCTGCCGTGTTTCAGATCTGACTTGTGCTTGCGGACACGATCAGAAACATGACGTTTCGTTTCTCCAATGTAGCAATCACCACAACTGCAACTCAATTTGTAGACTCCATGATACTGTAAGTCAGGAACGACATCCTTCACAGATGGAATCAGATCACGGATTTTATGCACTGTACTGAATCGGACTTGGATCTTATGTTTGTTTAGAATTTTGGAGATATTTTTGGTCACGCCTGCTATGTATGGTAACGTGATAGTTTTGGTCGGAGTTTCATGTGGCTGTTTCTGTGTGGTGGGAGAAACAGCTTGGCGGATAGTGCGGTCAGAGTATCCGTTCATCCTGAGGGCCCGATGTACATGTCTTAATTCACCGGCCAGGTGGTGTTGGTCAGAAATGCCATGGGCTCTGTGGTATAGCGTTTTGATGAGAGAATTCTTTTGAGATGGGTGGTGGTGGGAATCCGGTTTCAAGTAGGAATCTGTGTGGGTGGCTTTCCTGTAGACAGAATGTCCCAAGGATCCGTCAGGCCTCCTCTCAAACAGAATATCCAAGAATGGCAGTTTACCATCTTTCTCCACTTCCATGGTGAATCTGATGGATGGGTGTCTAGAATTGATGTGGTCCAAGAAGTGGTTCAATGCTGGGAGGCCATGTGGCCAGATGACGAAAGTGTCATCCACATACCTCTTCCACAGGGAAGGACGCAGGGTGGATGTCTGGATGGCGTCTGATTCAAACTTTTCCATGAACATGTTGGCTATAACTGGTGACAAGGGGGAGCCCATAGGGGTACCCTCATTCTGTTTGTAGAAGGTGCCATTCCAGGTAAAATAAGTGTTGGTGAGGCAATGCCTAACCAGCGCAGGTTCATCAGAATTCAATCCATGTTGGACTAAGTCCTCAATTATTGTTAGGGTGTCCGGTACTGGGACTTTGGTAAACAAAGATACTACATCAAAACTGACGAGGATGTCATCAGGAGATAGTACCATGTCCTTAACCATAGAGACTAATTGGGTTGAGTTGAGTACTGCCGAAGAGGTCTTGCCTGTGAAGGGAAGCAGAGTATCTGATAGAAAACGGGCTAGTTTGTACGTAGGAGAGTTTATCGTCAACACGATGGGTCATATTAATAAAAAAAGTGTGCCGTACTTGGCCCTTCCCCCCTCCCCAACCATTATATATATGGAGTGGTAGCTCTTGTAATCTCTCATTTACTTGATACAGCTGTCGTGGCTGTGACAGTTCCACCTGAAGACGGAAGCTTGTGTTGCCTCCGAAACGTCGTGATTTTTATTTTATTTTACTTTTATTAATTTTAATGTTTTACCTACGTGACTTTACCAAACAAACCTAAGAATATGAATCCTTGCAGCCACGAAAGCTTCAAATCTGGACACTCTTAGCTTTTCTCCTGTGTCACTTTATTTACCTTGCATCCAGTGTGGATGCTCCTCACTTACACTAACATACACACACCCTTGTTCCAAACTCCATGTTCCTCTATCTTTCTCACTCTATTCTTCGATATATCTCTCATTCTATACTCCAATATCTCTCTCACTCGATACTCCACCAACCTCTTACTCTGTACTCAACTATGCTCTCACTCTATACTCCGCTAACCTCTCACTCCATACTCCACTAACCTGTCCTGCTTCCCTCACACATCCACCCTTATCCCTGCCCCCAGCAGGGGATCAGCCAACACTGCTGGGAAGGACGAGGTGAGGAGGGCGAGGTCCCAGGCGTCTTTTCCCCGACTCTGGTGTTCTTCATCCCTTGACCTCAAACCAACAACCATCCGATGTTGCTCCGCACACTCTCTTATATATCCCTCCTCATTAGGGGTCCTCAATTACCCCCATTAAGCTGGCACCTCTACGGCGCCTCCAGCACACGCTCTCTCTCTTATCACCTCCATATCCCGCCTCGCCGGCGTTTACCCCGTGTTCCAACGCTTGCACCTGCCTGTCCCCAAATGCACCTGCTTGATTAATGCTTCTCTCCCTAATTTCTGCCGCCTCTCCAGAGCCTAAGTCATGTCTCGACGCGTGCAACTCCGCGCGTTATGCCACTACACATTTATTGATGTCGCCGGTCAGTTTCCACTGTGCCGCTCCCATTGTACGCACGCATATGTCTTAACCAAAACGTGCCAAAATTTGCCACTACCAGAAGTTCTCAATGAGTCACAAAATATCACTGTTCAGTGGTGGAAAGCACGTGACCCCCGTACACAATTACCACTTCTGTTTTCCTTATTTTTGTGACAACAGAGCACCTATACCGACATCACTAGCATCTGTATCCAGAATGAATGGTAGTGAGAAATCTGGATATGCTAGTGGGGGAGCATCAGTCAACCTCGAGCGAAGCGCTTGGAATGATAACTCTTCTTCCTCCCACCACTGGAATCACATCCCTTTTGATGTGAGGGTTTGCAAGAATTTCGCTATTAAAGCGAACCGGGGTACAAATCTACGATAGTAGGAAACAAATTCTAGGAATTGTCACACTTCCTGCACCGAAGTAGGTGTCGGGCAATTTTTTTACGGTAAACTTTTCTCAGGGTCTGTTGATATCCCCTTTCCACTGAGCGTTTCAGTTTCAGTCTAGCAGCTCTCACTTTCAAGATAACTTGACGTAACCTCACCAGGTGTTCCTCAAACGACCTACTCAAAACAATGGTGTTGTATAAACAAATCAAACATATCTCTCATTGGAGGCCCGACAGTACAAGCTTCACGTGGCAGTGGAAGGTTGCCGGCTATCGTTTCTTTATTTAGTTGTCGAAATTCCATGCAAAACCGTATGGAGCCATCTGGTTTTATCACCAGTCCTACTGGTGCTCCCCAAGGGCTGGTCGATGGAGAAATGATTAATGCTTTTAACATCTCGTCTATAGCTCGATGGATCTGCTCCTTTTCTGACGGACCCAGTCTATATGAGTTCTGTCTCACGGGTTGATCATTCCCCGTTTCAATGTGGTGCTGCATCAAGTCAGTGCAGCCCAAATCAAACGGGCCCTTCCTGAAAATATAATTGATTTCGGGAAGGAGACTTTTAAGCCGGTCTCTTTGACCTTGAGTTCCGATGAACAATTTCCCCTGCCCAGGGAAACCCTACCCCATCCATAACTTCCTGTAACCCTGTCACTACTTCATCTTTTTTTTTCACTTGCGAGGTAAATCTGTGCAATTACTGTTAGCATTTTCTCTGATGTGTTGAAAACTTGCATATATAATCACTGGTTTCATTTAAAAATGATGTTCGCTGCCGTTAGTGAATGTCGACTGATCTTTGGTCCCAATGGTGATATTGTAATTGGTATTCCGCACACGAGGTAATTAGTGGCGATCGATGTTGCAAGGGAACCTGTGCTAGGAGCAGAATTGACATCAACTTTCCCACCAGGACGTGACTCTAGCGGCCTTCCCTGTCTCTGTGTCAGTCTGCAAAAAATATATCTGTCTTCCTGACAGCGTGTCAATACAGCCCTGATCCATTAGTATTTTAATGCGAAGCCAACTTAAATAATCAGTTTCCAACCAGCATGGTACTGCTAGGGCCAAAGAGACCAATATGGGGCCCGATAAACACATTTCCCCTATGTGGAATTCCGTTTTAACTTTCTCAACAAATCCCAGGCTACCGCCGTTTGTGACAAATTTAATTGAAACGGGTTCTAGGCGACGTTTATCCACTTGCAACATATAGAACATGAGCGCAGAAATTATGGTGACTGATGCTTCTGTATCCACCAACACCCTAACGGCATTTCCCCCATATTATTATGCTCTTCCAATGGCTTCCTCCTGAACTCACTGGCATTTTTGGAGAGAGTGAGGTTCATCATGCAATGGGCATTGCCTTTCTGGATCTGCTATCTTTTTCTTTGTGATGGTTGCCTGGACGATATTTGCGAATATTGTAGGAGAGACTTCAGTCTTGTGTACAGAGATTGGCATTCTCGCTGTTCCTCGTTTCGCCGTTGCTCTTTCAATTTTTGGGAGATCTGGACTGGAGATCCCCGTTGTGCTTCACATGAAACTCGGGTCATTTCTGGTCCGACCCAGGTTGTGGATAAACCTTGAGAAAAACGAGAATGGGGGGAATGCAACTTGATGCTCTGACTTGTATCTGGAACCCTTTGTTCTCCATTTCTCCTGCACGTCGAATGCCAATTTCTCTACGATGGGGTTCACTCAATGGTAGGTATTCAGGAACATGAGACCTGGTAAGTAGGGGTCAGCCTAGGCTGATTGAAGTTCCATCAGAAGATATCCAAGCTCATGTAACCTTATATTGTCTCGACCAGAGATTTTTGAAAAGTTCTGCAACTTCCTGAAGAGAGCCTTCTCAATGGTTTCTGGGCTACCATAGCACTCCTCAAGCCTCTCTCACACGGCATGCAGGCTTGAGGCAGGGTCGACCATGTTTGCCGACCAGATACTTTTTGCATACTCTGCAGATTTGTTTTTTAACCGTTTCACCAACAGGTTGAGTCATTCACTTGCTGAGATATCTGCATTCCTGATTGCGTTCCTGAAGGTAGATCTCCAGGCTCGATAGTTATCAGAGTGGTCATCAAACTTTACGAGTCCTGTGTTGATTAGTTCGCGGTGAGCCAAGTACTTAGCAAAGTCCCCTAAGCCTGCTAATCCAGGGTGTGTCCATACTGGCGCTTGTGAGGTGCTATTATTGGCTGTATTGCATTGCATACCATCATTCGCGATGGCGTTGCATTATGGGTCCAAAAGGTTTTCATCACGTTAGTTTGATCTCTTTATGTGACTGTATGTAATGTGGGTCTGACTTAATGCATCCTTGTCTGACCCCACGTGTAAGATGCTGAGTTGGTGATTACCTGCCAGGGCAGGGTATGCATTTTCACCATTCCCGTGGACATCATTCATGTTCACTCGGCATGGAGGTGGTGATGCCTCAACATCAGCCTTTTGCTAAGTTTCGGTTGGTGGTAAAGCATTGGTGCGTTGTTCAGACCAGTCCAAACATTTTTTTCTGGTAAGTTGATCACGGTCCTTGACAGGTATCTGAGTGCCAAACTCACGCCAATTATCTTCCTTATCAAGATTGGCTGCTGATTTGAGCACATCTGCCTGGGCCTTTGCAGCAGCTGCTTCTTTTTTAAATCCTTTATATTAAGTTCGCTTGCTTGCTTGCGTGCTTGCTTGCTTACGACCGTGTAAATCTTTCGGTCGTTTTTTAACCCACTTCCCATGATCCAATCGAGTTGACATTTTCCACACATACTCGTTGTGCGTGACAATTAATGTTCGTGAAATTTTTTTTCCAAAATTTTACACTTTATAGAACAAAAATATTATATTTAATTACCTAATTGTTTAATACTGCAGACAATCATCTGACCCATAAGTGGCAGCCATCTCAAGCCAGAGGACGAGAGGACTCTCGCCGCCACGCATATAAAGGATTTAGAGTGAAAAACTTTGTTTTTACGGGTTATGCTTATTGAGTTGTAGGGTGCTTATCTAGCATCCAGCTCTGCTTTCTTCCGTGTGGCAGTAGCCACCAATGTACTCTTGGTTTTTTCATGAATGCGGGCCTTTTCAATTATCATGGCTTCCTCTTTAGCCATGCAGGAGATACGGGCTGTTTGCTGCTTCTGCTGCTGCACATGCCTGAGCTGCTGCCATCCTGGCAGATGATAACTGTGAGTGTGCTGAGCCTTTAGATTTTGAGATGGACTTGAATAAGACAGAGTGCTGAGATCGTCTCTCTCTTAAGCCCTCCACACGGTCCATTGTGTCTTGTTTCACTGCCTTCACATTATCATCGAGCAGTTCAAAGAAGTGCTCTTGAATGCGCACTCCCTCGATGCCCTCGTCTGTCTTCACCTTCTTCAGGTGGGAGATGTATTTATTTGCCAGCAGCTTGTAGCTTGAACTGCCGACCTTCACTCGAGTATGGCCCGCTGAATTGAGGCCACTGTGTCTGAGGCGTTGTGAACGTCAGTTATACCCGCTTCAACCTGGTCTCATGCCCTTTGTATCCTGGCATCAAAGTCTTGCTTCTCAGCATCATAGCTTTCCAAGGCCCGTTGTGTCAGCCTGACTTTTCTTTGGAGCCTTGAACTCCCTTTGTTCTCTTGAGGCAGGATTGGAGGTCCTGGATTGGTTAAATCACTTGTTTCAGCATCTCTCCCTCCTGAATTGTGACTTTCCATGCTGCGATGCTTAGAACACACGTTTAATGTAGACTCACTGCAGAGCTGGCTGCTTGAGAGCTCCAAGCCTGAGGAGCTGGCTGGTTGAGAGCTCCAAGAAGAATGTATTTTTACTGTCGCGGCCTCGCTGTGCGCTGCGTTGCACCAAGTAGTTTACCTGGCATTCAATACATTTTCAGTGCCAGGGTGAACATCCGACTCCAACGTATTTAATGAATAGAGCGACGTAAAACTTACGGAAAAACACAGCACAAAATAAAGCATCTGTTAATACTTACAATATGAATACAATGAATGAACACTGCAGCATCATAGCATTGTCTTAGATAACATGAATCTCAACAATAGGTCCTGGATGGACCAGGCACCTACATTATCACTGCATAACTATACAGCAAGAGAATAAGCGACTGTTTTAAATAAGGTCACTTTGTGTAATCATCATACTGCAGCCTAAATGTACAGTGCTGCATATAACACTGAACTGTGGATGAGATACTTCTTCATCCTTGCTCTCAAGATTGCATTAAAGTTACATGGGCACAATTCTGGCACGACTTATCCAACTAAAAATAACATTCACGATAATGCAAGTGGCAAGCTTCGTTGTTAACTAGGCCTCATATTTATCATAACAATTTACAGCATTATAAAGGCATTTACAGCATTATAATGGCAATCCTAACATTATAACAGCATTCCCAGTATTATAAATATACAAACGACCTTACAGACCATGCTTCTTAAAGCCCCACAATGAACAAATGCACCTGTCTTCACTGAATCTAACTCAGCGGTCTGAGACTGCAAGTTGTTCCTGAGCCCAGAAGTCTTGACTGAGAATGTAAGCTGCTCCGACATGAGGCCCGGAATAATTTCCAGAGTCAAGACCCAATTGTGCGGTTGGGTGACTTTTTGGGGGAGTTGCGAGTGGGTTGGATATTGTGATTGTTAAGTTGTGTTTTGTTTTGTTCACGTTTTATTGGTAAAAGTCGGTTCTTCATTTCGGTTGACCTGTGCTGAGGAATGGCGCACTAAGAGTGATGTGGTGTAGTCTACAATTCCGACGTTGTGCAGTGCCTTGTTGGAGTACAGTTTGGTGTAGTTGGAGTTGAGGGTGTAGTTTAGTGGTGTAATTATCAAGTCAATTGGTCTGGTGAGTATGTATTAACGATGATACTAGTGGCAAGTGAGTGGTGGGTGATGTCTACTGAATTCAAGAGTTTAGAGTGTCTAAATGTCAGCAGAGTAATGTGGTGTCTACCAAGTAGTTGGGTGTCAGTTGTATATGGTGAGGGTCAAGTGGATGACTGGTGAATGGTGTCATGGGGGTATTGGGGGTGTTTCGTGAGCGTTAGATGTCAGGTGAGCATCCCGCACCTCCGATTAGCACAGTTACCTATGTACGATGTAAATGCGCACTGATCTTGCATACTAAGTTTTACTCTTTTAAGTTTGTTGCAAGCTGACTCAGACTCAAGGATGGATCCAGAACATATGCAAGTAACCGGTCTTCGGACCAAAGACCCCAAAACAGCACAATGTGTGTGCGTGGGTACAGTAGATCACCACGAGTTGTGAATTGTAGAGTGCATCGTCTGGGGTCCATTGAGGCGAGTATACATTGCTCAGTGAGATAAGACAGAGCGGATTGGTGCAGCATCTTGTAAAATAGTAAGCAAAGTTTATTTTTGTTTATCAATCCTATATTTAATAGCCAATCTAAGTCGTCTCATATCGAGGTCATTATCATTTTTCCGCGTCCGAACTATCAGGTGAGCCGTAGAATTGAACACTGGCCGGAGCGGACATAGATGCGAGGTGCTAGAACAGCAAAAGATGCTGTTGCAGTCGTCCATGCGACTGATGATGAATGCATGGAGAAGCATCCTCGTTATCTCTTTAATCAATGCACGATGGATGGTGCACAATTGTCGAAGCTGATAGAATCATTGTCCAGTGAAAAGCCTGATGTGAGCAGCGAACATCAGGTGAGTAGTGTCCGGTGGGTGAGAGTGCCCACCGGAGGAGAGATGGAGTCAATAGCAGAGAATAGTTGAGAGAAGAGGACTGAGCCGATGGAGAATATAAGGCATCTGTAAGACAGGCTGCCCTCTAATTTAAAACATAACTATTATTTCGATTTAAGGCTTTCGTGACTGCAGGGATTCATTTTCTTGGTTCTTTTGGTAAAGTCACGACGTGACTTTACCACGACGTGACTTTACCGAATAACCTTCAAGGTTGCCAGGATAAAAACCCATGTGGAGAGGTTTGGTGGTGAGTATTATTTCACTGTGTACGTGGGTGTTTGTGGGATGACGGGCAGCCATCATCCCGCTGCTCTGGGCTTGTCGCCCTGTTACCGCACACCTTGCTGGAATCAGAAGGGCTCCCCATTCTGTTATACGAGCCTCACTTCCGCCACCATAGATGCTGTGTCGTTGCAGCCCGGCCGGCCGTGCTATATGTTATAGTAACAAAGAGTGCTGTAACGAATTAGCGTTCGATGGGGTCGCGTTTAGCGAGATCTGCCTGGTATAACATGCAGGTAGATCTCGCTAAGCGCGACCCCGTACAGCGCTAATTTGTCAAAGCGCTCTGTCCTGGAGATTTTTTTACAAAAATGAAGAAATTCTAAAAATCCTTACGAGTCAAAACGCGTAGGAAATGTGTCAGTTGATATGGACGCCTAAATGGCAAATCATTCACGTTCAAGTGACTTTGTTAGGGGCCAGCACCGGGCTGGCAATTAAATGTCGGGGGCGAGTTATGGGCAAGAGTGTCGCGGTGCGGAAAGAGGAATGGAGATGGAGGGTTAAATTGAGGTGAAATCGAAAAATCAAGAGTGTACACACAAACACAAAAATGGGGAGTGACTCAGTATCCTGTAGCATAATATCAAGGGTGGAAATCATGTATATTTAGTTAAAGAGGGAGGGGTTGATCATTTCAGACACAGAAATGCAACTCCCATTAACTTTATTGTCGAACGTGGTTTTTCCCAATATGGCATTTTCCAAGAACTTTACCCCTGCGTTAGACGATGTCTGCCTGTATGATTATACTCGGTGTTAAGCTAATCTTGAAGTTGAAATTTTGAAGTTTTGTTCACGTTACGATTAGAGTTTAATTGCAGTGATATGACAGAGTTCATTACATATAACATACTCCATGGGTTTCCAAACTCTAGTCCAATCATGACGATGTCATCCTCTTTAAAAAAAAACTTCAGATGTGCATGTGAAGCAATTCATAAATGAATTAAGAATATTCATGAGTATAAATTTAGAATTGCAATTGGGAAGGTCGACTAGCTTGTTGGAATATTGGCTTTGTTACTGTTGTAAAGAAATCTGTGGTTTATATTGTATGATATGTTTAGATTAAATCTCCTATTTTTTTAACTCGTATTCCTTTAACTGCCTACAAATGGAATACGCGATCTAACCCAAAAAAACCTATATTATGGATAATATTGGTCGCGAAAGCCTACGTGTTAAACTAAAACAAGTCAAGGATGAAATAAATAAAACTTTTTGGGAAAAAATATTGGTCAACAATGTTATTAATGATACAACATGTCATCAACAAATTGATTCGTACAATATCCAAGGTCTTCACAATCACGAATTCGATCCGACCAATTGAAAGCAATTACTGAATCGTTGCCCATCGGTGTGTCTAGTTGGCAGCCATGGTCTGGTCCATCCAGCTTCGCAAGGCGGTGACGCGCGCATACACGGTCGGCATGCTGGTGAAGCACGAGCTGCTGCCCCACGACACGATCCCCACGAGGTTCCACACGCCGTTCTTCTCGCACACCAGGGGGCCGCCAGAGTCGCCCTGGAGAGAAGACACGCAAGGTGCATAGCCACAAGCATATCAGAATGAGCTTCGATATCGAGACAGAATAAAGTAAAATATAACCGTCCGACCCATCTTTCATGACAATTGACTTGTTTTGAGATACACTTAACTTATATGGTGGTGCAGGTCTGCAATCATTACACATTTTTTTAAATAATGTATGTGCATTGTGCATGGTAATAATGAGCTGTCATCAATTTACATTAGATGATGAAAAAAATATATATTGCCACTTAAAATTAAGTATTGAGGTATATATCAAAGTTCAATCCTATTAAATTGTCAACTACTTTCATCAATGGTTTACTTTCAAACATGTTACATTTTTGCAAGATAGTCCCATAAACCCCACCATCCCTCATACCTCCAATGATGATGGCCTACCTTCTGGTGTAGGCATTAAAACGCTGACTTCAGATACCACTTTAGCTACGTAATGGGAGGGCGTTAACGTTTACCATGCAGGAGCTGGCTCCAGCACCACCAGCGCAGATCATGACACTGGTGATGACGTTCACGGTGCCCCACTTCTGCTGGCAGGTGGGGGTAGGCACAATGGGCAGAGCGGTCTGCTGCAGGATGGGAGGCGTGTTGAAGGCTGTGAACGCACACATAGAAGAATGCCAAATAACATAATAACGGTTAGATCATCTCTTTAATAGTATTTCTTAATAACTATTTGGCACGAATTACTGTCAAAGTTGTATAGGCCTACGAGCTGTAGGAAGTCTGAATGAATACCCTGCACAAAGTAAATTGTGTTAATTATTGGTCTTTGATTCTCACCGGAAGAGTGGACCTTGCCCCAGCCGGAGGTGACACACATCATGTTATCAACGAAGACATCCGAGGCGGCGGGTAGGCAGACGGGAGAGACACGGTCCACGATCTGAGCGGGCTGAGCCAGCTTCAGCAACATTATGTCGTTGTTGATGTTGTAGGAGTCCCACTGCTGGTGAGTGATGGCCTGTGTGTGCAAACAGAACGAGATGTTTTAATACCTTAAACTCGCTACAGTTGTTAAATTCAGGGTACTTGATCAACACAATTGGTATCAGTTGAACTTCATCCATTTCAATGTCTAGGAAGTTGCAGGGAATGTTCATGAGGTCAATTCATGGCTCGCGAGTTTACCTTAGAGACGACAAGAGACTGGATGTTCTCGGCGTTGGAGTTCCTGTCGTGCTCGCCCAGGACGACGCGGTCACGGGACGGGCTGCGGACGCATTTAAGAAAACCGAACATTTACTGATTGATAGAGATATTCTTCCTCGTTTTAAAGTCGTTAACAATGAGCGGTGCTATGCTGGTGCAGTGACTCCTGCATGCGCTTACTTGAACTCGCAGTGGGCAGCCGTCACCACCCACGAGGGGTCAATGAGGGAGCCACCGCAATAGTGCCATGTGGTGGAATCCTGTAGTGGCAAGACGCGACAGAATTGGTGTCGTGTCGCACTCTGGGACACGCGTAGCACACCTCACATACCAAACAGCAGTTCGTACAGGCCGACTTTCACTTGTGTCGTGGACACCGCGATACGGTTCATGTCAATGTGGACTCATGATATACTAACATTGAGCACTCACCTGCAGGGACACCTGCCAGGGCCAGGAGCCCGACACCGCATCCTCGCCATTGACGATGCGAGAGTAGCCGGTGATGACCGGCTTGATGGCCGGGACACCGCACCCTGTGATGTGTAAAGAACACGGTGATTGGTGGTTAACATTAGAGAATGCTCCTTGCATGAATTTCCTACAAAGTTAGCACTTTAAATAGTGAAGGTAATAGACAGAGTGTGGAGGAGCTCGGTAAAGCAACGGCTTGGTGGGGCATTTCATCCGGCAGTGGATAGATTATGGCAGATGATTATTACAGGGTCTCCATGTATACAAAATTACATAATTATACTTAGTACTGTTAGCAAGGTGGATAAAAACTACAGTGTACACAGACTTGATGGTTAAAAAATTTTAACTTTTAAGATTCATCCTCCTCTTTAAATGAATGCATCAAGTGCGCAGTGTTATTTGCTGAAAGTTGGGAAACTAAAGACAGGATGGTATTTCCCAGCGCACGAAGGAAGCTTTAATTAAAATTAATTGTCATAAGCGTTAAATGTTACAAATGATAAACGTAGTATGCATGCATTTTAGCATGTACTAGTTATACTTTTGCAACTGCATGCTGTACGTGGGCCTTCTAAGTATTAAGATAACTGCATTATGTTAAACTACTGATATTGAGGACTGCAATGCCATACACAATAGGTATTCCTTATTTGTAATATGTAAAATCTTACCTATAAACGTAATTTTTTTTTCTGTTTGTCTGTGTGTCTGTCTGTGTGTCTGTCTGTGTGTCTGTCTGTGTGTCTGTCTGTGTGTGGACACAATTTGTGAAGGATTTGGCTCGCGAACCATGGGGTTTATATTTTTAAAAAGTAGCCAGGTACCAGCGCTATTCTGATGTTGCATCTGTCAACTTTAAAGTAGTTTACTTAACCATGTAGTACTATTTATTATTATTTATTTCCTTACGCCGATGAACGCCCGCCAAAGCATGCATTTTCGCATGCGCAACAAAACTGACCAGGGGTTGTTCCTATAAAAGCATACGCCTTCGTTGGGATAGGGGGAAAATCTTTATTTTGCGTTAAAAATGCCAAAAAATACACACAACGCTGAGGTAAATTCTTCAAAGTGTCATGTCCTCTTCTCTCGCCCCTTCACCCCAATGTGTGCACTTACTACTATAGGGTCGGTAGATACTAATATTATAGCGTTTAGATAGTATTTTTGTAGAGCGGGCCGGTGGATGGTGGGGGAGGGCGAGGGTAGCGGCCCAGCCCCAGCCTGCCAAGGTGCCACCTCGGCCGGCTGGGCAATCTAGGCGAGGCCAGGGGCTCTGCACGGGACTAGGCCTCACGACGTCACTCTGTCAAGTTAGTAGTTTGTACTATCGAGTCGATAGATACTGCTATAAAGTCAGCATGTACTACCACAGTCATTATGCGCAGCTGCAATCATAGCAGGTACCACCACAGTCAGTATGCACTTCTGTAGTGAAAGCAGGTACCACCACAATCAGTATGCACCACTTTAGTTGAAAGCAGGAACCACTAACGTCAGTATGCACTGCTGTAGTCATAGCAGGTTTCACCACAGTCAATATTAACAGCTGCAGTGATAGCAGGTACCAACACAGTCGGTATGCACTGCTGTAGTGATAGTAGATAGTGCTATCGAGTCAGTAGATACTACTACAGTCAGTGGCTACTGCTATAGAGTCAGTAGATACTAATTTAGAATCGGTAGATACTGCTATAGAGTTAGTAGTTACTACTATAGTCAGTGGATACTACTATAGTGTCAGCAGATACTACTATAGAGTTAGTAGTTACTATTAGAGAGTCGGTAGATACTACTGTAGGGCCAGTAGATACTACTTCGGTCAGTAGTTACATCAGTCAGTAAATACTACTAAACAGTCAGTAGATACTACTGTACAGTCAGTAGATACAACTACAGAGTCAATAGATACTACTTACTCTGTTGTATGTAGGGTGTGTAGGTATATATACCTACGCGGGGGTAAAAATATTTTTCGAGGGGGGAAGTCGACAATTTTCGGAAATCTGAAATATCAACTATTTACCCCCCACTTTCTATGACTTTTTCGACTTCTGCAAGACTCTTATAATTTTGTTGGTGGAGAAATGGACAAACGGCCCACAGAGCTTCCAAAATAGCTGAGTATCTGTGTACGTATATGTAATGTTTTAGAGAAGTTTTTAAATATATTTATCGCCAGGGCAACGCCGGGTACTTCCCGCTAGCTAAACTATAAAAACTATAAACTCTATATTTTACCAGGTAAGGTTCACTGAGCTGTTAGTTCTTTTTCAGAAATCAGCTGGACACGAATGATAGCTCAACGAAGTCGCTTATCACGTGGAAATTTATAGCAGCCAAATACTCAAAATGTTTCTAATGTGGAGCGACCTGGACAAAAATCCACACTACCATGGGGAGAGAAAGAGAAAACACCCAGACTCCAAATATAAACCAGGCGTCAGGGTCAGGATCGAAATCTCGATCGAATGTATACCAGGCAAGGGAGATAACATCTCACCACCATTGAGACATTTAGTTTGAGACACCTCGAAAGAAGAGTGTCAATGTATGTTTACATTGTATTCTTTTACATTACCCCTGTTAAGAAAGCATCTACACAAAGCATCTGATTTAATTGCACTGGCAGTAGGTTCTGCCAGTTCTGAATAATAGGTTGCCTGCATGATGAGCCTTTTGAAGATAGAAAGCTAAATATGTACATATTCCCTCTCTGTCATGTCAATTGGGAGATTTATCAAAGCATTTGATACGTCAGTACACCATATTCATTTCATTCTAAAATATTGACAGGAAATTACCCATGGTTGTCAACTAAATACCTGACCATGGTATACAATTCATGATTATTCTCTCACATTAGAATTGCCTGAATATATGCTAGTTCTTATGAAGTCTTAACAAATACAATTGAAGTTTTCAAGTGTATATGTCCACTTCTTACCACGCTGCGCGCGACTCCCATTTCACTTTGTGAGTGTTTGAGTTCAACAGGTATGTGACGGCAGTAGAAACCTCACCGAAGGCGGCGCCGATGAAGGCGAAGCAGGAGACGAGCCAGAAGAGAGACATTGCTACTTTCGTAGACGGTGCTGGATCTCTGATGTTGGGAAGCCCTTTTATACAGAAAATCTGCCGCTTGGCAGCGAGTTTAAACCTTTATTTCGAATTATAGCGATTGGCCTTGCTCTTGGATGAGCAGTGAAGTACTGGTGCCACATGCCACTAATCCATATCTTCCCATGAACAAAAAATATTGTAAAAGCCAGCTGAAAAAAACACACGTAAGGATATGGAGCAACACATTTTCTTTCACACCCTTTGGTTAAAACATGCCATTTTGGAAGTTGGTGTTCAATGAAGATCAAACTCAGGAGTTTAAGACAGTTGTTTTGTGAAGTCCAGAATTTATATTAATGGGAACAGATGAATAAAAATTGAGGAATAATGTATTTAATATAACAAATGTTTACTTTATCACCAGTAATGAAACTGAATCGTACAATTAAAATCATTTTTAAATCCTTTATATTAAGTTCGCGTGCTTGCTTGCTTGCTTAGGACCGTGCAAATCTTTCGGTCGTTTTTTAACCCACTTCCCGTGATCCAATCGAGCTGACATTTTCCACACAGACTCGTTGTGCCAGACAATTATTGTTCGTGAAAAAAAATTCCCAAAATGTTACACTTTTTAGGCAAAAAAAAATGTATTTTACATATATTCAAATAGAACGCATTCATGGCTTTGGCTGAACGTCAGAGTGTAAGAGCCCAGAGCGTAATCCCCTCCACAGGCCGTGGCGGAGTAGCGCAGTTGATAGCGCCCTCGCTTTCCATGCCAAAGGTCGCGGGATCGATCCCCGCGTCCTCCACAGGCGAATATATTTTTTAATCCTTTATATTAAGTTCGCTGCCACGCATATAAAGGATTTATAGTGAAAAACGTTGTTTTTACGGGTTATACTTATTAAGACGTATAGCTCATCATCATTTGTGGGTTTTTATACACGCAGCTAGTGACCCGAGTTATATTTCCAGTTATTGCTGCTATAAGTAGTGAGTGACAACTGAATCCACCCTGTCCATCCGCTGAACCATGCAGTCTTGCCACCACGCCACTCTGCCTGGCTCAAGATTGAGAATTGGTGTACTTATGCAATTTGAACTTATATGCTTGATTTAGTGATTTCTACTTTGCACACATATCGTGTTTTGTATTGTTTGTTGAAACTTTCTGCCCCCCCCCCCCCCCGCCTACTGAACATCTGGGAAAAAAGAGTCTCATGGCTCATAGGATTTCTCCAGGATAAGTAATTGTTTGGATTCTCAATCACCATCAGAACACCAATTATCAACATTTCAAAACCATGTATTATTACACCTCATCAACAATGCCTTACACGCATGGCTTATAATGTGTTATATTCACTAACACATTAAAAACCTTAGATTAAAATATTTCATGAATCCCATTTTAAACGTTTAAATGAAGTGTTGTAAACGTTAAATATTCACAGTGTTGTCAGCACTCGTCAAACATACGTGTATCGACCAAAAACGTCACCTTGTGAAAGCATACACACCTATGGCTATTGATGAAGTGATAAGACAACAGCTTTGTAATCTAAATATGGATGTGCAGTGGTTATGTAATTGGGATGAACATCTAGAACAAGTAGGAGTGCATACGTTCCAAATTAATTTCAAAATATGACAATAATGCAAATCACGTAATTCAACCAGGAAAGTCTCACACTTTTTTGCAGGAAGGTTCTGCATTGAGATCTTATTCGATTCTATTTAAGAGTGTATTGCATTTGTAATAAAAGGACTCGAACACTTCTCTCTGTCTTCGTGTCTTTATTCAGGTTCACGTCTTTACCCACACGGCACTCTGTTATAACTCCTGTATTTGTAGCCCCCGGCTATTCACTGCTATTATAGCTTCCTCTCCCCTCTGACTCTCTGCTTCATCTACTGTAACCTCCTCCCTGCAGACTCGCTGCTACCCCTATGCAGACTCCCGCTGCTACCCCTATGTGCAGACCCTCTGGCTGTCACTGTATGCAGACCCGCTGCCCACCCTCTCTGTGCAGCCCCGCTGCTGACTGCAGCCTCCTCGCTGCTTCGGGTCGGTCACCGCTGGCCAACGGTGCCGATCCTCGCTCCCCCCGTGTTCGTGGCGATCTCGCCACACCCCGCTTCGCCCTTCGTGGCCTTCCTCTGTTCCTGGTTCCCCGTCACTCCCCTTGCTCTTCCGGTTCCCCTCCTTCTATACTCAACCCCTCTGCCCCCCACGTGACCTAACTCCTCCCCCCCTGACGGCGCCTCAGAAGGGCCGTTTACAACCGCATTACATCACCCTCCCCCCTAAACAAAATCCAGCCGACCTCGGCTGAATTGCAACCTGAAAAGCAATGCGGGTGTAAAGGGCCAACACGCAAAAAGACACGAAGCATTGAAGAACATTATAACAATAACACAACACAACACAATCTAACGAAACGTGAGGGATTTCGAGCGAGTACGGGTAGCCGGGCCGTCCCGGACGGTCGGCGGCCCACCCGCCGAGCGGGAACGTGGAAGGGTTTTAGGGGCGACGGGCGCAAGTTCTTCCGTCGCCATTGGAGGCCCGCCACTGTCCCGCTCGCGTCCAGAAACATCCCGTACTCGCGTCCGCGGAGGGATAGGAAGAGCTGCAGGTCCCGTGGGTTCTGCGGCTCCGGTCGGCGTCCCACAAGCGGAAGGTCCTCCTCCCTGCGCTGTCACGGCCGGATTGTCTGTGCCGGAGGGTCTTTCTTTGGGACGTCCGCGATCGAGGCCTCCTGCTGGGGCGGCCCCGGAACCCGGGCCCAGCAGTCCCTGGCATAGTGGCCCCGACGGCCGCAGCGGAAACAGTCGACGTCGGGTCGGCGCGCAGCAGGCACCCCGTCCCGACGTGGCCGCGCCAGCGGCGGAGCCCGCAGCCCCGGCCCGCTTCGAGCCGGCCACGGAGTGGAGGCGGCCGACAGCTCCTTTGGGCCGGTCGCATCCGGCACGTACACGGCCTTTGTAGGGTCCCACCCTACGGCCCCCCCATCGACGACAGGACCGCCCGTCCACGCCGTGACTTGTTTCCAGCGGCGGAGATTGAACTGGGCGTCCAAACACTTGGCCGCGGTCCGGGACGTGAGTTTCTCGTGACCGCACGCCGGCATAGGAATGCCCAGATCCCGGGATAACTCCAACATCTTCCCCAAGATGAGAGGTTCCAGCAGGTCAGGCTCCGTCTCCGGGTAAGCGGCCATCGCGAGTTCCAGCACGGCGCCCCTGTACGCTACAGGCGACTCCTCCGGTGCGCGTTGCCGCTGCACGAAGCGGCGATGGGCGTCATCCGGTGGCTCGTACGCGTCCGCCATTTCGTCGAACACTCCACGCAATGTTTTCTTCTTCGCAGCTTTTATAGAGCGAAAAAAAACGAACAGACTCATCGTCAAGGAGAGTCGGAAGCACCTCCAGCGCCTCGGCGTCCGTCCACCTTGCCGTTCGTACCGCCGCCAAAAATCGACAAGCGAACGCACTCCAATCGCCCCCGATGGAGAACTCCTTAACAGTTGTAAGGTGACGACTGCGGCTCCTTGGCCTGCTTCCGTCCGTCACCGACTCTTCCGGCGGCAAGTTCAGCAAGGCGTCGCAACGCGGTGTCGCCAAGATGGCGGACGATCCTCGTGGCGGCCCCAAAATGGCGGCTTCCCGCCTTCCGTGGTGCGCCACGCCCAAGATGGCGTCTTCACGCCGCGTGGCCGATGGCGGCGCCATCGAAGACGACCCGGGCTCCTGCCGATCACCACCATCACCTTCCAACGCCGCCCTTGGCGTGACAAGGTCACACAACTCCGTGATGACGGTTTTTAGGGTCGCCAGTTGCTCCGCCATCCGGGTCCATCTTAAATCTTCGTCCTTCAACGCAGATGGGTCGGACACAGCGGCAACCTCCTCCACACCCGGGCCCTCACGGATCTCTCCCTCCGCCGAAGTGAAGCCGACCTCAGGAGGAAGATCGTCGTCGTCCGATGATGAAGCCGACGCCGGAGATGGGATATTCTTCTTCCTCAGTTGTTTCGCCATGCCGTTTCACTTCTGACTCCAGTGTAATAAAAGGACTCGAACACTTCTCTCTGTCTTCGTGTCTTTATTCAGGTTCACGTCTTTACCCACACGGCACTCTGTTATAACTCCTGTATTTGTAGCCCCCGGCTATTCACTGCTATTATAGCTTCCTCTCCCCTCTGACTCTCTGCTTCATCTACTGTAACCTCCTCCCTGCAGACTCGCTGCTACCCCTATGCAGACTCCCGCTGCTACCCCTATGTGCAGACCCTCTGGCTGTCACTGTATGCAGACCCGCTGCCCACCCTCTCTGTGCAGCCCCGCTGCTGACTGCAGCCTCCTCGCTGCTTCGGGTCGGTCACCGCTGGCCAACGGTGCCGATCCTCGCTCCCCCCGTGTTCGTGGCGATCTCGCCACACCCCGCTTCGCCCTTCGTGGCCTTCCTCTGTTCCTGGTTCCCCGTCACTCCCCTTGCTCTTCCGGTTCCCCTCCTTCTATACTCAACCCCTCTGCCCCCCACGTGACCTAACTCCTCCCCCCCTGACGGCGCCTCAGAAGGGCCGTTTACAACCGCATTACACATTTAAGGAAATCAGAATAGTCAATTATCCACACAAACTAAATTACAACCCTGAAGGACTTTAAAACATTTTGGATTGTAAAACCGAAGAAGAATGGCACTTCAATAATTTTTTCAAGACATTTACGAATTTTAGTCCCATTTAACTACCAGCAACTACTTTGTTAATCTAAGGGATTCATTTGAACATGTTTCATTTGTATATGTAAAAACCTGACCTTTAAATCCAGCCCCTGTGCTATCCGTTAGAGTATAGGTAAAGAAGACCGTCACAGTTATTTTATCACTCATAATCATCTCAAAAGTGTGTAGGTGATGAAGGTCCGTTGCACCACCGAGAACCTCTACATTCAAGCGCGATGTTGAAGGCTTCCCAAAAAGTATCGTAGACAGCGCCATGATGAATATGGTCGAGATCTGGTCTGTGGATGATTAAAAGTAGGCAAGGTGGGCCAGGGTCGTCCTCTATTCTTGTAACGTGGCCAAACAGACAGATACCTTTTTGAGCAGATGATGCTATTGATTGCAGGAAGGCCAGTCCTAGACTGGACTTAGGTGTTGCAAACAAAGTCGTACCATCAGATGACAAGAAACTGTCACTGACAATCAGAATCTTTATTTTTACTGGAAGAATAGGAAGCGGTATGAAGCTCTTTTTCACGGATATCCAGTGGGGACGGGTCAGAAAGTTACAACAACGAACAATACAAAAAACACGCTATGAGTGTAAAGAATAGTAAAGGGAAGCAAGTCACTAAAATCAATAAGAACAATGAAGTATAAAGTATAAATTACAAAAACATATACATTCCTGCCGATTTTCAACAAAAAATGCAAGCTTGGGCAAGATAGCAAAACAACAACAGTCCCAGACCACAGAAAAACAACACAGTAGGTCCCTCAATATAATTGCACATTAAAATTGAACTATCGATACATGGGTAAGGATAAAAATTCCACATCACATTGGCAAATGTGGCTGTATCCAGCACTAATCTTCTACTTCAGGATATTCTTTGAAGGAAGATGTATGATGTTCAGGGAGAAAACAAGGTTTTTCAAAACCGTTTGGTGCAACGGAAAAGGCTTTGTCACCTATTCCAATTCTTGGTTTTGGGATAGTCAAAATCAGATTATTTAACTGATTGGAGAGAAATTCAAACGTTAAAGGCAGGGAAATAAGGGTTGACTGTCAAGGTAATGGTTGACAACCATTAGCGAAGAAGGACGAAGAATGACTGAAGAAAATGGATTGAGCGAACCTTCGAGAAAGGGGGCTCGAGGGATATAAAAGGAGAAGAGACGGTTGGAGAGAAGAGAGGGTTCAAGCATCAAGAACCGAAGCCCGGGCCTAGGAATAGCATTGGGTCCAAAATAATGGCTCTTTACAAAGCAAGGCCATGTGTCGGTGTCATTACACATGTGTGAAGTTTTCCGTTACATGTCTTAAACAAATCACATTTTCCAAGCTATGTGCACAAATGTTTCGCTGCTGTTTGCGGCAACCAACCATCAGCATAGCAACAGGCATCCCGAGCAATAGCTGCCCAAGGAAGTCATAGGTGAGCATCAAAAGAGCCAGGTTGGAGGTTGTGAATTAAAGGAATACGAAATTGATTGAGGGGGTATATCATACATTTTACCTCAACACTGCTATTTAACTTGTATGCTTATATGTGTAGGATACTGTACAAGAAAAGATTCTGGAAGGCGCGCGTTGAGATGATTGAAAACAGGTAGCCGGAAGGCACTGTAAGCATTATTCAATTAAGGACACACGTGTTATAATTCAATGGGCTGCCCACTGTCCGATAGGGGTGGGGTCAAGTGAGTATATAAAGAGAGCGAGGCTACGCGGTTTAGGCGCTTGCTCAGGGACTAATCAATGACAAGAGATGGACACCATCGGGGTGACTGTTCGAGATCGACAAAGTGGAAACCATCGTGGTTTGACTGTTCGAGAACCTACTTAATGGAAACCATCGGCGCTGAAGATAGCCAAAGCAATTATGAGTGTGGCAGTCATTACATTCCGACTATATATACGTTAGGAGAAATGAAGGTCTACTCTCCTGAAAATATTGCAAAGGGGCTTCTTTACACTGGTGGCAGCGGTGGGATTCCGTCTACGGTATTGATAAATAAAACCCACCGATGAGCTCTTTATAAGAAGAACCATCGACCCTAAGCAGCGAGACCTGGAATCCGTTGGCAGCCACGTTTCCAAGGGAAGTGGAGGCCTCACCCCAGACCAAGGAACCAGGATCGCCATACCAAGTGATTTAGAGGCTAATTTCTAAAAGAATGGACCACCTTACCTCTGCGATTAATCGACTGCTGATAGCGAGGGAGCAGCTGCTGACCAGCTTGAGCAGCCACCGCCCTTGACCACATGGCGAGCCGAAGCTCTTGGGAGGCACAAACCGCCGCTTCCCCTCACAGCGCAGCGAACAGGGACGCCCGAGCTCGAGTCGCTGCCACCATTGGTCACATGGCAAGCTGAAAATCAGGGGCGGTAGCAACCGCTGCTTCCCCTCGCAGAACAGCAGGCAGAAACCAATTAACCGCTTCAGCCACTGATGGATGCTGCATCACAAACCTTGACCACCTTGTCCAAACAGGAGCACACACGAAGGTTGGGTCCTATTGTAGTGACATAGAATAAGTCACTGGAGCGCGTAGCGCTGGGGACTGGTAGAGAATAGGAGTGAGGGTAGCAGCCCGTTCTACCAGTTGGACCAGTGGTCGAAGTCCGTGGCCTCCTAGGGGATCCAGAAGGGTGCGTGGCCGAGGGAAGAGCCTGGCCACGCTGGGGAGGATAAAAGGCCAGCTCCGACTCACAGTAGGGGCTGCTGCCATCTGGAGTGGAACTCGTCGTGCTGCCATCGTCGTGGTCTTCGCCTCTTCGAACTGTGGGTCTGTTGGCTATCCTGATCCGGTATGTAGTTATCCCGTATGGCTGTAAAGGCCGGAATAAGAGAGAGAGTGCCTCCTACGAGTGTCTCTGAAATAGTACACTACATTTGGTTTCAGGAGTGTTAACGTGTAGGGTTGTTAGGAATTTTTTTTCACTTGTTTTATTTCGAATCCTTGTGGGGGGAAATATACTATGTCAAAGTTTCCGAAGAGGAAGGCTCTCACTGGCAGTGTCCATGGGCGAAGAGGGCAACGGCGATGAGGGTTCCCGGGCAGCCCCAGCAGCCGGAACCCCAGTGGGGGGTTCCAAAGAGGTGATCCCGGCGGGCACTCATAGCGCGCATCTTGGAGCTGCTCTCCAGGGTGACGTTGCTGGTGGGGCAGTTGCGTAGGGAAGAGCTGTAGGAAGGGGCTGCAGCTCAGGTGCAGCTAGAGGGCGACTGCGCCGTTTCGGCCGACCGAGGGCAGGAATCGAGTCCGGCCGAAATTAACCTGCCACAGACAGCTCATCCGGGGACACCTTCCCTCGTGCAGCGGCTGCCATTTATAAAGGAATTTTCGGCTGCGGGGGGTGATTGGGCGGCCTTCCAGCGCTACCACTTCCGAGCTCGCAGGGTGGTCCAATGTTGAGGCACTGTGTGCTCTTCCCACTGCGCTGGATGATGATACCTTGGAGGTATTTTTTGCCATTCCCCCGGCAGACAGGGCAACGCTGCGGCAAGCATACTCCGAGTTGGCGTCGATTTTTGACCCACCGTATGCTGTTTGCAGGGAGACCGAGATGCCCATCGCCTTCCACAGCGCACTAATGTTGCTGTCCCAGGCTGCGTACCCAAAGATTGAGCAGGCGGGACTGGATTTTCTGGTGCTAGAGAAATTGTTGGCACTCATCAGGAGATGAGCGTTTTTTTGCCGGCCACGGAGGAAGACGACCTGTCCTCGATTCAGGTAGCCTGGTGCATCCAGGCCTACTGTAACCTGCGACGGCGTGCTGGGGTGGCGGTCTGGCCTGAATTCCCGCTAGAAGAGGGCGACCAGGAGCACGGAGAGTCTTCTCGGGTCTGCGTGTCGGGTGGTTGGAGCCCGTGCGGGAGGGTCGGTGCGGGATGACTATGGGACCAGCGGGGGGGACCTTCCCTCCACCATGGAAGGGCCTCGTTACTTGCTTCAGATGTGGCCTTACCGGGCCACATCTCTAGGGTCTGCTGATCTGGGACAGCTTTTCCCGGCTTCACCGTCCTCTGTCCTACCAGCCTTCGCACCTCTGAGACCGAAAGCAGGTCGCGATACGTCACACACCCGGCCGATGCAGTCACCTCATGCATCTCCATTGCAGTCAGTGTCGGGTGCACACACCATCACCGTTCATATTGATACGGGGTGCGGAGAGAATGCATCGGTGTGTAATAATTGGCTGCGGGGTTCCGGGCAATGGACTGCATTGGCACACCGTGTCATGGCAGGAGGAACAGGATAATCCACGATGAGTGGATTTGTTCAGGGTGTTGAGGTGTGGGTACTCATAGACACGGGGGCATCCACCATCATTGTTTCGGAGTTTATTTATAGGACTTTGCCATCGATGGTGGGTTTCCTTGGTCCTGTGAATAGTCCTTGTATGGCCAGTAATGGTGAGAATTTAGGTATTGTAGGCAAAATTGTGGCATCGATACGGATTGGAGATATTGAAAGAACGGGCCTGGTGTGAGTATCGAGTTCATTGGTGGTGCCTTGTTTATTGGGGACTGATTTTTTGAAGAGGATGCCCCTCAGGACTTTGGTTGAATTAACGTTGGGGCATCGGTTGAGATTTTTGGAGTACCCTATGGGTTGTGTATGGCTAATGCTGTAGTTCGGGCCCTGGTGCGTGAAACTGTTAGTGTTCCCCCGGGTACACAGATGCTCGTATCCTTGAGGCTGCAAAAGTGGCTCGACTGGAAAATAACTGGTGGAGGGGTTCTTTTAACCCCTTCAAATAGGGCAGGTCGTGGTCTCGCCTTGATAGGGGCCCAGACGATAGTGATGGGGGGGATCAGGAGCCCTACCTGCATGTGTTAAATGCTGGGCCAGGTACCGCGGTCATACAGGTGTGTACGTTGTTCGCCCACGCGCCGGCTGCATGTTGTGGAGAGACTGATTATGTAACCGCTCGGGACGTGGCCACAGTGGAACGGGAAGCGGTGTTGGATGATTCATGGATGGATCCGTGTGCAGGTAATCCGGATTTGTTCAGGGAGCAGAGGGGCGAGTTGCAGGAATTGCTTCGGGAATTTTTCGACGTATTTAGTAAAGGTAAATTCGATGTTGGCCGTACGTCCCTGATGTATCACCATATTGATACAGGCAGCGCCGCTCCCATTCGTCAGAACTCATTTCGGTTTAGTCCGAAGGAGAAGGACCATGTTCATCAGGCGGTCGATGAGATGTTGGCCGCCAATATAATCTCCCAATCAACTAGTCCGTGGGGATTTCTCATTATCCTGGTTGCGCCTCAGCGAGGCTCTGTTCCTCCATCTGCAGGATCCGAGGGCCTGACGGCCATGGAACCGCCGGCGGCGCCACCCACAGCCGGACGGGGGTGGATGTTATGACTGCCACCTGCTTCTTCCTTTCTCCATCTTCGTCCCGTGGCCATCATCGAGAAACTCCCGGGGTCCACAGGACGACTCGTTCCGGGCCCATATGAGGGGCCAGCGACAAGGACTCGTTCCAAGATGGTTCGGTTCAATTGACCGCACCTACTCGTCGGTCGGTTTCTACATATTTTGGGGCTGGATTGTTGCCTGTGTTCAGAATGTTACGTTGGAATTGTGGCGTTCATCATCCCGCCACGCGACGTATGGAGGTCATCTGGGACGACTTTTTTTTTCACGGGGGGGGGTCGGTGATGTAGTGATATAGAATGAGTCACTGGAGAGCGTAGAGCTGGGGACTGGTAGAGAATGGGAGTGGGGGTAGCGCCAGTTTTACCAGTTGTACACGTGGGCAAAGCCCAGGGCCTTCTAGGGGATCCAGAAGGGTGCTTGGCCAAGGGCGGAGCCTAGAAACGCTGGGAAGGATAAAAGGCAAACTTCAACTCACAGTCGGGACTGCTGCCATCTGGAGTGGAACTCGTCATGCTGCCGTCATCGTGGTCTTCTCCTCTTCGAAGCTGTGGGTCTGGAAGCATGTTGGCTGTCCTGACCCGGTATTTAGTTTTTCCCTATGGCTAGAAAGGTTATAATAAAAGAGAGCGAGAGAGAGAGTGCTCCCTATTCGTGTCTCTGAATTAGTATACTATACTATGTAGGCGTTTACGGTCTCTGGAGGTGACTGGGTGGCGTTTGTCAGAAGATTTGAAGCCGCCGTCAAATTTGAGTGCTGCCCACAGTGCTGGATGACGGAGTGCCTATGGCCTTCTACACAATTCTGGAAAATCAACATGCCATGCTAAGACAGGCTTGTGAGGGGATAGCAGAGATTTTCTGCGCTCCGTCTAGCGCAAGGCAGCGATTTTCAGCCCAGCGTAGAGTAGAGAATGCGCTGCCAATGCCATACCATAGCACCTTGTTGGCGCTCACAATTGTGGCGTTCCCATGGATGGACGAGGCAGCTCAGGATGCACTGGTGGTGGTTCGACTGCAAGCCCTCATCCATCAGAGAGGCCTCATTATCAATTGTACCAAAGAGAAATCAAATTTCAATGTGGTTCGCAAAGTGCCTCCAGGCACATGAAGAAGCGATAGGTGTCAAGGGCAACGGAGAGGAAAGGAGCGAGAGGACCAGCGGAGTCAACGGAAGCAGCGACAACGGCGGCCGCCACTGGGCCTAGCATTGAGGGTGCTCTTCAGACGACCGTAGAGAAGATAGCAGTGGAGATTCAACCACCCAAGGCACGAACAACAACAGCAGCGACCATGGCAGAACTGCAGAGGAACCCGGAACCACTCAGAGATCTACTGCTACCGATGTGGCTCATATCGCAAGAGGATGTTGAGGGAAGTCGATCTGAGACAAGCAAGCCAGCTCCGGACAACATTGCAGGATTTCCCAAGAACGAATCAGGCTAGTCGCGACACCCAGCCAGAGCACACACACACCCCATCATCAAACGCCTCATCACCATTATCACCGGCATACCACTCAATCGTGGCGACCCAGGGCGGCACAGCAGGGTAAATTTGTCCAACAACCAAAACTAAATGGCAAAAAACTTGTGAGATGGGTTGTAGCAGCAGCTACGGGGACATTGTTGCGAGCAGGAGCGATACGGGGAAATCCCGTTAGGGTGTTGGTGGACATGGAAGCCACCATCATTTCTGCACTCGACTTCGATATGTTAGCAGTGGATAATACGTTGGCTAGAACACGTTTCTATTAAATTTGTCACAAACGGCGGTAGCCTGGAAATTGTTGGAAAGTAAAAACGGAAATCCACATAAGGGAAATGTGTTTATCGGGACCCCATATTGGTCTCTTTGGCCCTAGCAGTACCATGCTTGTTGGAAACTGATTATTTAAGTTGGCTACCCATTAAAATACTAATGGACAAGGGCTGTATTGACACGCTGTCAGGAAGACATATATTTTTTGCAGCCTGACACAGAGACAGGGAAGGCCGCTAGAGTCACGCCCTGGTGGGAAAGTTGATGTCAATTCAGCTCCTAGCACAGGTGTTGGTTCCCTTGCAACATCGATCGCTAATAATTACCTCGGGTGCAGAATGCCAATTATAGTGTCACTATTGGGACCAAAGATCAGTCGACATTCACTAATGCCAGCGAACACCATTTTTAAATGAAACCAGCGATTATATATGCAAGTTTTGAACACATTAGAGCAAGCGCTAACAGTAATTTCACAGATTTACCTCGCAAGTGAAATAAAAGAAGATGAAGTAGTGGGGGCGATACAGGAAGTGTTGGATGCGTTAGGGTCTCCCTGGCCAGGGGAAATCGTTCATCGGAACCCTGAGATGACTCAAGGTCAAAGAGACCGGCTTGAAAGTCTTCTTCCCGAAATCAATTATATTTTCAGAAAGGGCCCATATGATTTGGGCTGCACTGACTTGATGCAGCACCACATTGAAACAGGGAATGCTCAAGCCGTGAGACAGAACTCACATAGAGTGGGTCTGACAGAAAAGGAGCAGATCCATCGAGCTATAGACGAGATGTTAAAAACATAAATCATTTCTCCATCGACCAGCCCTTGGGGAGCACCAGTAGGACTGTTGATATCCCCAGATGGCTCCATACGGTTTTGCATGGATTTTCGACAACTAAATAAAGAAACGATAGCCGGCAACCTTCCAATGCCACATAAAGCTTGTACTGTCGGGCCGACAATGAGAGATATGTTTGATTTGTTTCTACAACGTCATTGTTTTGAGTAGGTCGTTTGAGGAACACTTGGTGAGGTTACGTCAAGTTATCTTGAAAGTGAGAGCTGCTAGACTCAAACTGAAACCCTCAGCGGGAAGGGGATATCAACATACCCTGAGATAACGTTTGCCGTAAAAAATTGCCCGACACCTACTTCGGTACAGGAAGTGTGACGATTCCTAGAATTTGTTTCCTACTATCGTAGATTTGTTCCCCGGTTCACTATAGCAGCGAAACCCTTGCAAACTCTCACACCAAAAGGGATGTGATTCCAATGGGGGGAGGAAAAAGAGTCGTCATTCCAAGCGCTTCGCTCAAGGTTGACTGATGCTCCCCCACTAGCATATCCAGATTTCTCACTACCATTCATTCTGGATACAGATGCTAGTGATGTCGGTATAGGTTCTGTGTTGTCACAAAAATAAGGGAAAACAGATGTGGTAATTGTGTACGGTGGTCACGTGCTTTCCACCACTGAACAGCGCTATTTTGTGACTCATAGAGAACTTTTGGCAGTGGCAAATTTTAGCACGTTTTGGTTACCGTGCGGACCAATCATGTGGCATTGCAATTCTCGCTCAGAATGGATCAACCTTTGGGACAGTTGGCGAGATGGATTGATGTCACACACAGGAAGGGTACCCATTATCAAGGTTACCGTGCAAAGACACATTCGTGTGTACAATGGGAGCAGCACAGTGGAAACTGACCGGCGACATCAATAAATGTGTAGTGGCATAACACGCGGAGTTAGCAAGGAGCGGGTGCAACTGAGGTCGTGCAGCGCTATGCGGGGAGAAGCAGTGATTTGAGCGGGTGCATTTGGGGATGAACAGGTGCAAGCATCGAGACATGGCTTAGGCGCTGGAGAGGCGGCAGCAATTAGGGAGAAAAGCATTAATTAAGCGGGTGCATTTGGGGATAGGCAGGTGCAAGCGTTGGAACACGGGGTAGACGCCGGCGAGGCGGGATATGGAGGTGATAAAAATTAACCCGTAAAAATAAAGTTTTTCACTATATGCGTTGCATCGGGGCGGCTAGAGTCCTCTCGTCCTCTGGCTTGAGATGGCTGCCACCTATGGGTCAGATGATTGTCTGGGAGCATTAAGCAATTGGTAATTAAATATTTTAAAAAATTCCCTCAACAGTGTAAAATTTTGGAAAAACATTTTCACGAAAATTAATTGTCACGCACAACAAGTCTGTGTGCAAAATGTCAGCTCGATTGGATCACAGGAAGTGGGTTAAAAAACGACTGAAAGATTTGCACGGTCCTAAGCAAGCAAGCGAACTTAATATAAAGGATTTAATAAGTATAACCCGTAAAAACAAAGTTTTTCACTATAAATCCTTTATATGCGTGGCAGCGAACTTAATATAAAGGATTTAAAATATATTCGCCTGTGGAGGACGCGGGGATCGATCCCGCAACCTTTGGCATGAGACGCGAGCGCGCTACCAACTGCGCTACTTCGCCACGGCCTGTGGAGGGGTTACGCTCTGGGCTCTTATACTGTGACGTTCAGCCAAAGCGATGAATGAGTCATATTTGAATATATGTAAAAAAAAAATTTTTGTCTAAAAAGTGTACAATTTTGGGAATTTTTTTTCACGAACATTAATTGTCTGGCACAACGAGTCTGTGTGGAAAATGTCAGCTCGATTGGATCACGGGAAGTGGGTTAAAAAACGACCGAAAGATTTGCACGGTCGTAAGCAAGCAAGCAAGCACGCAAGCATGCGAACTTAATATAAAGAATTTAAAAAGAGAGAGTGTGTGCTGGAGGCGCTGTAGAGGTGCCAGCTTAATGGGGGGTAATTGAGTACCCCTAATGAGGAGGGATATAAGGGAGTGTGGGGAGCAACACCGGGTGGTTGTTGGTTTGAGGTCAAGGGATGAAGAACACAAGAGTCAGGGAAAAGACGCCTGGGACCTCGCCCTCCTCACCTCGTCCTTCCCAGCATTGTTGGTTGATCCCCTGCTGGGGGCAGGGATAAGGGTGGATGTGTGAGGGAAGCAGGACAGGAGAGTGGAATATGGAGTGAGAGGTTAGCGGAGTATAGAGTGTGAGCATAGTGGATTACAGAGTGAGAGGTTGGTGAAGTATAGAGTGAGAGAGATTTCGGAGTATAGAGTGAGAAAGATAGCGGAGCAGGGAGTTCGGAACAAGGGTGTGTGTATGTTAGTGTAAGTGAGGAGCATCCACACTGGATGCAAGGTAAATAAAGTGACACAGGAGAAAAGATAAGAGTGTACGTGTGAGTACTTCGCTACATTTGGTGTGGAAGTGGTCAAGAACCTATGTCGCCGTCATGTCAAAGATAGTGGCTAAGAAAATAAACCTACCCGTCGACTACTCCTATGATGAAAACAATGGAGACATCATTCTCGCCACAGCTCCTGACACTGCAGATCAGCCGGCGGGCGCCGGAGGACATGCTGCCGCCGACGCAAGAGGGAGAGCTTGGGGAAAGTCCGGTCCGCCCGCCATTGAAGGGTTGGCAGGAACGTCACTGCCCATCTGGAGAGGACGCTGTCGGCAGTTACTTACCTGTTCAACATGCTGATGATGGCAACCCAGGCGACGACTTTGGCGGTGGCACTGGCGGATGCGCCGACTCTTCCCGCCACTTTAACGACGGAAATCGCGCAAAAGCGCAACAGCGTCCTCTCCAGATGCCTAGTGACGTTCTGCCAACCCTTCGTTGGCGAGGTCCCAGGCGTCTTTTCCCCGACTCTTGTGTTCTTCATCCCTTGACCTCAAACCAACAACCACCCGGTGTTGCTCCGCACACTACCTTATATATTCCTCCTCATTAGGGGTTCTCAATTACCCCCCATTAAGCTGGCACCTCTACGGCGCCTCCAGCACACGCTCTCTCTCTTATCACCTCCATATCCCGCCTCGCCGGCGTTTACCCCGTGTTCCAACGCTTGCACCTGCCTGTCCCCAAATGCACCCGCTTAATTAATGCTTCTCTACCTAATTTCTGCCGCCTCTCCAGAGCCTAAGTCAAGTCTCGACGCTTGCACCTGTTCATCCCCAAATGCACCCGCTCAAATCATTGCTTCTCCCCTATTACCTCTGCGTGACCTCAGTTGCACCCTCTCTTTGCTAACTTATACCACTACACATTTATTGATGTCGCCGGTCATTTTCCACTGTGCCGCTCCCATTGTACACACACATGTGTATTTGCACGGTAACCTTGATAATGGGTACCCTTCCTGTGTGTGACATCAATCCACCTCGCCAACTGTCCCAAAGGTTGATCCATTCTGAGCGAGAATTGCAATGCCACATGATTGGTAACCAAAACGTGCCAAAATTTGCCACTGCCAGAAGTTCTCTATGAGTCACAAAATAGCACTGTTCAGTGGTGGAAAGCACGTGACCCCCGTACACAATTACTACTTCTGTTTTCCCTTATTTTTGTGACAACACAGCACCTATACCGACATCACTAGCATCTGTATCCAGAATGAATGGTAGTGAGAAATCTGGATATGCTAGTGGGGGAGCATCAGTCAACCTCGAGCGAAGCGCTTGGAATGATGACTCTTCTTCCTCCCACCACTGGAATCACATCCCTTTGATGTGAGGGTTTGCAAGAATTTCGCTATTATAGCGAAATGAGGGTACAAATATACGATAGTAGGAAACAAATTCTAGGAATCGTCACACTTCCTGTACCGAAGTAGGTGTCTGGCAATTTTTTACGGCTAACGTTTTCTCAGGGTCTGTTGATATCCCCTTCCCGCTGAGGGTTTCAGTTTGAGTCTAGCAGCTCTCACTTTCAAGATAACTTGACGTAACCTCACCAAGTGTTCCTCAAACGACCTACTCAAAACAATGACGTTGTATAAACAAATTAAACATATCTCTCATTGTAGGCCCGACAGTACAAGCTTCACGTGGCAGTGGAAGGTTGCCGGCTATCGTTTCTTTATTTAGTTGTCGAAAATCCATGCAAACACGCATGGAGCCATCTGGTTTTATCACCAGTCCAACTGGTGCTCCCCAAGGGCTGGTCGATGGAGAAATGATTTATGCTTTTAACATCTCGTCTATAGCTCGATGGATCTGCTCCTTTTCTGCCGGACCCACTCTATATGAGTTCTGTCTCAATGGTTGAGCATTCCCCGTTTCAATGTTGTGCTGCATCAAGTCAGTGCAGCCCAAATCATACGGGCCCTCATTGAAAATATAATTGATTTCGGGAAGGAGACTTTTAAGCCGGTCTCTTTGACCTTGAGTCAACTCAGGGTTCCGATGAACGATTTCCCCTGCCCAGGGAAACCCTACCCCATCCATAACTTCCTGTATCCCTGTCACTACTTCATTTTTTTTTATTCACTTGCGAGGTAAATCTGTGCAATTACTGTTAGCACTTGCTCTGATGTGTTCAAAACTTGCATATATAATCACTGGTTCCATTTAAAAATGGTATTCGCTGCCGTTAGTGAATGTCGACTGATCTTTGGTCCCAATGGTGACACTGTAATTGGTATTCCGCACCAGATGTAATTAGTGGCGATCGATGTTGCAAGGGAACCTGTGCTAGGAGCAGAATTGACATCAACTTTCCCACCAGGGCGTGACTCTAGCGGCCTTCCCTGTCTCTGTGTCAGGCTGCAAAAAATATATCTGTCTTCCTGACAGCGTGTCAATACAGCCCTGATCCATTAGTATTTTAATGGGTAGCCAACTGAAATAATCAGTTTCCAATAAGCATGGTACTGCTATGGCCAAAGAGACCAATATGGGGCCCGATAAACACATTTCCCCTATGTGGATTTCCGTTTTTACTTTCCCAACAATTCCCAGCTACCGCCGTTTGTGAAAAATGTAATAAAAACGGGTTCTAGGCGACGTTTATCCACTTGTAACATATAGAACATGAGCGCAGAAATTATGGTGACTGATGCTTCTGTGTCCACCAACACCCTAATGGGATTTCCCCCATATTCGTATGCTCTTCCAATGGCTTCCTCCTGAACTCACGGTATTTCTGGAGAGAGTGAGGTTCATCATGCAATGGGCATTGCCTTTCTGGATCTTCAATCTTTTTCTTTGTGATGGTTGCCTGGACGGTATTTGCGAATAATGTAGGAGAGACCTCAGTCTTGTGTACAGAGATTGGCATTCTCGCTGTTCCTCGTTTCAGCCGTTGCTCTTTCAATTTTGGGAGATCTGGACTGGAGATCCCCGTTGTGCTTCACATGAAACTCGGGTCATTTCTGGTTCGACCCAGGTTGTGGATAAACCTTGAGAAAAACGAGAATGGGGGGAATGCAACCTGATGCTCTGACTGGTATCTGGAACCCTTTGTTCTCCATTTCTCCTGCACGTCGAATGCCAATTTCTCTACGATGGGGTTCACTCAATGGTAGGTATTCAGGAACATGAGACCTGGTAAGTAGAGGTCAGCCTAGGCTGACTGAAGTTCCATCAGAAGATATCCAAGCTCATGTAACCTTTTATTGTCTCGACCAGAGATTTTTGAAAAGTTCTGCAACTTCTTGAAGAGAGCCTTCTCAATGGTTTCTGGGCTACCATAGCACTCCTCAAGCCTCTCCCACACCGTATGCAGGCTTGAGGCAGGGTCGTCCATGTTTGCCTACCAGATCCTTTTTGCATACTCTGCAGATTTGTTTCTTAACCATTTCACCAACAGGTTGAGTCATTCACTTGCTGAGATATCTGCATTCCTGATTGCGTTCCTGAAGGTAGATCTCCAGGCTCGATAGTTATCAGATTGGTCATCAAACTTTACGAGTTCTGTGTTGATTAGTTCACGGTGAGCCAAGTACCTAGCAAAGTCCCATATGCCTGCTAATCCAGGGTGTGTCCATACTGGCGCTTGTGAGGTGATATTATTGGCTGCATTGCCTTGCATGCCATCATTCGCGATGGCATTGGATTATGGGCCCAAAAGGTTTTGATCACGTTGGTTTGATCTCTTTATGTGACTGTATGTAAAGTGGGTCTGACTTAATGCATTCTTGTCTGACCCCACGTGTAAGATGCTGAGTTGGTGATTAACTGCCAGGGCAGGGTATGCATTTTCACCATTCCCGTGGACATCATTCATGTTCACTCGGCATGGAGGTGGTGATGTCTCAACATCCGCCTTTGCTAAGTATCGGTTGGTGGTAGAGCATTGGTGCGTTGTTCAGACCAGTCCAAAATATTTTTTTCTGGTAAGTTGATCACGGTCCTTGAGAGATATCTGAGTGCCAAACTCACTCCAATTCTCTTCCTAATCCAGATTGGCTGCTGATTCGAGCACCTCTGCCTGGGCCTTTGCAGCAGCTGCTTCTTTTTTGAGTTGTAGGGTGCTTAAATAGCATCCAGCTCTGCTTTCTTCCGTGTGGCAGTAGCCACCAATGTACTCTTGGTTACGCTTGCTTTTTCATGAATGCGGGCCTTTTCAATAATCATGGCTTCCTCTTCAGCCATGTAGGAGATACGGGCCGTTTGCTGCTTCTGCTGCTGCACGTGCCTGAGCTGCTGCCATCCTGGCAGATGATAACTGTGAGTGAGCTGAGCCTTTAGATCTTGTGATGGACTTGAATGAGACAAAGTGCTGAGATCGTCTCTCTCTTAAGCCCTCCACACGGTCCATTGTGTCTTGTATCACTGCCTTCACATTATCATCGAGCAGTTCAAAGAAGTGCTCTTGAATGCGCACTCCCTCGATGCCCTCGTCTGTCTTCACCTTCTTCAGATGGGAGATGTATTTATTTGCCAGCAGCTTGTAGCTTGAACTTCCGACCTTCACTCGATGTATGGCCCGCTGAATTGAGGCCACTGTGTCCGAGGCGTTGTGACCTTCAGTTATACCTGCTTCAACCCGGTCCCATGCCCTTTGTATCCTGGCATCAAAGTCTTGCTTCTCAGCATCATAGCTTTCCAAGGCCCGTTGTGTCAGCCTGACTTCTCTTTGGGGCCTTGAACTCCCTTGGTTCTCTTGAGGAATTATTGGAGGTCCTGGATTGTTTAAATCACTTGTTTCAGCATCTCTCCCTGCTGAACTGTGGCTTTCCATGCTGCGATGCTTAGAACACAAGTTTAATGTAGACTCACTGCAGAGCTGGCTGCTTGAGAGCTCCAGGCCTGAGGAGCTGGCTGCTTGAGATTTCTAAGCCTGAGGAGCTGGCTGGTTGAGAGCTCCAAGAAGAATGTATTTTTACTGTCACGGCCTCGCTGTGCGCTGCGTTGCGCGAAGTAGTTTACCTGGCATTCAATACATTTTCAGAGCCAGGGTGAAAATCCGACTCCAACGTTTTTAATGAATAGAACGAAATAAAACTGATGGAAAAACACAGCACAAAATACAGCATCTGTTAATACTTACAATATCAATACAATGAATGAACACTGCAGCATCAAAACATTGTCTTAGATAAGATGAATCTCAACAATAGGTCCTGGATGGACCAGGAACCTACATTAGCACTGCATAACTATACATCAAGAGAATAAGCGACTGTGTTAAATAAGGTCACTTTGTGTAATCACCATACTGTAGCCTAAATGTACAGTGCTGCATATAACACTGAACTGTGGATGAGATACTTCTTCATCCTTGCTCTAAGATTGCATTAAAGTTACATGGGCCCAAGTCTGGCACGACTTATCCAACTACAAATAATATTCACGATAATGCAAGTGGCAGGCTTCGTTGTTAACTAGGCCTCATATTTATCATAACAATTTACAGCATTATAAAGGCATTTACAGCATTATAATGGAAATCCTAACATTCTAACAGCATTCCCAGTAATCTACCCTTTTTGGATGTCCTAATTAAAATGAGACCTGATGGTTCAATGAGCCATTCTGTCTACAGGAAAGCCACCCATACGGATGCTTACCTAAAACCCGATTCCCACCACCATCCATCCCAGAAGAATTCCCTCATCAAGACTCTATATCATAGAGCCCAATGCATCTCCGACCAGGAACACATTTCCAGTGAACTCAAACACGTACGCCAAGCTCTTAAGGCTAATGGTTACTCCGACTACACAATCCGCAAAGCCATCACTCCAACCATCAAGAAGGATCCTGTTGAGGAGCCTTTCAAGACCATCACCTTACCCTACATTGCTGGGGTCACAAAAAATATCTCCAAAATCCTGATTAAACACAAGATCCAGGTCCGATTCAACACAGTACATAAAATCCGTGATCTGGTACCGTCTGTTAAAGATGTGGTTCCAGACATACAGTACCCTGGCGTCTACAAACTAAGTTGCCTCTGTGGTAGCAGTTACATTGGGGAAACCAAACGACATGTCTCGGACCGCATCCGTGAACATAAAGCAGACCTGAAACACGGTAGGACAAACACCTCAGCCGTGGCAGATCACTGTTACAACTCAGTGGGCTCACATGACATTGACTTCTCCAAGACAGAGGTTCTCTGCAAGCCATCTGGCTATCATGAGAGATTCGTTCATGAGGCGATCCACATATACAAACACAGAGACAATTTTAACCGAGAAGATGGATTCTGGCTTAGCAATCATTGGAAGGACGTAATTAACCATTTCGGATCTTAACTGATTGTGTTCACGTTTACGGTGACTTTCAGACCGCGTTTCCACTCACTGGCATTGTATTCTCCGCAGGGAATGGATTCTTTGCTCCGCTGCAAGTTTTTCCCCCCACGACTCACCCATTGACACGACGGTCAATGGTACAGTGTATAATAACAAATAGTATAACATTTATATGCTTAATACAATGTACAAAGTAATATATAGTATCGTAATTGTATAGTAAACATATAGCAGTGTGATACACATTAGGGTGGGTAGAATAATACATAGTGTTATATTAAAATGTAAAGGTATAGGGTGGTTTATAGCAATACAGTATATAATTTAATGTTGGGTTTATCTATGGCAGTATATAGTACGGTGTATGCTCGTGTGATGTAAGAGAATAAAGTTTAGATGGAAGCATATTATATAATTTTTACGACGTAGAATTGTAATGTATTACTTGCTTATTGTAGAGTATAGTAAGTATACTGATGGTGCTATTCAGTTTATACTTTAGTTTTTTATGTAGTTTATACTTTAGTTTTCTACGTGGTTGTTTAATAACTGCAGCAACATACTATTAACATTCCTTTCCTTTGTTAATGCTACTCCCTGCACCCTCCCTTGGTGCTTCTGATCCTGCATAATGCATGGGCATAATATGACTTTGAAACCCCCTCGCCCACCTCCTACGCATTTTCCATGAATATGCTAAATTCCTCTTCATATGCACATTCTTTTTGTTAAGGCGCTCTTCTTGCACCTCCAACCCAGCGTATATATAAGCTCCTAGCTTGGTAGTGTCTCATTCTTCACCTGCAGACGGCTGCTTGCGTTGTAGCCGAAACGTCGTGAGAATTATTTTATTATTTTTTTATTTTTTATTATTTTATTACTTCCCTTCTACGTGACTTTACCGAAAGAACCAAGAAGGAGCATTCCCAGTATCATAAATATACAAACGGCCTTACAGACAATGCTTCTTAAAGTCCCACAATGAACAGATTGCACCTGTCTTCACTGAATCTAACTCAGCGGTCTGAGACTGCAAGTTGTTCCTGAGCCCAGAAGTCTTGACTGAGACTGTAAGCTGCTCCGACGTGAGGCCCGGAAGAATTTCCAGAGTCAAGACCCAATTGTGCGGTTGGGTGACTTTTTGGGGGAGTTGCGAGTGGGTTGGTTATTGTGATTGTTCAGTTGTGTTTTGTTTTGTTCAAGTTTTATTGGTAAAAGTCGGTTCTTCATTTCGGTTGACCTGTGCTGAGGAATGGCGCACTAACAGTGATGTGGTGTAGTCTACAATTGTGACGTTGTGCAGTGCCTTGTTGGAGTACAGTTTGGTGTAGTTGGAGTTGAGGGTGTAGTTTAGTGGTGTAATTATCAAGTCAATTGGTCTGGTGAGTATGTATTAACGATGAGGCTGGTGGCAGGTGAGTGGTGGGTGATGTCTACTGAATTCAGGAGTTTAAAGTGTCTAAATGTCAGCAGAGTAGTGTGGTGTCTACCAAGTAGTTATGTGTCAGTTGTATATGGTGAGGGTCAAGTGGATGACTGGTGAATGGTGTCATGGGAGTATTGTGTGTGCGTGGGTACAGTAGATCACCATGAGCTGTGAATTGTAGAGTGCATCGTCTGGGGTCCATTGAGGCGAGTATACATTGCTCAGTCCCTCCAGAAAAACGCGGAGTTTTTTTGGTGATTGTTGCGGGCAAAAATCGTTGATTATGCGGCACGTTTTCTTAAAAAATGCGATGGAATATGCGGGATATTTATGCAATTTTATGCGATTAAATTGCGGGAACTTGCAAAAATTGCGGGAACTTGCAAAAATTGCGGGAACTTGCAAAAACTGCGGTTTGATGAAAAAGAGAAAAAAAAGTGATTCCCCCAACACCCTATTCACTAGGCTACTACTTTAATGTAAAGAGTCATTTCTTATTACTTCCTATGATAAGCAAGCATACTACATCACAGAAAGTGCTGGGAATATTTAAGTTCTCATCTTGTTTTATTTCAGACCTTAACAAACAGATGGCTCAAACTTACAAAACATTGAGTCGAACAAGTTCTGTAGCTTTACAAAATGAATATGCTACAACTTCTGTAAAAATGAATAAATAAAATATTAAAAAATAAAATGTGTGCTTCCTGTTTTACAGAGGTAGCTATATAAAACAGACATCTTCTGTTAAAATAAGTGTTTTCAGTGCACAGTAACGTAAGCAATACAGTAACAGTACAGTCTTACAGTAATGTAAATTTACATACTACTAACAAAAAAGTGCAATCTTACAACTGTAAAGTTGCATAAACTCCTGAATAAAACTAACTACGTAGCCTCTAACACTTCATAACGTCCCCATGGCAACAGGGGAAATGGCTGCGCTTGTGTGAAGTAAACGCAACATTTTTCAACTTTCTGCTAAGATATATGTGACTTTTTGCAACGAAAATGCGGGGATTATGAAATCATGCAAGCCCGCATATTTTGCGCGCGGAAATCTGCAATTTATGCGGCAAAAGTGCGGCGTATTTGAAAAAACGCGCCCCCCGCATAAATATGCGGACTTTGGCTGATTTTGCGTGGAATCTTGCGATCGCATAATCGCGTTTTTCTGGAGGGACTGATTGCTCAGTGAGATAAGACAGAGCGGATTGGTGCAGCATCTTGTAAAATAGTAAGCAAAGTTTATTTTTGTTTATAAAATCTAGATTTAATAGCCATTCTAAGTCGTCTCATATCGAGGTCGTTATCATATTAAAATTTCCGCTTCCGAACTATCAGGTGAGCCGTAGCATTGAACACTGGCCAGAATGGACGTAGATGCACAGTGCTAGAACAGCAAAAGATCTAGTTGCAATCGTCCATGCGACTGATGATGAATGCATGGAAAAACATCCTCGCTATCTCTTTAATCAATGCACGATGGATGGTGCGCAATTGTCGAAGCTGATAGAATCATTGACCAGTGAAAAGCCTGATGTGAGCAGCGAACATCAGGTGAGTAGTGTCCGGTGGGTGAGAGTGCCCAACAGAGGAGAGATGGAGTCAATAGCAGAGAATAGTTCAGAGAAGAGGACTGAGCCGATGGAGAATATAACGCATCTGTAGGACAGGCTGCCCTCTCATTTTATAACGTAACTATAATTGTTATTTGGGTTTCCTGAAGGTGATCTCACACTGGGTTCACATTTTTCAATCATACACACATTGGTTTTCTATCACCCCCAATGCCCCCTACTCGCCTCTCATGTGAGAAACTCATGGAAAAATAACCTTCAAGGTTGCCAGGATAAAAACCCATGTGGAGAGGTTTGGTGGTGAGCACTATTTCACTATGTGCGTGGGTGTTTGTGGGATGACGGGCAGCCATCATCCCGCTGCTCTGAGCGTTTCGCCCTGTTGCCGCACACCCTGCTGGCATCAGAAGGGCTCCCCATTCTGTTGTACCAGCCTCACTGCCGCCACCATAGGTGCTGTGTCCTTGCAGCCCGGCCGGCCGTGCTTTATGTTATATAATAATAACAAAGAGTGCTGTAACGAATTAGCGTTCGATGGGGTCGCGCTTAGCGAGATCTGCCTGGTATAACATACAGGCAGATCTCGCTAAGCGCGACCCCGTACAACGCTAATTCGTCAAAGCGCTCTTTGTTCTGGAGATTTTTTTACAAAAATGAAGAAATTCTAAAAATCCTTACGAGTCAGAACACGCAGGAAATGTGTCAGTTCATATGGACGCCTAAATGGCAAATCATTCACGTTCAAGTGACTTTGTTAGGGGCCAGCACCGTGCTGGCAATTACATGTCGGGGGCGAGTTAGGGGAATGAGTGTCGCGGTGCGGAAAGAGGAATGGAGATGGGGGTTTAAATTGAGGTGAAATTGAAAAATCAAGAGTGTACACACAAACACAAGAAATGGAGAGTAACTCAGCATCCTTTAGCATAATAACAAGGGTGGAAATCATGTATATTTAGTTAAAGAGGGAGGGGTTGGTCATTTCAGACTCAGAAATGCAACTTCCATAAACTTTATTGTCGAACGTGGTTTTTCCCAATATGGCATTTTCCAAGAACCTTACCCCTGCGTTCGACAATGTCTGCCTGTATGATTATACTCGGTGTTAAGCTAATCTTGAAGTTGAAATTTTGAAGTTTTGTTCACGTTACGATTAGAGTTAAATTGCAGTGATATGACAGAGTTCATTACATATAACATACTCCATGGGTTTCCAAACTCTAGTCCAATCATGACGACGTCATCCTCTTTAAAAAAGAAAACTTCAGATGTGCACGGAAAGCAATTTCTAAATGAATGAAGAATATACATGAGTATAAATTTAGAATTGCAATTGGGAAGGTCGACTAGCTTGTTGGAATATTAGCTATGTTACTGTTGTAAAAAAATATGTGGTTTATATTGTATGATATGTTTAGATTACATTTCCTAATTTTTTAAACTCGTATTCCTTAAACTGCCTACAAATGGAATACGCGATCTCACCCAAAAAAACCTGTATTATGGATGATATTGGTCGCGAAAGCCTACGTGTTAAACCAAAACAAGTCAAGGATGAAATAAATCAAACTTTTTGGAAAAACATTTTGGTCAACAACTTTATTAATGATAAAACATGTCATCAACAAATTGATTCGTACAATATCCAAGGTCTTCACAATCACGAATCCAATGCGACCAATTGAAAGCAATTACTGAATCGTTGCCCATCGGTGTGTCTAGTTGGCAGCCATGGTCTGGTCTATCCAGCTTCGCAGGGCGGTGACGCGCGCGTACACGGCCGGCATGCTGGTGGAGCACGAGCTGCTGCCCCACGACACGATCCCCACGAGGTTCCACACGCCGTTCTTCTCGCACACCAGGGGGCCGCCAGAGTCGCCCTGGAGAGAAGATACGCAAGGTGCATAACCACAAGCATATCGGAATGAGCCTCGATATCGAGACAGAATAAAGTAAAATAAAACCATCCAACCCATATTTGATGACAATTGAGTTGTGTTGAGATACACTTCACTTATATGGTGGTGCAGGTCTGCAATCATTACACATTTTTTTTTAAATAATGTATGTGCATTGTGCATGGTAATAATGAGCTGTCACCAATTTACATTAGATGATGAAATACTAAATATATTGCTGCTTAAAATTAAGTATTGCGGTATATATCAAAGTTCAATCCTATTAAATTGTCAACTACTTTCATCAATGGTTTACTTTCAAACATGTTACATTTTTACAAGACAGTCCCATAAACCACACCATCCCTCATACCTCCAATGATGATCGCCTACCTTCTGGTGTAGGCATTAAAACGCTTACTTCAAATACCACTTTAGCTACGTAATGGAAGGCCGTTAACGTTTACCATGCAGGAGCTGGCTCCAGCACCACCAGCGCAGATCATGACACTGGTGATGACGTTCACGGTGCCCCACTTCTGCTGGCAGATGGGGGTAGGCACAATGGGCAGAGCGGTCTGCTGCAGGATGGGAGGCGTGTTGAAGGCTGTGAACACACACATAGAAGAATGCCAAATAGCATAATAATGGTTAGATCATCTCTTTAATAATATTTCTTAGTAACTATTTGGCACGAATTACTGTCAAAGTTGTATAGGCCTACTCGCTGTAGGACGTCTGAATGAATACCCTGCGCAAAGTAAATTTTGTTAATTATTGGTCTTTGATGCTCACCGGAAGAGCGGACCTTGCCCCAGCCAGAGGTGACACACATCATGTTATCTTCGAAGACATCCGAGGCGGCGGGCAGGCAGACGGGAGAGACACGGTCCACGATCTGAGCGGGCTGAGCCAGCTTCAGCAACATGATGTCGTTGTTGATGTTGTAGGAGTCCCACTGCTGGTGAGTGATGGCCTGTGTGTGCAAACAGAACGAGATGTTATAATACCTTAAACTCACTACATTTGTTAAATTCAGGGTACTTGATCAACACAATTGGTCTCAGTTGAACTTCATCCATTGCAATGTCTAGGAAGTTGCAGGGAATGTTCATGAGGTCAATTCATGGCTCGCAAGTTTACCTTAGAGACGACAAGAGACTGGATGTTCTCGGCGTTGGAGTTCCTGTCGTGCTCGCCCAGGACAACGCGGTCACGGGACGGGCTGCGGACGCATTTAAGAAAAACGAACATTTATTGATTGATAAAGATATTCTTCCTCGTTTTAAAGTTGTTAACAATGAGCGGTGCTATGCTGGTGCAGTGACTCCTGCATGCGCTTACTTGAACTCGCAGTGGGCAGCGGTCACCACCCACGAGGGGTCGATGAGGGAGCCACCGCAATAGTGCCATGTGGTGGAATCCTGTAGTGGCAAGACGCGACAGAATTGGTGTCTTGTCGCACTCTGGGACACGCGTAGCACACCTCACATACCAAACAGCAGTTCGTACAGGCCGACTTTCGCTTGTGTCGTGGACACCGCGATACGGTTCATGTCAATGTGGACTCATGATATACTAACATTGAGCACTCACCTGCAGGGACACCTGCCAGGGCCAGGAGCCCGACACCGCATTCTCGCCGTTGACGATGCGGGAGTAGCCTGTGATGACCGGCTTGATGGACGGGACACCGCACCCTGTGATGTGTAAAGATAACGGTCATTTATCGTGAACATTACAGATGCTCAATTCTCGATTTGAAGCTTTCGTGACTGCAAGGATTCATACTCTTTGTTTTTTCGGTAAAGTCACGTCGGTAAAAAATAAAATAAATGAAACAACTAAATTAAATCACGACGTTTCGTGCGCAACACAAGCGTCCGTCATCAGGTGGGAAGCATTGCCTACTGCTGATGCAGTCTGCAGAGGCTCCTTGAATGATTTACCTACAAAGCTAGTGGAGGAGCTATGTAAATATTGTTGCATCATTAGACCATGAGAGAAGTCGACGGCTTGGTGGGGCATTCATCCACCAGCGGATAGATCATTGCCCATGATTACATACATACAATATGAAAGAATTATAGTTAGACAGCATTTTTGCGCTATGTGTATAAAAAACTATAGTGTGTGGAAGATCCGACTTATGGAAATCCGACTTTACGGAAATTAATCTTAATTTTGGAGCTTTCGTGACTGCAGGAATTATTATCCTATAAATCACGTAACAAAAATTGCAATACTGTATGCATAAATGTTTGCATTAGTTATGTAAGCGCAAATGGTGCAGCGTGGTGAGGTTGCGGATGAATACAGAGGGTGAGGGGTAAAGCTTTGAGTTACGCTGTTACATTGGTACCCTGAGTCGACTACCCGTCACATAGTCTCTTTTCCTTTGTAGCATTACGTAATTGTTTGTTTTCTATGCTTCGTGGTATTCATAAATAATTATACACAGTCCAGTGTATGTTCCATTCGTTGAATTATGGGCAGTGTTAGGGTAGATATTTGATCAAATGAAAACATCATAGGAAGTGTAGAGCGTATGTACAGCGATACGATACAGGTTGCGAAAGAAAGCGGATGGCAGCGTTATACCGTACAATACTCAGAGAAAACGGTAGGGGAGGCACAACTATTCCAGATATGGGATTTTATCGTTGATTTGAGGGGGAAATTGTTTAGTTTCCGACGTAAAATTTTCGGGTTACGGATGTTTCTCAGGAACCTAACCCTTCTGTAACCCTGGTACTGCTTGTCTACACAATCTTGATAGTTTAAAACACATATCTTTTGAATTTCATCCCAAGGCAAAATGTATGTACATCTTCCCCAGCTCTCATATCAATTGGGGGATTTATTAATGTATTTCGTTAAAGTATTCTGGCAAATTGTGTGTACACCATGTCTTGGTTTATCGACAAAAAATTACCCAGGGTTCAGTGAATCCCTCACTATGGCGTACATGTTCAAATGGTTCTCTCGCATGATGATTGATGAATAAAAAAATTAGCTGGCGTATCTTTAAGAGCCTCTATAACAGTGGCGGCTCCTGCAAAATCTCTCAGGGGGGGCAAATGTCTGGATGATTGATAAGGATAAGGTCCACCCATGCAATGAATAAATTAACAGCTTACGCATGTAAAGGCAACTTCACTTCTTTAATATTAATGAAAAATAAAGTGACTCTTACAATACATCTTGTTTGTTTATATACTCACTATTAAAACAAACCACTCAAGTTTATTTTATTAAAGATTCCACTCGGTAGCGATAAATTATATTGTTGGATGAAACGTGCTTACGTATGATGACGTAAGCACGTATGATGACGTAAGCACGTTGGGGCTTGCCCTCCCGGAGCCATAGAGAATGCATTGGAGCGCCCCCGTTCGAAAAAAAACATCTTTCAATGTAAGTCTATGGGGCCACTCGGGGCGATTCTCAGCCGGAGTGAAATCGCCCCAAAAGAGGCGGTACTCCACAGAACGTGACATGACGCTGATTGGACTATATCCAGAGGCTGACAGTGACGGCTAGCGTGACTGTGGTTGAATGACATTGGTGGTGCGTCGCCCAATCGCCCTAATGAAGAAACCGCCCCTGCTCTATAATTAGTATTCTTATGAAGGCCTTATAAAGGAATTCAATTTAAGCCTTAAAGCGTAGATTTCCTATCCTACCACGCTGCGTGCGACTCCCATTTTACGTTGTGAGTGTTTGAGTTCAACAGGTGTGCAATGGCAGTACAGTCCTTACCGAAGGCGGCGCCGATGAAGGCGAAGCAGGAGACGAGCCAGAAGAGAGACATTGCTACTGTGGTAGACGGTGCTGGCCTCCTGCTGTTGGGCAGCCCCTTTTATACAGAAAATCTGTCGCGTGGCAGCGAGTTTAAATCTTTATTTAGAATTCTAGCGGTTGGCCTTGCCCTTGGATAAGCATTGGAGTACTGATGCCACATGCCACTAATCTATATCTTCCCATGAACAACCAATATTGCGAAGGTCGGCTGAAAAACACACATAGTGATATGGAGCAACACATTTATTTCACACACTTTGGTCTAAACATGCCATTTTGTAAATGGGTGTTCAACCAATATTAAATTGTGTTGAAGTTAAAGACAGTTGTTTTGTAAAGACCAGCGTTTGAATGAATAAGAACAGGTAAAAAGGGATTTTCCAAACTTCATTACATATTTTATTAGAGTGAGGGTTAACCTTAACCAAATTTTGAGGATTATCAGAGTTAAAACTTGGTCAGCATTAATTCAACTGAATTGTACAATTTAAATTACATATGTGAAATATAGATAATTTAGGTGAGTAATGCGAAGTGCATGATGCACGGGAGATGTGGCCTTATGCCACGTGTGGAAGCCCGACCTCGCCTGAAAAAATTAACCCGTAAAAACAAAGTTTTTCACTATAAATCCTTTATATGCGTGTTCAATGGGCCACAACCCAGCCCACATTGGTCTTTGAAACGGGCGGCTAGAGTCCTCTCGTCCTCTGGCTTGAGATGGCTGCCACCTATGGGTCAGATGATTGCCTGCCACCATTAAGCAATTGGTAAGTAAATATAATTTATTTTTACCTAAAAAGTGTAAAATTTTGGAAAAAACATTTTCACGAAAAGAAATTGTCACGCACAGCGAGTCTGTGTGCAAAATGTCAGCTCGATTGGATCACGGGAAGTGGGTTAAAAAACGACCGAAAGATTTGCACGGTCGTAAGCAAGCAAGCAAGCACGCAAGCAAGTGAACTTAATATAAAGGATTTAAAAAGCATGCGAGGTGCAATCTTTTGCAGTGTTGGAGAGAAGACGACCCGGGCTGCGGAGTCTGCTGAGGCCGGAGCAGCCGATAAGTGATGGATGGGAATGTTAGTGATGTTATTTATACCTAGGAGGGAATGTTTTGAAATATTTTTGGATGCAAAGAGAAAAACACGGATACAGGAGCAAGTTTAAAACAATATTGTACTAATGCAGGTGTGCACAAACGAGCCATGCATCGCGCCATAACCCTTCAATACATTTTCAAAGGTTATAAAATATTTCAGGGCAGATATTTGCTTTACATTTGATAATTTAGGCTACAGATGAAGTGGTTAACCAGTTACTCTATTTCAAATTGCAAAATGTGTGATTCGGTGACAGAGGCGTAGCTAGGATATTTTGCGCCCGGGGACGAACTATAAAATTGGCGCCCCCCCCCCCCCCCCCCCGTTTAATCACATTTTCCTATTACATCGAATAAGGAACAACAATTAGAATTTTAATTAAACATTGTATTTAAAGAAGCAAATTTATAGAAATTATATTACATGGCTCACTCAGTCACTGTCGTAGACTGTTTGACATAGTCTACAAAAGATTAATTTATCTTGATTTCACTGTCACAAACTGGTCAATCACGTAATAAAAATCTGTTTTTTCCAATGTGTCTCTTTCAACGCTAAGAAGAGCAAGATAGCTGAGACGATTTTGTCCCATTGAAGCACGCAAATACGACAAAATAAGTTTCAATTTGCTGAACGACCGCTCACAGCTTGCAATTGAAACTGCTATTGTTAATAAAATTTGCAGTGAAATTCGCAAATTCGGAAATATGTCATCTCCATAAAACACAATAAAACCAAGAAGATCCAAAGTAGTTTCTGGTAGAACTTAATTCCGGTTACTGAGCAGCATTTTGCAATCTCCAATTTCTGTGAAAAGTTCGTGGCCATTGATGTCGGTGTCATAGAAATTTCCAAAATCTGTGCAATTTCGACGAATTGCATCGACATCTGTGTCGGATAGAAGAGTTTTGACGTCCAGCAGAAATCCAAATTTTGTGTGCAGGTCTTTTAGTCGTAAAAACCGTGTTGACATCTCCTGTTGAGGTCGATAAAATACGCTCTTCATAACGCGCACAATTTCTTCTGCTGCTGAAAGTCCTGCATCTCTTGCCAGTTCTCCTGGATTCTTCCGACGTCGCCTAATTCTTCTGTCCACATCGATCCCCCAGGCTGTGCATCTTGTTTTGGCGTTTTCTACAGCAACTTGGCTCAAATCATCACGAAGCTTTACAAATTCATGCTCCAAAGATTCAAGATCAGTTGCTGCTTCCTTGAAATTCATAGTAGGATCCTGTAAGCGCTTCTGAAGACGATCAATTTTTCCAAGAATGACATTCCAGAAATGTAATAAAACTATGAAGTTAAAATTTAATACGCATGCATGTGTAGTAAGTTGCAGGAGGCTCGGACGACGTCGTTGGAGGCACACGTATTTATTAACACCAACGTATTTACAGAGCCGGGGATACACAACACTTGAAGGGGTAGCGGCCCCTTCTACCCGTCTAACAGGGAGGCCCCACGTCTACCCCGGCTAGCCTGCTCCCAGGTCCTCCACTACGGAGCTAAGGGAGGCTATCTATCCCAGCCCTGGTCAAGCTGGGAATTCCCGGCACCCTGAGTCTCCAGACCGGCTCTTATAAGAACATCAGTCTGGGCTCTCGGGGCCACGCCACCGGCTTTCCCTGGTCGGCCCTGACAAGGACAGCGAGCCAGGGGAGTTCCAGGGCCTACTCTAGCTGGTCTTCACTCTTCGCTGGTTAAAGCTAACACTCGACCTCGAGCCCTCCGGCTCACCACCTTTTATAGCAATCGCCCCCCCCCCGGGGGGGCCGTGGGGGATGCAGGTGCGGACGTCGGTGTGAGCACCTTCTCTGTGTACGGCCATAACCACGCCCCTTGTGTTTGTTTGCCATCCGTACCAATACACCGTTACAAATACACCTCTACACATGTAATTGTTCTGCATCACTTCTGGTTTCAGGCGTCATAGTTACGTCCTCCGATAATTTGTCTAGCAGCCCTACTAGTTCATCCAGTCCTTCATAGATAGCTTTAACAGCTTCTGATCGTGCACTCCAGCGTGTTTCAGACTCCCGCTTTACTGTGATGGGCACAGCTTTTTTTTAACTCTTCGCAACGAATTGTTGAACGAGAGAAAAACAAATATATACTGTGCGGTGGCTAGGATTATTTTTATGAGAATTTAGTTTTTCTGGCTTTCTCCACTTGTTGAAACCGTTTGTTACCTCAAACGAAGCTCGTGAGTTTGAACTCGATGATGTAAATAATAGACAACAGAAACAGTAAGCAGCTTTATTGATTGGTGAATATAATAGCCACAAACGATTCACTTCCTCTCCATTCGCTAGTCGGCGTTTATACCATGCTGATGTAATTGAACGTTCTCTGGATACTGATGATAGATTGTCTCTGTGCTGAAAATGCAAGTAATCATTTCATTGCGAAGAGGCTGTGATATTTTCGATAGCTTTGTCGTTTTATCATATTCTAAGTAGCCAACATCGTGAAACCTTAGTACAGCAGGAACAGCATCATAATGAGTATTTTCAGCTTCTTTATCAGAAGATTCTTCTATTTCATCTTCCCCGTTACTGTCAACAAGTTCATCATCATGTCGTAGTTTCCGCCACCAAAAACACATGCCACTGACTAAGGCTGAAAGACTGCGCCTGTCTGTTGTTTTGGACGTTCTTCCATGTGAAGTATGGGAATTGACGGCAGGAACTTCTTGACGGGAACACACTTTTTATTAAATCTTTACGTGTCAAAATACAACGTGTAGTCTCCTTTCTTCCGACTTCACACTCCACTACTCTCGTGTAAACTCTAGGCCTCTGGCTACACACGATACCCTTCACTCGTGTAGACCCTACGCCTCTGGCTACACAATACACTCGACTCGTGTAGACCCTATGTCCCTGGCTACACAATACACTCGACTCTGGGTTACACAGAGTCCCGGTCCCGTTAGGACAGCGGGACTAGGTACCGCAGGGCCCTAGGTCTTCATCCCCGTCTTCATTCTTCGCTGGTTACACACTGCCCTCACGCCTGTGTGCATCCCCTTTTATAGCCCCTGCTCACGAGAGGCGGAGCTGATGCGTACTTCAGCGTGAGCATCGCTCCTTAATGAACCAATCACGACGCACTCTCTCTACGATCCGTTTTCCCCAGCGCGTGTTAACACTCCTCCACCAATCACACCGCGCTGCCACCCGATCACTCCCTCTCAGCACGTCACCGGTCCACAGCCAATCAGTACCCCGTAACCCACGACCCCGCGCTGACCCCTGATCCTCCACCGTCAGCGCACGTCACCACCTACACATCCAATCATTACGCGCTGGCATACGATCTCTAATTCCAGCGCGTATCACCTCTACATCACCCCCTCCCACATAGCTTGCAGCCGGCCCGGCTGTTAACCAACAACACAACCTAACGTCAATGCAGTAACAAAGAAACTCCACCTCGCAGTGTGCCCCGTAACGCAACAACAACAACACAACACTTAAATATGAAGCAATATACAGCCCGACGAACAACACAATAAAAGCGAACACCGGAAAACGAACGCGCCAAGTGTCTCTGTGACTAAACGCAGTGCCGAGGCGCTCCGGCTGTCTCGACTCCTCACGTGGCAGGTCACACAAAGTAGCGCGACCTAGCGCGAGTCCGTCTGGCCGGTCCGTCGTATGGGACGGGACGTTGGCGACCGTCCGGTGGCTCCGGCCGCTCAAGATCCGGCCGCCGGTGGTCGGCAGCTGTCAATTCCGAGACACCTGGGAGCGGATCAGGCGGAGACATGTGAGGAGCAGGCAAAGACAATTCCCCCTCAGGGTCGCTGGTCACGTCACATGCTCGGCCCTCATGACACAAGGGGAGGCCATACGGAGGCGAGAATGGTTTCAGTCGGGAGGGGTGGACGTACCAACGGCGTTTTCCCCATTTTATCTGAACGCACTGGGGGCGTGCAACCCGCACGACCTCCACGGGTCCCCGCCACGGCTTCAACAATCTAGGCGACGTAGCCAAAGGTGCCTGCGGGCAATGCAGCCAGGCCCTGTCACCTGGTTCCCAATTGTGCACGGACACCTTCCGTGCCCGCAACCGCTCGTTTGCAATTTGGCGAGCCCGTGAATTAAGCCGTGCGGCCTCCCTTGCCTCTGTCAGCTTATGAATATTAAATTTAATATGCTCTGCCAATTTCGAATTTGCTCGTGGTGCGGACAGACCCAGCTGCGTTTCCATGGGCGGGTCGGCTTCCCGACCGTACATCAGATAAAACGGGGAAAATCCCGTAGCTGCATGGGGGGCCATTCTATACGCGGCGAGGACCCCAGGGACCTGCAGGTCCCAATCAACATGCGCCTCACACACCTGCTGGCACAACATAGAAGTCAATGTCCTGTTAAGCCTCTCCACCATCCCGTCCGTCTGCGGGTGGTACGGGGAGGTACGCACCTTCTTGGTACCCAACAGGTCGCACACCTCTTGCAGTAATTTACTCGAAAAATTCTTCCCTTGGTCAGTCAGCAAGCGTTCGGGAGCCCCCTTGTCCAGGACGTAGCCCTGGACAAAGGCGTCCGTCACAGCCGCCGCCGACTGGTTGGCGAGTGGCCACGCCATAGGCCACCGGGTAAAATATTCGACCCCCACCAACAGGTACTTATTACCCCTAGGCGTGACCGGAAAAGGCCCCAGAATATCGAGTGCAACGAGCTCGTTAGTGCGCGAGACCTGGATGGATTGCAGCGGTGGATTAGCTGGCACAGGCGGTGGTTTCCGTCTGGCGCACTCAACACAACCCTTCAGAATATTCACCACGTCACCCCCCATTCCCGGCCAATAATAGTCACGCTGAAGCAGGGCAAGCGTTTTGTTAACTCCCAAATGCAAGAGGCGTTCGTGTGCGGCCAAGACAACCTAACCCCTCACAGCAGCAGGCACCACAATCGCATGCCGCCGGGACAAACTGTCCCATCTCATCAATAGGTCCTTGCTTAAGCTCGTAGGAGCCAGTTCGGTCGTGGTTACCTTCAGGAACCCCCCGTCTTGCGGCGCAATGCCAGCAGGGAGCTGTCCGCCATTTGGAGACGGCCCCACTCAATCAATGACATTGAGAGCAGCGAGTCCTGACCCCCAGGGGTAGCGGGACCATCCCCAATTGGTGTGCTCGCGGCCGCAACCAACGCCTCCCTACCTTCCGTAACCGGCGGTTTACAGCGCGCCGATCCCGATAAGCACGCACATTTGTGACAAGGCAACAACCGCGACAGGGCATCGGCATTTGTGTGTCGCAAGCCTTTACGGTACGTAGTCGTGAACTGATAGTCCTGGAGGACTTCCAACCACCGCGACAATTGGCCCGAGGGCTGGGCGACCCGCAATGAATACTGGAGCGCCGCGTGGTCCGTCCGGACCGTGAAATGACGGCCATAGAGATATGGCCTGAATTGTTGTACAAAAAAAACAATGGCAAGCAGTTCGCGACGGGTGACGCAGTAGCGCTGCTCTGCCGGCGACAACACCCTGCTACCATAGGCGACCACCCGTTCGACCCCTCCAACGACTTGGGACAGCACTCCCCCAATGCCCGTGTTGCTAGCGTCCGTGTCTAGCAAGAAGGGACTCGCGAAGTCCGGATAGCGCAAGGGTGGGGCCCTAACCAAGGCGTCCCGGAGGGAGCAGAATGCAGCCTCCTCCTCCGGTCCCCATCGGAACTTCACTCCTTTCGCCGTTAGAGCGTGCAAGGGTTTTGCAATGGTGGCAAAGTGCTCAACGAATCGGCGATAATACGAAGCAAAACCGATGAAACTGCGTACGTCTGACACTGACGTGGGCGTTGGCCACGAACTGACACAGTCCGTCTTCGCAGGATCGGTAGAAATCCCCGAAGAGTCGACAATGTGACCCAAATACCTCACGGATTTACGAAAAAGGTGGCATTTGGCCGGTTTAAACTTTAATTTAGCCGATCGCATTCGCAAGAACACCCCCCTCAATCGCTGGAGGTGTTCTTCAAACGTTTTACCGAAAACAATGACATCGTCAAGGTAAATGAGGCACGTATCCCACTGCAAGCCCGACAAAACCAATTCCATAAGACGCTGAAACGTCGCCGGAGAGGAGTGAAGTCCCATGGGTAACCGGTTAAACTGAAACAGGCCCCCTGGAGTCCGAAATGCGGTCTTAGGCTTAGACTCTTCGTCGAGTGGCAACTGCCAGAATCCGGATAATAAATCAAGAGTCGAAAAGTATCGCGCACCAGACAATGCGTCGAGAGACTCGTCCATCCTGGGGAGCGGATACGCGTCGGCCACAGAGATCTTATTCAGGCGACGGAAATCGACGCAAAATCGCAGGGACCCGTCCTGCTTTTTAACGAGCACAATAGGCGCTCCCCAAGGACTGGAGGAAGGCGAAATAATGTCGGCTTCTAGCATATCGTTAACTGCCGACTGAACATGTTCCTTCTCAGCAGGACTCAGTCGGAAGGGATTTTGCCTGACCGGTGCCGCATCGCCCGTTTCAATGTGGTGGCGTAGCAGGTCCGTGCACCCAATGTCATACTTATGTTTACTGAAGACATCCGAAAATTCAATGAGCAACCCGCGCAGCGCACCCAACTGTACCGCTGATAAATCGTCAGAGTCCGCGCACAGCGAATCAACCCAATCGAGGTCCTCCTTCAATGTAACGTTTTTCGTGGGACTCGGATCCGCCTGCGCAACCAGCCTCTCCTCCGCAGGGACCCGCGCCGCGTGAGCTAGCACGGTGCCCTGCTGAATGACGGCCGGCTGCGCCCCAGCGTTTAAAACCATCACAAACGGATCCCTGTCAGCCCCCACCAAAGTGTGAGCCACCGACAAATCGAGACCTCCAACAGCCCTATTAGAAGGACCCAAAAGCATGCCCTGTTCCGAGGCCTCCTTCACCCATGGCTTCCGCAACCGGAGGGGAATTAACATTTGTGAACCCGGAGGCACGTGCACGGTCTGTGTCGCTAACGCCTGTATGGTAGCGCACGCCGTCCGAATTTCATTAGGGCTCGTCAAAAATGAAATACGGCGACCCGATGGTAGTTCAATGCAACGCTGATCAATGAGAATTTTGATGGGCATTTTTGCCAAAAAATCAGTGCCCAATAAACAAGGGACCGCCAGGGAGGACGAAACAAAAACGGGTCCCGACAATTTGATATCACCAATGCAAATGGATGCCCTAATCTGACCGATAATGCCCAACGATCCCCCGTTAGCGGCGTAAAATGGCACATCCACCGGAAGAAGCGGACGACATTGTACAGGGAGAATATTATAAATGAGATCCGATATAATAGTCGCCGATGCCCCCGTGTCCACTAACACCCTGACCTCGACCCCATCAATAGATCCGGTAACTACGGATGAACCCGCTGAGGCAGCCACTATTCTGTGCCCCAACTCCGACCATTTAATGTCTCCCCGGTCTCGGCCGAATCGCCCTCTCTGAACCGAATCCCCGAACTCTACTCGGCTCTCCCCCGCCGCAACGCGACGACCCATATGTGCCGAGTATGCGGGCCAAGCATGTGAGGTGCCGCGACTTGCCGGGGTTTGCAGGGACGACTTGGGGCCTTGGTCGTCGTCCAGCCGAGGTCCCATGGCGCGCTGACGTGGGGCGCGGCAACCGGAGGCCACGTGGCCCCGAAGGCCGCAGTTATAGCAGGTGATGACAGTCGTCGGAGATCTCGGTTGCTCCAGCTTGCGGGCCGCTCGCAGAGGCGAACGACCCCCCGATCTCCAGTCCCCCGGTCGTCCCGCGATGAATGCCTCCTCTCGTGGGCTGACGACTTGGGGCACGGTGACAACTGGGCCCGGAGTTGAGGCCACGGCAGCGTTGCAGACGACTCCCTGTTTACGTTGAAGGACCTCGTGCGCTTGTATGCTTGTGGCGACCCGTAAGGATGAAATATCGGTCTCATCGGCCGTGTTGATGGGGACCCCCAGGTCCTGCGCCAACTTGAGCAGCTGCTCCAAAACCATGGCATCTTGGCCCTCCTCGTCCATACGAGGGAACGCGGCGTCGGCGAGAGCAAGCAACGCCGTGCGGTAGGCGAGCACGGTCTCCGTGTCCGCCTTCCGTCTTGCATAAAAATGATGGCGGCACGCGGAGGGAGGACCATAGACCTTGGCCATGAGAGCCAGCGCATCCTTGAGCGTGGAGCGGTCCGACCTGCGTGCGGACGTGAAGGCCGCGAGCGCGTTGTCATCCAGCATGGCAGGCAGTGCCCGCAGTGCCGTAGCGTCGGACCAGGCGGACATCTCCTGATGCGCCAAAAATCTGCGCTGAAATTGGCTCCAATCCCCGCCTTCCGCCTTGAAGGCTGACAACGTGGGAAGGCGCTGCTGAAAAATGAAGTCGTCCTCCTCCTCGTGCTTCCTCTCTGCCGCCCCGCCGGTGTGTAAGATGGCGGCCCCATCGGCGGGTGTGTGATGGCGGTCCGCCGCGCGCGTTGGTGACGTCAGCGGGCGCGCATGGAGAACCGCTGCCACGTGGTGATGGCCGTTCCCGCCAAAAGTCGGTGCAGATGAAATGGCGGCCATCGCCAAATCGTTTTGGCGGGAATCTGCAGGGCGACCCTGCAGAACGTCGGCCGCCGTTCCCGCTCCTCCCGACGAGCTGATCTCCGCCAAGATGGACGCGGCGGCGAGCAGCAGCTCCGCCAGACGGGAGTGCGCTTCGCGAAGCACGGCGTCAGTCCCCCGTGGCTCGTCCGGCGCCGTCGGCGGATCCTGCCCCGTGGGCAACTCCTCTTCCTCACCCCCCGATGCCAGTTGACCCGCGTCGTCGAGGTTGTCCCCGTGGTCAATCCCGTGGGTCCGACGGTTCCTCCTTGTATCCATGCTTGGAAGACCGTTTCACTTCTGACGCCAGTTGAAGTATGGGAATTGACGGCAGGAACTTCTTGACGGGAACACACTTTTTATTAAATCTTTACGTGTCAAAATACAACGTGTAGTCTCCTTTCTTCCGACTTCACACTCCACTACTCTCGTGTAAACTCTAGGCCTCTGGCTACACACGATACCCTTCACTCGTGTAGACCCTACGCCTCTGGCTACACAATACACTCGACTCGTGTAGACCCTATGTCCCTGGCTACACAATACACTCGACTCTGGGTTACACAGAGTCCCGGTCCCGTTAGGACAGCGGGACTAGGTACCGCAGGGCCCTAGGTCTTCATCCCCGTCTTCATTCTTCGCTGGTTACACACTGCCCTCACGCCTGTGTGCATCCCCTTTTATAGCCCCTGCTCACGAGAGGCGGAGCTGATGCGTACTTCAGCGTGAGCATCGCTCCTTAATGAACCAATCACGACGCACTCTCTCTACGATCCGTTTTCCCCAGCGCGTGTTAACACTCCTCCACCAATCACACCGCGCTGCCACCCGATCACTCCCTCTCAGCACGTCACCGGTCCACAGCCAATCAGTACCCCGTAACCCACGACCCCGCGCTGACCCCTGATCCTCCACCGTCAGCGCACGTCACCACCTACACATCCAATCATTACGCGCTGGCATACGATCTCTAATTCCAGCGCGTATCACCTCTACACATGTAAGTTCTTAATAGGCGCGCGTACCATAATGTAATTACATGACATGTAGGCTGTGTGTGGCGGGATATATAACTTTTAGGTTGAGGTGTAGATTTGTGCAGTAGTTTCAGGCTGCCGCGCCCGCCACAATAAGTTATAATGTAACGTTGCAAGCCTCATTTTGGCGCCCCTTTAACTTGGCGCCCGGGGACATATGTACCCCCTGCCCCCCCTAGCTACGCCTCTGTTCGGTGATATCCGTGCCACGGCCACGGAGCAACTCCGCAAGCGCCCCGACTCCCACCCTGAGCACATGCACACACGCAGCACACACATGCAATATCCCAGCCGGGGATCGCCTGGCAGAACGGGTTTTCATCCGAAGAGCCCATAAGTGGGAAGGCCCACAGTTTCCTGGTGCCAGGAGATTGGCCGACCATCCCAGGACAAATCACATTGCGGCGCCCCTAAATTGGCTTAAAATTGTATGGGCGCACAAAGGTTCACCGAGCCAGCCACAATGAGTCATGCACGACATCGGGGAGGGGCTGGGGTTAAATATTAGGCGCCCAGAGCAAACGATGAGGTCAGGGGATCCTAGCACCACAGACCAAGTACACACTAGCCGGGTGTGTATTCGCCAGCTGGACGCCCTTCCAGATTAATGAGTACGGGTGCAGAGACAATGGGTTGAAAAATAACGTAACGTAATGCTCCATGTAAGGGCAGAGAAACGGTTCAAAACACAGATAGGCTCATGATTAGCTGCGCCGGATGACGTAGCTCTGGATTTCAAAAGGCAATGGGATAAAAAGGGGCGCGAAAAATGGTTCAAGAGATCTCATCTTCAACAGCCTGGTCGCTAAGACCCCCCCCCCCCTGCCGTCCTGCCTCCTCGAGCCGCTTGCAGCATCTGTGTGATGCCAGCGAATGCTGCTACAAGGCAGTGATAGGCAAGGTTTTTTCGTCATCCTCCCTCCGACTCTCACAGCGTCCATGCGACGCCGTGAGTACAGCTGCGAGGTACATGATAGAGCGTGTGAGTGTTTGGGGACTTGGATCGCAGTAGGCTAGGCTCTGCTCACAGAATATTCCCTCCGGGCAGTGCAGGGTTTGTGCTGTGAATAAACGTTAGCACAGAGAGAGTGAGAGCAGAGCCGCAGCACAAGCACTCATTAATAATCGCTTACAGGTGTGGGCGCGGTCGGACTGCTGCGGCCCGCGTTAGCGCGAGTGGTGGTATGCACAGAAGAGTAATCACGGAGCCACAGTGTGTGCGCGTGTTAAAATATAATTGCCAGCCGGAGCACGCGCGTTCGTGCAGCTGCTTCCGTTAGTCTTAAGTGCGGACGCAGGTAGGAATATAACCACCCGCTGGCGCGCGTGTGTTAGCATCGCCGCTTGAGCATCAGCTGTAGTGCGGGCGTGTGTTAGAATATAATCGCTAGCAGGAGCGCGTGTGTTCACGCAGCCGCGTAGCGTTAGTCTTAGTGTAATGCGGGCGTAAACGTCCTCGCGGATATGACGTCACGGGGGGAGGAGTTAGGTCACGTGAGAGAGAGGGATGAGGTCTTAAGGGAGAGATACCGGAAGAGACGGGAGAGAGTTGGAGATAGAGATAGAGTGAGGCCACGCAGGGCGGAGGTTGGAGAGTGGCGAGATCGCCACATCTTCTTGGTTCTTTCGGTAAAGTCACGTAGAAGGGAAGTAATAAAATAATAAAACAAAATAAAATAAAATAATTCTCACGACGTTTCGGCTACAACGCAAGCAGCCGTCTTCAGGTGAAGAATGAGACACTACCAAGCTAGGAGCTTATATATAAGCTGGGTTGGAGGTGGAAGAGCGCCTTAACAAAAAGAATGTGCATATGAAGAGGAATTTAGCATATTCATGGGAAATGCGTAGGAGGTGGGTGGGGGGGTTTCATAGTCATATTATGCCCATGAATTATGCAGGATCAGCAGCACCAAGGGAGGGTGCAGGGAGTAGCATTAACAAAGGAAAGGAATGTTAATAGTATGTAGCTGCAGTTACTAAACAACCACGTAGAAAACTAAAGTATAAACTACATAAAAAACTAAAGTATAAACTGCATAGCACCATCATTATACTTACTATACTCTACAATAAGCTGAGTTACTAACCGCAAGTAATACATTACAATTCTACGTCGTAAAAATTATATAATATGCTTCCATCTAAACTTTATTCTCTTACATCACACGAGCATACACCGTACTCTATACTGCCATAGATAAACCCAACATTAAATTATATACTGTATTGCTATAAACCACCTTATACATTTTAATATAACACTATGTATTATTCTACCCACCCTAATGAGTATCACACTGCTATATGTTTACTATACAATTACGATACTATATATTACTTTGTACATTGTATATAAATGTTATACTATTTGTTATTATATGCTGTACCATTGACCGTCGTGTCAATGGGTGAGTCGTGGGGGCAAAACTTGCAGCGGAGCAAAGAATCCATTCCCTGCGGAGAATACAATGCCAGTGAGTGGAACGCAGTCTGAAAGTCACCGTAGACGTGAACACAATCAGTTAAGATCCGAAATGGTTTATTACGTCCTTCCAATGATTGCTAAGCCAGAATCCATCTTCTCGGTTAAAATTGTCTCTGTGTTGGTATATGTGGATCGCCTCATGAACGAATCTCTCATGATAGCCAGATGGCTTGCAGAGAACCTCTGTCTTGGAGAAGTCAATGTCATGTGAGCCCACTGAGTTGTAACAGTGATCTGCCACGGCTGAGGTGTATGTCCTACCGTGTTTCAGGTCTGCTTTATGTTCACGGATGCGGTCCGAGACATGTCGTTTGGTTTCCCCAATGTAACTGCTACCACAGAGGAAACTTAGTTTGTAGACGCCAGGGTACTGTATGTCTGGAACCACATCTTTAACAGACGGTACCAGATTACGGATTTTATGTACTGTGTTGAATTGGACCTGGATCTTGTGTTTAATCAGGATTTTGGAGATCTTTTTTGTGACCCCAGCAATGTAGGGTAAGGTGATGGTCTTGAAAGGCTCCTCAACAGGATCCTTCTTGATGGTTGGAGTGATGGCTTTGCGGATTGTGTAGTCGGAGTAACCATTAGCCTTAAGAGCTTGGCGTACGTGTTTGAATTCGCTGGCAATGTGTTCCTGGTCGGAGAGGCATTGGGCTCAATGATATAGAGTCTTGATGAGGGAATTCTTCTGGGATGGATGGTGGTGGGAATCCGGTTTTAGGTAAGCATCCGTATGGGTGGCTTTCCTGTAGACAGAGTGGCTCATTGAACCATCAGGTCTCCTTTTGATTAGGACATCCAAAAAGGGTAGCTTGCCATCTTTTTCCACTTCCATGGTGAATCTGATGGCTGGGTGTATGGAATTGATGTGGTCGAGAAATTGGTCTAGAGCAGGCCGGCCATGTGGCCAGATGACAAAAGTGTCGTCTACGTACCTCTTCCATAAGGTCGGGCGTAGAGTGGCAGTCTGGATGGCGTCAGTCTCAAATTTCTCCATGAAGATGTTGGCTACAACCGGAGATAAGGGGGAGCCCATTGAAGTGCCCTCAGTTTGCTTGTAGAAAGTTCCATTCCAGGTGAAGTATGTATTGGTTAAGCAGTGTCTCACCAGGGGGGGTACCCCAGCATTCAGTCCTTGATGAACCAAGTCTTCAATGATTGCGATGGTGTCAGGTACAGGAACCTTGGTGAATAAGGAAACCACATCAAAACTGACAAGCAGGTCGTCTGGGGACAGGGCAATCCCCTTGATTGTCGATACCAGGTCAGTAGAGTTTAGTACCGCAGAGGTGGTTTTTCCAGTGAAAGGCCGTAGGATTTCAGACAAAAAACGAGCCAATTTATAGGTGGGGGAGTTGATAGTAGAGACAATGGGACGAAGAGGTGTATCTTCTTTATGTATCTTTGGCAAGCCGTATAATCTTGGTGGCCTGGCTGCAGAAGGTTTCAACGAGAACTGTTTGGTCTGATCAATTAATGCGGTTGAATCAGAAATGATTTTGTTGGTTTTAGTGATGAGGCTGTTGGTGGGGTCTCTTTTTATTTTTGTATAGCTGCCATCGTTGAGTAGTTCTTGAATTTTGTTGTTGTATTCTATTTTGTCCAAGATGACAGTGGCATTGCCTTTGTCGGCTGAGAGGATGACAATGTCATCCCTCTTTTTTAATTGAGCTAATTCAAAACGCTCATCTTTGCTGATGTTGCTAGCTGGCATCTTAGCGTTTTTGAGGGTTGCAGAGATTTCAGATCTTGCTACGTCTGCAGCGATGTGACTCAAGCCCTTGAGAGCTACATCTACTCGAGCAATTATATCATTAACTGGTATGTGTCTAGGTGTGACTGCAAAGTTTAGTCCTCTAGCTAAAACGGATTTCAGACCTTCAGAAATAGAACTGTTACTGCGATTAATTACGACTTTGTTAACATCTAGCTTTTCAATGTGTAGGTCCGGTTTCTTGTTTGAGAGGCGGTTGAATTTGGAAATCAAGTTGTCCTTACATTTAGTCGACATAGCGGCAGCTGAAGAGGCAGTCATTTTTTCTACATGTTCCCAATCCGATGTGGACATTGTTGCACTCAAAGATAAGTGTGATTTGTAGAGTGTCTTGTCTAACTGATCTAGTTCGGTGCGCGTAAGTCTGATTTTCTCTGAGATAAGAACTAAGCTAGTTCTAGACAGAATTCGTTTCGCATTAGAAGAAGTTACAGCAGCAGATGTTAGTGTAAATGCGTTTGGTATTACCTTAGAGTCGCGGAATCTCTTCAGAAAGGTGAGAGACTCGATTAGCTGAGCCTTCTTATCACGGAGCTTGTTGAAGGATCTCAAAGTTATGTGGAAACCCTCCCCGTAGAGGCGGTTAAATTTCGATTTAAAGCTTTCGTGACTGCAGGGATTCATCTTCTTGGTTCTTTCGGTAAAGTCACGTAGAAGGGAAGTAATAAAATAATAAAAATAAAACAAAATAAAATAAAATAATTCTCACGACGTTTCGGCTACAACGCAAGCAGCCGTTTTCTGGTGAAGAATGAGACACTACCAAGCTAGGAGCTTATATATAAGCTGGGTTGGAGGTGGAAGAGCGCCTTAACAAAAATCATGTGCATATGAAGAGGAATTTAGCATATTCATGGCAAATGCATAGGAGGTGGGTGGGGGGGTTTCATAGTCAGATTATGCCCATGCATTATGCAGGATCAGCAGCACCAAGGGAGGGTGCAGGGAGTAGCATTAACAAAGGAAAGGAATGTTAATAGTATGTAGCTGCAGTTACTAAACATCAGTATACTTACTATACTCTACAATAAGCTGAGTTACTAACCGCAAGTAATACATTACAATTCTACGTCGTAAAAAAATTATATAATATGCTTCCATCTAAACTTTATTCTCTTACATCACACGAGCATACACCGTACTATATACTGCCATAGATAAACCCAACATTAAATTATATACTGTATTGCTATAAACCACCCTATACCTTATACATTTTTATATAACACTATGTATTAGTAAGTATACTGATGGTGCTATGCAGTTTATACTTTAGTTTTTTATGTAGTTTATACTTTAGTTTTCTACGTGGTTGTTTAGTAACTGCAGTTACATACTATTAACATTCCTTTCCTTTGTTAATGCTACTCCCTGCACCCTCCCTTGGTGCTGCTGATCCTGCATAATGCATGGGCATAATCTGACTATGAAACCCCCCACCCACCTCCTACGCATTTCCCATGAATATGCTAAATTCCTCTTCATATGCACATTCTTTTTGTTAAGGCGCTCTTCCACCTCCAACCCAGCTTATATATAAGCTCCTAGCTTGGTAGTGTCTCATTCTTCACCTGCAGACGGCTGCTTGCGTTGTAGCCGAAACGTCGTGAGAATTATTTTATTTTGTTTTATTTTTATTATTTTATTACTTCCCTTCTACGTGACTTTACCGAAAGAACCAAGAAGATGAATCCCTGCAGTCACGAAAGCTTTAAATCGAAAAATGAGATCGCCACACACACAGTAAGACTCGGCACCGTCGGCCAGCGGTGACCGAGCACGGAGGAACGGGGAGCAGCGGTGGGGCTGCAGTGAGAGCAGCCGGAGGCCTGCACGAGGGAACCAGCAGCGGAGCTGCATCGGAGTGGAGGCTACGGGAGCGACGGCAGCATCGAGCTGCCAAGCGGAGAGGCTCTGAGCGAGGGCCGTGTGGGACAAGTTGTAAAGAACCCGAATAAAGGACAACGGAGACAGACACAGTAAACGAGTCCTTTATTACACTGGTGTCAGAAGTGAAACGGCATGTCAAAACAACTCAGAAGAAAGAATATTCCTGCGCCATCATCTGCTACATCATCCGACGACGACGACCTTCCTCAGGCGGTGGACCTGCCTGCGATGGAGGAGGAGATCCGTGCTGGAACGAGTACGGGTCTGGGAGTCCAAGATGTCGCCGCGTCGGTGGACCCGTCTGCACCGGAGGACGCGGACTTGCGATGGAGACAGATGGCGGCGCAGCTGGAGACACTGAAAATCGTGCTGGCGCAATTGTGTGAGCTCGTCACGCCGAGGACGGCGTTGGGGAGAGCCGATGATGGTCCGCAGGCCGCCGCCTTGCCTGCGCTGTTGGCGCCATCGGCCACGCGGCACGAAGACGCCATCTTGGGCGTGGCAGGAGAAGAACGGCGGGAAGCCGCCATCTTGCGCTCTCCGCGGCGGGAGGCCGCCATCTTGAACACGTTGCGATGCGACGCCATTTTGAATATGCCGCCTGATGAGTCATCGGCTGAGGACGGAGCAACAAGGAGTCGCAGTCGTCATCTCACAACCGTTAAAGAATTCTCCATCGGTGGCAATTGGAGTGCTTTCGCCTGCAGATTTTTGGCGGCGGTACGCTCTGCAAGGTGGACTGACGCTGAGGCATTGGAGGTTCTACCGACTCTTCTCGACGACGAGTCGGTGAGATTCTTCCGTTCTATAAAGGCCGAGAAGAAGAAAACATTGAGAGGAGTGTTCGACGAGATGGCAGATGCATACGAGCCACCGGATGATGCTCATCGCTGGTTTGTTCAACGCCAGCGAGCACCCGAGGAGTCGCCGGTGGCATACAGGGGTGCAGTATTGGAGCTGGCCATGGCCGCATATCCGGAGACGGAGCCTGACCTGCTCGAACCTCTCATTTTGGGTAAGATGCTCGAGCTGTCCCGGGATTTGGGGATTCCTATGCCGGTGTGTGGCCACGAAAAGCTGACATCCCTGGGCGGCCGCTAAATGTCTGGATGCCCAGTTCAACCTGCGCCGTTGGAAGTAAGTCACGGCGTGGACGGGGGGGCCCATCGTCGAAGGAGGTGCCGTGGGTTGGGATCCCAAGAAGGCGGTGTACGCTCCTGACGGGGGGGGCCCGCAGGAGCTGACAGCCGCCTCTGCTCGGTGGTCGGGCCGCAGTAGGCCGGGGCCGCGATCTGCGCCGCCGACACGGGAGCGTCGGGACGGGGGGCCTGCGGCGCGGCGCAACGACATCGACTGCTTCCGCTGCGGTCGTAAGGGCCATTACGCCAGGGACTGCTGGGCCCGTGTCCCAGGTCCGCCCCAGCAGGAGGCCTCGACAGCGGACGCGCCGCGGAAGGATCCTCCAGGACAGGCAAGTCGGTGCGCACCAGACACCCGGCAAGGCTTGACACCTCACTCATCACCGTTGTCGTGCGATCCGGGTGTTGTTAATAACGGGAGGCCATCGACTGGGCCATGTCGCTCGGTAACGCAGTGGTGTAAATTGGCACGGCGGGTCGTCGTGGCTGCTACTGGTTCGTCCACTGTACCTGGTTCTATACAAGGGGTGGACGTGCGTATTTTAGTGGATTCCGGAGCGTCCGCGACTATTATATCGGATGTAATTTTCCATCTGTTGGGCATCCCACCAGAGGCTGTGCGTCCGGTTTACGATTCCTGCGTCACTGCGAACGGGGGTAGCATGGGCATTGTGGGCCAGGTGGACGCTAAAATATCTATCGGGGGAGTGTCGGCCTCGGGAATTGTGTTAATTTCGAGGTCCCTTGCAGTTCCTTGTTTGTTGGGAACTGATTTTCTGGCCAAGATGCCCATTCTAATTAGAATTAATGAAAACTGCATTGAATTACCGGGTGGCCGTAAAATTACATTTCTGCCGTCGCCCTGGGGGCGACCTGCTCCGGTCGCCCAGGTGCAGGCGCTGTCCGAGGTATCTGTTGACATTCCACCTGGCTCACAGATGCTTATCCCTTTGCGATATCGGAAGCCTGTGCCTGGTCGTCAAGGTGCAATTGGGGTTTTGTTGTCGCCGTCCGCCACTATAACAGGCGGATCGGCGCTCGTCGGGGCGCAAATTATTGTCCGGCCGGACCAGCAGCCATTTCTGCAGGTGCTTAATGCGAGTACCGAAAATGTGTGTGTGCCGGCTGGTACGGTTGTGGCACATGCCACTACGGCGTTTACGGCACAGGATTATCTGGGCAGCCAGGGCATGGTTGCTGGGGTTTCAGGCCCTGGGGCTGCGGATAATCGCTGGATCGCTGAATTGTGTGGGGAAAATCCTTCCCTTTCCGGGGAACAACGTTGCGCGATTCGTAAATTATTATTGAGTTATTCTGATGTGTTTAGCTCAGACGATTTGGACTTGGGACGCACCTAGTTGCTTTACCATCATATTGACACAGGGGACGCTGCCCCTATTCGGTTGAACTCACATCGGATGAGTCCGGCTGAGCGGGATCACGTTCGAGGGGCAGTGGATGACATGTTGACTGCGGACATAATATCTCCATCTAACAGCCCATGGGGCGCGCCTGTTGTTTTGGTTAAGAAGAAAGACGGCAAATTGCGATTTTGTGTAGATTTCCGGAAATTAAATAAAGTGTCTGTGGCAGATGCGTACCCCCTGCCGCGTATGGACGACTCCCTCGATGCCTTGTCGGGGGCGAAGTTCTTTTCAACGCTAGATCTCTCTTCGGGATTCTGGCAGCTTCCCCTTGACGAGCCCTCGCGGGAGAAGACTGCTTTCCGTACGCCGCAGGGGTTATTCCAATTTAATTGTCTTCCGATGGGGTTGAATGCTGCCCCTGCCACATTTCAAAGGTTGATAGAGCTGGTATTAACGGGGTTGCAGTGGGAGACATGTCTGATATATTTAGACGATATTATCGTCTTCAGCCGCACATTTGACGAGCATTTACTGCGGTTGGAGGCTGTGTTCGCCAGGATGCGTTCCGCTAATTTGAAATTTAAGCCTAAGAAATGTCACCTACTGCAACGGTCCGTGCGTTACTTGGGGCATATCGTGAGTGCGGACGGGGTGGCCACGGATCCGGACAAAACAGCGTGCGTCCGTGACTGGCCAACCCCGGCCACGGTGGGGGATGTGCGTCGGTTTTTGGGGTTTGCCTCATATTATCGGAGGTTTGTTCCGAATTTTGCGACGATCGCGAGGCCCTTGCACCTCCTTACGGGTAAAGGACGGAAATTTGCTTGGGGACCGCCAGAAGAGGCGGCGTTTCAAGGCCTGCGCGATCTATTGGCTACGGCGCCGACGTTGGATTATCCAGATTTTGATCACCCCTTCATTCTGGATACGGACGCGAGTGACACGGGCATTGGGGCGGTGTTGTCTCAGTCCAAAGGTGGTGTGGAGCGCGTGGTGGCGTACGGTAGCCGGGTTTTGTCTCCCGCAGAAACCCGCTACTGCGTCACTCGCAGGGAACTTTTGGCTATTGTTTTTTTCTCCGCCAATTTCGACCGTATCTCTACGGTCGTTCGTTTATTGTACGCACGGATCATGCGGCCTTGCAGTATGCTCTTAAGATGGACCAACCATCCGGCCAGTTGGCGCGTTGGTTGGACACGCTGCAAGAATTTTCCTTCCAAATTCGCCATCGGAAGGGGGTGCGTCACGCGAATGCGGACGCGCTTTCTAGGTTGCCACAGCGATCCCCTTGCGCGTGCGCGTCTGGGACGCATAGATGTGCGCCGATTCAGCATCCCCCTCAGCCTGTTGCGTTGGCAGTTGAAGTGCCTGAAGCTCCAATGGAGCCGGGACCGGCTGATGGGATTTTGAATCTTCCAAGGGCTGTGTGGATTCGGGAACAAATGTTGGACAATTCATTGGTGACTTTACGGAAGCGGCCTGTGAAGGAGAGTGGGGGACCGGGTACGGGGGGTGTGCCGGAAACCGCTCTCCGCGATGGTCTGCTGATGTGGAGGGAAGGGTTACAGGAACGCTGGCGTCTGGTTGTACCGGCATCCTTGCAGTACGAATTGATTACGACTCTGCATTGCGACACGCTCTTACATCTGGGGTGCAGAAGACCCTATTGACGTTGCAGCGAGATTACTTTTGGCACGGCATGACAACAGATGTCGTCGGTCACGTTCGCGCGTGTCCCGATTGTGCCCGGCGAAAGCCACCTAAACATCCATATGTTCCGCCAATACAGTCTATTCAGGTGTCTCGAGTTAATGAATTGGTGGCGTTAGATATTTTGGGACCCTTCCCGCCATCCGCTAAGGGTAATAAATACTTGCTGGTTGGGGTGGAGTACCTCTCCCGCTGGCCGATGGCCTGGCCGTTGCCCGACCAGTCGGCGGCGTCTATTACAGACGCCTTTCTATTTGGGTACGTTATGGACAAGGGGGCGCCGGAGAGGCTCCTCACAGACCAAGGCCGGAATTTTTCTTCTAAATTGTTGGGGGAAGTGTGTGCGGTTCTTGGAACTAAGAAAATACGGACATCTCCCTACCACCCACAAACGGATGGTATGGTTTAACGGCGGCTAAATCGGACTTTGTCCGCCATGTTGTGTCACACGGTGAGTGAAAAACAATCAGATTGGGATTTGCATATCCCTGGGGTACTTTCGGCATACCGGATGACTCCGCATGCGGCTACAGGATATTCGCCGTTTTTCCTTATGTACGGTCGTGAAAACGTGCCGCCGATGGATGTGCAGTTGGGAACTGGAGTGAGGGGACCTGCTAAGCCTCTTCCTGATTACATTCAGGACACCATTCGCCGTGTTACTGAGGCGCGGGAAGGGGCCCGCATGGCTACGAGCGGTGTTCTCGACGCTCTAAGGGGGAGTGCCCCTGGAAGGTGGGGGACATGGACTGGCTCCATTGCCCACAGGTGCGGCCAGGTACCTCTCCTAAATTACATAAACCATGGCAAGGGCCAGGTTCGCCTCATCGAGGTTCCCAACCCACAGTCGGCGCGTGTTCAGTTTGGATCTCGGCGTTGGTTTGTTCACACGTCTCGCTTGAAACCATATGTGGCCCCTCGACCTGATGCGTCATCTCCTGATGTTGCCTTGCCGGGGTCTGTTGCTGCCGACTCACCCTTGCCTGTGCCTGTTGACCTTGCAAGAGCACCTATCGTGCCTTTTACAGACAAGCCGGCCGTGACACCGCAGGAGACAGGGGGCTCTGCTCGGGGTGTGCCTACCACGACTGCGGGAACTCCGAGCCCCGCAGCCCATCCGACCCCGCCGCAGACACGATTGCGGGACACCTCCGACGCCGGGCCTTCAGGGATACGGGACCGGGACGTTGGCGGGCCTCCAATAGCGACAGGAGGACCTCATCCTGTCGCTCCTAAAACCCCGTCACGTTCCCGGTCTGCAGGAGGGCCGCCGCCCGTCTGGGACGGGCCAGCGACCCGCACGCGGTCGAAATCCCTTACATTTCGTTGAATTTTACTATTGTGTTCTTGTTGTTATTGTTATATTTATTGTATGCTTCGTTGTCCTTGCATGTGTGATGGTTGTGTTCGCTCGCATTACTTGTTGTCGTTATTGTTCAGCCGAGGTCGGCTGGGATTTTCTCTACGGGGGAGGGTGGTGTAATGCGGGCGTAAACGGCCTCGCGGATATGACGTCACGGGGGGAGGAGTTAGGTCACGTAAGAGAGAGGGATGAGGTCTTAAGGGAGAGATACCGGAAGAGACGGGAGAGAGTTGGAGATAGAGATAGAGTGAGGCCACGCAGGGCGGAGGTTGGAGAGTGGCGAGATCGCCACACACACAGTAAGACTCGGCACCATCGGCCAGCGGTGACCGAGCACGGAGGAACGGGGAGCAGCGGTGGGGCTGCAGTGAGAGCAGCCGGAGGCCTGCACGAGGGAACCAGCAGCGGAGCTGCATCGGAGTGGAGAGAGGCTACGGGAGCGACGGCAGCATCGAGCTGCCAAGCGGAGAGGCTCTGAGCGAGGGCCGTGTGGGACAAGTTGTAAAGAACCCGAATAAAGGACAACGGAGACAGACACAGTGAACGAGTCCTTTATTACATTAGTTTGGGCGCGGAGTAGAATATAACTACCCGCCGGTGCGCGGGTTCATGCGGCCGCTTGAGCGTCAGCTGTGGTGCGGGTGCGTATTGGAATATAATCACCAGGAGGTGCGCGTGTGTGTTCGCGCAGCCGCTTGAGTGTTAACTGTAGTGTGTGCGTGGTAGGGTATAATCGCCTCCAGGTGCCTGCGCGTGCTCGCCGCCGCGTTTCCATTAGTGTTGTGTATGCGGGCGTGTGTGGAGTAACGCCGTGTGGCGGTGAGCCAGCAATTTAGCTATGTCCCTCAGAGAGGGCGCTAGGATGGGGGGGGGGCGATCACCCGGTCGCCGGGGGCGGGAGCCAATCGACGCGGTGGAGGAGGGAGTGGAGGGGGCGAACTTCGCGCCCACCTTCCCGGGGTGGACGCCGGCCCCCACAATAGTATCAGCTTATTGTGGGGTCATATTTCATACCTGTCAACCCCCTTATCAGTGCCTATCTTATTACAGACCAATTAAACCCTTATTGGTCACCCTGTGCCTTTATCAATGTCAACGTTTATTCTTTAAAAGTCCCATCACAAGGGAGAAGCACAAAAAATAGAAAAAACATTATTTTTGCCCGTATTGAAACGGCTGCACGCCGTATGGACCTGAAAACTCAATTTCCCTGTTCATGAATACGGGCAAACCGTATGGGTTGACGGGTAATATATTTTATATTTCCACTATCAGACAGAGAGAGAGAGAGTCATGCAGCTGCATTTTCAGGTAGATTGTTTGATAAAGGGGAAGTGTATAAACAGGTTATGGTGTTAAAGGCAGCATGGTATTTGGGCCACTCCCGGCCATTGCAGTGTCTGGTTGGTGGTCATGCCCCGCCTCTGCCGTGCACTTTCAATTAGGGAGAGTTCGCCGTTAATGAAGCTCCTAGGCCTCCACATTTCTGTGACCAGTGGGCGTTCGACATCTACCATACCACCGAGTATGGAGGCTGCGAGTCTCCCAGGCATTCACCTTGCTGCAACTAGTGACAGGCGTGTCTTCGCTGCATCAGAGCCCAGGGGTCTGAGGCTTGTTGTATATACACGGGTCTTTAAAAATTAATAAAAAGAATATATAAATGAAAATTGAAAATTGTGTCATCCGAATTTATGCTAATTATGAACTTATGCTAATGTATGCGAATATGATCGTTGTCTCGGGTTGTATTATCAATCGGGATAATACGATGAATTTCGCTTTAACGTTTACTGATTATGTTTTAGTGTGTTTATGTCAGGTCTCAAGATTCAGATCTCACCGCAGGATACAGTTCTTATAATTAAGAGTATTATGCATGCACTTAGGAAGGCACCACTCAGACACTTCTGTGTTAAGCAACTATAATCTCTAAACAAAAACATAACACTCTAATATGCGAACTCTTATGCTTGGAATGTCAACACAGTGATCCTGGAGATGTCCTCCTCATTGCTCCGTACATTTAACCCTCAATGATCACGTTTGTTAAACTGCTGGGTAGCAGAACAATCGGTTAATTCCACAGAGTAAAGCGAGCATACACGGCGATGGGAAAAAGTCCTTAAAATGAATGTGACAATATTCATACGAACAGCAATAAAGAAACATATCCCGAAAGCAAAAGTAGACCTCAATTAATGCATTGGTAAGATTATGCAATTAACGAAATGTCTTGGAACAATGGTGTGCGGCAGTGTGCCTGTCTGTCTCGAAAATGCTTATCAATTGGCTAAGGGCTTCAATAAATTCACGGGCAAGATTCTGTGGTCAAAAGAAAGATTTCAGATCAGAATCAGAAATCAGAAAGGGGGGTTTATTCGCCATGAAAGTTCGCACACACAAGGAATTTACTTTGGCCGGAAGGTGCATACATTCAACATATAGGAATCTTAAATCTTAAATAAGTGGTTTACAAGTCTAACTATACTAAAGGTACAAGTCCTAACTAATTCTAAGTATCTAAAGTATGTAAAAATTGAATAAAACAAAAGCTAAAATATACAATAGCTATAATATACAATATAAAATTACAAAAATGCAAATAGGGTAACATAGTGCAGATATTGTGTTAAAGTCAGTTTGAGCCCCTGGCCTTGTTGAAGAGGCCAGCAGCGAATGGGAAGAAACTGTTTTTGTGGCGTGAGGTTTTGGTCCTGATGGACCGCAGCCTTCTGCCGGAGGGGAGTAGCTGGAACAGAGAGTGTCCAGGGTGGGAGGAGTCGGCCACAATTTTCCTCGCTCGCCTCAGGGTCCTCGAGGTGTACAGGTCCTCGAGGGTAGGCAGATTGCAGCCAATCACCTTCTCAGCAGTGCGAATGATATGCTGCAGTCTGCTCTTGTCCTTGGCAGTGGTAGCAGCGTACCAGATGGTGATGGAGGAGGTGAGGATGGACTCAATGATGGTTGTGTAGAAGTGCACCATCATTGTCTTTGGCAGGTCGAATTTCTTCAGCTGCCGTAGGAAGTACATCCTCTGTTGTGCTATCTTTATGAGGGAGCTGATGTTCAGTTCCCACTTGAGGTCCTGGGAGAGGATAGTGCCCAGGAAGCGGAAGGACTCCACAGTGTTGACTGGGGAGTCGTACAGGGTGATGGGGGTGAGTGGGGCTGTATTCTTCCTGAAGTCCACAACCATCTCCACTGTCTTAAGAGCATTAAGCTCTAAGTTGTTCTGGCTACACCAGGTCACCAGGTTGTCAGCTTCTCACATATAGTCAGACTCATCCCACCAGAGATGAGCCCAATGATGGTGGTGTCGTCCGCAAACTTCAAGAGTTGGACGTCTCCATGTGAGTGTGTTGATTCGTAACGTAGGTTTCTAAATGTCTAGTTTCATCAATGAATTCATTGGTACAGTTATGCATTTAACAAAAAGAATGACTAATATACTTCTAAACGACCGTATCCACGTAGCTCAATGGGCAGCAATGCTTTTCATGATCAGCTAATAGTTGACGCACCACCTTAGGATGGCCACCCTTTTTGAAACACAGAGATAACTTTGGAGTACTCTTATTAGTCCCAATATGTGCGTTATGTGTGTGTTGGTGTATCGTCTTCTTGCTCAACTCTTTGCGTTAAGCAGACGCCGAGGTGGCGTTTTTTGTACCAAAATTAGTTTGTTCCCTGCTGGGCGATGCATTGTGGGTGTGGGAGTTTCATACACACGGCGCTCTCTCTCGCTCGGCGGCAGCTGCAGGCTCCTTTCACTGCTGGATGCGCTGAGTTGGCACGTTCGCTGACTGCTGACACCCCCGCCCGGTGGTCGCTGCTTGCGCGCTCTCTCCTGCTTGTGCTCTCTGGTGATGCACGATGCACGATGCACTCGCAGTTCGTTCGCTGGTGGCAGACACCCTTGCTCAGTGGCGCTGATTGCGCGCTCTCTCCTGCCCCGTGCTCTCTCCTGCCCCGTGCTCTCTGGCGATGCACGAGGCGCTCGCAGCTCGTTCGCTGGTGGCAGACACCCTTGCTTAGTGGAGCTGGTTGCGCGCTCTCTCCTGCTCCGTGCTCTCTGGCGGTGCACGATTGCGCTCGCAGCTCGTCCGCTGCGGCTGGTCTTTGCGATGCTCGCTTGGTCGATGCTTGGCGCTTTCCACCCTTCCTCGAGGTTGATTGCTTGACGTTGCTCGTCACTCTTTCTCTTGGGCTGCAGCTACTGGTGGGAGCTGGCACTCAATGTAGAATAAACTTTTTGCGATACTTCATCTTTCAGCTCATCGCTACTCTGCAAGCCTCGCCATCTTTGGTTGATTGCGGGGCCCACCCCGGAGTCTGCCCCTTGCAGTACTCAATTGTGTGTTTCGTGTCTCCGTTTATATCTGAAATTCTCTCCCCTCGGCTCGCCTTCTCACAAAGGACCGGAATTCCTTTGATTTTGCTCTTTGCTGTGGGGGCAGTTGTTTGTCCGGTGAATGTGTGTGTGTGTGATTCCAATAAACATTTAGGCTGGCCTACCTACGATCCATCCTGGGTTTAACCAGGCTGGATTGTGTGAGGAGCTCACAAATCCTTTATAGATCTGGGCAAAGTCCCATCGGTGAGCTCCTCCGGCAGGCAAGGCTGTGTTGGCTGGGTCATGTAGCCCGCATGCCCAGCCACCGTATGCCTAAACAGCTTTTGTTCGGCCGGATCGAGGAGGCTAAACGGGCGCGGCACAGGATAGAGAAGAGATGGACTGATGTGGTACAGGAAGACGTGGAGCTGAGTGGACTTGCCGATGACTGGTACCAGCGGTGTCAAGATCGGCCTCTGTGGAGGAGGCTCGTGAAGGACGCTACTGGGCAGTTGGAGGCAGTCGCCCTCCAACAACAACGGAGGGCGGAGGAACGACGCTAACAACAACGAGCGGAGCGCCGGGTGGCTAAAGCACAGCAAGTTGGCACAGTAGGGGGCACAGGTGGTGCATCAGCCAGTCATCTCGGTCATCTCAGTCAGTCGACCCGTGGCACCTGGGTCTGCCCCGTGACCTCCTGCCAGCGGGCGTTCGACACTTCACGTGGCCTCAAGGTGCACATGGCCTGGCACAAGCGTCGTGGTAACGTCACCGCCACTTAGTGGCCAATGGCGGTTGTTGTTGTTGATTCCAATGATTAATCTGGAAGGAGGGATGGGTTCCTTTTGCCCTGTTGCATTCTCCCCCCCCCCTCTTCCCTCACGGCGCGGGTGTTACATTATCTTGTCTCTCACAAAGAGGGGCGCTGTGGCCTTTGAAGTAGTGTTCTCTCGTACCGTTTGGAAGTTAAAAACATTATTTTACCTCTTGTCGCTTGATTCCCTACTACTTTTGCAGTTCTGACTCTGTAGGTGACTCAAGGTATATTTGGAGCAGTGTTTACAGTACTTCCATTGTGGTTTGGAATTCCTTCATAGTGTTTGATATTTCAAGGGGAGGTCCCCTCCTCATGTGTATGTAATTTATTACTACCACATAGCTGCTGGGAAAACAAAGGCAGTTGGGAGGCTCTCTCTATGGGATACATTTTATCTTGGCCATGTGTGATTGATCTATTTCCCCTTGTATCTCTTCTGGATGACCTTCGGTCTAATACTTCCCAAGTAATTTTTGGTCTATCTAGATTTGAAGCTTTCGTGACTGCAGGAATCCATGCTCTTTGGTTATTTTGGTAAAGTCACGTAGATAGAAAGATACAATAAGAAACAATATGTGAGGTGAATGAGAGTAAAATAAGGTAAGTAATCATACAAGGCCATTAATGTGGACTGCAGTCTGTAATGTTGATTTGTTCTTCTTGCTAAGTTTCAAACTTTTACCGAAGTATAAAAAACGCCAGTTGTAACGTCCGTTTGCCCTGTTTTTTGTCAAAGGTTTTATGCACCCCCCCCCCCTTGTACCGGGGTTTTATTACATTTTATGGCTTATCTCCAGCTGCCTTCTTGCATGGCTTGTGAGGGCAGCGGGGTGAGGGATGAGGGTGTTTTGTTACACCTTTTTTGTGCCCCATGCTACACCCCGGTTGATTATTATAAAAAATATATTGGCAGAATTATTCTTAATATCAATTTTGGAAATAGGCCTATGCCCTTTAAAAAATGATCAGTTTTCGATTGGCCACGGGTTATTTTTAAACAAAATCAATGCCTTTTTCCATTATGAACCAACAATTGTCCTCAAGTCTCAGCTGCTATTTTCCTTATTTTCCCCGCACAAATCCACGATCCATCGATCCTATGAGCGATCGTATCGAGGTCCGCCAGCGGCTATTTTAGTGGGTGGTTTACCCTCAAAGCTGGTGAAATCGGTAGTGGCGTGAGCCAATACCGATCCAGCCGGAACGACGACCCGGTTCAGGCCCCCGTTCAACACTTGTATGAACGGGGCCTGACCCGGCCGAACGATAGTTTGAGCCGCTACTAGGGAAAAAGATTTAGCCACCGAATTCGACGGGGATAACAGCACACCCGTCTCACCGTCCGCAGCATCCAAAGGCTTTCGGTAACGCAGCGGAATAAGCATTTGCGAGCCCGACGGCACCTCTACCGTGGCAGCAATAATCGCGTTAACCGCGTTACCCGGGGGTGAACGGCCCAGCAGGGAAGGCAGAAACGACAACCTACGGCCCCCTGGCATTTCTAAGCAACCTTGGTCGACGAGTATCTTAACTGGAATGCGGCGCAAGAAATCGGTGCCTAATAGGCATGGGACGGCCAGTGAATGAGAAATCAACACTGGTCCCTCCGCGGTGATATTCCCGATAGCAATGCGCACATCAACTTGCCCGAAAATACCCATGCTACCCCCATTAGCAGCAACACACGCGTCATTAACCGGTCGGATCCGTAACGTAGGAATGGACAGGAGATGAAAAATGACATCGGAAATGATGGTGGCAGACACGCCTGTGTCCACCAAAATACGGACATCGATCCCATCGATGGTACCTCGTACCGTCGATGAACCCGACGCGGCTGCTACCACCCTACAGGCCAATTTTTTCCATTGTGTCGTAAAGTGTGGCATCGACACAGGTGTACAACAATTTCCGTCCGGAGCGCAAACATGTGTGCGAGTGGATGGGTGATGTGACAAGACCTGCCGGGTGTCCGATTTGTGCCGACTCGTCCGAGGGTGTCGTGGATCCGCGTCCGGTGGACGAGATGGAAGCTGACCCGACGGGAGCTGAGAAGGCTGAGGTCGGCAGCGGCAATCCCGGGCGAAATTGCCCCGTCAGCCACACTTGAAGCACGTGGCCGTGGTCGCCCAGCGGTCACTCGTCCCGGGCCCTGCACGTGGTCGACCCGTATCATCACACTGGTCGCGCAGCCGGCGTTTCGGGACCCAGCGAGGAACAGCAGCCATCACCTCGTCGTCACTGGAGTCATCGGAGCAGTGGACGACCCGACGTGGAGACCACCCCAACGGTGGACCGTCTATTTCGGGATTCCCCGTCCATGCCGTTATCTGATCCCAGCGCTTCAGATTGAACTTAGCGTCCAAGCAGCGCGCCGACCATCGCGACGTAAGCGGTTTCGTGGCCGCATACCGGGATAGCTCAATCATTCGGGAAAGGATGAGAGGATCCAGGAGATCAGCCGACGAGTCGGGGTAGGCGGCCATAGCCAACGCTAACAGCGCCCCCCGGTAGGCCAAGGGCGAATTCCTCTGATCCTCGACGACATGACATAAATTTCCTGGAGCCGCCATCGGTGGGTCGTAAAACTCCGCCATTTCCGTGAAAGCATCACGAAGCGTCTTCTTCTTGGTCGCCGGGATGGATCGGAAGACCGCCAGGGAGACATCATCCAGCAGCGTGGGCAGCGCCTCCAGTGCCTCCGCCTCCGTCCACCGTATGGATCTAAAGGCCGACTCGAAGCGCCACGTGAAGGCACTCCAATCGCCCCCGGCGATAAATTCCTTGATTTGAAGAAGGCGATGTCCGCGGTGAATTCCGACGCCTCAAGCGTCTCCATTCCCGCTTCCCGCATTCTTCGTGGCTCCGTCAAAATGGCGTCCGGCGGCCGCGTGGCAACAGTCCCCGCCCAAGATGGCGTCTGGCGGCTCCATCGCAGCAGCCCCGCCCAAGATGGAGGCCTCTCCCCGCGCGGCAGGAGCAATGGCGGACGTCGATTCCTGCTGAAAATCTTGGTCATCGGCACTTGGTTGAAAACCACGCGGCCAGACCAAGGGCCGCTGAGGATGCGACCGCCGTCACCAGATTCAGCAAAATCGCGCGGAGCGACTCGATGTGCTCCGCCAGTCGCCGCCATTCCTCGTCCGCAGTCGAGGACGTCGCTTCTCCAGCCTGTCGGCGATGAGCGGCGTCGAGGAGAGCAGCAGCCGGAGGCAGAGGACCCGCAGCTCCCAGCAGCTCGTCCTCGTCCGCCTCAACTTCTTCCTCCGACGGAGGGTCCAGTGGGTTCTTCTTCTTGAGGTGCTTGGACATCTTGAAGGATCATCCAAACGGTCTCAAGAGATACTTCTGACACCAATGTAATAAAGCTCGTTGAGGCTACTTCTGGAATCCGTCTTTTATTCAACTTATATTACAGTTTACTTCACGCTGCTGATAGGCAGCGTGAGAGGGACAGATATAGAGAGAGAGACGCACTGCCACGTGGCAACTCGGAGTCCCGCTCCCGCGTGGCCCCCTTCCTCTGTTCGTTCCCGTTCTGACCACGTGTCGTTCGTCTCCACCCCTATTTAATACCCAGGTCACGTGGTACGTTTCCGCCAATCCTCGTTAGCCTGCATGGAATCTTCCATGCTCCATCATCAGCTCCCGGGACCACGCCCCTGACTGATCTCCTCATTGGCTGTGGCCAAAGCCAGCAGAACCAAACCTTATAGCTGTCACCTTTCCATCACGTCAGGGCCATGCCCCTAGGCTTCCCCTTATTGGCTGTAAACCAGGACCGGCAGAGCCAATCACCATGACGAGTTGTGATACGTCAGTGAGCCAGATATATCCTCATATTACATTAACATTAAATGTGTTTGTAAGAGAGTCTTGTCTAAATGATCGAGTTCAAATCGGAAACCTTATTCTCTCCGAGATTAGTGATAGGCTAGCTTTAAATAAAATCTGTTTAGAATTCGGTGAGGACACAACAGCAGAAGTGAGTGTGAAAGTGATGGGTATTACCTTGTTATCGCGGCATCTCTTGAGGAAGGCCAGCGTCTCGAGGAGCTGTGACTTCTTGTCTCGTTGTCTGTTAAAAACTCCTCCCCGTAGAGGGTATTAATTCTAGAGTTGAAGCTTTCATGACTGCAAGGATTCATACTCTTAGGTTTTTTCGGTAAAGTCACGTAGGAAAAAAATAATAAATAATAAAAATATTATTATTCAAAAAATGTCCCCTTCTAATTGGAACCACGTTGACAACATGACTGCTGCTTCTGCTGACTCGCTGTCAGCCAAATGCAAAGCTAACCTGATCTCTAAATTCAACCTCCTATCAAAGAAGAAACCAGAGCCACACATCACAAAGCTGGATGTCAACAAGACCATTATTAATCAGAGTAACATCCCAATTTCTGACAATCTAAAAACGGTACTGGCCAAACGACTAAATTTCGCTGTCACCCCTAAACATATACCAGTAGAGGATGTGATTTCTCAGGTTGATGTAGCCCTCAGAGGTATAGGACACATCCATGCGGATGTAGCAAGAGCTGAAAGAGCCACTATTATTAAGAACGCTAAGAAACCCACTAGCAACATTAGCAAAAATGAACGCTCTGAACTCGCGAACCTAAAAAAGAGAGATGATATAGTCATCCTCTTGGCCGACAAGGGCAATGCTACGGTCATCATGGATAAAGGCTCATACTAAAACAAAATTCTGGATCTACTCAATGATGGGAGTTACTCCAAAATTTAAACCGATCCCACTAACAGCCTGACGACAAAAACCAACAAGATCATCACGAGTTCGACTTCCCTAATCGATTCAACCAGACGTCCCTCCCTAAAACCCTCGGCTGCTAGACCTCCCAGATTCTATGGTCTTCCCAAGATCCATAAAGAAGGCACCCCACTACGGCCAATTGTGTCCACGATCAACTCTCCTACCTAAAAACTAGCCCGTTTTCTATCAGATGATCTGCTTCCCTTCACTGGCAAGACCTCTTCAGCAGTACTTAACTCAACCCAATTGGTCTCTATGGTCAAGGACATGACACTTTCTCCTGACGATATCCTCGTCTCTGTTTACCAAAGTCCCAGTACCTGACACCCTAACAATAATTGAAGACTTGGTCCAACATGGATTGAATTCGGATGTACCTGCGCTGGTTAGGCATTGCCTCACCAACACTTATTTTACCTGGAATGGCATGTTCTACAAACAGAATGAGGGTACCCCTATGGGCTCCCCCTTGTCACCAGTGATAGCCAATGTGTTAATGGAAAAGTTTGAATCAGACGCCATCCAGACGTCCACCCTGCGTCCTTCCCTGTGGAAAAGGTATGTGGATGACACTTTCGTCATTTGGCCACATGGCCTCCCAGCATTGAACCACTTCCTGGACCACATCAATTCCAGACACCCATCCATCAGATTCACCATGGAAGTGGAGAAAGATGGCAAACTACCATTCTTAGATATTCTGTTTAAGAGAAGACCAGATGGATCCTTGGGACATTCTGTCTACAGGAAAGCCACCCACACAGATTCTTACTTGAAACCTGATTCCCACCACCACCCATCTCAAAAAAATTTCTCTCATCAAAACACTATACCACAGAGCTCATGGCATTTCTGACCAACACCACCTGGCCAGTGAATTAAGACATGTACATCGGGCCCTCAGGATGAACGGATACTCTGACCGCACCATCCGCCAAGCTGTTTTTCCCACCATACAGAAACAGCCACTTGAAACTCAAAACTATCACGTTGCCATACATAGCAGGCATGACCAAAAAGATCTCCAAAATTCTAAACAAACATAAGATCCAAGTCCGATTCAGTACAGTACATAACATCCGTGATCTAATTCCATCTGTGAAGGATGTCATTCCTGACTTGCAATACCCTGGAGTCTATAAACTGAGTTGCAGCTGTGGTGATTGTTACATTGGGGAAACGAAACGTCATATCTCTGATCGTGTCCGCGAGCACAAGTCAGATCTGAAACACGGCAAAATTGAGTCTTCCGCCATTGCCAATCATTGCTACAACGCTGTGGGTTCTCATGAGATTGTCTTTTCCGAGACCAAGGTGCTCTGCAAACCTTCTGGCTACCATCAGAGGTTTGTACACGAAGCCATCCAGATATACAAACACAGACATAACTTCAACTGTGATGATGGGTACAAACTGAGTAATCATTGGAAAGATGTCATTAACCATGTAAAAAATATTTAACTACACACATTTGTACCATCTTATCTGACAGGTACTATTCTACTTTACCGAGTGTTGACATCCCCAGTGTTTACTAGTATTGCTTACTTTTATGCTTATTATCAGCTAACACCGGCCACAACCATGAGCCGATGTGCACCATTGTTCTCTTTTAGCCCCGCTCCCGAGGACCATCATCCTGGCTGCCACATTCAGACAACCCCTCCCCCCCCTCAACTCTAGGATCACCTTCCTGGCTCCCCCCCCCCCATCCTGCACCTCGTCCTCTCTCCAACATCCGTTGCACCCATCCTCTAGGATCACCTTCACCTTCCTCTGCTCCACCCACACCCCAAACCCCCCCACCCTCCACCCATCCCCCTTGGCTCCTCCCCCCTCGTCTTACCCTATACAATAATGTCCCATCACAAATAACTCTCACTACAGTTATTTTGCTGTGCCTTTTACCACCTGATGAAGGAAGCTTGTGACTTATTATTTTACTTCTATTATTATTTATATAATTTAATTGTATTATTTATTTATTTTTCCCTACGTGACTTTACCGAAAAAACCTAAGAGTATGAATCATTGCAGTCACGAAAGCTTCAAATCTAGACTCATCACGTGTTTGTGCCACGTGAATGGGCAGATTGTGTTTGACCTTGAGTGTGTCGTGGCATGGGGTCCTGGTATGATTCCGCTCTTGGCCTCCACACCCTGCAATTCCCATAAATACTTGTCTTTGTGCGCTGTGGTCGCCTCCGATTTGTGTGCCACTCTCTCGCTGGATTGTTACCTTGCCATCTGTGTGTGTAATTATGTTGGTAGTTCGTGGGTGCTTGTTCCTCTCTGTATTGTGGGGCTTGGTGTATTAAATGCCTCACATGTGGGGTGCTGTAGCTGCTCACGTGATTATTTTCTTCCCTCTGGATGGCTGGGTTCATTGACCCTCTCCCTGTGTGTTTAACCCGAATTATAGCTCCTAGTTCTATATAGCCATGCCATGTGAGCCCTATTATCTATGCGGTGTAAGAAGGCTGTTTCTGGGTTCAAAACCATTCCCACAATTTCTGTAATCTCTGGACTCAAGGATTCAAAAAATATAATCTTGAACATGTTGTCACCTTCGTGGTACTGATCAACATCGCCTGCTTAGTACGCTCTTTTAAATTGTAGGAGGTAATCTCGCGGATCCTCGTCTATGCACTGGGTCATAGATTTGGCAGCATTAAACCCACAGACAGTGTTGAATATTCTACAAACTTCCTAATCACTGCCAGGCTCAGTTGTTTGAAATTAAACCTAACCTTGTATGGTAGTGACTTTACCCATGGTATAGAATGTTCATGTAAACTTCTTTTCAGCAGACTTGCTTTCTTGTCCTTTTTCCTCAGACCTCTGATCATTGCCTCTGCTTCTACTGTTGCGATATGAGTGTGTATGTCTCTGTTCCTATTCTGTGGATCAAAATAGGGAATTCTGACGAGAGCTTTGTCCATAAATGTAAGAGTCTTACGACTGAATGAGTATTCAGAAAGTTGGTCGTCGTCAGAGGAGTCAGTGTCAGATGAGCTATCACTCCAACTGTGGCGCTGCTTAACATAACTTCTGTAGTGTATTTTGCGCCTGTAACGTGGTTCAACTTTGCTCGGTAATTCATGCCTGTCCCGTGGCTTGTGTCCCTTATGTTTCCTATACTTGTCTTGTGATCCTTGTTTATGGGTTGGTGTGCGTTGTCCCCTTGGCCTGTGCTTATGTGGTGAGTGTCTTTGAGCTCGGCTTTCCTGCTGCCCACTCTGTGTATGGTGTCTGCTAGGTGTGGCGCTTGCGTTCCGAGGTCCTTATTTGATGCTTGATTTATATTTGTCTCGTGCCTAGTGCCTGTCGTGATGTATGTGTCTGTCGTTTGTGGTGCGGATTATTTTGTGTTGGTGGTTTTTGCGTAGCCTGCGTCTCTCTGGTGAGCTGTCCCTGCTATCTGTGCCGTGTCGGTCGTGTTTGAGTGGTGTGCGTCTTTCTAGCGAGCTGTCTCTGCTGTGCCGCTCGTGTTGCTCAGGTTCCCCCCTTTTTGGCGCTATCCGTACAGCATATCCTGGCAACTTTGTTTAAAGATTTTGTCTCCCTCTGACTTCGGGGTTGTCAGTCCCACCTGTTTCCTGCTGCACCTGTATTTCTCCATCCCTTCTCTCGAGTTGTGAGGGGGTTCTTTGTCAAAGTTACTTTGATCGATAACCATACTTTTTGTGTGGTCAGTTCCTGGACTACGGTCACATACCCAAGAATGTGGTGTACTGCTACCTTCGTATTTGTTCTGGGAATCAACGTCTGTGAGTTTCGCTGGTGCCACTAGCACCGATTCCTTCTCCCTTACGAGGGTGTGAAGACATTATACTTCGTCTATCAGAGACAGTTTCTCGCACCTTTTCCTTTCAAAAATGTATTTTCTCATTCCCCAATCTTTGTCTATCTGTCTGTGTAAGAAGGTATGAGCCCAGTATTGCTATTTCTGCAGTTTTTACATCGTGTTCGCTTTTGTCACATTTTTTCAAGTCCTTAAGTAGTTTCCCTCGATGTGTCTTACTATCATCATTACGGCTCCCCTCCCATGTGTCTCTCTGCCTTGTCTTCTCCGGCCTGTACGTTTTAATACGAGTTCCCAATAGTCCACAATCCATTCAACAATTCCTCTTAATCCTAGCATCTCGTGTGTGGCGTAAGCTCCTCTGGTATTCGACCTCAGAGTGCATATAAAAACAATTATATCACAGGATGCAGTCAGTTCGACTCGATATATTATCTTAATCTACCTATCTTTGTTCTCACCTGCTACTCTGGTACTTCGCCTCAGAGTGCGTTTTTTGTTTGTTTTATGACAGTTACCAATCACAAGGCAATGTTAGTTCACAATACTCTGGTTAACGTAACAGTGATTCATTCCTTAATTCATGCACAAACTGTCTGCGAGAGATCCCGGACAATCCCCCATTATGTTGTATATATTGGGTCTTAAAAATGTATAAAAAAATATATCAATAAAATGAAAATATTTGTTTGGTAAATATCCGAATTTATGCTTATTTATGCAATAATGCAAATCAATTATGCGAATTTTGAAGGTGTAATTATATGAAGTTATGCAAGTGTATGTAATTATGCTAATGTATGCTATTATGATAATTAGGTTCTGCTTCGTTGTATACGGTTATATTATCAATCGAGATAATATAATGAATTGTATGAAGTTATGCAAGTGTGATGTAAGTATGCTGATTAAGCTCGGCTTCGCTGTCTAGGGTTGTATTATCAATCAGGATAATACAATGATTCTCGCTTTAACTTTTACTGATTATGCCTAAGTGTGTTTTATGTCAGGTCTCAAAATTCAGATCTCGCTGCAGGATACAGTTCTCACAATCAAGATTATTATGCATGAACTTAGGAAGGCACCACTCAGACACTTCTGTGCTAAGCAACTTTAATCTCTAAACAAAAACATAACACTCTAATATGCGAACTCGTATGCTTGGAATGTCAACACAGTACTCCTAGAGATGTCCTCCTCATTGCTCCATACATTTAACCCTCAATGATCACGTTTGTTAAACTGGGTAACAAAACAATCGGTTAATTCCTCAGAGTAAAGCGAGCATACACGGCGATAGGAAAAAGTCCTTAAAAATGAATGTGACAATATTCATACGAACAGCAATAAAGAAACATATCCCGAAAGCAAAAGTAGACCTCAATGGATTCATTGATAAGATTATGCAATTAACAACATGTCTTGGAACAATGGTGTGCAACAGTGTGCTCTCTGGTGATGCACGATGCGCTCACAGCTCATTCGATGGTGGCAGACACCCTTGCTTGGTGGTCGCTGGTTGCGCGCTCTCTCCTGCTTGTGCTCTCTGGTGATGCACGATGCGCTCGCAGCTCGTTCGCTGGTGGCAGACACCCTTGCTCGGTGGCGCTGGTTGTGCGCTCTCTCCTGCCCCGTGCTCTCTAGCGATGCACGATGTGCTCGCAGCTCATTCGCTGCGGCTGGTCCTCTGTGATGCTCGCTTGGTCGATGCTTGGTGCTTTCCGCCCTTCCTCGAGGTTGATTGCTTGACGTTGCTCATCACTCTTTCTCTCGGGCTGTAGCTGCTGGTTGGAGCTGGCACTCAATGTAGAATAAACTTTTTGCGATACTTCATCTTTCAGCTCTGAACTCACACTCGGTGACACATCGCTACTCTGCAAGCCTCGCCATTCTTGGTTGATTGCAGGGCCCACCCCGGAGCCTACCCCCTGCAGTACTCAATTGTGTGTTTTGTGTCTCTGTTTATATCTGAAATTCTCTCTCCTTGGCTCGCCTTCTCACAAAGGAACGAAATTCCTTTGATTTTGCTCTTTGCTGTGGGGGCAGTTGTTTGTCCAGTGTACGTGTGTGTGTGATTCCAATAAATAATCTGGAAGGAGGGAGGGGTTCCTTTTGCCCAGGTGCATTCTCCCCCCCCCCCCTCGTCCCTCGCGGCTCGGGTGTTGTGGCCTTTGAAGTAGTGTTTTTTCATACCGTTTGGAAGTTAAAATATTATTTTACCTCTTATAGCTTGATACCGTACCACTTTCGCAGTTCTGACTCTGTAAGTGACTCAAGGTATGTTTGGAGCAGTGTTTACAGTACTTCCATCAAGGTTTGGAATTCCTTCATGGTGTTTGATATTTAAAGGGGAGGTGCCCTCCTCATGCGTATGTAATGTATTGCTACCACGTGCTGCTGGGAGACAAAGGCGGTTGGGAGGCTCTCTCTATGGGATACATTTTATCTTGGTCATATGTGAATGACCTATTTCGCCTTGTATCTCTTCTGGATGACCCTCGGTCTAATACTTCCCAAGTATTATTTGATTTCGATGTAAAGCTTTCGTGACTGCAGGGATTCATCTTCTTGGTTCTTTCGGTAAAGTCACGTAGAAGGTAAATAATAAAAAATAAAAATAAAACATAATAAAATAATTCTCACGACGTTTCGGCAGTCACGAAAGCTTTAAATCGAAATTTAACCGCCACTACGGGGTGGGATTCCATAAAACTTTAAGATCCTTCAACAAGCTCCGGGATAAGAAGGCTCAGCTAATCGAGTCTCTCACCTTTCTGAAGAGATGCCGCGACTCTAAGGTAATACCAATCGCATGTCCACTAACCTCTGCGCTGTAACTTCTTCTAATGCTAAACGAATTTTGTCTAGAACTAGCTTAGCTCTTATCTCAGAGAAAATCAGACTTACAGCGCACCGAACTAGATCAGTTAGACAAGACACTCTACAAATCACACTTATCTTTGACTGCAACAATGTCCACATCGAATTGGGAACATGTAGACAATATGACTGCCTCTTCAACTGCCGCTATGTCGACCAAGATGTCGATCTCCGTTGTCCTTTATTGGGTTCGAAGAATCTCCGTACCACGGCGTCTCGCTCAGGCCCGCGTCCCGCTCGACGACCTCTCCACAGCCCTCGGCTGTTCCGTTGTGCAGTCTCCCTGCTGCTCCAATATGCAGTCTCATTGCTGCCCCGTCAGGCAATCCTTGCAGCCACACCGCTGCCCTGCTATCTAGCGTCACCGCTGCCCCTTCCACAGCTAGCCTCTCACTTGCCCCGTTAGCTCTCTTTGTCTGACACCGATGGCCGTCGGTGTCGACGTCTCCCACCGCGTGGCAACCGCGCCACACTCTCCGTCTTGCCCAGCGTGGCCTCCTCGTATTTCACTCCATCTCAACTCCCCTTTCCCCTTCTGGTTCTCTCCCTAAATCCTCTCCCCCATGTGACCCTAACTCCACCCACTCCCCACGTGACCCAGACTCCACCCCCCCTCAATCCTTGCTCGCATTACACGACCCCCCCCCCCTAATGAAAACCCAGCCGTCCCCGGCTGCAACAATTACAAAAAAAAAATAATGCGAGCAATATTGGAACCATCTGGCATCACTGGACAACGGAGAGTATAAAACGATAACAAGAACAAGAACGATAACAATCAACGAAAGGAAAGGGATTTGGAGCGCGTGCGGGTCGCCGGCCCGTCCCGAACGGGCGGCGGTACCCCCACGGACCGAGAACGCAACGGGGTCTTAAGATCGACGGGAGTAGAACCGCCCGCCGCTGTTGGAGGCCCGTCAACGCCAAGGTCCCGTCTCCCAGGGAGACCCAAGTCCGGGGTTTCCGGCAACCGTGTCTGTGGTGGGGTTGGAAGGGTAGCGGGGCCAAATGGCCCCGTCGCCGTGGTAGGCCCACCCAGAGCAGGATTCGCCACATCCTCCTGCGTCACAGCTGGTTTGTCTGTAGAAGGCACGACAGGCGCACTTGCAGAGTCAACAGGCAAGGGCAGAGGTGCGTCGGGCGCAACAGACACCGGCAAGGCAACATCAGGGGATGACGCATCCGTCCGCGGGGCCACGTAGGGCTTCAGCCTAGACGTATCAACATACCAGCGCCGCGATCCGAACCGAACCCGTGCGAATTGCGGGTTAGGGACTTCAATAAGCTTAACCGGCCCCTGCCATGGTTTGTGAAGCTTAGGGGAGGTCCCCGGCCGCACCTCCGGGCAGTGCAGCCATGCCATGTCCTCCACTCGCCAGGGGCATGTACCGGTCGAGCGTCGGGCGCAACGCTCGTTTCGCACCTGAGCCTTGGCAGTAGCCAACCGGGCCCCCTCCCGTGCCTCGGCGACACGTCGAACCGTGTCCTGAATATATTCGGGGAGAGGTTTAACAGGACCCTTCGCCCCCGTACTCAGCTGTACTTCCACCAGGCGGCACATTCTCGCGGCCGTACATGAGAAAAAATGGAGAATACCCAGTGGACGCATGAGGCGTCATCCGATACGCGGAGAGTACCCCAGGTATATGCAAGTCCCAATCAGCTTGTTTCTCGTCAACCGTGTGACATAGCATGGCCGACAGCGTCCGATTAAGGCGTTCCACCATGCCATCCGTCTGCGGGTGGTATGGAGACGTACGAACCTTCTTGGTTCCCAGAGCAACGCACACTTCCTGCCAACAATTTGGAAGAAAAATTTCGCCCCTGATCCGTGAGTAGCCTCTCCGGCGCCCCCTTGTCCATCGCATATCCAAATAGGAAGGCGTCCGTGATAGACGCCGCCGACTGGTTGGGTAAGGGCCAAGCCATCGGCCAGCATGAAAGATATTCTACCCCGACGGGAAAGGTCCCAAAATATCCAGCGCCACCAACTTGTTGATTCGAGACACTTGTATAGACTGCACCGGCGGCACGTGAGGGTTTTTAGGCGGCTTCCGCCGGGCACACTCGGGACACGCCCGAATGTGTCCGACGACATCCGTCGTCATGCCGTGCCAGAAGTAGTAACGCTGTAATGTTAACAAAGTCTTCTGCACCCCGAGATGTAACAAAGTGTCGCCGTGCAGAGTCCAAATCAATTCGCACCGTAGCGACGACGGTACCACCAGACGCCAGCGGTCATGCAATCCCTCTCTCCACATGAGCAACCCATCCCGGAGAGCGGCCCCCGGCGTCCCACCGGACAGCAATTTCCCCACTCCATTCACAGCCCGACTCCGTAAAGCCCCCAACGAGTCGTCAAGCAATTATTCGCGAATCCATACCGAGCGCGGCAGGTTCAGAACCCCATCGGCCGGTCCTGGGCACACCGGAGCCCCAGGCATCTCGACAGTTGACACGACGGGCCGAGGGGGTAGCTGAACCGGCGTACACCTATTCGTACCCGACACGCAAGCGCAAGGGGACCCCTGCGGTAATCTGGAGAGTGCGTCCGCATTCGCGTGACGCGACCCCTTCCGATATTGTACGTCGAATGAAAATTCCTGCAGGGTCTCCAACCATCGTGCCAATTGGCCAGATGGTTGGTCAACCCTCAGGGCGTATTGCAGAGCCGCATGGTCCGTGCGCACAATAAATGACCGGCCGTAAAGATACGGCCGATATTGGCGGAGAAAATGGACAATAGCCAATAATTCGCGGCGAGTGACGCAGTAGCGGGTTTCTGCCGGGGACAGTACATGGCTACCGTAGGCTACCACGCACTCCACGCCGCCTTTGGACTGTGACAGAATGGCCCCAATCCCAGTGTCACTAGCGTCCGTAGCCAGAATAAATGGTCTATCGAAATCCGGATAGTCCAATGTCGGCGCCGTCGCCAACCGATCGTGTAGGCCCTGAAACGCTGCTTCCTCCGGCGGACCCCAACTGAACCTCCGACCTTTACCCGTAAGGAGGTGCAAGGGCCTAGCGATCATAGCAAAGTTCGGGACGAACCTGCGATAGTATGAGGCGAACCCCAAGAAGCGACGGACGTCCCCAACCGAGGCCGGGGTTGGCCAGTTACAGATGCACGCCATCTTCTCCGGGTCCGTGGCCACCCCGTCCGCACTGACTATGTGTCCCAAATTATGCGGAGCGCATCCTAGCAAAAACCGTCTCCAATCTCTGCAAATGTTCGTCAAATGTGCGGCTAAAGATGATGACATCGTCCAAATAAATAAAACATGTCTCCCACTGCAGACCCGTTAACACCAGCTCCATCAACCGCTGAAAAGTGGCTGGAGCCGCATTCAAGCCCATCGGAAGGCAATTAAACTGAAACAGTCCCTGCGGCGTGCGAAAAGCCGTCTTTTCCCTCGAAGACTCGTCAAGGGGAAGCTGCCAGAATCCAGAAGAGAGATCCAATGTTGAAAAAAACTTCGCCCCAGACAAGGCATCGAGGGAATCATCCATACGTGGAAGTGGGTACGCGTCTGCGACGGACACCTTTTCTCAATTTCGGAAAATCAACGCAAAATCGCAGTTTCCCATCCTTCTTTTTCACAAGGACCACCGGCGCGCCCCATGGACTGTTAGACGGGGATATAATATCAGCGGCTAGCATGTCCTCCACTGCCCCGCGAACCTGATTCCACTCCGTCGGGCTCAACCAATGCGAGTTCAACCGAATCGGAGCGGCATCCCTCGTCTCAATGTGGTGGGAAAGCAGGGAGGTGCGTCCCAAGTCAAAATCATCCGAGCTGAAAACGTCGGAATAACTTAGCAACAGCGCGCGAAGCGCGGACCGTTGCTCCCTGGTCAGGGACGAATTCTCCCCGCATAACTCGGCAACCCAACGGTCATCCTGCCCCGTTGGGCCGAAACCCCCCCTACCATGTCCCGGCAGACCCGGTCATCATGGGTCGTGAACGCGGTCGTGGCGTGAGCCACAATCGATCCGGCCGGGACACTGACATTCTCTGCACTCCCATTTAGCACCTGTAAGAACGGGGGCTGGCCCGGCCGGACAATTGTTTGTGCCCCAACCAGCGCCGAGCCGCCCGTTATAGCTGTGGACGGCGATAACAGAACCCCCTGCCGCTCCCTCAACGCCAGGTACTGGCTTCCGATATCTCAACGGGATAAGCATCTGCGAACCAGGTGGAATGTCAACATATACCTCGGACAGCGCCTGCACCTGGCAAACAGGGGCAGACCGGCCCCATGGCGACGGTAGGAATTAAATTTTACGCCCCCCCCCCCCCCCCCCCCCCCGGTAATTCAATGCAGTTTTGATCAATCCTTATTTGAATGGGCATTTTTGCCAGGAAATCAGTCCCCAACAAACAGGGCACCGCGAGGGACCTCGAGATCAACACGGTCCCTGAAGCCGACACCCCCTCGATGGTTATGTTGGCTTCCACCTGGCCCACAATGCCCATACTTCCCCCATTCACCGCTATGCATGAATCATAAACCGCTCGCACTTTCCCTGGCGGAATGCCCAAAAGATGAAAATGACATCCGAAATAATGATCGCGGACGCACTGGAGTCCACCAAAATACGCACCTCGACCCCCTGAATGGAACCGGGTACCGTTGACGACCCCGTAGCGGCCGCAACTACCCTGCGTGCCAATCGGCGCCATTGCGTCAGCGAGCGACCCGGGTCAACTGGAGGCACCTTGTTGTTAACGACACACGGACCGCGCGACGATGGTGATGCATGAGGTGACAGGCCTTGCCGGGTGTCTGGTGCGCACCGACTTGCCTGTAATGGTGGGTCTTTTCGTGCGGCGTCCGTGGTCGAGGCCTCCTGCTGGGGCGGCCCCGGGATGCGAGCCCAGCAGTCCCTTGCGAAGTGGCCCTTACGGCCGCAGCGGAAGCACTCGACGTCGTTCCGACGCGCGGCACCCTCCCTGTCCCTACGCTCCCGCGCCAGCGGCGCGGACCTGGGCCCCGTCCCCCCCCGAGCAGGCCACTGGGCAGAGGCGGCCGTCAACTCCTGCGGTCCCTTGTCGTCAGGAACGTAGATCGCCTTCGTAGGATCCCACCGCGTAGCACCACCTTCAACGACGGGCCCCCCCCCCCGTCCAAGCTGACACCTGCTTCCAGCGTCGGAGATTAAATTGAGCATCCAAGCACTTAGCCACAGCACGGGACGTCAATTTATCATGGCTGCACACCAGCATCGGGATCCCAAGGTCTCTAGATAATTCGAGCATCTTGCCCAACACGAGGGGCTCCAACAAATCGGGCTCCATCTAGGGGTATGCCGCCATCGCCACTTCTAGAACTGCGCCTCTGTAGGCCACCGGCGATTCATCAGGCGCCCGCTGGCGCTGAACAAATCTCTGATGGGTGTCGTCTGGAGGCTCGTACGCATCCGCCATCTCCTCGAAGACACCCTGCAGCATCTTCTTCTTGTCGGCCTTGATGGAGCGGAAAAACCGGACTGGACTCGTCGTCGAGAAGTGTTGGTAAGACTTCCAGGGCCTCCGCGTCCGTCCACATGGCGGAGCGTACGGCAGGCGAATGCGCTCCAATCGCCGCCGATTGAGAATTCTTTGACCGTTGTCAAATGACGGCTGCGGGTTCTTGCTCCTCCGTCCTCCTCCGATGGTGACATGCGCTGGCAGCGACAAGATGGCGTCGCTCCGCAACGTGTGCAAGATGGCGGCTTCCCGCGCCGGAGGGCGCAAGATGGCGGCTTCCCGCCGTTCTTCCTCGGCCACGCCCAAGATGGCGTCTTCGTGCCGTGTGGTCGAGAAGGCTGACGGCGACGGCAAGGCCCCGGCCCGTTGTTCCTCGCCGGGCCTCCCCGAAGTCGTCGCCGGCGTGACGAGAACGCACAATTGCGCCAGTACCGCCTTCAGCGCCTCCAGTTGCACCGCCACCTGTCGCCATCCGTCGTCACCGTCCAGTCGCGCGGGTGGGCCCACCGAGGCGGCCACGTCCTGCACGGCTGGAACCCCGCTCGTCCCCGCTCCGCTGTCCTCCTCCATCGTGGGCAGTGCCACCGCTGGAAGGAAATCGTCGTCGGAAGATGTTGCCGAAGATGATGCAGGGACGGTCTTCTTCCTGAGCTGTTTTGACATGCCGTTTCACTTCTGACACCAATGTAATAAAGGACTCTCTCTCAGATGTCGATCTCCGTTGTCCTTTATTGGGTTCGTAGAATTTACGTACCACGGCGTCTCGCTCAGGCCCGCGTCCCGCTCGACGACCTCTCCACAGCCCTCGGCTGTTCCGTTGTGCAGTCTCCCTGCTGCTCCAATATGCAGTCTCACTGCTGCCCCGTCAGGCAATCCTTGCAGCCACACCGCTGCCCCGCTATCTAGCGTCACCGCTGCACCTTCCACAGCTAGCCTCTCACTGCCCCGTTAGCTCTCTTCGTCTGACACCGATGGCCGTCGGTGTCGACGTCTCCCACCGCGTGGCAACCGCGCCACACTATCCGTCTTGCCCAGCGTGGCCTCCTCGTATTTCACTCCGTCTCAACTCCCCTTTCCCCTTCCGGTTCTCTCCCTAAATCCTCTCCCCCACGTGATCCTAACTCCACCCACTCCCCACGTGACCCAGACTCCACCCCCCCTCAAACCTTGCTCGCATTACAAATGTAAGGACAACTTGATTTCCAACATTTTCATGGAGAAATTTGAGACTGACGCCATCCAGACTGCCACTCTACGCCCGACCTTATGGAAGAGGTACGTAGATGACACTTTTGTCATCTGGCCACATGGCCGGCCTGCTCTAGACCAATTCCTCGACCACATCAATTCCATACACCCAGCCATCAGATTCACCATGGAAGTCGAAAATGATGGCAATCTACCCTTTTTGGATGTCCTAATTAAAATGAGACCTGATGGTTCAATGAGCCATTCTATCTACAGGAAAGCCATTCATATGGATGCTTACCTAAAACCGGATTCCCACCACCATCCATCCCAGAAGAACTCCCTCATCAAGACTCTATACCATAGAGCCCAATGCATCTCCGACCAGAAACACATTGCCAGTGAACTCAAACACGTACGCCAAGCTCTTAAGGCTAATGGTTACTCCGACTACACAATCCGCAAAGCCATCACTCCAACCATCAAGAAGGATCCTGTTGAGGAGCCTTTCAAAACCATCACCTGACCCTACATTGCTGGGGTCACAAAAAGATCTCCAAAATCCTGATTAAACACAAGATCCAGGTCCGATTCAACAAAGTACATAAAATCCGTGATCTGGTCCCGTCTGTAAAAGATGTGGTTCCAGATATACAGTACCCTGGCGTCTACAAACTAAGTTGCGTCTGTGGTAGCAGTTATATTGGAGAAACCAAATGACATGTCTCGGACCGCATCCGTGAACATAAAGCAGACTTGAAACACGGTAGGACAAACACCTCAGCCGTGGCAGATCACTATTACAATTCAGTGGGCTCACATGACATTGACTTTTCCAAGACAGACGTTCTCTGCAAGCCATCTGGCTACCATGAGAGATTCGTTCATGAGGCGATCCACATATACAAACACAGGGACAATTTCAACTGAAAAGATGGATTCTGGCTCAGCAATCATTGGAAGGACGTAATAAACCATTTCGGATCTTAACTGATTGTGTTCACGTTTACGGTGACTTTCAGACCGCAGTCCACTCACTGGCATTGACTATATATCTTGTATTCTCCACAGGGAATGGATTCTTTGCTCTGCTGCAAGTCTCCTACCAACATTCTCCCATTGACATATTTCGTTGCTTCCTCTTAGTATCTTTCACGCGACGGTCAATGGTATAGTGTATAACAGATTGTATAAATAGTATAACATTTTAATGTTCAATACAATGTATAAGGTAATATACAGTATCGTAATTGTATAGTGAATATACAGCAGTGTGGTATACAATAGGGTGGGTAGAATAATACTTAGGGTAATATTATAGTCGAAGGTATAGAGTGTGTATAGTAATACAGTATATAATTTAATGTTGGGTTTGTCTATGGTAGTATATAGTACGGGGTAGACCCGTGTGATGTAAGAGAAAGAAAAAACAGTTTAGCTGGAAGCATATTATATTGTTTGCGACGTAGAATTGTAATGTATTACTTACTGTTAGTACCTCAGCTTATTGGAGAGTATATTTAGTATACTGATGATACTATGTAGTTTATACTTTAGTTTTTACGTGGTGGTTTAGTAATTGCAGCTACATACTATTAACATTCCTTTCCTTTGTTAATGCTACCCCCTATCCCCTCCCTTTGATGCTGCTAATCCTGCATAATGCACGGGCATAATATGACTTTGAAACCCCCCACCCACCTCCTACGCATTTCCCATAAATATGCAAAATTCCTCTTGATATGCAAATTCTTTTGTCAAGGCGCTCTTCTTCCCCCTCCAACCCAGCTTAAATATACGCTCCAAGCTTGGTGGTGTTTCATTCTTCACCTGAGGACGGCTGCTTGCGTTGTGGCCGAAACGTCGTGAGAATTATTTTATTATCTTGAATTTTTATTATTTTATTATTTCCCTTCTACGTGACTTTACCGAAATAACCAAGAAGAAGTATTATTTGGTCTATCTAGATTTGAAGCTTTTGTGACTGCAAGAATCCATACTCTTTGGTTCTTTTGGTAAAGTCACGCAGATAGAAAGATACAATATAAACAATATGTGAGTTGAATGAGAGTAAAATAAGGTAAGTAATAATATAAGGAAACCAATGTGGACTGCAATCTGTAATGTTGATCTCCAAAATCTTGAATAAACACAAGATCCAGGTCCGATTCAACACATTACATAAAATCCGGGATTTGGTTCCGTCTGTAAAAGATGTGATTCCGGACATACAGTACCCTGGCGTTTACAAACTGAGTTGCCTTTGTGGTAGTAGTTACATTGGAGAAACCAAACGACATGTCTCTGACCGCATCCGTGAGCACAAAGCAGACCTAAAACACGGTAGGACAAACACCTCAGCCGTGGCAGATCACTGTTACAATTCAGTGGGCTCACATGACATTGACTTTTCCAAGACAGAAGTTCTCTGCAAGCCATCTGGCTACCATGAGAGATTCGTTCATGAGGCAATCCACATATACAAACACAGGGACAATTTCAACTGAAAAGATGGATTCTGGCTCAGCAATCATTGGAAGGACGTAATAAACCATTTCGGATCTTAACTGATTGTGTTCACGTTTACGGTGACTTTCAGACCGCAGTCCACTCACTGGCATTGACTATATATCTTGTATTCTCCACAGGGAATGGATTCTTTACTCTGCTGCAAGTCTCCTACCAACATTCTCCCATTGACATATTTCGTTGCTTCCTCTTAGTATCTTTCACGCGACGGTCAATGGTATAGTGTATAACAGATTGTATAAATAGTATAACATTTTAATGTTCAATACAATGTATAAGGTAATATACAGTATCGTAATTGTATAGTGAATATACAGCAGTGTGGTATACAGTAGGGTGGGTAGAATAATACTTAGGGTAATATTATAGTCGAAGGTATAGAGTGTGTATAGTAATACAGTATATAATTTAATGTTGGGTTTGTCTATGGTAGTATATAGTACGGGGTAGACCCGTGTGATGTAAGAGAAAGAAAAAAAAGTTTAGCTGGAAGCATATTATATTTTTTGCGACGTAGAATTGTAATGTATTACTTACTGTTAGTACCTCAGCTTATTGGAGAGTATATTTAGTATACTGATGATACTATGTAGTTTATACTTTAGTTTTTACGTGGTGGTTTAGTAATTGCAGCTACATACTATTAACATTCCTTCCCTTTGTTAATGCTACCCCCTATCCCCTCCCTTTGATGCTGCTAATCCTGCATAATGCACGGGCATAATATGACTTTGAAACCCCCCACCCACCTCCTACGCATTTCCCATAAATATGCAAAATTTCTCTTGATATGCAAATTCGTTTGTCAAGGCGCTCTTCTTCCCCCTCCAACCCAGCTTAAATATACGCTCCAAGCTTGGTGGTGTTTCATTCTTCACCTGAGGACGGCTGCTTGCGTTGTGGCCGAAACGTCGTGAGAATTATTTTATTATCTTGAATTTTTATTATTTTATTATTTCCCTTCTACGTGACTTTACCGAAAGAACCAAGAAGAAGTATTATTTGGTCTATCTAGATTTGAAGCTTTTGTGACTGCAAGAATCCATACTCTTTGGTTCTTTTGGTAAAGTCACGCAGATAGAAAGATACAATATAAACAATATGTGAGTTGAATGAGAGTAAAATAAGGTAAGTAATAATATAAGGGCACCAATGTGGACTGCAATCTGTAATGTTGATCTCCAAAATCTTGAATAAACACAAGATCCAGGTCCGATTCAACACATTACATAAAATCCGGGATTTGGTTCCGTCTGTAAAAGATGTGATTCCGGACATACAGTACCCTGGCGTTTACAAACTGAGTTGCCTTTGTGGTAGTAGTTACATTGGAGAAACCAAACGACATGTCTCTGACCGCATCCGTGAGCACAAAGCAGACCTAAAACACGGTAGGACCAACACCTCGGCCAAGGCAGATCACTGTTATAATTCAGTGGGCTCACATGACATTGATTTCTCCAAGACAGAGGTTCTCTGCAAGCCATCTGACTACCATGAGAGATTCGTTCATGAGGCTGTTCACATATACAAACACAGAGACAATTTCAACCGAAAAGATGGATTCTGGCTTAACAATCATTGGAAGGATTTGATAAACCATTTCGGGTCTTAATTGATTGTTTTCACGCTTACGGTGACTTTCAGACCGCATTCTATTTTCCGCTCCCCCCTCCTCTTTTCCGAACATAGATGGACTCGTCCATCTGACCAACTGCCAAATCGCTGTATGTGGTGCTGACGTTAGGAAAAACCGCCCCTTTTTTCAAAATTTCTTGCTGTGGATTTCACACCTGATGATGATTGCTTGTGTTGCAGTCGAAATGTCGTGAGAATTTTTTGTTGTTTAATTTATTTATTTTTATTTCCCTTCTACGTGACTTTACCGCTAAAACCAAGAATATAAGAATATGATTTGTTCTTGTTGCTAAGTTTAGAACTTTTACCGAAGTAAAAAACAACGCCAGTTGTAACGTCCGTTTGCCCTGTTCTGTGTCTGCGTTTTATGCCCCCCCCCTCCCCCCGCCTTGCACCGGGTTTTTTTTACATTTTATGGCTTATCTCCAGCTGCCTTCTTGTATGGTTTGTGAGGGGTGATGGTGTTTTGTTACACCTTTTTTATGCCCCATGCTACACCCCGATTGATTATTATTAAAGATCTATTGGCAGAATTATTCTTAATATAAGTTTTTGAAAAGGGCCTATATATATACAACAGGCTGCAAGCCGCTCCTGAATCTAGCTCAGCGGTCTGAGACTGCAAGTTGTTCCTGAGCCCAGGAGTCTTGACTGAGGCTGTAAGCTGCTCCGGCGTGAGGCCCGGAAGAGTTTCCAGAGTCAAGACCCAATTGTGTGGTTGGGTGACTTTTTTGGGGGAGTTGCGAGTGGGCTGGTTATTGTGATTGTTTAGTTGTGTTTTGTTTTATTAAAGTTTTATTGGTAAAAGTCGGTTCTTCATTTCGGTTCACCTGTGCTGAGGAATGGCGCACTAAGAGTGATGTGGAGTAGTGTACCATTGTCATGTTGTGCAGTGCCTTGCTAAAGTACAGTTCAGTGTAATTGGAGTTGACGGTGTAGTTTAGTGGTGTTATTATCAAGTCAATTGGTCTAGTGAGTGTGTATTAACGATGAGGCTGGTGGCGGGTGAGTGGTGAGTGATTTATACTTAATTCATCAGTTTAGGGTGTCTAAATGTCAGCAGAGTGGTGTGGTGTCTACCGAGTAGTGACGTGTCAGTTGTTTCTGGTGAGGGTCAAGTGGATGACTGGTGAATGGTGTCATGGGAGTATTGGGGGTGTTTCGTGAGCGTTAGATGTCAGGTGAGCATCCCGCACCTCCGATTAGCACAGTTACCTATGTACGATGTAAATGCGCACTGATCTTGCATACTAAATTTTACTCTTTTAAGTATGTTGTAAGATGACTCAGACTCAAGGATGGATCTAGAACATATGCAAGTAACCGGTCTTTGGACCAAAAAACCCGAAACAGCACAATGTGTGTGCATGGGTAAAGTAGATCACCATGAGCTGTGAATTGTAGAGTGCATCGTCTTGGGTCCATTGAGGCGAGTATACATTGCTCAGTGAAATAAGACAGAGCGGATTTGTGCAGCATCTTGTAAAATAGTCAGCAAAGTTTATTTTTGTTTATAAATTCTAGATTTAATAGCCAATCTACAGTGTGGGAAAAAAGTATTTGATCCCCTGTTGATTTTGTACGTTTGCCCACTGACAAAGAAATGATCAGCCTATAATTTTAATGGTAGGTTTACTTGAACAGTGAGAGACAGAATAACAACAAACAAATCCAGAAAAACGCATGTCAAAAATGTTGAAAAATGTATTTGCATTTTAATGAGGCAAATAAGTATTTGACCCCTCTGCAAAACATGACTTAGTACTTGGTGGCAAAACCCTTGTTGGCAATCACAGAGGTCAGACGTTTCTTTTAGTTGGCCACCAGGTTTGCACACATCTCAGGAGGGATTTTGTCCCACTCCTCTTTGCAGATCTTCTCCAAGTCATTAAGGTTTCGAGGCTGACGTTTGGCAACTCGAACCTTCAGCTCCCTCCACAGATTTTCTATGGGATTAAGGTCTGGAGACTGGCTAGGCCACTCCAGGACCTTAATGTTCTTCTTCTTGAGCCACTCCTTTGTTGCCTTGGCCGTGTGTTTTGGGTCATTGTCATGCTGGAATACCCATCCACGACCCATTTTCAATGCCCTGGCTGAGGGAAGGAGGTTCTCACCCAATATTTGACGGTACATGGCCCCGTCCATCGTCCCTTTGATGCGGTGAAGTTGTCCTGTCCCCTTAGCAGAAAAACACCCCAAAAGCATAATGTTTCCACCTCCATGTTTGACGGTGGGGATGGTGTTCTTGGGGTCATAGGCAGCATTCCTCCTCCTCCTCCAAACACGGCGAGTTGAGTTGATGCCAAAGAGCTCCATTTTGGTCTCATCTGGCCACAACATTTTCACCCAGTTGTCCTCTGAATCATTGGCAAACTTCAGACGGGCATGTATATGTGCTTTCTTGAGCAGGGGGACCTTGCGGGCGCTGCAGGATTTCAGTTCTTCACGGCGTAGTGTGTTACCAACTGTTTTCTTGGTGACTATGGTCCCAGCTGCCTTGAGATCATTGACAAGATCCTCCCGTGTAATTCTGGGCTGATTCCTCACCGTTCTTATGATCATTGCAACTCCACGAGGTGAGATCTTGCATGGAGCTCCAGGCCGAGGGAGATTGACAGTTCTTTTGTGTTTTTTCCATTTGCGAATAATCGCACCAACTGTTGTCACCTTCTCACCAAGCTGCTTGGCGATGGTCTTGCAGCCCATTCCAGCCTTGCGTAGGTCTACAATCTTGTCCCTGACATCCTTGGAGAGCTCTTTGGTCTTGGCCATGGTGGAGAGTTTGGAATCGGATTGATTGATTGCTTCTGTGAACAGGTGTCTGTTATACAGGTAACAAGCTGAGATTAAGAGCACTCCCTTTGAGAGTGTGCTCTTAACCTCAGTTCGTTACCTGTATAAAAGACACCCGGGAGCCAGAAATGTTTTTGATTGAGAGTGGGTCAAATACTTATTTCCCTCATTAAAAGCAAATCAAGTTATAACATTTTTGACATGCGTTTTTCTGGATTTTGTTGTTGTAATTCTGTCTCTCACTGTTCAAATAAACCTACCATTAATATTATAGACTGATCATTTCTTTGTCAGTGGGCAAACGTACAAAATTAGCAGGGGATCAAATACGTTTTTCCCTCACTGTAAGTCGTCTCATATCGAGGTCGTTATCATATAAAAATTTCCGCGTCCGAACTATCAGGTGAGCCGTAGCATTGAACACTGGCCGGAGTGGACATAGATGCACAGTGCTAGAGCAGAAAAAGATGCTGTTGCAATCGTCCATGCGACTGATGATGAATGCATGGAGAAGTATCCTCTCTATCTCTTTAGTCAATGCACGATGCACGGTGTTCAATTGTCGAAGCTGATAAAATCATCGTCCAGTGAAAAGCCTGATGTGAGCAGCGAACATCAGGTGAGTAGTGTCCGGTGGGTGAGAGTGCGCAACAGAGGAGAGATGAAGTCAGTAGCAGAGAATAGTTGAGAGAAGTGGACTGAGCCGATGGAGACTATAACGCATCTGTAGGACAGGCTGCCCTCTCATTTTTATAACGTAACTATAATTGTTATTTGGGGTTTCCTGAAGGTGGCCTCACACTGGGTTCACCCTTGTTCAATCATACACACATTGGTTTTCTATAACCCCCAATGCCCCCTACTCGCCTCTCATGTGAAAAACTCATGTAAAAATAACCTTCAAGGCTGCCAGGATAAAAACCCATGTGGAGAGGTTTGGTGGTGAGCACTATTTCACTGTGTGCGTGGGTGTTTGTGGGATGACGGGCAGCCATCATCCCGCTGCTCTGGGCTTTTCGCCCTGTTGCCGCACACCCTGCTGGCATCAGAAGGGCTCCCCATTCTGTTGTACCAGCCTCACTGCCGCCACCATAGGTGCTGTGTCCTTGCAGCCCGGCCGGCCGTGCTTTATGTTATAGTAACAAAGAGTGCTGTAACGTATTAGCGTTCGATGGGGTCGCGCTTAGCGAGATCTGCCTGGTATAACATACAGGCAGATCTCGCTAAGCGCGACCCCGTACAACGCTAATTCGTCAAAGCGCTCTTTGTTCTGGAGATTTTTTTACAAAAATGAAGAAATTCTAAAAATCCTTAGGAGTCAAAACGTGCAGGAAATGTGTCAGTTCATATGGACGCCTAAATGGGCAAATCATTCACGTTCAAGTGACTTTGTTAGGGGCCAGCACCGGGCTGGCAATTACATGTCGGGGGCGAGTTATGGGAAAGAGTGTCGCGGTGCGGAAAGAGGAATGGAGATGGAGGTATAAATTGAGGTGAAATTGAAAAATCAAGAGTGTACACACAAACACAAGAAATGGAGAGTCACTCAGAATCCTTCAGCATAATATCAAGGGTGGAAATCATGTATATTTAGTTAAAAAGGGAGGGGTTGATCATTCCAGACACAGAAATGCAACTCCCATTAACTTTATTGTCGAACGTGGTTTTTCCCAATATGGCATTTTCCAAGAACCTTACCCCATGCGTTCGACGATGTCTGCCTGTATGATTATAATCGGTGTTAAGCTAATCTTGAAGTTGAAATTTTGAAGTTTTGTTCACGTTACGATTAGAGTTTAATTGCAGTGATATGACAGAGTTCATTACATATAACATACTCCATGGGTTTCCAAACTCTAGTCCAAAAACGTCAGATGTGCATGCAAAGCAATTTATAAATGAATGAAAAATATACATGAGTATAAATTTAGAATTGCAATTGGGAAGGTCGACTTGCTTTTTGGAATATTGGCTATGTTACTGTTGTAAAAAATCTGTGGTTTATATTGTATGATATGTTTAGATTAAATTTCCTATTTTTTAAACTCGTATTCCTTAAACTGCCTACAAATGGAATACGCGATCTCACCCAAAAAAACCTGTATTATGGATGATATTGGTCGCGAAAGCCTACGTGTTAAACCAAAACAAGTCAAGGATGAAATAAATCAAACTTTTTGGGAAAAAATATTGGTCAACAATTTTATTAATGATACAACATGTCATCAACAAATTGATTCGTACAATATCCAAGGTCTTCACAATCACGAATCCAATGCGACCAATTGAAAGCAATTACTGAATCGTTGCCCATCGGTGTGTCTAGTTGGCAGCCATGGTCTGGTCTATCCAGCTTCGCAGGGCGGTGACGCGCGCGTACACGGCCGGCATGCTGGTGGAGCACGAGCTGCTGCCCCACGACACGATCCCCACGAGGTTCCACACGCCGTTCTTCTCGCACACCAGGGGGCCGCCAGAGTCGCCCTGGAGAGAAGACACGCAAGGTGCATAACCACCAGCATATCGGAATGAGCTTTGATATCGAGACAGAATAAAGTAAAATAAAACCGTCCTACCCATCTTTGATGACAATTGAGTTGTGTTGAGATACACTTCACTTATATGGTGGTGCAGGTCTGCAATCATTACACATTTTTTTTTAATAATGTATGTGCATTGTGCATGGTAATAATGAGCTGTCACGAATTTACATTAGATGATGAAATACAAATATATATTGCCACTTAAAATTAAGTATTGAGGTATATATCAAAGTTCAATCCTATTAAATTGTCAACAACTACTTTCATCAATGGTTTACTTTCAAACATGTTACATTTTTACAAGACAGTCCCATAAACCCCACCATCCCTCATACCTCCAATGATGATCGCCTACCTTCTGGTGTAGGCATTAAAACGCTGACTTCAGATACCACTTTAGCTACGTAATGGAAGGCCGTTAACGTTTACCATGCAGGAGCTGGCTCCAGCACCACCAGCGCAGATCATGACACTGGTGATGACGTTCACGGTGCCCCACTTCTGCTGGCAGATGGGGGTAGGCACAATGGGCAGAGCGGTCTGCTGCAGGATTGGAGGCGTGTTGAAGGCTGTGAACACACACATTGAAGAATGCCAAATAACATAATAATGGTTAAATCATCTCTTTAATAATATTTCTTAATAACTATTTGGCACGAATTACTGTCAAAGTTGTATAGGCCTACTAGGAAGTCTGAATGAATACCCTGCGCAAAGTAAATTGTGTTAATTATTGGTCTTTGATGCTCACCGGAAGAGCGGACCTTGCCCCATCCAGAGGTGACACACATCATGTTATCTTCGAAGACATCCGAGGCGGCGGGCAGGCAGACGGGAGAGACACGGTCCACGATCTGAGCGGGCTGAGCCAGCTTCAGCAACATGATGTCGTTGTTGATGTTGTAGGAGTCCCACTGCTGGTGAGTGATGGCCTGTGTGTGCAAACAGAACGAGATGTTATAATACCTTAAACTCACTACATTTCGATGTAAAGCTTTCGTGACTACAGGGATTCATCTTCTTGGTTCTTTCGGTAAAGTCACGTAGAAGGTAACTAATAAAATATGTTTTATTTTTATCATTTTTATTATTTTATTACTCACTACATTTCTTAAATTCAGGGTACTTGATCAACACAATTGGTCTCAGTTGAACTTCATCCATTGCAATGTCTAGGAAGTTGCAGGGAATGTTCATGAGGTCAATTCATGGCTCGCAAGTTTACCTTAGAGACGACAAGAGACTGGATGTTCTCGGCGTTGGAGTTCCTGTCGTGCTCGCCCAGGACGACGCGGTCACGGGACGGGCTGCGGACGCATTTAAGAAAACCGAACATTTACTGATTGATAAAGATATTCTTCTTCGTTTTAAAGTCGTTAACAATGAGCGGTGCTATGCTGGTGCAGTGACTCCTGCATGCGCTTACTTGAACTCGCAGTGGGCAGCGGTCACCACCCACGAGGGGTCGATGAGGGAGCCACCGCAATAGTGCCATGTGGTGGAATCCTGTAGTGGCAAGACGCGACAGAATTGGTGTCGTGTCGCACTCTGGGACACGCGTAGCACACCTCACATACCAAACAGCAGTTCGTACAGGCCGACTTTCACTTGTGTCGTGGACACCGCGATACGGTTCATGTCAATGTGGACTCATGATATACTAACATTGAGCACTCACCTGCAGGGACACCTGCCAGGGCCAGGAGCCCGACACCGCATTCTCGCCGTTGACGATGCGGGAGTAGCCGGTGATTACCGGCTTGATGGCCGGGACACCGCACCCTGTGATGTGTAAAGATAACGGTCATTTATCGTGAACATTACAGATGCTCAGTTCTCGATTTGAAGCTTTTGTGACTGCAAGGATTCATACTCTTTTTTTTTCGGTAAAGTCACGTCGGTAAAAAATAAAATAAATGAAAACAACTAAATTAAATCACGACGTTTCGGGCGCAACACAAGCGTCCGTCATCAGGTGGGAAGCATTGCCTACTGCTGATGCAGTCTGCAGAGGCTCCTTGAATGATTTACCTACAAAGCTAGTGGAGGAGCTATGTAAATATTGTTGCATCATTAGACCATGAGAGAAGTCGACGGCTTGGTGGGGCATTCATCCACCAGCGGATAGATCATTGCCCATGATTACATACATACAATATGAAAGAATTATAAGTTAGACAGCAGTTTGCGCTATGTGTATAAAAAGTATAGTGCATGCATTGTTATGGAAGACCCGACTTCCGAAATCCGACTTTACGTAAAAAAATTGAAATACTGTATGCATAAATGTCTGCATTAGTTATGTAAGCGCAAATGGTGCAGCGTGGTGAGGTTGCGGATGAATACAGAGGAGGGAGGGGTAAAGCTGGGCCGCATATTCCCCAAGGTGGTGGTGTCCTGTACAGCACTTTGAGTTACGCTGTTACATTGGTACCCTGAGTAGACTACCCGTCACATCGTCTCGATTCCTTTTGGAGCATTACGTAATTGTTTGTTTTCTATGCTTCGTGGTATTCATAAACAATTAGACAGTACATTCGTTGAATTATGGGCAGTGTTAGGGTAGATATTTGATCAAATGAAAACATCATAGGAAGTGTAGAGCGTATGTACAGCGATACGATACAGGTAGCGATATGAAACGGATGACAGTGTGATACAATACTCAGAGAAAACGGTAGTGGAGGCACAACTATTTCCAGATATGGATTTTATCGTTGATTTTGGGGAAAATTGTTTAGTTTCCAACATAAAAAAAATTCGGGTTACGGATATTTCTCGGGAACCTAACCCTTCTGTAACCCTTGAGACTGCCTGTCTACACAATCTTGATAGTTTAAAAAGTATATATATATTGAGTTTCATCCCAATGCAACATGCATGTACATCCTCCCCAGCTGTCATGTCAATTAGGGGATTTATGAATGTATTTTGTTAAAGTATTCTGGCAAATTGGGAGTACACCATGTCTTGGTTTATCGACTAAAAATTACCCAAGGTTCAGTGGATCCCTCAATATGGCGTACATGTTTAAATGGTTCTCTCGCTTGACGATTGATGAATAAAAAATTAGCTGGCCCATCCTTAAGAGCCTCTGTAATGATTTTTTCTTATAAAGGAATTCAATCTAAGTCTTAAAAACGTAAATTTCCTTTCTTACCACGCTGCGTGCGACTCCCATTTTATGTTGTGAGTGTTTGAGTTCAACAGGTGTGCAACGGCAGTACAGTCCTTACCGAAGGCGGCGCCGATGAAGGCGAAGCAGGAGACGAGCCAGAAGAGAGACATTGCTACTGTGGTAGACGGTGCTGTCCCCCTGCTGTTGGGCAGCCCTTTTTATACAGAAAATATGCCGCGTGGCAGCGAGTTTAAACCTTTATTTAGAATTCTAGCGGTTGGCCTTGCCCCTGGATAAGCATTGGAGTACCAGTGCCACATGCCATTAATCTATATCTTCCCATGAACAACCAATATTGCGAAGGTCGGCTGAAAAACACAAATAGCGATATGGAGCAACAAATGTATTTTACACCCTTTGGTTTAAACATGCCATTTTGGAAATGGGTGTCCAACTAAGATCAAATTCTGTTTAAGTTAAAGACAGTTGTTTTGTAAAGACCAGCGTTTAAATGAATAAGAACAGGTAAAGAGGGATTTTCCAAACTTCATTACATATTTTGTTAGAGTGAGGGTTAACCTTAACTATATTTTGAGGATTATCAGAGTTAAAACTTGGTCACCAGTAATTCAACTGAATTATACAATTTAAATTATGTATGTGAAATATATATAATTTAAGTGAATAATTTTGTTTTAAGAAATAATAAATATGTACTTTCAAATAAATGTGGTGTTTCAATGTAAGTTCAAATAAATTACAATATTGTGCTTCGTAAGTACAGGTACTCCCCGATTAACACGCGTCCATTTAGCACAAATCCGTTTTCACACGATTTACAAACTAGGTATAGAGCCCGATTTGCGTGCTCAACTTAACACGATTTCACACCATTTTTGTGACATTTTCCAGGAGCGGAATTTTCCATCACGTTCCCACATACAGTACAGTCCCCAAGCGTGAGGCAACACGTGTGTCACGGGCAGCAGCAGTGAGCCATCCCACTCAGTCCGCCTTGTGCTAGCTAAGACCTGTGCGCGTTTTATCTCACAATTATATGCCTCTGCATTTACTTTAATATTCAAAATAGTGTATTCATAATGCGCGGTAAGGATAAGAAGCGTGGTGGTGATGCTTCTAGTGATAGTGCAAATAATAAAATTAGAAAAGTGGAAACAGCCCAAAATATAGTCATAAATTAATAATAATAAATTTGTCGATTGAGTTGGGGCTTGGAACACAACCTCCCCGATTACATAATTAGCTAAGGAAAGTTAGTGTTCGATTCACTCGATTTCACCTTACACGAAGATTTTCAAGAACTCATCTGCCGTATTAATCGGGGACTACCTGTATCCACACTGACAGACCTATAATGTAGGCCTAGATTTAATTTCGTTTAACTTAGATGTGTGGTGCCATGGCCGCGAAGCAACTCCACAAGCGCCGTGACTCCCCCCTGACCCCTACACTGAGCACACACAGACGCAGCAAACAGACGTAGTGTCCTGGCGGGGGATTGCTTGGCACATCAGCTTTTAATCCGAAGGGCCCCTAGAGAGAAAGTTCTACAGTTTCCCGGTGCCAGGAGATTGGCCAACCCTCACAGGACAGGTTACATTGCGGTGCCCATAAAATTGGCTAAACATTGTATGGGCGCAGAAAGAAAAGGTTCACTGGGCCAACCGAAATAAGTTATTAACCACATTGGGGGGGGGAGGGAAAACTGAGGGTGGAATATTAAGCGAGAAGACCATGAGGTCAGGAGAATCGCAGCGCCACTGCCGTCCCCCATCTCACCCCTCATACCGAATACCCACTCGCAGGCTGTGTGTTCGCCAGCCGAGTGCCCTTCCAGATCCCCTGCAGTGAGAGATAATGGGCGGCTGGCACCGCCACCTCGACACTCGAGGGACAATGGATGGCCAGCGCCGTTCCCGCGGCACTCGACGGAGGACACAGTAACGGGGGGGGGGGGGGGGGGCGGTAACTACAGGTAGGCGCACGATTGGTATAACGCCATCTCGGCCCTTTGAAGTGAGGGGATTACGCCCTGGGAGAGAAGTTCCAAAGCCGCGACGGTGCAGTAAAGCGTGCACAATTGGCTGCATGGTGTGACGTCACGCTGGACCTTTGAAGTTTAGGGAATAATAAGTATAACCAGTAAAAACAAAGTTTTTCACTATAAATCCTTTATATGCGTGGCGGCTTGAGTCCTCTCGTCCTCTGGCTTGAGATGGCTGCCACCTATGGGTCAGATGATTGTCTGCAATTGGTAATTAAATATAATATTTTTGTCCTATAAAGTGTAAAATTTTGGAAAAAAATTTTCACGAACATTAATTGTCACGCACAACGAGTCTGTGTGGAAAATGTCAACTCGATTGGATCATGGGAAGTGGGTTAAAAAACGACCGAAAGATTTACACGGTCGTAAGCAAGCAAGCAAGCACGCAAGCAAGCGAACTTAATAAGTATAACCCGTAAAAACAAAGTTTTTCACTATAAATCCTTTATATGCGTGGCAGCGAACTTAATATAAAGGATTTAAAAATATATTTGCCTGCGGAGGACGCGGGGATCGATCCCGCGACCTTTGGCATGGGAAGCGAGGGAGCTACCAACTGCGCTACTCCGCCACGGCCTGTGGAGGGGTTACGCTCTGGGCTCTTACACTCTGACGTTCAGCCAAAGCCATGAATGCGTTCTATTTGAATATTTGTAAAATAACTTTTTTTTTGCCTAAAAAGTGTAGCATTTTGGGAATTTTTTTTCACGAACAATAATTGTCTGGCACAACGAGTCTGTGTGGAAAATGTCAGCTCGATTCGATCACGGGAAGTGGGTTAAAAAACGACCGAAAGATTTGCACGGTCCTAAGCAAGCAAGCAAGCACGCGAACTTAATATAAAGGATTTAAAAATTAACCCGTAAAAACAAAGTTTTTCACTATAAATCCTTTATATGCGTGGCATCGGTTTCATTTTATTATTCATTTCTGTTTTTCTTGAGTAAGAGTTTCATTTTTATCACATTGGTATTTTAAATAAAATATGAAATCTTTTTTCCCCTAAAAAGTGGAAAATTTTGGAAAAAAATTTTTTCACGAAAATACATTGTCACGCACAACGAGTCTGTGTGCAAAATGTCAGCTCGATTGGATCACGGGAAGTGGGTTAAAAACGACCGAAAGATTTGCACGGTCGTAAGCGCGCAAGCAAGCTAGCAAGCAAGTGAACTTAATATAAAGGATTTAAAAACAAAGTTTTTAAATCCTTCATATGCGTCCTCTCGTCCTCTGGCTTGAGATGGCTGCCACCTATGGGTCAGATGATTGCATGGCAGCATTAAGCAATTGGTAATTAAATATAATATTTTAGTCCTAAAAAGTCTAAAATTTTGGAAAAAAATTTTCACGAACATTAATTGTCACGCACAACGAGTCTGTGTGGAAAATGTCAGCTCGATTGGATCACGGGAAGTGGGTTAAAAAACGACCAAAAGATTTGCACGGTCGTAAGCAAGCAAGCAAGCACGCAAGCGAACTTAATATAAAGGATTTAATAAAGGATTTAAAAAGAGTAGCCCAGGACGATTTTCGGTTTCTTATCTTCAACCTCTGGACTGTCAAGACCCACTCCCTGCTGTCCTGCCTCCACGACGTTCAACACAAGCGGTCTTCATGAGGCGGAGAGATTGCTTGTGTTGCGATCGAAACGTCGTGGTTTTTTTAGTTTTTATTTGTCATTTTAATTTATATTTTATTTTTATTTTCTATCTATGTCACTTTACCAAAAGAACTAAGAATATTAATGTACTGTTTTAGCCATTGTGGATTCTGAAATTAGCTTAAAATGTCTTTCCAGATATACTTTATATACACATCACAATAATTAAGCAACATTTTGGATAACACAGTTTATTTCTTTTAACTTTAGTATAACATTTCAACATCCTTTTTACCATACATTTGTAGGGGTATAGCGCTGGTTGCTAGCAGAAAATGGTAACTGTGATGTACGGAAATACTCGCATCAGCAGGCCACAGTATATATGTAGTGGTTTAACGCGCCCTAAGGGGGTAATTGTAAACACGTGCGGGTTGGGGACAGTGGGGTCGTATCAGGACATGCTGGTGTTGCTGGGGGACAACGGCTGGACGGAGATGGCGCGTTAGGCAATTATGGGATACGGGGCAGTGATTGGCCGGTTGTTGTTATCAGGGACGTGGTGGCGTCTAAAAGTCTGGGAATGGGAACAGGTGGCGGCAGGGGCCGCGGAGCATTGGGGGAGCGCCAGTTAATTAATTGGAAATTAATAGGGATGGAGATAAATACGGGAGCGTCAGAGCAAGAGGGGGAGTTGTGCTAGGAGCTGGACGGAGACGGTTGGAGCAGAAGAAGAAGATACGAGAATAAGTATAGGGTAGCAGTGGAGTGGAAGAAGAAGTATAGGGTAGCAGTGGAGTAGAAGAAGAAGTATAGGTAGCAGTGGAGTAGAAGAAGAAGATAGGGTAGCAGTAGAGTAGAAGAAGAAGTATAGGGTAGCAGTAGAGACGGAGACGAGGAAGAGATTAGAGGTAGAATAGGGTAGCAGTGGAGCAGAGGAAGAAGAGGAGATGGGAGGATGGGTAGGCTAGCAGTGGAATGGGAACGAGAAAGGCAGTCGGAGTGAGACAGAGAAGCCGAGAGAGAGCAATGGCTGGAGTGAGACGGAGAAGCCGAGAGAGAGCGACAGCTGGAGTGGGACGGAGACGCAGAGAGGAGAGTCGGGAGAGACGGAGAGAGAGGAACGGAGCGAGCGAGGCCGGCGGAGCGCGGCGAGCGAGCGGAGAATGCGCTGGAGAGTGGTGGCGAAATGTGCTGAGTTTGAAAATAAAGTGACGACAGAAAAGGAAGAATCTTCTTGGTTCTTTCGGTAAAGTCATGTAGAAGGGAAGTAATAAAATAATAAAAATAAAACATAATAAAATTATTCTCACGACGTTTTGGCCACAACGCAAGCAGCCGTCCTCAGGTGAAGAACATGTCTGTCGATAAGACAGAGTCTAAATGACACGTCTTAGGCTTGGAGTGTCTATTTAAGCTGTGAGGGAGGAGGAAGAGAGCCTTGACAAAAGAATTTGCATTTGAGGAGGAATTTAGCATATTTATGGGAAATGCAGGAATGTGAATAGTGCTAATTGTGAAATGCGTGGGAGGTGGGCGGGGGGTTTTCAAAGTCATATTATGCCCATGCATTATGCAGGATTAGCAGCATCAAAGTGAGAGGGGCAGGGGCAGCACCAACAAAGGGAAGGAATGTGAATAGTATGCAGCTGCAGCAACCAAACAACCACGTAAAAAAACTAAAGTATAAACTTCATAGTATCATCAGTATACTAAATATACTCTCCAATAAGCTGAGCTACTAACAGTAAGTAATACATTACAATTCTATGTCGCAAAAAATATAATATGCTTCCAGCTAAACTTTTTTCCTTACATCAAACAGGTCTTACCCGTACTATATGCTGCCATAGACAAACCCAACATTAAATTATATACTGTATTACTATACACCACCCTATACCTTATACATTGTTATATTACACTATGTATTATTCTACCCACCCTAATGTATATCACACTGCTATATATTCACTATACAATTACGATACTATATATTACTTTGTACATTGTATTATGCATATAAATGTTATACTATTTGTTATTATACACTGTACCATTGACCGTCGTGTGAAAGATACTAAGAGGCAGCAACGAAATATGAGAATGGGAGAGTAGCAGAGCAAAGATGGAATCAGAATTTTGGAGATCTTTTTGGTCACGCCTGCTATGTATGGCAACGTGATTGTTTTGATCGGAGTTTCATGTGGCTGTTTCTGTATGGAGGGAGAAACAGCTTGGCGGATGGTGCGGTCAGAGTATCCGTTCATCCTGAGGGCCCGATGTACATGTCTTAATTCACTGGCCAGGTGGTGTTGGTAAGAAATGCCATGAGCTCTGTGGTATAGCGTTTTGATGAGAGAATTCTTTTGAGATGGGTGGTGGTGGGAATCCGGTTTAAAGTAGGAATCTGTGTGGGTGGCTTTCCTGTAGACAGAATGTCCCAAGGATCCATCAGGTCTCCTCTCAAACAGAATATCTAAGAATGATAGTTTACCATCTTTCTCCACTTCCATGGTGAATCTGATGGATGGGTGTCTGGAATTGATGTGGTCCAAGAAGTGGTTCAATGCTGGGAGGCCATGTGGCCAAATGATGAAAGTGTCATCCACATACCTCTTCCACAGGGAAGGACGCAGGGTGGATGTCTGGATGGCATCTGATTCAAACTTTTCCATGAACATGTTGGCTATCACTGGTGACAAGGGGGAGCCCATAGGGGTACCCTCATTCTGTTTGTAGAAGGTGCCATTCCAGGTAAAATAAGTGTTGGTGAGGCAATGCCTAACCAGCGCAGGTACATCCGAATTCAATCCATGTTGGACCAAGTCCTCAATTATTGTTAGGGTGTCAGGTACTGAGACTTTGGTAAACAGAGATACTACATCAAAACTGACGAGGATGTCATCAGCATGTCCTTGACCATAGAGACTAATTGGGAAACAGAATGTAACCCAGAAGGGACAGTTGGGAACCATTGGAAAAGGACCAGGATTGGCTGTGGGAAAAACAGTGAAGAAAGATTAGAGAAAGAGGGCTCGAAGGATAAAAGAGGAGGGCACATGGGGAGGGGACGAGATTCAGGGTCAATAACGAAGCCCGGACCTAGTGTTGTTGATTGTTTCTATTAAAGAGGCTCCTAGTACATGGTCGTCAGAGTCATTTCATGTATATTAATATCAGCCGGACACAAAGAGGCTTTAAAATAAACATGGGTCTATTTATAGGATTGTTCCTTATGAGTTCCAGGACATTCACCTTATTGCTAGCGGGAACCCGTCACACATGCTAAAATTGTGCAATTCTCCCTGGCCACACTATTTATCACCATGCAGCCATCAATGTGAGTCCTACAGTAGCTACCACTGTGCATACTAAACACAATAGTAGATTTTGACTTAAAACTTTTGTTACTGCAGGAATTCATTTTCTATGTTTTTTTTCGGTAAAGTCACGTAGATAGAAAAATTATAACAATAAAATAATAAAAATGAAAACAAAGCGAATAAAAAATAATAAAAATATCACGACGTTTCGATCGCAACACAAGCGGTCGTCATCAGGAACAGGGAGGTTAGCCTCTGAGGGCAAGCTGTTTGTAAAGGTTTCGAAATGGGCGGGGTAGCTAATGTTAATGTAGGAGAGGGCTCCGACACCAGCAGTAGGTCTACAGCTTCCTCCAGTGCTATATGGGTTGCGGAGGTGCTGAGAGAATGGCTCCTGCCTGCACTGTCTTTTATACTACTCCAGGGGGAACCAACCCCCATCAACCCCACCTATCTCGATTAGGCAGGTCCAACCTTAATATCCTGGCCCATACTGCATATTGTTCACCCTCCATATCCATTTAGCTTTGGAAAACAGCCCGTGCAGAGCCTTCGTCATGAAGCCCCCCCCCCCTTCCGGAAGTCGATGCTCCATTGAATCTTTCCAGCACTGGGCGGTGATTTTCCTTTAAGCTGATGGACCCTCGTAGTCACTCTGATTAAAGAAATCTGCTCCGACGTTCTCACTACCCCTTAACACCCTCATGGTACAACTGTAGGGTTGTAACACCATGGCCCATCGCATTACCCTTCCATTTTCCATACGAGATTTGTTTAAATACAAAAGGGGTTCATGATCAGTGTCTAGAATAAACTTCTTCCCATTGAGGTACATTCTGAGCTTTTGCACTGCCCACACAAGTGCTAACCACTCTCGTTCGATGGTGTAGTACCTTCGCTCGCTTGTAAGCAGCTTCCAAATTGCATACAACACTGGGAAAAATTCTCTTTCATGTTTCTGCAGTAGCACAGCACCAAGACCTATTTCAGATGCATCTGTGCAGAATACAAAAGGTTTTATTTCGTCTGCCAATTTCAAAATCGGTGCATTGGTCAGTGTTTTATTGAAAGTGACAATGCTCATCCTCGCTTCCTCATCCCATTGAGTGAAATTCGGTTAACCTTTCTCTGTCATATCTGTCAGGGGTTTTGCAATTTCTGCGAACCTAGGGAAATACTTTCGGGAGTATTCCACCAACCCTATAAATGAACGTAGTAGTGCCTTCTTCGTTCCTGGAGTCTTTGGTTTGCAAATCTGTTGTACTTCGTCCCCCTGCGGGCGTGTACAATCTTTGCCTACTCGATGGCCCAACCTCACATATTTGTTGGTCGAGCCGTCAGACCACTTCTTAACACCCGTCGAGTACCCTCTCCGATATCTTTAAGTGTTCCTTCCCAGTACTGGTGTGGATCACAATATCGTCGATATAGTTCATTATCCGAGATATTCCTCTCAGTAGCTGACACGTCATATGACTAAACACTGCTGGAGCATAACTACCCCAAACGGCATTACCTTGAAATGATACAACCCATTGTGAGTATGGAATGCCGTCTTATGTCGGTCTTCTGCAACTAGGATTTGCCAGTAGCCCTTCGTGAGATCTAGCCACGTAAAGTACTGTGATCTGCTTATCCGTGCCAAGAGTGCCTCTATATTGGGTATTGGCTCTGCATCTTTCACCGTCACCATATTGAGCTTGTAAAAGTAGACACAGAAGTGTATCATCCCATTTTTTTTGGGCACACACACAACTGGACTGGCATATTGTCTGACTCGATAATTCCCATCGCCTTCATGCTATTGACCTCATGCTCAATTTGCCTCTTGATGACCAATGGAAATGGGGATGTATTTTGCTAGATGGGAGTGTCTTCAGTCAGTCTGATAGTGAAGGTAGCCAAGTCCGTAGACCCCGGCTTACTTGCTCCCTTTGCTTCTGGCTCAGATGAGGATCGGTGGTCACGTCTCCCCAATTCTCCTCAGTTCCATCTGGCGGTGGCGTCAGTTCAATTATGGGTTCTTCTTCAACCCCTGGGTCTTCAGGTAAGAAGATACTACCCACCATCACCACTTCCCATTGTGTAACTCCGCATCCCTGTACCACCGTGTTGCCATATTTTGTCGTATTAGCAGACACCCATTCAAAGTACCTCTTCAAGAGATTGGCATGAAACAGCCGCTGGGTATCCCCCACATCAATTCTGTAATCTGCAACTCCCACCTTCTCCATCACTTGGTACGGCCCTTTCCACTTCAACAGAAGCTTGTTATGTTTCACGGGCAGTAACAACACCTTGTCCCCCACCTGGAAGATTTGTTCCTTCGTCTTTCGGTTATATAACCTTTGCTGCTTCGCAGCCATCATTGCAAGTGACTCTCTTGCCATCTGGCAGGTATGTTCAGGCCTCTCATGCAACTCGAAGACATGCTGGTATGTCATCTTCACTTCAGTGTTGGTGCTCTCCTTGGACCAAAGTTCTTTGAATATGGACAAATTAACTCTTGTTGATCGCCCATACAACAATTCAAATGGTGAAAATCCAAGGCTCTTTTGTGGTGACTCCCGATATGCACAAAGTTATGCAGGCAACTAGCGGTTCCAATTGCGCAGTTGCTCTTGCACCATCCTCCGCAACATCATCTTAATTGTACCAATAAATCATTCAGCTAGTCTATTACATTTAGGATTATATGGCGTTGTAAACAACTGCTTCATTTACAAAGGACGACTGATCTGCACAAGATCAGCCATTAAATGTGTTCCTCTGTCATTCAGGATTTCTCTTGGTACACCCACCCATCCAACGATGCTCATCAATTCTTCCACCACTTCTATGGTGTCGATGGTCTTCAAGGCAATAGCCTCCGGATACCTTGTAGTATAATCGACCATATAAGTATGTAACGATGGCCCTTCTCAGACACAGATAGCGGTCCAATTAAATCAACTCCCACGTGCTCAAAAGGTGTGCCAATCACTGGCATTTATCCCAAAGGGACCTTGCTCACCCTTCCTTTTGCAGAGGTTCTCTAACAGACGTCACACAATTGACACTAACACTCCACATCGCCGATGACCCCGGGCCAATAAAAGTTCGACGAATTCCCATGTGGCCCGCCATCAATGAGTCATGCGCAACAGCCATCACCTGATCACGTTGAGACCTGGGAACTATTAGTTGCCGGAAATGTCTGCCCATTGTCAATCTTAGGGTTTTTGAATTTCTGGTAGAGGAGTCCTCCCCCTACTACCACTTCACTTGACATTCCAGAGCTTGTATTGCACACCAGATCCTGTCTTGACTTGATCTAAAAAATGCCAAACTTGGGTCTCCACTTTGTAGATATCTCATCACCTCTGTTGTCACATCTTGGCCTATTATCGTCAGAATCTTTAACGGCCTTGCCGCCACTTTGTTTCATTTTATTTGGGCACGTGTCACTGCTGCTTGCACCGTTTCCACTGTGAAGCGCCTATTCGGATACCACGTCTCTGCACCCAAGCAATGTCTGGGTTTTTAAGCTGCCTAGCCCCCTTGACATTACCGATAACAACATTGAATAATTAATGATCCATGCACAGCAGGGCTATACCCTGTAAAAATGGGGTATCGATCTCTACCCCTGCTATCTCACACCGTCAAGCTGTTCCATCCATCCATCAACAAACAAATCCTTATCTCCTGTCAAGTCACTTTCGTCCACAAAGTGTCGGTCCACCACAATTCCACTGCAACCCATGTCACACAACACTGTCCCCTCATGCACTCCCTGTTCCGTATGTACTGTAGGTAACCTGGTTGGGTAGGATATCGTTTCTTATCAGTCCACATACCCGTAATGGTATCTGTGAACCATCATTTAGTTTAACAGTTTGTGTTTGGCCCACGAACCCTACCTGCAGATCAGTGCCCTTTCCTCCTAAGTGTAGTGTCTTAAAAAATTACTCACACCGACACATTGTAATAAGTCACGTACTTACACTTTATTCACCTGTTCTTGCACCAGTTATAGGCACTCCTATAACTATCTGTACGGTCACATATACTTGACTTCTCCCCGCTCTTATCTATTCTGCACCTCACTTATCCTGCAATCAGCAGCTCTGCTCTCAGCGACTCCGCACAAAGCAGCTCCGCACTCAGTGACTCTGCACACAGCGACTTTGCACTCAGCGACTCCGCACACAGCGACTTCTCACTCAGCGACACCGCACAGAGCGACTTCACACTCAGCGACTCCGCACACAGCGACTTCGCACTCAGCGACACCGCACAGAGCGACTTCACACTCAGCGACCCTGCACACAGCAACTTCGCACTCAGTGACTCTGCATCTCCACCGCTACCCTCACCTACGCTCCCTCAGACCTGCTGACCCATCTGTTCCGGGCGGGGGTTCAGCCAACACCCACCCGGCGATGGCGTGAGGGTTGAGGTCCCGTTGATGGCTGGAGCAGCAGTGGCGAGATGTCTTCACTCTTGGTTCCCTGGCAACAACTCCCCTAAGCTTACGCACACTCCCTTTATATACCCCCTCCTCATTCAGAGTCCTCACATGCTCAATCAAGCTGCCGCCAGGCCGGCGCCAGCTGTCCCTTTAATCCCTCATCATCACCCCCCATCTCCCATCTCCTAGGCGCCAACCTCCGGTCACAGCGTACCCACCTGTTCGATCTCGGTTGCACCTGCTTCTCCCCTTAACTACTGTCGGTTTGTCGGTGCAAACCTCATGTTCCCCTTGTGAACCCCCTACTCCTAGGACAGATGTCATATGTTTTGCACCGTGCAGCAAGAAACTGTTCGACTAACTCGACGACAGTTTGAATGTTATCTGGAACTCTTTCCTTTAAAAATACAGCCAGATCCTGTGGGCAGGACAGTAAAACTTGCTCTCGCAACAAGTCAAATAGACCCTTGAAGGTCTTCTCAATTCTTGACAAGTACACCCAACTAGATAAATAGTGGTACAAACGCACTGCATATTGCCCAAAGCTTTCACCATTTTCTGGTTTTGTTTCCCCAAATGTATCCCTAAAACCTTCGTCATTCAGTTCGTATCGATCCATCAAAGCTGCTTTAAGTTTATCTTAGCTTGCCGCATCCACATTTCCTAATTGATGATACACTAATAAATCCTTCCAACTCAAAAACGCACTCAAGTAAATTGGCAAATCATCATGTAACCACTTCTAGCATTCCACATAGTGTTCAAATCGTTGCAAAAACGAGTCCAGACTATCAACTTGCTCATCAAACGTAAGTAGTTTTGGAATAGAGACCATGCTCTAGGCCATCACTGGCTGGTGTTGAGCTGCAAAACCCTGTTTCAGCTTTTCCAAACTCAACATTAATTCTCCACTTCTCTATCTGTCATCTCTCCTCCCTTTCCATTTTTTCTCATATTTCCTACTCCTTACGACGCTCACCTTCTCTATGGAGCTTCTTAAGCTCCAACTCCCATATCGCCTTGAGTTTAATTCGCTTACTCTCTCTCCTTTGTATTCGCTCATCACACAGGTAGGCCTGCAGGGCTTCTTCCTCTAGCCCCAAAGCAATTGCCACTGCTTGCACCTGTGCAGCTTTCATTATGCTTTCTGCCTCTATTGGGTTAGTTCCAGGCCAGATTGGAAGTGTAGTGCAGTACAATGACCAGTGTTACCCAACTGGGGTACTGCAGCAGCAACCCCCCTGCTCCAACTAGGAACATATCCTGGACGCTCACCTCTATGGAGCTTCTCAAGCTCCAACTCACATATCACCTCAAGTTTAATTTGCTTTCTCTCCTTTCATCCGCTCATCATGCAGATAGGCCTTCAGGGCTTCTCCCTCTAGCCCGAAAGCAGTTACCACTGCTTGCACCTGTGTAGAGGTGATACGCGCTGGGATTAGAGATCGTATGCCAGCGCGTAATGATTGGCTGTGTAGGTGGTGACGTGCGCTGACGGTGGAGGATCAGGGGTCAGCGCGGGGTCGTGGGTTACGGGGTACTGATTGGCTGTGGACGGGTGACGTGCTGAGAGGGAGTGATCGGGTGGCAGCGCGGTGTGATTGGTGGAGGAGTGTTAACACGCGCTGGGGAAAACGGATCGTAGAGAGAGTGCGTCGTGATTGGTTCATTAAGGAGCGATGCTCACGTTGAAGTACGCATCAGCTCCGCCTCTCGTGAGCAGGGGCTATAAAAGGGGATGCACACAGGCGTGAGGGCAGAGTGTAACCAGCGAAGAATGAAGACGGGGATGAAGACCTAGGGCCCTGCGGTACCTAGTCCCGCTGTCCTAGCGGGACCGGGACTCTGTGTAACCCAGAGGCGAGTGTAGTGTGTGTAGCCATAGGCGTAAGGTCTACACGAGCCGAATGCAGTGTATTGTGTAGCCAGGGACATAGGGTCTACACGAGTCGAGTGTATTGTGTAGCCAGGGACATAGGGTCTACACGAGTCGAGTGTATTGTGTAGCCAGAGGCGTAGGGTCTACACGAGTGAAGGGTATCGTGTGTAGCCAGAGGCCTAGAGTTTACACGAGAGTAGTGGAGTGTGAAGTCGGAAGAAAGGAGACTACACGTTGTATTTTGATACGTAAAGATTTAATAAAAGTGTGTTCCCGTCAAGAAGTTCCTGCCGTCAATTCCCATACTTCACCTGTACAGCCTCCATTACGCTTTCATAAGCCCTAATCGTCAGGAAGCCCACACAAACCCCACAATTCTCAAAGACACGCCTCTGTCTCTATTGGGTGAGTTCCAGGCCAGACTGGAGGTGTAGCGCAGTTTAATGACCAGTATTACACAACTGGGGTATTGCAGCAGCAACACCCCCGCTCCAACTATGAACAAATCCCGGACGCGAAGCCCCCAGTAAATATGTCACGGGGTGATTGGGAGACTGAGAGGGGGATTCTGATCTTCCCCGAAACTTCACTCCCCGCCCCACTACGTCTTGCAATTCTTTCTTATTGCGAGCCAGGGCGTTCCTCCCCCGTAATGGGGGATTGTGTGGTGTGAGTGGGTTGCCACACGATTAACAGAGGTCTCAGTTACACGTCTTGAAGAGGTATATGTATATTAATATCACATAGAGGCTTTGATATAAACATGGGTCGAGCTATATGATTTCTCCTTACGAATTCCAGGACATTCTCCCGCCGCAAAACCACACACACCTTATGGCTAGCGCGAACCCATCACACACACACACACTATGCTGCAATCATGCAACTCTCTCTGGCCACACCATTTATCACCATGCAGCCATCAATGTGAGTCTTACAGTAGCCACCACTGTGCATAACACAACAATAGATCCCAGTCCACACGCATTCTCCACATGAAGAGCGCCCTGGCTCACAATAAAAAAAATACAACACATAGTGGGGTGGGGCGGGGAATGAAGTTTGGGGGAAGAGCAGAATCCCCCTCTCATTGTCCTAGTCGCCTCGTGACACTCCGCGTTGTGTTCTGTTCCTAGAATTGGAAATGCGTTATAAATATCTGCGAAAGGCATTGAGGAGTATGTCAGCTCACTAAAGTTTTGGTTTAGAATGTCAAAAACTAATTAAGGGTAATTTTCTTGGAAAAGTTTTAGTTTCACAATATCCCAAGCCCTGCCAATAAATTTGAGATTACATCTTCCGAATATTAAGTTGCTGGGCATGCATTCTTCCTAAGTTAGTTCTCCATGAGTTCCTGCCATTCCTGGATGGTGTACTTATCTGACCCATCAACCCGAAAGAATGGCATCATATGGTACAACCAAACCAATCCCAGATAAATTAAAAGTTGATGACTGGTCACTGATCAAATTGTTAGGATTATCCAGCGTGCTTGCATCATTAGTCCTGGCACTCAACTGCAGTTGCATGCTCGCCAATTGGCCCATTTAGTGCACCAGGTGGGTAATTAAGTCACCGAGCTCACTCCTAACCTGACCCTCACTGCGTGACCCTGTTAAAACTTGCCCGGGTCTCGGAGTGCTCGTAGTACCTAATCCTAGGACATTGGCATATTTTCGGTGGTCAAATCGGCATGCCACCACTATGCCCACATCATTAACATTGTCCTTAGAACCACCCTTGAAACCTGAGACCAAGATGCCGAGCCGTGGCACATCTGTGACCCCAATAGGTGTTATAGGTGCTTCTCGTTCCATTCTATCTGCCATTGGACATACAGAATTGGAATAATTGTGCGTGTTCAATATGCCCGACGCACCACGCACGTACAGCAAGCTCTTGGCAGCCAAATGACAATGGCGAAGAGAAAATAAAATCCAAGTCACGGCACCAAGTGTAGCCGGTCCGCCCTGTTCCTCTCCTCCTGTGGATCCTAACGAGGCGAAATCTCCATATATATAAAAGGCAAAGTTGTGAATATGTGTGTCTGTTCTAAATATTTAGCGTACTTCCCAACATGCAACATACTTGAAATTTGCCATGTGGGTACTTTCCAGACTATACACCATTCAAAAATTATGAAAATACACTTTTTTGGGGGGGAGGGAAGTTCAATCATGCATATATTTTTTTCACGGCAAGTGAGCTGTGACGTCAAATCTGTCACGTGACCCGCGCATGTGGAAGCGTAACACATTGTAGTGTCGTGGTTAGTGAGCTGCGCTACCGAGTTCGATTTCCGCTCACGGCCACCATCGGTGACGATTATTTTGACCAATCCTTGGCCTTCCCTAGGTCTACTCAGCCTCAAACGAGTAACTGGTGTGGTGTGTGAACATCGCCACTGGGGAGACAAAGGCGGTCGGGCGTGGTGGATCCAAGTCCCGGGCGAAGCAAGGTAGTACAGCTAGTATACAATAAAAATAACAAAGTTCAGAAACGATGAGTAGATACTCCGTGTTGTGCTCTGTCCTCTGGAGAAGTGGGCGACTCCACAACAGCTGAGCACCAGAGGTTTGTGAAACGGCAAAACTTTATTTCAAGTGCTCTGTGGTGCCACGGCCACGAAGAAACTCCGCAAGCGCCGCAAATCCCCCCTGGCCCCCACACTGAGCACACACACGCAGCACACGAACATAGTGACCTGGCGGTGGATTGCCTGGCACAACGGGTTTTAATCCGAGGGGTCCCTAGGAGGAATGTCCCACGGTTTCCCGGTGCAAGGAGATTAGCCGACCCTCGCAGGACAGGTCACATTGCGTTGGGCGCAAAACAAGGTTCACCGGGCCAGCCGCAATGAGTCATGCACGACATGAGGTCAGGGGATCGCAGCGCCACGACCTCCCCCGGCCCCAGACCAAATACACACAAGCAGAGTGTGTATTCGTCAGCCGTACATCCGTCCAGATTAGCCAGGATGAGTCCGAAATTAATGAGTGTCTTGCCTCACGGCAGATGTGGAGCGTACGTTCACAGGAAGTTCCTGTTTTTTATGCTAATTTTGGTCACGTGACCAGGAAGTCACGATGTTAGATTTACAGTGAACCACGCGGGCTTCGGCCATCTTACTCATAATTCAAGATGGCGGCACGCATCGCATCTCAGTGAGACCACAGCCGCACTTGTCCATTGTGGGAGCTTAAGAAGCATTGTCTGTAAGTTTGTTTATATTCCTATAATATTGGCAATGCTGTTGTAATGTTGGCATGACCGTTATAGTGATGTAAATGCCTTTATGGTGCCGTTCAGTTGTTGTAGTAAATACGAGGCCTAGTTAGTAACGAAGCCTGCGACTTTCCTTATTGTGGATGTTACTTGTGATTTAATAGGTTGGGTCAGACTTGTACCTATGTTGCGATCCTGAGAGTAAAGATGACGAAGTATCTCATCCACAGTTTAGTGTTATGTGTAATGCTGTACATTTGGGGTGCAGTGGGATGAATACACGATGTGCCTGTAGGCCCCTACATTACCACTGTTCAGTGGTAATGTATGGGGCCTGGTCCGTCCAGGATCTATTGTTATCTAAGACAATGTTCTGATGCTGTGGTGTTCATTGTGTTGGTGTTTCCGGATTATAACAGATGCTGTATCTGTGTTTTCTCACCAGTTTTACCTTGTTACAATCAATAAATGACGATTGGAGTTGGACGTTCATCCTGGCTCCGAGGGTTTATTGAACGCAAGGTTATCTACTCGACTAGCGGTGCAACGCAGCGCACAGCGAGGCCGAGATAGTAAAAAGACACTCTTCTTGAAGCTCCCAATCTGCAGCAAGCAAGGAGCTCTCAAGCAGTCAGCCTGCAGCAAGCAAAGGCACTCTCAAGCAGTCAGCCTGCAGCAAGCAACCAGCTCGGCAAAGAGTCTACATTAAAATCGTGCTGCAAGCATCGCAGCATGGAAAGCCACAGTTCAGCAGGGAGAGATGCTGAAGGTGAACCAAGAGCAAGAGAGTATATTAGTGGCTACCGCCACGCGGAAGAAAATTGAGCTGGATGCTAAGTTAAGCACCCTACAACTCAAAAGGGAAGCAGCTGCTGCAATGGCCCAGGCAGAGGTGCTCGAGGCAGCAGCCAACCTGAATAAGGAAGAGAATTGGAGTGAGTTTGGCACTCAGATACCTGTCAAGGACCGTGATCAACTCACCAGAAAAAATATTTTGGACTGGTCTGAACAATGCCTCAATGCTCCTCCACCAAACGATACTGAACAAAGGGTGGACGTTCAGGCATCGCCATCTCCACACCGAATGAACATGAATGCTGTCTATGGGAATGGTGGGAATGCATATCCTGCCCTGAGAGTTAGTCGCCGACTCAGCGTCGCGCACGTGGGGTCAGACGTGGATGCATTAAGTCAGACCCACATTCCAGACAGTCACATAAGGGGATCCAGCCAACGTGATCGAAACCCTTTGGGCCCATAGTCCAACGTCATCGCAAATGACGCCATGCAAGGCAATACAGACAATAATGCCACCTCACAAGCGCCAGTATGGACACACACTGGATCAGCAGGACTAGGGGACTTTGCTAGGTACCTGGCTCACCGCGAACTAATCAACACAGGACTCGTTAAGTTTGATGACCACTCTGAGAACTATCGAGTCTGGAGATCTACCTTCAGGAATGCAATCCGAAATGCAGACATCTCTGCAAGTGAAGAACACGACCTGTTGGTGAAATGGTTAGGAAATGAATCTGCAGAGTACGCAAAGAGGATCCGGTCAGCAAATTGACGACCCCGCCTCAAGCCTGCATGCGGTGTGGGAGAGGCTCGAGGAGTGCTATGGTAGCCCAGAAACCATTGAGAAGGCTCTCTTCAAGAAGTTGCAGAAATTTCCAAAAATCTCTGGTCGAGACAATAAAAGGTTACGGGAGCTTGGAGATATTTTGATGGAGCTTGAATCAGCCCAGGCTGACCCCTACTTACCAGGTCTCATTTTCTTGAATACCTACCATGGCATGAACCCCATCGTAGAGAAATTGCCATTTGACGTGCAGGAAAAATGGAGAACAGCGGGTTCAAGATACAAGTCAGAGCATCAGGTTGCATTCCCCCCATTCTCTTTTTTCTCAAAGTTTATTCGCAACCTGGCTAAGACTAGAAATGACCCGAGTTTCATGTTTGGCACCACAGGGATTTCCAGTCCAGATCTCCCAAAAATGGAAAGAGCAATGGCGAAACGAGGAACAGCGAGAGTGCCAATTTCCGTACACAAGACTGAGGTCTCTCCTACAACATTTGCAAACTCCGTCCAGGCAACCACCACAAAGAAGAAGATAGAGGATCCAGAGAAGCAATGCCCATTGCATGATAAACCTCACTCCTTCCAGAAATGCCGTGAGTTCAGGAGGAAGCCATTGGAAGAGCGGAAGAACATGCTGAAAGAATTTGGAGTGTGCTTCAAATGCTGTGCTTCTACAAACCACCTTGCAAGGAATTGCAAGGCAGATATCAAGTGTGAGGAATGTGGCAGCGACAAATACGCAACTGCTCTGCATACATTTTACTCGAAACCCAGTGGCACTAAGGCTTCCGATCCCGAAGCAGAGCACGGCGGGGAGCAAGGCGAGACCGCCGCACTCACTTCGTCAATCACAACCAAATGCACAGAAGTCTGTGGAGAAGGCTTCAAAGAAAGATCTTGCTCAAAGATATGCCTCGTCCGAGTCTATCCCAAAGGACATCCTGAAAGGGCAGTAAGGATGTACGCCATAATGGACGACCAGAGCAACAGGTCTTTGGCAAGGTCAGAGTTCTTTGATCAGCTAAGCGTAGGTGGGAATTCCTTTCCATACACGCTCAGAACATGCTCAGGACTGATGGAGACAGCGGGAAGAAGAGTGAGCAGCCTCATGGTGGAATCCATAGATAGCACCATGAAGCTAGCCCTTCCTACGGTGACAGAGTGCAATGAGATACCGGACGACAGGAGTGAGATTCCCACGCCCGAAGTTGCACGTCACCACCCACACCTGAAACCCATAGCAGAGTTCATCCCGCCATTGGATCACACGGCACAGATTTTACTTCTGCTCGGCAGGGACATGCTGAGAGTCCACAAGGTTCGCGACCAACGCAATGGACCTCAAGATGCTCCCTACGCCCAGAGCCTCGACCTAGGATGGGTCATCGTAGGTGATGTTTGTCTCGATGGAAGACACAAACCAGACCACATTAGTACATTCAGAACGAGTGTGCTCATGAATGGACGCACGTCGCTCTTCAAACCGTGCCCCAACCACTTCACGCTGAAAGAGAAACTCAGCGAGAGGAGTCAATGCTGTACCGTGCAGACTTACAAAGAAACCACCATGCTGACCACAACTTCGCACGTACATCCACCATCTTCGCTGGATTTTGTTCCTCCACGTTTCTCCAATCCAGTCCTCACTGACAAGAGGAAGCCAAAGACGAAGCCGCTGCTCGTCGCTCTGCTGGTGGTCGTGGCGGTGGTTGCTGCAGCCGTGGCTTCTTCGTTCCTAGACCCGGAGCTGTCATTCGAGTGGGAATCCTGGAAGGAGTTCCACGGCAAGGCCCCACAACCGGAACATACCATCCCAAGGCTTGAGCTGTGTGGAGCAGTTCTTGCTGCAGAGGTGGCGGAACTGATCTTAGACGAATTTGACGTCAAACTGGACGTGGTCAAGTTCTACACGGACAGTAAGGTCGTACTAGGCTACATAAACAACCAAACCATAAGGTTCTACGCCTACATCAGCAACCAGGCGGAGCGCATCAGGAAATCGACACAGCCGGAACAATGGAATTACGTTCCAACTGACCAGAATCCAGCAGATCTCGCAACTAGGTCCGTCCCTACATCGCTGCTGAATCAAACCATCTGGCTGACGGGTCCAGCGTTCCTGTTATGACGTGACGGTGGCCCATGTACTACCAAGGAGACCGTTGGACTCGTAGAGCCCGAGTCCAACAAGGAGATTCGTCCTCAAGTGACAACTTTCATAACAAATGTGCGACCAAGAAGTCCACTGAGTCCACACCATTTTGAACATTTCTCGAAATGGACGACGCTCGTGCGAGCGATAGCACATTTAACGCATATCGCAGACTGCTTCCATCGCCCGATGAGAGGCACCACTGGTAGCTGCAATGGATGGCATCACTGCACAGTGCCACGCACTGAAGACGAGCTTTCCAGAGCAAGGAAATCAATCTTCCGCTGTGTGCAACAGGCAGCTTATGCAAGTGAGATCAAGGCCATCAACAAGGGAGAAGACCTTCCTAGGGTCAGCACCCTCAGGAAGCTAAACCCCAGGATGGACAAAGACGACTTGCTCAGGATCGGTGGTCGGCTTGGGAATGCAAAATTAGATGAGAATGAACGAAACCCCCTCATAATCCCAAGCCAGAGCCACATCGCAATCTTACTTGTGCGCCACTACCACGAGAAGGTCAAGAACCAAGGTCGGCACTTCACAGAAGGAGCAATCCGATCTGCAGGGCTGTGGATCGTTGGAGCAAAGAGGTGCATCGCCAGCACAATCCACAAGTGTATCCGGTGTCGCAAGCTACGTGGAAAACAGGAAGAACAGAAAATTGCAGACCTCCCAGCCGATCGACTCAGTGTGGAACCTCCCTTCACCTCTGTAGGGATCGACGTGTTCGGACCATGGACAGTCATCTCCCGCCGCACCAGAGGAGGGCTCGCGAACAGCAAACGTTGGGCAGTGCTGTTCACCTGTATGAGTACACGAGCAGTGCACATCGAAGTCATCGAGTCCATGGACTCTTCGAGCTTTATAAATGCACTCCGGAGATTCTTCGCCATCACAGAGCCAGCCAAGCAACTTCGTTCAGATTGTGGAACCAACTTCATAGGAGCATGTAAAGAGCTTAAGATCAATACGGAGAATGTCGAAGATGATTCTGTCAGGAAATACCTTAGCGACCAAGGCTGCACATGGATCTTCAATCCTCCCCACTCTTCGCATATGGGTGGAGCCTGGGAACGCATGATCGGGATTGCTCGACGCATTCTCGACTCCATGCTATGTGATGTCGGGTCCACACGGCTCTCTCACGAGGTCTTGACCACTCTCATGGCCGAGGTCTCAGCCATAATTAACTCAAGACCCCTGATCCCCGTCTCAACCGACCCGGAGTCACCATTCATCTTGACTCCTGCTACACTTCTTACCCAGAAGACAGATGTGCTCACAGCACCTACCGAGGAGGCCAGCACTGCAGACCTCTACAGACGTCAATGGAGACAAGTGCAGATCTTCGCGAACACGTTCTGGCGTCGCTGGAAAAACGAGTACCTTACGACACTCCAAGTGCGCAACAAGTGGCAGTCTAACAGACCAGACATCCAAGAAGGCGACCTCGTCCTACTGAAGGACAACCAAGCCAAACGGAATGAGTGGCCAATGGGCCGCATCCTCAAGTCGATTCCAAGTGCCGATGGAAAAGTTCGAAAGGTCGAGGTTATGATTGCGAAGCAAGGTGTCGCAAGAACTTTCATCAGGCCCATAGTCGAGATAGTAATACTTCTCTGTCGCAAAGATATGGACAAATAAGTTGATCCGTTGAAGTTGTTATACACTTGTTTATGAGATAGGAAATAAATGGTGTGAATAACACACTCCCGTTCCTAGATATTTTGCTTGGAAATGGCCTAAATGTTAAAATAACACACATCATTCACAGAAAGCGAACGCACACTGATGCCTATCTGAATGCAGATTCCCATCATCACCCAGCTCAGAAATCCTCTCTTATCAAGACGCTCATGCATCGGGTTAAAACAGTGTCAGATAGTGAAAGTCTAGTGAGAGAGATGAAACATGTTAAAGAAGCACTACGACAGAATGGCTACAATAATGCTCAAATTAACAGAGCACTGAATGCCAAATCACGATCGCAAAGCAACACTGCTGAAAGCGATCAGATTGTTAAAACAATTAAAATACCATATATCTCAAGAGTAACTGATCAATTAGACCGTGTTTTGCAAAAGCAAAACATTAAAGTAAGATTTGGCACAGTACACAAAATTCAAAAACTAGTATCTTGCACTAAAGACGAATTACCTACAGAAGGTGTATATCGGATTAATTGTTTATGTGGCAGATGCAATATTGGACAGACGGGACGTAAGACTAAAAGAACACCAAAGAAATATAAAATGTTCTCAAACATAACTGTCGGTAGTGGAAGAACATGCTTGCCAACAAGGACACTCAATTGATTTTGATAACGTTGAAGTGTTGTGCGAAACGAATTATTACTGGCAAAGACTAATTATAGAATCCATTGAAATTGAGAGAAATAACTTTAATCGCTCTGACAGCTACAGGCTTAGTGCAGCCTGGAAGCGTATTATTAAATAATACATATTACATTTCCTTATAGGGGAAACGCATACTAATTAACTGATTACTAACTTAGCATATAATTACAATAACACACATTACAACTTATTACTAATCTACAACTTATTACTAATCATAATAATTAACTGATTACTAATCTATTACATAATTACAACCCCCCCCCCCCCCCCCCCCCGCTTCAAATCACTGCACCTGATTGAGTTAAATGATGACATCACCCTGCTGCTCTATTTAAGACCGGGAGCAAGTGAGGGCTTCACCATTCTGGCGAATTGCCCGATGATGCTGGATGTAATTACTAAACGTCGTATTCAAAAAAAGTTTTAATGTTGTGGATTCACTCTTCAACACACCGGTGGGCTAAAGTAGTGAATTATTTGTCTTTTGTCAACGTGACACTTTTTTTTACTGATTGGCCGTGTCGGGTGGGTTACGACACATTTATCAATAACACGATCTAACCCAAAAACGTTTACTTTGGAAGGATGTTATTAACCTGGAAAACGCATAACTTGCTGTGATGTTTCCATCCTTCCTGCCGTTTAGCAGTTATTTCAGACTCTCTGAATTACATCACCTTGTTAAATGTCTTTACAGTAGCAGATTAAGGTCTCACGAACATAACCACCTCGCTGTTTAATAGACTGTATGTCTCACTGGCACGGCGCCGTTACAGTTGTTCTCTTGCGTTGATACGCTGGCCTCTCACTATGCAGCAGCCAATGCCGCAGCTTGTGTTGCCCATGAGGTGGCGCTATGCACGGTCCTCTGACACAGACATGCTATCTTCCCATTAAACTCGTTTACATTGACATACCAATCTCTCCCTTTAACGCAGCTGTTGTGCGTGCATGCGGCGACGGGACTCCTTTCCATCTCTGACCCCGCCTACTTACCCTTGGGTGACACCCACCTCAAACTTATATATAACCTCTTGTTGCAGCAGCCCTTTCCTGTTCAGCAGTTTTACTGCTGTGTCTTTCCACCTGATGACGATTGCTTGTGTTGCGATCGAAACGTCGTTATTTATTATTTATTTTTCTACCTACGTGACTTTACCGAAAGAACCAAAGATTATGGAGAAATATTATTGGTCAGCAATTTTATTATTAATGATACAACATATCATCAACACAAGAAATTGAATCATACAATATCCAAGGTGTTCACAATCATGAATCCAATGCGACCAATTGAAAGCAATTACTGAATCGTTGCCCATCGGTGTGTCTAGTTGGCAGCCATGGTCTGGTCTATCCAGCTACGCAGGGCGGTGACGCGCGCGTACACGGCCGGCATGGAGGTGGAGCACGAGCTGCTGCCCCACGACACGATCCCCACGAGGTTCCACACGCCGTTCTTCTCGCACACCAGGGGGCCGCCGGAGTCACCCTATGGAGAAGACACGCAAGGTGCATAGCGACAAGAGTATGAGAACGACCTTCGATGTCGAGACAGAATAAACTAAAATCTGCCTACCCATCTTTGATGACAATTGAGTTGTGTTGAGATACACTTCACGTATATGGTGGTGTAGGTCTGCAATCATTACACATTTTTTTCAAGTAATGTATGTGCATTGTGCATGGTAATAATGAGCTGTCACTAACTTATATTTGTTGATTTTAAAAAATGATATTCCCACTTAAAATTAAGCATTGAGGTATATATAAAATGTCAACCCTATTAAACTGGCAAATACTTTCATCGAGGGTTCACTTTCAAATGCGTTACATTTTACAAGATAGGCCCATAAACCCCACCATCCTTAAACCTTCAGATGTAGAAATGAAACACTGACTTCAGATATAACAACTTTAGCTACGTAAAGAAATACCGTTAACGTTTACCATGCAGGAGCTGGCTCCAGCACCACCAGCGCAGATCATGACACTGGTGATGACGTTCACGGTGCCCCACTTCTGCTGGCAGGTGGCGGTAGGCACAATGGGCAAAGCGGTCTGCTGCAGGATGGGAGGCGTGTTGGAGGCTGTGAACGCACACATAGAAGATTGTAAAATAACATAGAATAATGGTTAGATCATATATTTTGAGGTAACAGATCATATCGTTGATAATATTTATTGATAAATCTATTTGGCACGAATTAATCTCAAAGTTGTCAAGTCCTACTAGCTGTAGGAAGTCCACGTGAATAACCCTTCACAAAGTAAATTGTGTTAATTATTGGTCATCGATGCTCACCGGAAGAGCGGACCTTGCCCCAGCCGGAGGTGACACACATCATGTTATCAGCAAAGACATCCGAGGCGGCAGGCAGGCAGACGGGAGAGACACGGTCCACGATCTGAGCGGGCTGAGCCAGCTTCAGCAACATGATGTCGTTGTTGATGTTGTAGGAGTCCCACTGCTGGTGAGTGATGGCCTGTGTGTGCAAACAGAACGAGATGTTAGAATATCTTAAACGCACTACGTTTGTTTAATTCAGGGTACTTGATGAATACATTTGGTTTCTGTTGAACTTCATCAATTTTAATGTCTAGCAAGTTGCGGGATTGTTCATGAGGTAATTTCATAGCTCGCAAGTTTACCTTAGAGACGACAAGAGACTGGATGTTCTCGGCGTTGGAGTTCCTGTCGTGCTCGCCCAGGACGACGCGGTCACGGGACGGGCTGCAGACGCATTTAAGAAAACCCAACATTTACTGATTGAGAAAGATATTCTGCCTCGTTTTAAATCGTTAACAATGAGCAGTGCGACGCTGGCGCAGTGACTCCTGCATGCGCTTACTTGAACTCGCAGTGGGCAGCGGTCACCACCCACGAGGGGTCGATGAGCGAGCCACCGCAATAGTGCCATGTAGTGGAATCCTGTAGTGGCAAGACGCGACAAAATTGGTGTCGTGTCGCACTCTGGGACACGCGTAGCATTCCTCACATACCAAACAGCAGTTTGTACAGGCCGACTTTCACTTGTGTCATGGACACCGCGATACGGTTCATGTCAATGTGGACTCGTGATATACTAACATTGAGCACTCACCTGCAGGGACACCTGCCAGGGCCAGGAGCCCGACACCGCATTCTCGCCATTGACGATGCGAGAGTAGCCGGTGATGACCGGCTTGATGGCCGGGACACCGCACCCTATAATACATCAAAAACCAAGTTAAAGCATCTCCATTCTCAATGAATGGTGGACCTTGCTTGTCATTGCAGGTGGTCATGAGCCATTGTTGAAAATTCTCCATATGGCAACTCTTGGCTTCCCACAAAGTGGTTTCCTCATTGAAGTGACCTGGGAGGAATAGGTCACTTAAAAGTTCCATAAAAAATCGCACATTTATATCAACTTAAATAGATGCACGGCTGAAGGGGCTAATACGTTTTGGCCAATAACCCAGTGAACGTCTTTAAAAAAAAACTAAAATGCTACATCTGAAATACCAATGACTATCATAAATACTCACCGAAGGTGGCGCCGATGAAGGCGAAGCAGGAGACGAGCCAGAAGAGAGACATTGCGACTGTGGTAGACGGTGCTGGCCTCCTGCTGTTGGGCAGCCCCTTTTATACAGAAAATCTGCCGTGTGGCAGCGAGTTTCAACTATAAAATCGATTGCAGCCTTTGCTCTTAGATGACTGGTACATGTCTTGTGCCATATGAGGTGAGTCGATACGTTCTCATGCAGAGAGGTGATGTAATCTGAAGTTTTAACATTTTTAGTTTCGAGTAATATATTGAGGTGACATTGACTATAACGTTTAAAATGCAAAGATATGGCCATTTTTGTGAATGAATATTTTCATGATTATCGAACAAAATTATTACTTTCATTGCAATAAAATTAAGTGCAAATGTCGAAAAAGTATTATATTGAGGGCCCTTAAAACAAACATATTAAGATCTAACAAACTGAAGTTGTTATTTTTTCATTAAGAAATTATTATTTTGTGCCATACTTTTAATTTGCATCGTAGATAAATTGGCTTTTGGAGTGATATGTAAGTTGATCTGTACCATGAGAACCAGCATTTTAAAAAATGGTTATTTAAATGAATGTGCAATCAATACCATACCATCCCATATTTTCTCACGAGTGTATTTTCGTGGATAACTGATCATTTGGGCATTTACAAGCAAATAAGGTGTGTTTAAAACAGTCCCTCTATATCAAAGAAAATATTATTCTGGTGACAACATATGACAATCGAGTGAAGTCATGTTTTGATAAACATGTATGTTTGATAAACGTGTCTATTGAGAGACGTTTCTTAACGAAATCTAAAAATGATTAGTACAAAAGTACATGCTTTTTATTTACCAGGTAAAACACACTAAGCTGTTAGCTATTTTTCATAGATGACCTGGCCACACATGATAGCTCATCATAGTGACTTTTCATATGTGGGAACTTGTAGTAGCCAACGCATATTTCTAAACGTGGATTCGATAAATCCACACGACCACGGGAAGAACATGCAAATTCATTGCCCTGTAACTCCTGGGAATCATTGCACATTGCCCTTGTATTATTATTTGAAAACGCCAGTAACTTGTTTTCTCTCTGCCTTGACCCTTGCCCAGGAATATGGATATTTTGATAGGCCTGTGGTTTGAGACAAAGCAACTGTAGTGGAGTTTATTTGTAAAAGTTATGACCGGACTCCGCCTCATGTTCAGAGCTGGCTGTTTGGGTTCTCTGCACTCGTGGTTCCTCTTTCGGTGAAGTTTGGGTTTTTGCAGAAAAGTTGAGAGTATGAGAAGTCTCTTTGGATTTCATTTGTAGACTTTAAGCAGGCCAACGACTCTGGAAAGAGGATCTGTGGGAACACCTAGGTTGTTATGGCATCCCGGGTAAGAAAGGTTGCCTCCTTAAACACTTGAATAAAGGGAATCAGGCTTGTGAACACGTATAAGGTAACACATCAGAATGGTTTGATATTCGGACAGATGTTCAAGGTTGCATTTTGTCAATCACTCTTTAATTTTGTGCTTGACTACGAATCCAATTACAATTACAACATGATCCATAATAGAGGTTTTTGGGTTAGATCGCGTAATTTTATGTTTACCACGTGAGTTGAATACCTACCATGGCATGAACCCCATCGTAGAGAAATTGCCATTTGACGTGCAGGAAAAATGGAGAACAGCGGGTTCAAGATACAAGTCAGAGCATCAGGTTGCATTCCCCCCATTCTCTTTTTTCTCAAAGTTTATTCGCAACCTGGCTAAGACTAGAAATGACCCGAGTTTCATGTTTGGCACCACAGGGATTTCCAGTCCAGATCTCCCAAAAATGGAAAGAGCAATGGCGAAACGAGGAACAGCGAGAGTGCCAATTTCCGTACACAAGACTGAGGTCTCTCCTACAACATTTGCAAACTCCGTCCAGGCAACCACCACAAAGAAGAAGATAGAGGATCCAGAGAAGCAATGCCCATTGCATGATAAACCTCACTCCTTCCAGAAATGCCGTGAGTTCAGGAGGAAGCCATTGGAAGAGCGGAAGAACATGCTGAAAGAATTTGGAGTGTGCTTCAAATGCTGTGCTTCTACAAACCACCTTGCAAGGAATTGCAAGGCAGATATCAAGTGTGAGGAATGTGGCAGCGACAAATACGCAACTGCTCTGCATACATTTTACTCGAAACCCAGTGGCACTAAGGCTTCCGATCCCGAAGCAGAGCACGGCGGGGAGCAAGGCGAGACCGCCGCACTCACTTCGTCAATCACAACCAAATGCACAGAAGTCTGTGGAGAAGGCTTCAAAGAAAGATCTTGCTCAAAGATATGCCTCGTCCGAGTCTATCCCAAAGGACATCCTGAAAGGGCAGTAAGGATGTACGCCATAATGGACGACCAGAGCAACAGGTCTTTGGCAAGGTCAGAGTTCTTTGATCAGCTAAGCGTAGGTGGGAATTCCTTTCCATACACGCTCAGAACATGCTCAGGACTGATGGAGACAGCGGGAAGAAGAGTGAGCAGCCTCATGGTGGAATCCATAGATAGCACCATGAAGCTAGCCCTTCCTACGGTGACAGAGTGCAATGAGATACCGGACGACAGGAGTGAGATTCCCACGCCCGAAGTTGCACGTCACCACCCACACCTGAAACCCATAGCAGAGTTCATCCCGCCATTGGATCACACGGCACAGATTTTACTTCTGCTCGGCAGGGACATGCTGAGAGTCCACAAGGTTCGCGACCAACGCAATGGACCTCAAGATGCTCCCTACGCCCAGAGCCTCGACCTAGGATGGGTCATCGTAGGTGATGTTTGTCTCGATGGAAGACACAAACCAGACCACATTAGTACATTCAGAACGAGTGTGCTCATGAATGGACGCACGTCGCTCTTCAAACCGTGCCCCAACCACTTCACGCTGAAAGAGAAACTCAGCGAGAGGAGTCAATGCTGTACCGTGCAGACTTACAAAGAAACCACCATGCTGACCACAACTTCGCACGTACATCCACCATCTTCGCTGGATTTTGTTCCTCCACGTTTCTCCAATCCAGTCCTCACTGACAAGAGGAAGCCAAAGACGAAGCCGCTGCTCGTCGCTCTGCTGGTGGTCGTGGCGGTGGTTGCTGCGGCCGTGGCTTCTTCGTTCCTAGACCCGGAGCTGTCATTCGAGTGGGAATCCTGGAAGGAGTTCCACGGCAAGGCCCCACAACCGGAACATACCATCCCAAGGCTTGAGCTGTGTGGAGCGGTTCTTGCTGCAGAGGTGGCGGAACTGATCTTAGACGAATTTGACGTCAAACTGGACGTGGTCAAGTTCTACACGGACAGTAAGGTCGTACTAGGCTACATAAACAACCAAACCATAAGGTTCTACGCCTACATCAGCAACCAGGCGGAGCGCATCAGGAAATCGACACAGCCGGAACAATGGAATTACGTTCCAACTGACCAGAATCCAGCAGATCTCGCAACTAGGTCCGTCCCTACATCGCTGCTGAATCAAACCATCTGGCTGACGGGTCCAGCGTTCCTGTTATGACGTGACGGTGGCCCATGTACTACCAAGGAGACCGTTGGACTCGTAGAGCCCAAGTCCAACAAGGAGATTCGTCCTCAAGTGACAACTTTCATAACAAATGTGCGACCAAGAAGTCCACTGAGTCCACACCATTTTGAACATTTCTCGAAATGGACGACGCTCGTGCGAGCGATAGCACATTTAACGCATATCGCAGACTGCTTCCATCGCCCGATGAGAGGCACCACTGGTAGCTGCAATGGATGGCATCACTGCACAGTGCCACGCACTGAAGACGAGCTTTCCAGAGCAAGGAAATCAATCTTCCGCTGTGTGCAACAGGCAGCTTATGCAAGTGAGATCAAGGCCATCAACAAGGGAGAAGACCTTCCTAGGGTCAGCACCCTCAGGAAGCTAAACCCCAGGATGGACAAAGACGACTTGCTCAGGATCGGTGGTCGGCTTGGGAATGCAAAATTAGATGAGAATGAACGAAACCCCCTCATAATCCCAAGCCAGAGCCACATCGCAATCTTACTTGTGCGCCACTACCACGAGAAGGTCAAGAACCAAGGTCGGCACTTCACAGAAGGAGCAATCCGATCTGCAGGGCTGTGGATCGTTGGAGCAAAGAGGTGCATCGCCAGCACAATCCACAAGTGTATCCGGTGTCGCAAGCTACGTGGAAAACAGGAAGAACAGAAAATTGCAGACCTCCCAGCCGATCGACTCAGTGTGGAACCTCCCTTCACCTCTGTAGGGATCGACGTGTTCGGACCATGGACAGTCATCTCCCGCCGCACCAGAGGAGGGCTCGCGAACAGCAAACGTTGGGCAGTGCTGTTCACCTGTATGAGTACACGAGCAGTGCACATCGAAGTCATCGAGTCCATGGACTCTTCGAGCTTTATAAATGCACTCCGGAGATTCTTCGCCATCACAGGGCCAGCCAAGCAACTTCGTTCAGATTGTGGAACCAATTTCATAGGAGCATGTAAAGAGCTTAAGATCAATACGGAGAATGTCGAAGATGATTCTGTCAGGAAATACCTTAGCGACCAAGGCTGCACATGGATCTTCAATCCTCCCCACTCTTCGCATATGGGTGGAGCCTGGGAACGCATGATCGGGATTGCTCGACGCATTCTCGACTCCATGCTATGTGATGTCGGGTCCACACGGCTCTCTCACGAGGTCTTGACCACTCTCATGGCCGAGGTCTCAGCCATAATTAACTCAAGACCCCTGATCCCCGTCTCAACCGACCCGGAGTCACCATTCATCTTGACTCCTGCTACACTTCTTACCCAGAAGACAGATGTGCTCACAGCACCTACCGAGGAGGCCAGCACTGCAGACCTCTACAGACGTCAATGGAGACAAGTGCAGATCTTCGCGAACACGTTCTGGCGTCGCTGGAAAAACGAGTACCTTACGACACTCCAAGTGCGCAACAAGTGGCAGTCTAACAGACCAGACATCCAAGAAGGCGACCTCGTCCTACTGAAGGACAACCAAGCCAAACGGAATGAGTGGCCAATGGGCCGCATCCTCAAGTCGATTCCAAGTGCCGATGGAAAAGTTCGAAAGGTCGAGGTTATGATTGCGAAGCAAGGTGTCGCAAGAACTTTCATCAGGCCCATAGTCGAGATAGTAATACTTCTCTGTCGCAAAGATATGGACAAATAAGTTGATCCGTTGAAGTTGTTATACACTTGTTTATGAGATAGGAAATAAATGGTGTGAATAACACACTCCCGTTCCTAGATATTTTGCTTGGAAATGGCCTAAATGTTAAAATAACACACATCATTCACAGAAAGCGAACGCACACTGATGCCTATCTGAATGCAGATTCCCATCATCACCCAGCTCAGAAATCCTCTCTTATCAAGACGCTCATGCATCGGGTTAAAACAGTGTCAGATAGTGAAAGTCTAGTGAGAGAGATGAAACATGTTAAAGAAGCACTACGACAGAATGGCTACAATAATGCTCAAATTAACAGAGCACTGAATGCCAAATCACGATCGCAAAGCAACACTGCTGAAAGCGATCAGATTGTTAAAACAATTAAAATACCATATATCTCAAGAGTAACTGATCAATTAGACCGTGTTTTGCAAAAGCAAAACATTAAAGTAAGATTTGGCACAGTACACAAAATTCAAAAACTAGTATCTTGCACTAAAGACGAATTACCTACAGAAGGTGTATATCGGATTAATTGTTTATGTGGCAGATGCAATATTGGACAGACGGGACGTAAGACTAAAAGAACACCAAAGAAATATAAAATGTTCTCAAACATAACTGTCGGTAGTGGAAGAACATGCTTGCCAACAAGGACACTCAATTGATTTTGATAACGTTGAAGTGTTGTGCGAAACGAATTATTACTGGCAAAGACTAATTATAGAATCCATTGAAATTGAGAGAAATAACTTTAATCGCTCTGACAGCTACAGGCTTAGTGCAGCCTGGAAGCGTATTATTAAATAATACATATTACATTTCCTTATAGGGGAAACGCATACTAATTAACTGATTACTAACTTAGCATATAATTACAATAACACACATTACAACTTATTACTAATCTACAACTTATTACTAATCATAATAATTAACTGATTACTAATCTATTACATAATTACAACCCCCCCCCCCCCCCGCTTCAAATCACTGCACCTGATTGAGTTAAATGATGACATCACCCTGCTGCTCTATTTAAGACCGGGAGCAAGTGAGGGCTTCACCATTCTGGCGAATTGCCCGATGATGCTGGATGTAATTACTAAACGTCGTATTCAAAAAAAGTTTTAATGTTGTGGATTCACTCTTCAACACACCGGTGGGCTAAAGTAGTGAATTATTTGTCTTTTGTCAACGTGACACTTTTTTTTACTGATTGGCCGTGTCGGGTGGGTTACGACACATTTATCAATAACACGATCTAACCCAAAAACGTTTACTTTGGAAGGATGTTATTAACCTGGAAAACGCATAACTTGCTGTGATGTTTCCATCCTTCCTGCCGTTTAGCAGTTATTTCAGACTCTCTGAATTACATCACCTTGTTAAATGTCTTTACAGTAGCAGATTAAGGTCTCACGAACATAACCACCTCGCTGTTTAATAGACTGTATGTCTCACTGGCACGGCGCCGTTACAGTTGTTCTCTTGCGTTGATACGCTGGCCTCTCACTATGCAGCAGCCAATGCCGCAGCTTGTGTTGCCCATGAGGTGGCGCTATGCACGGTCCTCTGACACAGACATGCTATCTTCCCATTAAACTCGTTTACATTGACATACCAATCTCTCCCTTTAACGCAGCTGTTGTGCGTGCATGCGGCGACGGGACTCCTTTCCATCTCTGACCCCGCCTACTTACCCTTGGGTGACACCCACCTCAAACTTATATATAACCTCTTGTTGCAGCAGCCCTTTCCTGTTCAGCAGTTTTACTGCTGTGTCTTTCCACCTGATGACGATTGCTTGTGTTGCGATCGAAACGTCGTTATTTATTATTTATTTTTCTACCTACGTGACTTTACCGAAAGAACCAAAGATTATGGAGAAATATTATTGGTCAGCAATTTTATTATTAATGATACAACATATCATCAACACAAGAAATTGAATCATACAATATCCAAGGTGTTCACAATCATGAATCCAATGCGACCAATTGAAAGCAATTACTGAATCGTTGCCCATCGGTGTGTCTAGTTGGCAGCCATGGTCTGGTCTATCCAGCTACGCAGGGCGGTGACGCGCGCGTACACGGCCGGCATGGAGGTGGAGCACGAGCTGCTGCCCCACGACACGATCCCCACGAGGTTCCACACGCCGTTCTTCTCGCACACCAGGGGGCCGCCGGAGTCACCCTATGGAGAAGACACGCAAGGTGCATAGCGACAAGAGTATGAGAACGACCTTCGATGTCGAGACAGAATAAACTAAAATCTGCCTACCCATCTTTGATGACAATTGAGTTGTGTTGAGATACACTTCACGTATATGGTGGTGTAGGTCTGCAATCATTACACATTTTTTTCAAGTAATGTATGTGCATTGTGCATGGTAATAATGAGCTGTCACTAACTTATATTTGTTGATTTTAAAAAATGATATTCCCTCTTAAAATTAAGCATTGAGGTATATATAAAATGTCAACCCTATTAAACTGGCAAATACTTTCATCGAGGGTTCACTTTCAAATGCGTTACATTTTACAAGATAGGCCCATAAACCCCACCATCCTTAAACCTTCAGATGTAGAAATGAAACACTGACTTCAGATATAACAACTTTAGCTACGTAAAGAAATACCGTTAACGTTTACCATGCAGGAGCTGGCTCCAGCACCACCAGCGCAGATCATGACACTGGTGATGACGTTCACGGTGCCCCACTTCTGCTGGCAGGTGGCGGTAGGCACAATGGGCAAAGCGGTCTGCTGCAGGATGGGAGGCGTGTTGGAGGCTGTGAACGCACACATAGAAGATTGTAAAATAACATAGAATAATGGTTAGATCATATATTTTGAGGTAACAGATCATATCGTTGATAATATTTATTGATAAATCTATTTGGCACGAATTAATCTCAAAGTTGTCAAGTCCTACTAGCTGTAGGAAGTTCACGTGAATAACCCTTCACAAAGTAAATTGTGTTAATTATTGGTCATCGATGCTCACCGGAAGAGCGGACCTTGCCCCAGCCGGAGGTGACACACATCATGTTATCAGCAAAGACATCCGAGGCGGCAGGCAGGCAGACGGGAGAGACACGGTCCACGATCTGAGCGGGCTGAGCCAGCTTCAGCAACATGATGTCGTTGTTGATGTTGTAGGAGTCCCACTGCTGGTGAGTGATGGCCTGTGTGTGCAAACAGAACGAGATGTTAGAATATCTTAAACGCACTACGTTTGTTTGGTACTTGATGAATACATTTGGTTTCTGTTGAACTTCATCAATTTTAATGTCTAGCAAGTTGCGGGATTGTTCATGAGGTAATTTCATAGCTCGCAAGTTTACCTTAGAGACGACAAGAGACTGGATGTTCTCGGCGTTGGAGTTCCTGTCGTGCTCGCCCAGGACGACGCGGTCACGGGACGGGCTGCAGACGCATTTAAGAAAACCCAACATTTACTGATTGAGAAAGATATTCTGCCTCGTTTTAAATCGTTAACAATGAGCAGTGCGACGCTGGCGCAGTGACTCCTGCATGCGCTTACTTGAACTCGCAGTGGGCAGCGGTCACCACCCACGAGGGGTCGATGAGCGAGCCACCGCAATAGTGCCATGTAGTGGAATCCTGTAGTGGCAAGACGCGACAAAATTGGTGTCGTGTCGCACTCTGGGACACGCGTAGCATTCCTCACATACCAAACAGCAGTTTGTACAGGCCGACTTTCACTTGTGTCATGGACACCGCGATACGGTTCATGTCAATGTGGACTCGTGATATACTAACATTGAGCACTCACCTGCAGGGACACCTGCCAGGGCCAGGAGCCCGACACCGCATTCTCGCCATTGACGATGCGAGAGTAGCCGGTGATGACCGGCTTGATGGCCGGGACACCGCACCCTATAATACATCAAAAACCAAGTTAAAGCATCTCCATTCTCAATGAATGGTGGACCTTGCTTGTCATTGCAGGTGGTCATGAGCCATTGTTGAAAATTCTCCATATGGCAACTCTTGGCTTCCCACAAAGTGGTTTCCTTATTGAAGTGACCTGGGAGGAATAGGTCACTTAAAAGTTCCATAAAAAATCGCACATTTATATCAACTTAAATAGATGCACGGCTGAAGGGGCTAATACGTTTTGGCCAATAACCCAGTGAACGTCTTTAAAAAAAAACTAAAATGCTACATCTGAAATACCAATGACTATCATAAATACTCACCGAAGGTGGCGCCGATGAAGGCGAAGCAGGAGACGAGCCAGAAGAGAGACATTGCGACTGTGGTAGACGGTGCTGGCCTCCTGCTGTTGGGCAGCCCCTTTTATACAGAAAATCTGCCGTGTGGCAGCGAGTTTCAACTATAAAATCGATTGCAGCCTTTGCTCTTAGATGACTGGTACATGTCTTGTGCCATATGAGGTGAGTCGATACGTTCTCATGCAGAGAGGTGATGTAATCTGAAGTTTTAACATTTTTAGTTTCGAGTAATATATTGAGGTGACATTGACTATAACGTTTAAAATGCAAAGATATGGCCATTTTTGTGAATGAATATTTTCATGATTATCGAACAAAATTATTACTTTCATTGCAATAAAATTAAGTGCAAATGTCGAAAAAGTATTATATTGAGGGCCCTTAAAACAAACATATTAAGATCTAACAAACTGAAGTTGTTATTTTTTCATTAAGAAATTATTATTTTGTGCCATACTTTTAATTTGCATCGTAGATAAATTGGCTTTTGGAGTGATATGTAAGTTGATCTGTACCATGAGAACCAGCATTTTAAAAAATGGTTATTTAAATGAATGTGCAATCAATACCATACCATCCCATATTTTCTCACGAGTGTATTTTCGTGGATAACTGATCATTTGGGCATTTACAAGCAAATAAGGTGTGTTTAAAACAGTCCCTCTATATCAAAGAAAATATTATTCTGGTGACAACATATGACAATCGAGTGAAGTCATGTTTTGATAAACATGTATGTTTGATAAACGTGTCTATTGAGAGACGTTTCTTAACGAAATCTAAAAATGATTAGTACAAAAGTACATGCTTTTTATTTACCAGGTAAAACACACTAAGCTGTTAGCTATTTTTCATAGATGACCTGGCCACACATGATAGCTCATCATAGTGACTTTTCATATGTGGGAACTTGTAGTAGCCAACGCATATTTCTAAACGTGGATTCGATAAATCCACACGACCACGGGAAGAACATGCAAATTCATTGCCCTGTAACTCCTGGGAATCATTGCACATTGCCCTTGTATTATTATTTGAAAACGCCAGTAACTTGTTTTCTCTCTGCCTTGACCCTTGCCCAGGAATATGGATATTTTGATAGGCCTGTGGTTTGAGACAAAGCAACTGTAGTGGAGTTTATTTGTAAAAGTTATGACCGGACTCCGCCTCATGTTCAGAGCTGGCTGTTTGGGTTCTCTGCACTCGTGGTTCCTCTTTCGGTGAAGTTTGGGTTTTTGCAGAAAAGTTGAGAGTATGAGAAGTCTCTTTGGATTTCATTTGTAGACTTTAAGCAGGCCAACGACTCTGGAAAGAGGATCTGTGGGAACACCTAGGTTGTTATGGCATCCCGGGTAAGAAAGGTTGCCTCCTTAAACACTTGAATAAAGGGAATCAGGCTTGTGAACACGTATAAGGTAACACATCAGAATGGTTTGATATTCGGACAGATGTTCAAGGTTGCATTTTGTCAATCACTCTTTAATTTTGTGCTTGACTACGAATCCAATTACAATTACAACATGATCCATAATAGAGGTTTTTGGGTTAGATCGCGTAATTTTATGTTTACCACGTGAGTCGGGTTTTCACAGTATTAACACCAATAATCATTATAGTACGAGTAAATGTCTGGGATTTTGAGTATGCAGGTAATGTCGATTTGATACATAATGTAACATCCTTAACAGTTGGTGATCTTAATCACTGAGGCTGGACACTAGGGTCGTAAGGAAAACGATCTTCAGACATTAATGATGGATATTTATAAAAGGGGCTTATGTCGTAGGATCAGGATGAGAGAAGGTTGAGGTAGTAAAGGATGTTTTGAGACTGGAATGCCCATTGTGCATGTGGCTGTGAGAAGGCCAGGTGAGCATGCTAGCTGTGTTAATGTATAGATAAGAAGTGTGGACTCTAACCAGTTTGAAAGTTGTTGGCTTGCGAGTGCATGTTCCTGAGACAGATGTTGGGATGTTTGTGGAAGGACACTTCTAGAAGACAGCATGACATGTAAGGATTGTACATATTAGGGGAAAGAAGTTGTGCTAGTATGCGTTCAGGACAGAGATCTTGTTGCTGAGACAGACATTTCAATGTTCTTGAATAGTCTGGTAACCAAGGGGAGACCTAAGAGCAGATGGTGGGATACTATGAAGGCAGATCTTGGGGGTCACATGCCTACGATGGAGCAGCTGCAAGATATGGTGGAGGGTAAAAAGAATTGGCAAGGTACGGTGCCTCAATGGCATTGGCCACGATGAAATCTTGATATTGAAAGACACGCAAGTGATCGCGCAAAATTGTTGCGATGTTGCCAGCCCCTACCATGTCGTGTGATGTAATAACCCTGGTTAAAAACAATGCATCAGACAATAGGCGTTTGTGTATGCGCTCAGTTGGGTTTGTTCTGTGCAATGAAGGAGCACAGGACCCTAGGTTCCATATATCTTTCTCTTCATATCCATGTCAGTTACTATACAGGCAGACCTCACCGAGTGTGAGGGTTACGTTACTGAAAAATGCTGTGTTGGGCAAAACTGCGTTTGAAAAATAATTTACCCCGGTAGAGGCTGACCGAAACTGAATTTCTGGTTTCGGCGAAACCGAAACCAGACCGAAAGTAAAAAAATTACTTTCAGCCGAAACCGAAGCCGAAAGTTTAACTACACTTTCGACTGAGACCGAAACAGAAAGGTATATTCTAGATTTGAAGCTTTCGTGACTGCAAGGATTCATATTCTTAGGTTTTTTCGGTAAAGTCACGTAGGTAAAAAATTAAAATTAATAAAAGTAAAATAAAATAAAAATAAAAATCACGACGTTTCGATTGCAACACAAGCAATCATCATCAGGTATAAATGAAATAGCAACAAAAAATTCTAACCAGAAAAACTATAGACAGACATATAAGCAGACAGATATCACCGAGATACATAGAGAGAGAGTAACACAGGTACAGAAAGGGAGATCGTCTCTGTGAAGTGGCCTTAAATAGGCAGAGGGGGCGGTGGCAGAGAGATGGAGGGGTTAGATAAAAATTTACATGTCAATGAGTGTGGAAAACGCGTAAAAAATTTACATGTCAATGAGTGCGGAAAACACGTAGTAAAGTAAGCAAGTTTGAACATTAGGAGAGAGGGAGAAAGAACACACTAAATTAAATAACCTAGCAAAATATCGAAATGTTATGTAATACAACACAGAGAGTCGGTCAACACACAATTAACGCATAGCCTGGTCGATTACGTATTTCAAAGATTGCTAAGTTAGAATTTAAGTGTGAAAATTCCAAAGAAAGACAAAACATAAAACAAAAGGAACGGAGACACACAGACAGAGCAGAACATAAGAACGACAAAAAACGAGTGTAGACAGAAAAAAGTACACTAAATACACAGGCAGAGAGAGAAAACAAAACCCCAGAGAGAGAGAAAAAGATCAACTTGGAACTTCCCCGAAGAAGTGATTCAATTCTAGATTTGAAGCTTTCGTGACTGCAAGGATTCATATTACTTTTATTAATTTTAATTTTTTACCTACGTGACTTTACCGAAAAAACCTGACATTGTGCACGAATTTTCCATTTAACCTCAACACAAAACCTGCCTAAATTACTATTCCCGCATTACAGCGCTCATGCCCAACGCACTGAATTGCCAGCCCAACGCTCGCCCCTGACACTGTCACTTGAAAAGTTTAACACGTAGGCTTTCGTGACCAATATCATCCATACAAGATTAAGCTAGTTGTAATTACTGGCAAAACGTCGTACTCAGATTGTAAATGTTGTGGCTTGGCTCTCCAACACACTGGTGTGCTGTACTAGTGACGAATTGACATGTTCTATTTACTTGACAACCTTTACTAGTTGGCTGTGTCGGGTGGTGGCGGGTTTAAACGACACATTTATATATTTACGCGATATAACCCAAAATCCTCTATTATGTCACTTTAACGTTAATTATTTGACATATAGGCGTCCAAATGACTAATGCAATTCATTACTGGACGACTAGATACATGCAGCTATGTGCGGCCATTTAAGTTGTGCTATTGTGCCGTTGTCCATTCATCCATCATGCATAGTCAGCGAAGAACCGTTGCGCCAAACGTGACCTATTGCAACAGCATTCGCATAAACAGCTCTTGCTGCCATACACCGGTGTCTCAAGTGATTTGTTTGATCCATGGATAACGGGTGGGGGGATGGGGGCGACCACGGGGGCGGCGACATTCCTTTGAGTGTCGCAGTCCACTTTGAATGTCAACCGCCAAATGAATTGAGCACAATTTTCTGGAGTTTGGGCATCAAGACTGGCGACATGTCCAAAAAGTGACAGTCGTCTCTCTCGAACTAAGCTCTCAATCACTATGAGATGCAGATGCAATAGTGACATTTCTAATGAAGTCAAATCATCGGATGCCAAAAAGCGTCTTTGGCATCGAATATGGAAGGACTGCAGCCGATCCAAATCAGCTAGAAGCAATGTCCAGCCCTCTGCACCATAAAACAAACGTGACAAAACACAGCACTGGTAGACTCTCAATTTGGTGCCCAGACTTTAACGTTTCTGGGATGAAATGCGGTTCAGACCATTCATTATTCCGAGGCCAGGCCGATTTGGCACATGACATCAAGTCTACATCATCCATCAGTGGTTTGTGCAGATTCCAGTTAGAGAAATTCCTCCACTGCTTTGACAGCATTGCCATTGATTACGCAGGGTGCTTATGGAGGGTAGGAGTCCAAGTTCTGGACTTCTGTTTTCTGCCCTGAAACTATTCGTCCCATTCTTCTTGAATTGTTGTGGAAATGTTGGAGAACTGGCGTGAATGTTTCAGGCTTCTCAACAAACAGGGCTGCATCATTAGCGTAGTCGAGGTCAGTGAAGTAGTGCCATCCAATCCTGACTCCAAGGTCATGGGTCATATTTCAAAGATTCAGTCGTTCACCCAACAGAAGATTGCTGGTGTGAGGACACATTATTGACATTAATTCTAGATTTGAAGCTTTCATGACTGCAAAGATTCATATTCTTAGGTTTTTTCGGTTAAGTCACGTAAGTAAAACATCGTGATTTTTTATTTTATTTTATTTTGATGTTTTACTTACGTGACTTAACCGAAAAAACCTAAGAATATTATTGACATTCCAGATGAGGTCTCGAATTGTGGTGAAAGTCAGAACCCGGCACAAGCCCATGCGTTTGTGCCTGCATGCAGATCTTTCACAAGGTCCAGCAGAATGCCAGGGACCACAATTCCTCTCAAGGCAGACCAAAGAGCCGACTCCACAGTCAAAAGCCACCTTCAAATTAATGTAAGTGACATGCAATGGGTGGTCGAACTTACAGTGCAGTTCTGCAAGTAGACGGAGTGCAAGCACAGCAGCCATCATAGATCGACCAGCCATGAATCCTGATTGCTGTGGGCGATTGTGTTTTGTCAGGAGTGGTTGCAGCCTATCCAGAAGTACACGTGCAAAAACTTTTCCCGGTTACGGAAGTAGGGATATAGGTCTCTAATTGATAAATGCCATACGGGATACTTTATCTTTGTACAGAGAAACAATTAAACTGTCTCTTCAATCAGCAGGTACCTTGCCGGATATCCAAATATTGATGACGAGCTGATGTAACCCTCTGCTAATAGGATGCAACGTACCTTAAGCAGTATGATGTCCAGAGACTCAGGGATAGCCCTAAGATGCTGGCAGTCTCCAGCATCTCACCAGAATGTTGGTCGAATGTGCATCCATTACACTGGCTGCTGAAGCTACACTATGCCTCTGAAAGCCTGTGCATAAACCCTAGCTCTCTGATTCCACGTTCCAGGGTTTGGAACAGAAGGCAGCTGCACAGCAGACTGATAACATCAAGGAGCATCGCAGGCTTCAGAGAATGTTCAGAGCTTGAGCAAAAGCTGACCAAGAGAAGTACCTGACCTCGCTGACTGATGAAGTTGAGTTGGGACTGTTACACAACGACATGAGGACAACTTTCTCCGTCATAAAACGTCTCAGAGGAGGTGGTGGACATACTGCCAAGGCTACGATCACCAAATCAGACGGCTCTCCTTGCTCATCGGTGGAAGAAGTCCTGAGCATTATGCAGCAGTGCTGAACCACCCACCAACAGATGCTTATCCCAATTTGGCAGATACTGCGCTGACTTTGACTGCCAAACTAACACAGACTCTCCTACATCAGAGGAAGTTTGGCATGTCATCATTAATCTTAAAAATGGCAAAGCAGCAGGGTTAGATGGTATTTCTCCAGAACCGTTGTCCATGAGCATGTTGATTCACTATTTAGGCATCCGTTTGACTGACATCTTCAATGAGTGGAGAGATAGATCCATGTGGCAATGTGGGAACATTTGCGTTATGTTAATGTGCATATTTCTAAATAAATTGTTCTCACAGTCGATTCATTCACACCTTCCAATGGATGAAGCACTCTCAGGGCACTACTTTTCGACATGGAGATGATAATCCTAGCAGCGTCAAACTGCGTACAACCGAAACATCATCCCCGTGTACATGAAAATAGACATCATTAGGTAAAATGTGTATAGCCAAAACACGCATTCAATAAAGCCACTTTGGGCAAGGTTGGCCTGTACTTAAATTCTTCAAGAAGATACATACACTTTAAGGATGTTCCAGATTTCCGGATGAATTGTATACAAATCGAAAAAATGTGCCTAAAATAAGAAATGTATTCCAAAAACAATGTCAAAGGAAATAGCATCACTTCCATGATGTCATCAACATTTTCCCTACCAAGAGGGTGTCACGTGGCATCACGACCCCATTTTTATTTAGCATGAAGACATGTTAAATTATTACATATTGTAAATTATCCGTAAATTTAAAAAATGTTTAGATCCGAAACTCATTAATAATACACTCTCCTCCCTCCCCCCCCCCCCGACTCTCCCTCCTGCTTTGACCCCTTCCCCATTTCCCCTCTAACTCCCTGCCACCGTGGGTGTTACGACTTTACGTACCCTATTTATTTGAATCTTTGAGAAAGCCTAATTTAAGTATTGATACCTGACTCGCAATGATGTGTCGCAATGGCTAGCAAAGAGCACCCCTTTCAAAAACATAGGCGATGTTTAATCACTCGCCTTGATAATTGTTTGAAATACCTGTACAAGACTAAGAATATAATATGATCAACTCAGGCAGTTCACAGCCTTCGTGTTGTCATTGGTGCCTCATTCACCTTTGAAGTTCACATTAACTAGATCAATGCTTTCTTTTTTTCATCTTAGAAATATATACAGGTTGCGCCCTATCCATTTACTAACTGACAACGAGAAGCTGAATAATGCGTTTGTTTTCTCTCGTATTGACTTTTGTAATGCACTGTTAGCTGGCATCCCTCATATTCTGTTTCGTCACCTAAAACGTATTATCCCTGTGCTGGCATCTCCATTGGCTGCCGGTCTGGTTTCGAGTAAATTTCAAGATTCTTATCCTCACCCACAAGGCTCTCAATGATGCTGTTCCCTCACATATACATCGCCTATATGTCCAACAAGAGTGCTTCAGCCGATTCTGGTCTGTTGTGTGTGCCGAAGTGACGTCTCTTCAACGATGATGGGTGACCAGGCCTTATCTCGTGTGGCCCCTAGGCAATGAAATATACGTTCACAGGATGTTCGATCCACTGACTCCCCATCATCTCCTCGTTTTATTCAAATTGAACCTTAAGACGCAGCTTATTTATGAGTATTTGTGATATTTCTTGAATCCTTTATTTTGGGGTTGGATTTTATTGGTGTGAGCCTGCCTGCATGTGCGTGTGTCTTGTGCCAATCTAGACACAGTCCCATTGGTGAGCTTCTCTGGCAGGTAAGGCTGCGTTGGCTGGGGCATGTAGCCCGCATGTCCAGCCACTACATGCCCAGATATAGGGGGCTAAATAGGCTCGGCACGGGCTAAAGAAGAGATGGAGTGATGTGATACAAGAGGATATGGAGCTAAGGGGACTTACCGATGACGAGTACCAGCAGTGTCAAGATTGGAGGCTTATGAAGGACGCTACTGGGCAGTTGGAGGCAGTCGCCCTCCAGCAACAATGGAGGGCAGAGGAGCGACGCTCACAACAACGAGTGGGGCGCTTGCGGCTAAATCATAGCAAGTTGGCACAGTAGGGTGCACAGGTGGTGCATCTCCCAGGCATCTCAGTGTGATCTCCTGCCAGCGAGTCTTTGACACTTCATGTGGTTTCAAAGTGCATCTAGCCTGGCGATTGGCGGTTGTTGTTGTGTCTTGTGATCTCCGGGTGGGAGACTTTTTAGAACTGTAAATTATTATAAAAATTGCATCACAGTTTAATTACGTAGAACAGCGCCAAATGACACAATTGTCCATTTGTTGTGGCTATCGAACTTCCATCCTGGGCGTGTTGAAGGAGACCACCTTGTCTCCTACCCTCTTATCAACTTCAAATTACAGTGGGAGGGGGAGGGAGGAGGTCGATATTCTTGTAACACAAATAATGGAATTGAAGGGATGATGCATGAGAAAATATCACGTGCAGAAATTCACATTCAGGAACTTATCGCATGATTTTGATGAAAATATTTTTTTATTTAATCTGGATATTTTCCACATCAAGTTGGGCTAATAAATCTTACTACGTTTTTTGTTACAATCAGTGTAGTTAAACCTGAAACTAAATACATAATATTTTTAAAATATATATTTTAATCCTTCACAATTTGCCACGTTCGCAAGTCTGCAAAGTTCCAGTATTGACACTGCTACATTAACCTACATGTTAAGCTATACTTGCATTTAATGCTTATTTTAAAGTAGTCTAATCTTACAACGTATAAATAACTTTTTTCACGGATAGAATGTATTTTTTTATCAATAATTCAACCATTAAAATATACACCCACAGGAATGGGAAAATCCTGAGTGAGGCCAAGAGACTACATGGTAAATAACTCTAAATATTTTATTTCTACTTTTTCTAAATCTAATTAAATTTGTAGAAATTTTTAAATAAAATTATATCTGATATCTCTTCAAGCTACTTTTTACTAAGGCGTGTACTATCTCGCAGGGTCTTCGACTTTGTCATCTTTGTCAGATTGCAGTCTAACTTATATGGTTTTACATTCCGAGAGCTCATTTTATTTTTTATTACAATTATTGTTAACCGAGTTGAATTCATCAACTCACCACACTTTCATAATATGAATATTTTATAACTCGGTTTAGTTTTATGTGACTGGAAATTACATTTTAACCCATGCAATATATCAGAGACATGACCTCCAGAATGAGCGTTTAAAATAAATAAACAAGGCTCCAGAAACTTGTTTTTTGTTCAACAAAAAAGTCAAAAGTGTCTCCATGCTCAAACGAGTGGTGGGGAGGTATCTTCTGAGTTTACGTATCTGAGCTAGTAGTTGGAGGTTCTGAGCTAGTAGTTGGAGGTTCTACGCTTACGTTGCATGTTTCCAGTCACTGCACACAATGTTATACTTATTTGATCAATTCCGGAAGGATGAGATGCAGATTCCACTATTTAACTGCTGCCCCACACAGCGCCAAATGACTGGCCACAAGTTTTAATCAGTTTCAAATCCAGTGAAGTGTACACGCTCACCAAAGGTAGCGCCAAATAAATCGAAACAGGAAAGAGCCAGACGAGAGCCATTTGTGCTGTGGTTGATGTACCTGAAGTTCCTTAAGCTAAATACGGCATTTTTTTATATCGGAAAGACGTTTGGTTTGGCAACCTCTTTCCACAATAAATAAGCAAAGATAAGCTTGTTTTATCATTGAAGGTCAGAACACGACAGTCATCTGGTGAGATTTAGTAAATTCCCACGCATATTGAGATAAGGGATGATAGCTAAATGGTTGCAGAATTATGGCGTGGTTACTAAGAGATGGAACGTGTCCTGACAGAATGTCCATCAGGAAGATGGAGCAATGAAATCGGCTCGTGTGTATCAATCAATAAATATTAATTTTCGGTGCCAATATCGCCCTCAGTAAAGTATGCATCAGTGCACATTACAACATAACGGGGCCGGTACAGCGGCATAGAGCAATCGGTGGATTCTGTACATCGCAGGATCGTAAGAGATACCACATAGCTTGGGGAGGATTTTATCCAACAGATTACTCATCATGGCTGTTGTTGATGAGAAGACGAAATCAGGCTTTTCCCATGTTACATATCATTTCACTTTTTCATGTTCTCAATCTTTATAAAATAGACATGTGCTTCGTAGTGCAATGCAAATTAAACTTCATTTTGCCCATAAAATGTGAATACGTTGGTTCGCTACAGATAAAAAAAACTAGGTGGTTTACTATTTATGGGAACATGTGTTGGATATAGTGCAGTGTGTACAGAAAATTATGTGAATGCATTTTCACCCATTCTCATTACTTGTGTAATGCGGGCGTAAACGGCCCTCCGGAGGTGACGTCAGGAGGGGAGGAGTTAGGTCACGTGGGGGGGTGAGGGGTTAGGCTATAGAAGGAGGGGAACCGGAAGAGGACGGGGAGTGACGGGGAACCAGGAACAGAGAGAGGCCACGAAGGGCGAAGCGGAGGGTGGCGAGATCGCCACGAACACGGGGGAGCGAGGATCGGCACCGTTGGCCAGCGGTGACCGACCCGAAGCAGCGAGGAGGCTGCAGTCAGCAGCGGGGCTGCATACAGAGTCAGCAGCGGGTCTGCATACGGTAGCAGCCAGAGGGTCTGCACATAGGGGTAGCAGCGGGAGTCTGCATAGAGGTAGCAGCGAGTCTGCAGGGAGGAGGTTACAGTAGATGAAGCAGAGAGTCAGAGGGAAGAAGGAGCTATAATAGCAGTGAATAGCCGGGGGCTACAAATACAGAGTTATAACAGAGTGCCGTGTGGGTGAGGACGAGAACCCAATAAAAGACACGAAGACAGAAGGAAGTGTCCGAGTCCTTTTATTACACTGGAGTCAGAAGTGAAACGGCATGGCGAAACAACTGAGGAAAAAGAATATTCCATCCCCGGCGTCGGCTTCATCTTCGGACGACGACGATCTTCCTCCTGAGGTCGGCTTCACTTCGGCGGAGGGAGAGATCCGTGAGGGCCCGGGCGTTGAGGAGGTGGCCCCTTCGTCCGACCCATCTGCGTTGAAGGACGAAGATTTAAGATGGATCCGGATGGCGGAGCAACTGGCAACCCTAAAAACCGTCATCACAGAGTTGTGTGACCTTGTCACGCCAAGGGCGGCGTTGGAAGGTGATGGTGGTGATCGGCAGGAGCCCGGGTCGTCTTCGATGGCGCCGCCATCGGCCACGCGGCGTGAAGACGCCATCTTGGGCGTGGCGCACCACGGAAGGCGGGAAGCCGCCATTTTGGGGCCGCCGCGAGGATCGTCCGCCATTTTGGCGACACAGCGTTGCGACGCCTTGCTGAACTTACCGCCGGAAGAGTCAGCGACGGACGGAAGCAAGCCAAGGAGTCGCAGTCGTCACCTTACAACCGTCAAAGAGTTCTCCATCGGGGGCGATTGAAGTGCGTTCGCCTGCAGATTTTTGGCGGCGGTACGTACGGCAAGGTGGACGGACGCTGAGGCACTGGAGGTGCTCCCGACTCTTCTTGATGATGAGTCCGTTCGTTTTTTTCGCTCTATAAAAGCTGCGAAGAAGAAAACTCTGCGAGGGGTGTTCGAGGAAATGGCGGACGCGTACGAGCCACCGGATGACGCCCATCGCCGATTCGTGCAGCGGCAACGCGCACCTGAGGAGTCACCTGTAGCGTACAGGGGCGCCGTGTTGGAACTCGCTATGGCCGCTTACCCGGAGACGGAGCCTGACCTGCTGGAACCACTCATCTTGGGGAAGATGTTGGAGTTGTCCCGAGATCTCGGCATTCCCATGCAGGCGTGCGGTCACGGAAAACTCACGTCCCGGACCGCGGCCAAGTGTTTGGACGCCCAGTTCAATCTCCGCCGCTGGAAACAGGTGACGGCGTGGACGGGCGGTCCTGTCGTCGATGGGGGGGCCGTAGGGTGGGACCCTACGAAGGCCGTGTACGTGCCGGATGCGACCGGCCCAAAGGAGTTGTCGGCCGCCTCCACTCCGTGGCCGGCTCGAAGCGGGCCAGGGCCGCGGGCTCCGCCGCCGGCGCGGCCGCGTCGGGACGGGGTGCCCGCTGCGCGCCGCCCCGACGTCGACTGCTTCCGCTGCGGCCGTCGGGGCCACTATGCCAGGGACTGCTGGGCCCGGGTTCCGGGGCCGCCCCAGCAGGAGGCCTCGACAGCGGACGCCCCAAAGAAAGACCCTCCGGCACAGACAAGCCGGCCGTGACAGCGCAGGGGGGAGGACGTTCCGCTCGTGGGACGTCGACTGGAGCCGCAGAACCCGCGGGACCTGCAGCTCTTCCTATCCCTCCGCGGACGCGAGTACGGGATGTCTCTGGACGCGAGCGGGACAGTGGCGGGCCTCCAATGGCGACGGAAGAACTTGCGCCCGTCGCCCCTAAAACCCTTCCACGTTCCCGCTCGGCGGGTGGTCTGCCGACCGTCCGGGACGGCCCGGCTGCCCGTACTCGCTCGAAATCCCTCACGTTTCGTTAGATTGTGTTGTGTTGTGTTCTGGTTATATTGTTGTTGCATGCTTCGTGTCTTTTTACGTGTTGGCCCTTTACACCCGCATTTCTTGTCAGGTTGCAATTCAGCCGAGGTCGGCTGGATTTTCTTTATGGGGGAGGGTGATGTAATGCGGGCGTAAACGGCCCTCCGGAGGTGACGTCAGGAGGGGAGGAGTTAGGTCACGTGGGGGGGTGAGGGGTTAGGCTATAGAAGGAGGGGAACCGGAAGAGGACGGGGAGTGACGGGGAACCAGGAACAGAGAGAGGCCACGAAGGGCGAAGCGGAGGGTGGCGAGATCGCCACGAACACGGGGGAGCGAGGATCGGCACCGTTGGCCAGCGGTGACCGACCCGAAGCAGCGAGGAGGCTGCAGTCAGCAGCGGGGCTGCATACAGAGTCAGCAGCGGGTCTGCATACGGTAGCAGCCAGAGGGTCTGCACATAGGGGTAGCAGCGGGAGTCTGCATAGAGGTAGCAGCGAGTCTGCAGGGAGGAGGTTACAGTAGATGAAGCAGAGAGTCAGAGGGAAGAAGGAGCTATAATAGCAGTGAATAGCCGGGGGCTACAAATACAGAGTTATAACAGAGTGCCGTGTGGGTGAGGACGAGAACCCAATAAAAGACACGAAGACAGAAGGAAGTGTCCGAGTCCTTTTATTACACTTGTAAACCTCTGAGGTAATGTATCTCTTGGTCAAAATAACTCTCGTGAGGCCTGCTTTAGGCGAAAAGAGCAACGTTTTTCCTCATATCGGTGGCTTCAGTGCAAGTTTTTCTTCTTGCCTGCCACTGATGTGAGCAATGTGCTCTCTTTGTACATTGTCATTTTTAGCTGTTCCTTCCTGGTACATGGCGTGTAAAATTACGTTTCTATTTGAACACAGACATTAAATATCTCATCGTTATTTTCCTTTAAGACAAAGCTGACTTACATAGACTAATTGGCATCCTATCACAATTCGTGTATTAATTGTTCACCGAGATAATAGGAACCCAGATAATGGAAAATTTAGAGGCCAACCGAAACAAACGAATAACCTGGATCAAATAACGGGTTTCGTCCTTTGACCACATAACGTATTCACGGTACTCTATGAATCTGATCGTAAAAAGAGATTACTATCAAACACCATTATGCCTGACTTTATTATAGACGATGAAAATACATTTCACTCCGTCACCCAAGGTGTCAGAAGCCGACATCTTCGTAACATCTGTGGATGATCAAACTCGTTTACGCATAACACATGTGAAGATTATATTATCAAACTCGCTTATGGGAAGTATAAAAGGCGAGGTTTTTTTAGTGTAAATGCCATATAATTGAGATTACACTACTCATGTGTGCATGCCAAACACAGATCAAACTTCTGCACATGATAATTTAGTAAAACAATGGATGAGTTAAGACAAGAAGAAGCCTGTACTTACCTAACTATATTTCACAAACGATACCTATTAACTATTAACTACAAGAACAATCTACTATGCATTGTGTTCTATCCTAAACTCTCGAGCTGTAAGTCGCAATTCAAGTCCCCTTGGTTCGTGATTAAAAGACACGTCGCGGCCCGTCTAATTGTGACTAAATTCTATTTCGGTAATAATGTACCCGAAGTTCATGAGAACCTATTGGATTTCTCCACTTGTATACAGGGCCGGTGTTATCAGATTGCGATGTAATAAACTCGCTGCCCAACGGCATTTTTTTGGTATAAAAGGGGCCGGTTAGAGAGACAGGGTCCAGCACCGATCACCACAATAGCAATGTCTCTCTTCTGGCTCGTCTCCTGCTTCGCCTTCATCGGCGCCGCCTTCGGTGAGCAATGTCCGCTGGAACGTGAAAGCAGCCGTGTCTATGTGAATGATCCATATTTACACAGGCAGATACTATTGGTCTCTAAGTAGTAAATGTGTCTGGAACGTGTAGAGCTCAAGGTGATAGTTACATCAAACAGGTTGTCTTTTAGATCAGTTTAACACGTAGGCTTAAACAATTGTAAATGTTGTGGTTTCACTCTTCAACACACCAGTGGGCTAAAGTAGTGAACTATTTGTCTTTTGTCAACGTGACACTGTTTTGCTGATTGGCCGTGTCGGGTGGTGGAGGGTTACGACACATTTATAAATAACGCGATCTAACCCAAAAAGTTTATTATGAATGTCTTTTAGATGTCTACAGAATTCCCGTCGTTTTCCCTCCTGATGCCGAGAGTTTAAGTTACCCATTCTGTTTGCCACCCGCATGCAAAATCTATCATTAACGGATCATCTTAGAGCGGCAACATAGCTTTAGACTCATTGAGGCCATCTTGGATATATGGTGATGTAATTACAATTAATAACTCTATTTTTAAAACCCTTCATAACTCGAATGTTGCCGTGTCGGTTTCACCAAACTTCACCAAGCTTGTCACTGCGGGTTTATGAAGGCGGGTGGTGGGGGGAGGGACAGATATCACTCATCAATGATGTTAGCCATGGCCAGGAATCCAACTGAAGTCATCGGAGTGCACAGCCGCAGTGCGCTCACCACTACGCCACTACTCCACTCCCAGTTAATGATGATGAAAAATTAGAGTCACTCAGCTAAATTCACGGAGGGTTACATGAATTACGAATTATAAATAAACATGTACGTGAAAAAAAAGAAATATTTTTTTTTATTAGTTTCAGAAGACTATGTGTGCCGGTTTTGTTTATTCACCTGAAGCGGCACCCCCAGTACATGCGTGTCAAATAACGTGAGAAGTAATCTCTGAATCCACCAAGCCAGGGTGTGCTCTCTGAGCTCGTCTTGTACCCACGTCACAGGGTGCGGTGTCCCGGCCATCAAGCCGGTCATCACCGGCTACTCCCGCATCGTCAACGGCGAGAATGCGGTGTCGGGCTCCTGGCCCTGGCAGGTGTCCCTGCAGGTACGAATGCCAATTTGCCTTCCCCTATAATCTACCTTGTAACTTCTAAAAATAAAAAATAATTAGATTACAGTAGTGTGTTGTTATACATGTGCGTTACAACTCGGTTTATATTTACGAACAAGTATTTTCTTATCACAATTCTATATGCAGAACGAAATTGCCTTATTTGATATGGTAATGTGGATGTTGTTATATAGTTCTACGTAAAATCAATCTCCCTGTATGGTCAAGAGATAACACAGATTAATTAACAATACCCAACCGATTGTGAATAACCGAAGTTGAAACCACGTTTCTAATGGATACAAAGTGTAATATGACAATAGTGCCATATTTTCTCCCAAAAAAAACTCCTAGCTTGCAATTTACTTTGTCATGGGACGAGGCCTCCTCCCATAGGCGTCTGAATGCAAACAGTGGAGAGGCCTCTTACCCAAACGGTAGACTTTTTGTTTGTATTGCTTTAAGGCCTGTGAATAATTAATTAGTGCCGGCACACAAACATGACATAGTCATAGAGCCGATAGTTCAATTCATAATTGCCCCTTTAAATCTGCTGGCCTCAAAGGGTTCAGACCATCCAACAGAAACATTTTTTGTAAATAATCATACTAAACGAGCAAAAAGTTTTGCTGGCAGACTGTCTGAGATGGGCCCCACTTGACAACCAGCATGATATATGTTTTCAACAGCATAAAAGAACGACAACTTATTTAAAACGCGGTTTAAATTGATTGTTTATGAAAATACTAAACGATGTGATTAGGCAAGAGGAGACGCGAAATATAATAGCCTCGGTGCGACCGAGCGAGACATCAAATATTTGGGCCCCACCTGACCGTTTGTCGCACCCCCTGAGCTGATAATATCGTCACTACCCACTCGCTGGTGAATTTTCATCCCCTTTCAATTAGTTCATGTACACCACTGTCAAAGCAGCCCCTTGAATTATGCCCTTTAAACCACCACAGGATTCCACCAGCTGGCACTATTGCGGTGGCTCCCTCATCAGCTCCACCTGGGTGGTGACCGCTGCTCACTGCGAGTTCAAGTGAGTGCTCACTGAAACGCGATTGCGTATTGCAGCTCAATGGACTGTAATCAGCAAAACACGCACACGTGTGTGTGGGTAGATGATTCTGAGCAAGAAGGTCATGTAGGGGTCATGAACGTGTGCGCATCTGCAGCCCGTCCCGTGACCGCGTCGTCCTGGGAGAGCACGACAGGAACTCCAACGTCGAGAACATCCAGTCTCTGTCCGTCTCTAAGGTAAACTTGTGTTCCTCATTCAGTTCACCCAGGCGTGATGGAAACTGTACACGATTATATTCACGTCGTTTAGATTGCAACGTCACATGACGGTATAGTGAGCATTTGAAATGCAGGCTGACAGCTCCCGATTGTCAATACCGGTAGCTACGTTGCTTTATGGTTTTTCACTCCGTTTGCACACACACAGGCCATCACTCACCAGCAGTGGGACTCCTACAACATCAACAACGACATCATGGTGCTGAAGTTGGCTCAGCCCGCTCAGATCGTGGACCGTGTCTCTCCCGTCTGCCTACCTGCCTCCTCGGATGTCTTCCCTGATACAATGATGTGTGTCACCTCCGGCTGGGGCAAGGTCCGCTCTTCCGGTGAGCATCGATGCAGAACTCGTGATGCCGAACACTGAGCGGAATTTTGTATTGTATAGGCCACCCCAATCCAACAATGTTATTAAAACTAAATTATAGAAAATATAAATCTAATCCACAGGTTCCAGCCCAAATTGATATGGATTTGTTTGTGTGTGTGTGTAATTCACAGCCTTCAACACGCCGCCCATCCTGCAGCAGACCGCTCTACCCCTTGTGCCTCCCTCGATCTGCCAGCAGAAGTGGGGCTCTGCCAACACCATCACCAGTGTCATGGTCTGTGCTGGTGCTGCTGGTGCTTCCTCTTGCATGGTGAGTGTTCGTTTCGTTAGTATTGACGATCTTTACTTGGTGTAAAGTATTATACACTGCACAAAAGTAGGTCTAATGCTCATAAAGGCATAGGCACCCTTAACTTAGCCCGAAAGTCGACATATTCCCACCATTTGGTTTTGAGAAGCAAGATGAATTGAGACAGCACAATACCGTGGGACACGTGGTGTCGTCGTGGGCGATTTGGACATCATGATGTCCATCTCACAATTTATGATTTAGCTACAAATGTTGTGCATGTGCATCTAAATATACTGTCCTCATTAATATGAGAATCCAACAGGCTCATCGAGAACTCCCAAACTGCCATAATGTCTGCACATTCTCTTTTGTTTTATTGCAGTAAAAAAATCACTTGTTTTTTCTTAAGTTGAGTCACATGGGCTTAGTCGGTAGGAAAATGTATCATTCTCTCAGTGTTTTTGCCCATTGTGACTGCTAGCCCCTCTATCATGGGAGACCTGGGTTACAAACACATTATACAAAGAATAGCGAAGCCATTGCTAAACAGCAAAATTAAAGGTAAAATGTCAAACAAGTCCTTAAATGAGCAGCAAATAAAAGTGACATTTAACATGGGTAAAACATAAATGCTAAACAGATAAAGCCAACGTACGTACTACATGAAATAGAATAAGAAGAACAAGAACATATTGGACTAAAATGTCCTTTTCTTGTTACCAAACAAATCGTTGCTCTTTAACACTTGATGAAGTAGCGCAGCATCCCTTTGCTCACTGTAAAACCCAACCAAGTGACGTCGATTGATGAGCAAAGCGCGATCGGCCAAGGGTCTGATTTTTGGCGATGCTGTCTCCACAGGGCGACTCCGGCGGCCCCCTGGTGTGCGAAAAGAACGGCGTGTGGAACCTCGTGGGGATCGTGTCGTGGGGCAGCAGCTCGTGCTCCACCTCCATGCCTGGCGTGTACGCGCGCGTCACCGCCCTGCGCAGCTGGATCGACCAGACCATCGCTGCCAACTAAACGCACCAGCACGTGTATGGTGTTCATTTTGTGACAAGTTGCCTATATTGTAACTCGCAAATTAAGTATTTCAATAAAACAATGGAATCAAATATGAGCGGGTTTATCCTTCACCTCCGATTTCCCCGCGCCTCCAATTAACACGGTAGGCTACGTATGGTGCGAAAGAAGTTCAGCATACGTAGAGCTTAGTAAACAATGTTCCATAATGAAAACATTGTTATTCGTCTGAATTTCTAAATGCTTGGTTGCTGTGAATTCTGTAATGCATTCCAAATACAGCATATCTTCTACATATATCTTGTGCATTGAAGAATACATATTTGGTCCGATCGTTTGGCCAATCATGATACTTATTGTACCGCCCAAAACTTTCCAGAAACTAATCAAGGCTACCCTTAGATTCATCATAGTTTTGATTTACTGGATTTAACTGGGACCACAGGAGCTTTAGAAGATGTCACATTGACCAGCACTTATGCCTTCTGCTATGGATCTGTTGCCAGCTTGCCCTGTCCCTCTCCTCCCGTGAATCGTAACGAGGGGACAAGTCTGTGAAATAAACAATAATAACAATAACAAAGTTGGGAGGCGATGAGTAGATACTCCACGTTGTGTTCTGTCCTCCTGAGAAGTGGGCGACTCCACGACAACTGAGCACCAGAGGTTTGTGAAACGGCAACAGCAACGCTTTATTTCAAAGTCTTCTTCCGAGGATCCTTCGCGTGCCTGCAATCATGACCAGACACACCCCTCCCAACACCCTCCACGTCACACAACACCTCAGCTCAGTCCCTCAGCACGGAGTCCACCCCAAATCTGAATTGGGGGTGTCCTCCCTACTCACACTGTTGAGTGTGGCCTACTGTGTACGCGAGGCTTGGGTCCTATCTCTGATCATCATTGCCTACACATAAATATAAAAACACGCACCTGGCTCTCCATAGGAATTAGGGGCCGTCCATAAATGACGTCACGCATCTAGGTGGGGGGGGTCAAACATTTGTGACGATGTGGGACGAGAGGGGGGGGGTTTGAGATATGTGACGTCACATCAAAATGCGCAACTTTAAATAAATATAGACAACACGTTCCGCGGTTGAGCACGGCAACCGGCACTTGTAATTTCAAATCACCCCGCATGTCTTCCCTCCATGCATCATCTCATCTCCCAGCTCCCATCATCGCTCTCTTCCAACAACCAGGTAGAGATAGAGGGTGGACAAAACCCCTCTTCTTTCTAGCAACCACCTCCCTCATTCCCTCATCAACGCCATCGCCATCACCATGGACTTCAACCCTCAGTTTTGAAGGTAAATAACATATTATACTGATAGGAATCAAGTGGACCACCCTACAATAGATGATATCGTCCGTCCATCCGTCCGTGTAGCAACATCGCCCCCTACTGCAAACACTTGGCATGACCCTACAAAAACCTTTAGACTCTGTGAGGCTTTCCTGGCTAAACAAGTGTAACATTCCCTTATTATTCCCTCAGATAGCTTTTAATTAAAACATTTAAATTAATGAGGCTTTCCTGGCTAAACACGTGTAACATTCCCTTATAATTCCCTGAGATAGCTTTTAATTAAAACTTTGAAATTAAATAAAAAAACTCACAGCGCCCTAAAGCCTACAGCTAGGCCTAAAGCCTAGAAAAAGGCCTCAAAGTCTCCCTTCGTATCGTACCCCCGCGTGTGTGAAAGGGAGTTAATGTTTAACAATGTTACATTCCCTGATGTTTTAAAATAGAAACATTTACATTTAAAGCTTTTACATTAATAATTAAAACATTTAAATTATACATTAATAATTAAAACATTTAAATTAATAATTAACTCACAGCGCCCTAAAGCCTACAGCTAGGCCTAAAGCCTAGACCTAGACCTCAAAATCTCCCTTCGGATCGTCCGATTAGGTGTAGCAACATCGCCCCCTACTGCAAACACTTGGCAGGACCCTACAAAAACTTTTAGACTCAGTGAGGCTTTCCTGGCTAGTTTTTGAGTAAAACATTTCAATTACAAATGTACTCGCAGCGGCCTAAAGCCTACAGCTAGGCCTACAGTCTAGAAATAGGCCTCAAACTCTCCCTTCGTATCGTACCCCCCCCCGCGTGTGTGAAAGGGAGTTAATGTTTAACAATGTTACATTCCCTGATGTTTTTAAATAGAAACATTTAAATTTACAGCTTTTACATAAAAATAAACTCTCTACCTCCCCGTCGTCGGCGGGTCGCCAGCCTAGAGCCAGGCCTGGGAATTCCTCCCCCGCTAGGGGTGTATTGGGCGGGACTACAGCGGTAGGGGGCGGGGCTACGCGGGGCTGGGCAGGGCTACTGCGGCAGGGGGCGTGGCCACGAGGTGCAGGGCGGGGCTACGCGAGGTTGGGGCGGGGTTACGGCGGTAAGGGGCGGGGCCACGAGCTGGGGGCGGGGACACCGAGATGGGGCGGGACCACGGGTGGCCGGGGCGGGGTTACGCGGGTGGAGGGCGGGGCCATGGGGCATGGCGGCCATTTTTTGCCATTTCATTTTATTATAGCCATTCAATTGTTCGTTCCTACCAGCCCACCCCGCTGGGTCCTGTTTGGTTTCAATTATTTTATTTGAACACTTATTGTTTTTTTATTTGTGTTTAGTGAAGGAACAGGCAACTGAGGCTTTGACGAAAGTGACCGGGGCCACAATTTCTATAACCTCCTATTTCCCATAAGGTTTTGCCAACCACGGCGGTTTTCAGGAACGTAACCCCAGCAGTTACATCTATTCATTTTATTTTGATTCGATTCAATTTCTACATTTCAAAAATATTTGTTCGATTAAAATTCTACATTTATCAGGTGTGAGGTTACGGTGATTTGTATTATAATATTCCCTCGTTATTCACGAACTTGTTGTCTGCGATGTTGGTTACCCGCGAATCACATCTGGAACTCTACACGACTGCATCAAGAGCGAGATAAAGTGATGACATCAAGTGATGAGATAAAGTGATGACATTAAGTGATGAGAGATATTTTATATGTACATGTAATTTTTGCTATAAATGCTATTTGCCGTAAATGTTATGAAAACAATATGTAAGTGCTAGATTTAGAAGTGAAATAACCCTTGACACCAAATCTGATTAGCCTTATAATGTGTATTTTGGTATTTTCATGTAATATTTGTGTGGCTGTTCCGTTTTTGTAAATATGACAGCACCATATAGTAAAACACAGATCCACACAAATGGCCTATATCTCCATATAATCTGAGGGTAATGTATTGTTGTAAATTTATATACCTATAAATATGGACATGTAATTTTTAAAGGGTGTTATTGACGAATGTGTTGAGTTTCATGTAGAGATTGGGATTGGTGCAGTACAAAGAGATTTGCGTTTGGGCATTGCGTAAAGGTTGGAGGTTGGATGAAATAGAATGGGGTTTGATGACCTTCCGGAAAACAGCTTAGAAACTCAGTGAAGTATTTACAGATTCATCATTATCGTCATCATCGTTGTTGTAATTGGTGCACTACTCCACCGTAATACGTGGTGAATTGGTGTACAGTATATTAATTTGGAGGATTTACTTTTATGAAACTCCAAAGGTGGAAATTTTTCCATGAATTACTTGGAAAGCAATGGTTCACGAATCGGTCCCACTTCATTCATTCCACGAGAGACTTTTAGATGCCAACCCATTACCAGGATTTGAACTTGCTCGCTTCTGACTGGGAGACAGACACTTTGCCGAGCTGGTTAAATATAAATGTAACGTCGTTGACATTCAGGTGCAGCTCCTCAGTGATGCACACATGTGTAGAGCCGTTGTAGCCATTGTAGACGGCCTGATTTAGACTTTCCGCGGGTGGCAAACAAACACAATGGGCGTGGCTACGTCGGTACGCGGAGCAGGTGCTCGCAGCGACGTCCTCGCCATACGCTGGGATCCCTCACAGCCCCTCCCCTCGGGGGGAGATGGCTATTTAAGGCGGTGAGCCGAAGGGCTCTGGGTCTAGTGTATTAAGCTGTAACCAGTGAAGAAAGAAGACCAGCTAGACCGGCCCTGGAACTCCCTGGGATCGCTGTCCTTTTAAGGACCGACCAGGCAAGCCAGCGGCGTGGCCCCCAGAGCCCAGAACCGACGCTCTTCTAAGAGCGGGGTCTGGGTATTTGGGGTGCCGTAACCTAGGTGTAAGCTAGCTGTGAGCTAGGCTGTTGTGTTCCGTAGCTAGACGGGTGAAGGGGCCGATACCCCTTCAGTTACTGTAAGCTTCCGAGTTACGTGCTGGTGTTAATAAATAAGCGTGTGCCTCCAACTACGTGTCAAGTCTCCCTGGAACCATACTACATCTGGTGTCAGGAGTGGTTTTACAAGGATGGAGACGCGACGCACAGCTCGTACCAGAGAGACGGAGGCAGAGGAAACCACGGCCGACTTCGAGCCAGAGATGGCTGCGGGCGGACCCGAGCAGTAGGAGCCAAGTCCACCTACACCGCAGCGTCAGGACGAGTGGGGACCGTCGCCTGAAGGACTGCGGCTGGCACACTCTCGACTGGCCGAATTGCTGTATGCTGCAACCGCGACACTGGAAGAAATTACCCGGCTGGGTGCGGGTGGAGCTGCGCGGGCTGATGGCGGCCGGCATAAGATGCCGCTTCCCGCCATTTCCAAGGACGCTGAGTTTTAAGTTCCCGCCATAAGTACAGTGCAGGCTGACGGCGAGGCGGGGCTACGTCACGTGGCCGATACTCACCAACCACAAGCCACGCCGGCAGCGGCAGACAGCGAAACGTCACCACAGCAACCGCCGTTGCCACGCGACCAGCCCGCCAAAGCTGCACGGAGTGACGGAGAGCGTTTTTCGCCTACGGACGCTGCGGTGCAACAGCGACTGCCACCTCTCAAGGAATTCGTGGGAGGAGAAGGCGACTGGGGTGGCTTCCAGAGGCGCTTCCTCGCCCATCAAGAGATGGCGAAATGGACCGACGACGAGGCGTTGCGTGCGCTGCCGGCGATGCTTGACAACGATGCCCTCGCCACTCTCACCTCGGCACCAAGGGCGAAGCGCGCCACGCTGCAAATGGCGCTGCAACTCCTCGCCGCGGTCTATGGACCACCCTCGGACTGTCGTCAGCTGTTTTACGATCGCCAGCGGGGCGCCAAGGAGTCGCCCCTGGCGTACCGCACGGCTCTCCTGGCCCTGGCGAAAACAGCTTTTCCACGGATGGACGAGGATGGGGTGGACGCCATGGTCACCGGAGAAGCTGCTGCTGCTGGCCGATGATTTGGACATCGTTGTCTTGGCTGAAGACGATGCGGAAATGTGTTCGTTGAGGGCCGCCCGGCACATTCATGCCAACCTGCTGGCCCAACGTCGGAAGGCCAGCAAAGCGACGGCCAGCCATACCGTGGCTGCGTCCGCCCTCCCAGCGGAAGACATCTGCGCTGTGGATCGCCCGACGGAGTGGAGGTCCGGAGTACGGCCAGCTCGGGACGGACCGAGCCGCCGGGATCAGCCCAAGTCATCAGCAGCACTCACGCGCTGCTACAACTGTGGCCTCCGGGGCCATGTGGCCTCGGGATGCCGGGCTCCTCGGCAGCGTGGTGCGACGCCTCGCCAGGACGTCGCGCCTCGACCCAAGTCTCCCCAGCAAAATCCAGCGAGTCGTGGCACCCCACATGATTGGCCCACACACACACCTGCCACTCACTCACACACCACAACTAACGGGGGTCAGAAATTATCCATTGTCACGCCAAAACATACCTCCGAGGAGTGTGCGGTCCAACCGACCCAGTGGTCCGAGTTGGCTTATCGTGTTGTTGCCGCGTCGTCGGGGTCGTCGGTTGTTGTGGGACATATTGATGGGGTCGAGGTACGGGTCTTGATTGATCCGGGAGCATCGGCGACTATTGTGTCCGATTTGATTTACAACATTCTCCCCATTCAAAGTCGTCCCTTGCTCCCTGTTGATGTCCCATGTTACGCTGCTAATGGGGGTTCGTTGGGCATTATCGGACAGATCCGCGCGCAAATTTGTATTGGGGACATTAAATTATCTGGCCCGATATTGGTCTCCTCCTCGCTGGCGGTTCCGTGCCTGTTGGGGACGGATTTCTTGGCCAAAATTCCCATTCGTATACTAATCGACCAAGGATGCATTGAACTCCCATCGGGGTGACGTATGGCCTTTTTGTCATCCCCCGCTACCACTGTCCATGCGGCGTTTGCAACGGTACCGGCACTGGTCGCGAGGACGGTACGCGTACCGCCGGGAGCTCAAATGCTCGTACCTCTTAGGCTGCGCCGGCCGTTTGCGGAGGGTGTCGGGGATCGGGGGGTTCTATTGGGACCATCGAGGGCTGGGGTCAACGGACCCGACTTGGTAACGGCCCAGACCCTGGTAAAAGGGGACGAGGACCCCTTCATCGCGGTCCTCAATGTGGGGTCGCGAACGGCCGTGGTTCCTCAGGGGACCGTGCTCGCGCACGCGACGCCGGTACCTCGTGAGGAACCGGTTGTTGCTCAGGTGAGCGCCGGTTCGCCCTCGCTACCGCATTCAGATCGTGATGAGGGGTGGCTCGATGCGCTTTGCGCGGGATCGGTGGACCTGTCCGGTCCACAGCGTGAGAGGCTTCGAGTCCTCCTTCGCGAATTTTCAGACGTTTTTAGTCTAAATAAATACGATATTGGCTGTACTAAATTGCTCAAACACCATATTGACACGGGTGACAGCGCGCCAATCCGCCAAAATCCCTTTCGGTTAAGTCCCGCCGAAAAGGAGCATGTTAAATCGGCTGTTGATGACATGCTAGCTGCGGATATCATATCCCCTTCCACCAGCCCTTGGGGCGCGCCGATCGTTCTGGTTAAAAAACACGACGGATCATTGCGCTTTTGTGTGGATTTCCGTCGGCTTAACAAAATTTCTGTAGCCGAGTCATACCCGCTTCCCCGGATGCATGAATCGCTTGATGCCCTGGCAGGGGCGCGATTCTTATCCCCATTGGATTTATTGTCCGGGTTCTGGCAGCTCCCTCTGGATGACGAATCAAAAACAAAAACTGCTTTCCGTATGCCGCAGTGCCTTTTCCAATTTAATCGCTTGCCAATGGGATTACATTCCGCGCCGGCAACTTTTCAGCGATTAATGGAATTGGTTCTGGCTGGCTTGCAGTGGGATTCGTGTCTGATTTACCTAGACGATGTCATCGTCTTTAGTAGAACATTCGAGGAACACCTCCAGAGGTTGCATGCCGTTTTGCTCAAGATGCGGGCTGCTAATTTGAAGTTCAAGCTCCAGAAGTGTTTCTTGCTCCGCGAATCGGTGCGCTATTTGGGTCACATTGTGGGCCGTTCAGGCATTGCCACTGATCCCGCCAAAACGAAATGTGTTAGCTCCTGGCCGACTCCCACCTCGGTGGGTGAGGTTAGGAGTTTCATCGGATTCGCATCATACTACCGCCGGTTTGTCGCTGATTTCGCTTCCATTACAAAACTCTTACATGCCTTGACAGCGAAGGGGGTCAAATTTCATTGGGGTAAGGAGGAAGACGCTGCTTTTCACTCGCTCCGGGACGCCCTAGTCGGGGCTCCGCCATTGAGTTACCCCGATTTTACAAAACCCTTCTTGCTCGATACAGACGCAAGCAACACGGGCATCGGGGGCATTCTCTCCCAGGTTATTGGGGGTGTGGAACATGTGGTTGCGTACGGCAGTCGGGTGTTGTCTCCGGCGGAACAAAGATACTGCGTTACCCGTAGGGAACTATTGGCAATCGTGTACTTCATTCAACAATACCGCCCATATCTGTACGGTCGGCGTTTCACCGTTCGCACAGATCATGCGGCGCTGCAGTATGCTTTGCGGGTTCAACAGCCATTGGGACAATTGTCTCGATGGTTGGAAATCCTTCAGGATTTCGATTTTGCGACTACCTATCGTAAGGGCACTCGCCACACCAACGCGGACGCTCTGTCCCGGTTACCACCCACCTCTGAGTGCGCTTGCCTTCTGGGTTCGGGGTGTTGCAGACATTCCGAATGTCAGCTCTAATTCGGTTTTAGCAGCCGCCGCCGATGCGCCTTCCGTTGCCGGTCCTATCAAGCAAGAAGGGAGGGATTCCTTGCTGGGATTGTCGGTTGCGGAGTGGGGGCACCTCCAAATGGAGGACACCTCCCTCCTCGCTTTACGCCGTCGCATCGGGGGAATTGTGCGGGGGGGTGAAAATGTCGACTCCTGGGGGTTGGTCAGGGCCTTCTCATGCACTGGGACGGCAAATCCCGTCGACACCGGCTGGTGGTGCCTTCTGCGTTGCGGGGGAGGGTCGTGTGGGCTGCGCACGAGCGACTCCTTCACTTAGGGACCCACAAAACCCTTGCCACACTCCAACTAAATTTTTCATGGCCGGGCATGGCAAGGGATGTGGAGGACCTGTTGGGGTCATGCACCCAGTGCGCGCAAAGGAAGCCACCAGCCAAGGGGTCTAATCCACCCTTACAGTCCATAAAAGTTTCCCGAGTTAACGAGCTCGTTGCACTAGATATTCTGGGCCCATTCCCTGCTACGCCTAGGGGGAATAGATACCTGTTAACCGGGGTAGAATATTTTACGAGATGGTCTATGGCCTGGGCCCTCGCCAATCAGTCAGCAGCGGCCATCGTGGAGGCCTTTGTCCAGGGCTATGTCCTCGACAAAGGTGCTCCGGAGCGGCTGCTGACCGATCAGGGTAAAACATTTTCGGGGAAGCTTCTCCACGAGGTGTGCGAGCTCCTGGGAACGAAAAAGATTCGTACCTCCCCATATCATCCGCAAACGGACGGAATGGTGGAGCGGCTGCATCGGACCATCACGTCCATGCTGTCCCAGCAGGTGTCTGAATCCCAGACCGATTGGGACCTTCATATCCCGGGGGTTTTAGCAGCATACAGGATGGCTCCCCATGCGGTGACCGGGTTTTCACCCTTTTTCCTAATGTATGGCCGCGAGCCTAACCCACCTGTTCCGACTCAGCTGCGGATCTCCACGCCGCATAGTAAATCCAAATTGGCCGAACATGTGAAATTCAACGTCGCTAAATTGACAGAGGCGCGGGAGGCGGCCATGCAGAACTCTGAACTCCGCCAGAAGGCAAATGAGAGGCTCAGGCTGGCTCGGGTGCACGTGCTTCAGTGGAAGCCGGGTGACCAGGCGTGGTTGCACTGTCCCCAAGTCCCGCTAGCAACCTCGTCTAAACTGGTGCGGCCGTGGCGGGGGCCCGTGGAGGTGGTGCAGGTTTTGCGCCCACAATGTGTGCGTATCCGATGGGGGAAACGTCGGTGGTTTGTGCACCCCTCCAGGTTAAAACCGTTCGTTGCACCCCATGTTCCTACTTCACACACGCGTGGCCAATCATGTGAGGGGTCCACCGACTCCCGGAGTACGACTTCTCTGCTGTCATCTGACTTAACACCGTCTGTTCCACCTCCAGGCACACCAGGAGTGACACGCTCACGACCGCCAACCCCTCCCGGGGGGGTCGGGGGTCGCTCTGCAGCAGAGCCGGACACCCTCACACCCGGACTGCTAACAACCGCCACTGGCCAAACCAGAGGGGTCCCTTGTGACGGCCCCGCTGCAAGGACGCGCGCCAGAACGCGTAGACTTTTGTGAGGCCGGCCGCCAATGCGACCCTTGCGAGCGACCGCCCTCGGTTCTTGTATATATGTTGTTTTTACGGGATGGGGTATTTATTCGGTCGGGGTGTGTCGTGTTGGTTTGTTCTTCTTGTTGTTGTTGTTGTTGTTAAAGATTTGTGAGGCACACACGGGTTCAAAGGGGGGGATGCATCTTTATTGCTATTTTGTTGCAGCCGGGACGGCTGCGAGCTGTACAGGGGGGGGGGGTGATGTAGAGCCATTGTAGCCGTTGTAGACGGCCTGATTTAGACTTGCCGCGGGTGGCAAACAAACACAATGGACGTGGCTACGTCGGTACGCGGAGCAGGTGCTTGCAGCGACGTCCTCGCCGTACGCTGGGATCCCCCACAGCCCCTCCCCTCGGGGGGAGATGGCTATTTAAGGCGGTGAGCCGAAGGGCTCTGGGTCTAGTGTGTTAAGCTGTAACCAGTGAAAAAAGAAGACCAGCTAGACCGGCCCTGGAACTCCCTGGGATCGCTGTCCTTTTAAGGACCGACCAGGCAAGCCAACGGCGTGGCCCCCAGAGCCCAGAACCGACGCTCTTCTAAGAGCGGGGTCTGGATATTCGGGGTGCCGTAACCTAGGTGTAAGCTAGCTGTGAGCTAGGCTGTTGTGTTCCGTGGCTAGACGGGTGAAGGGGCCGATACCCCTTCAGTTACTGTAAGCTTCCGAGTTACGTGCTGGTGTTAATAAATAAGCGTGTGCATCCAACTACGTGTCAAGTCTCCCTGGAACCATACTACACATGGGCAGACTGCGGTGCCGAGGGCACAGAGGGGTGGGCACGCGGTGCTGTGTGGGTTGTGCTCTCATGAGGCCGGGCAGGGGAGATGTGGCGGAGTTCAAGTGGGATGTGGGTGACACGAGCGATGCGGTGGGTTGGGGGGAGTGCGGTAGTGTTGTGGTTAGCGCGAATCCAGCCACCCGAGCTCGATTCCCGTTCACAGCTACCAACACCAGTGACGATTATCTGAACCGGTCCTGGGCCTCCCCTGGGTCGACTCAGCCACAAATGAGTGCTTGGTGCGGTGTGTAAACATCGCCACTGGGGAGACAAAGGCGGCTGGGCGTGGTGCTGGCCACCCCACCCCCCTCGTGTGCCGTGCCAGCCTTCATAAGGTGCTCACTAACAGCACTTGTTAAGGCTATGTGTGGGTTGTGGGAGAAAGTTTAACGGTCAGAAACAATATCGGTGATGGTCTAATTACTTTGGGGGCTGTATTAGTTTAAGCCATTTATTATTGGTGGGTGAAGGCGCCCTCATTAAAATTAATTTGCCGTCGTGTTCAGCTTCATGTACAGTCATGAAACGCCCATATATATTTAGACACTAATTCTATGTAAAATCCCGCTAGAGAGTCCTTTTTCATGAACTGAAGAGTGCATGAGTTCATTACATAATCGTCTTCAACATCTACCACGGTATACAGCGAAAAAGCCCGTACATTTTCACAACTGCTTTCCATCCTATTGTAATGTGAGGATATATCAGGCTCAATGACGTATCACAACTTGTCATGATGATTGGCTCTGCCGGTCCTGGTTTATAGCCAATGGGGGGAAGTCTAGGGGCGTGGCCCTGACGTAATGGAAAGGTGACAGCTGGAAGTAGGGGATTGGTTCTGCTGGCTTTGGCCACAGCCAATGGGGAGATGAGTCAGGGGCGTGGTCCCGGCAGCTTACGAGGGAGCCTAGAATATTCCATGGAGGCTAGCCAGGATTGGGGGAAACGTACCTAGTGACCCGGGTATTAAATAGGGGTGGAGACGAACGACACGTGGTCAGAACGGGAACGAACAGAGGAAGGGGGCCATGCGGGAGCGGGGCTCTGGGTTGCCACGTGGCAGTGTGTCTCTCTCGCTATCTGTCCCTCTCACGCTGCCTGTCAGCAGCGTGAAGGAAAAGCTGTATACAAGTTGAATAAAAGACGGATTCCAGAAGTCGTCTCAACGAGCTTTATTATACTATTTAAGGTGGAAGATTGGCCTGGCTAAGTGCTTTCGTTGCGAATGTTAAACAAATATACAACGTCCAGTCAACGTTCTTTCGGTTGTGATTCACCATGTCGGACGTTACCATTCCGTATCATTACGCATCGACTTGTGAAAGCTTCTGTGTTGTGCCATTGCCCTGCATTGTCCTGTGCAACTGCGATGGCGACATCGCCAGCAGCATGCGAGTCTGTCTCCACTGCTTGACGAAGACCCCCTGTCTCGTCGAGAAATGACCGGTATGACATTAACATAAGCAATGAGACTGTCACTCGAATTGAATACTTGCCCAAACCTGTTGGCAAATTTAAACAAATTCGACTATTTTATGAAAAACAAGAGTGTTTATCAGTAAATATACTGAAACTATAGTCGTCGGCAACTTCATTCATTGCAATTCTGGTAACCCACAAGGTGAGCCAATCAGCACATTGTCCTTTCATCTACAATGTACAAAAAGACCCGGGATAAACACGGTGCGAATTTAACTGAGAACAAGCAATCTTGTTATTCGTTTCTGTTTAACGTGTTAGACAAGTCACAGTATATGTATCCTAATATTCATAAGTTATTATAGACAACAGATGTTTAAGGCTAGGGTTAATGTTTGATTTGGATGAGAAAAGCGTTAATACATACGTTGATGTTGTCAATCTCAGTTGTTAACACATCTCCATGATGCAGGCATCTGTATAGAGCAGTGGTTCTCAATCGTTTTGGTAATGTGCCGCCCCCCATCCCAATCTCAGCTCCAAAAATAAAATGTTCTTTAACTCAGGGCCACGATAGATGGAGAGAAAGAGAGATCACATGTCCACGCATCTGGTCATTGTGTTTCGTGTGGTAGGCGAGTGCGTTTATCACCGCGAACAAGGCGTTGACGTTTCAGCGCAATTTTGACATTTATCTTGCACAGCATTTACGCCGCAAACTGCTCCCCTTTCCGATCATCCTCTCATCCCCAGAGGGTACGCGATCCCTCGATCAAAAGGTGCTGGCGTAGAACCACTGCTGAGATACCTCACAGCAATCTCTCATCACAATACCAAGGGGTGCCACGGTGGTGAGATGTTAACTACCTCGCCTGGGTATGCAGGAGGTCGTGGGTTCGATCCGCAACCCTGATGCCTGTATATATTTGGAATTTGCATGTCTCTCCTCCTGTGGTCGTGTGGAATTTCTCCGGGTCCTCCAGTTTTCCCTTCCACATTTATCAACATGCATCGAGAAGTATTTGGCTGCTATCATTTCCACATAACAAACTAAAGCTATTAAACTATGTTTATTTTAGCAGGTAAGGCCCACTGAAAAATATTTCATTTTTTAGAAGCGACCTGGCAATCACACATGATAGCTCAACGAAGTGGCTTATCATGTGGAAATTCTATCAGCGAAAGTCTAAACGTGGAGGGAAAACCAGAGAACCCGGAGAAAAATGCACGCGACCACGGGGAGAGGGAGACATTCAAACTCCAAATTTACAGCAGGCGCCAGGGCTGGAGGAGGGGGCGGGGCTGGAGGAGGGGGCGGGGCTGGAGGAGGGGGCGGGGCTGGAGGAGGGGGCGGGGCTGGAGGAGGGGGCGGGGCTGGAGGAGGGGGCGGGGCTGGAGGAGGGGGCGGGGCTGGAGGAGGGGGCGGGGCTGGAGGAGGGGGCGGGGCTGGAGGAGGGGGCGGGGCTGGAGGAGGGGGCTCCTGTCAAAGTGGACAGGAGGTGACGCGGCCGCCGCGGTGCATTGCGGCCGCCGGTGCCACCACACGGCGTCCGTCAGCACAGCGAGGCCCAAGGCGGCGAGGTCCCACGTAGCGAGGGTGCACGCAGTGAGGGGGTGGTGGGGCCACGCAGTGAGGGCCAGTAGAGCAACCAAGGAGTCCCTGTTCGAGCCCATGGCCTCGCCGCAGAAGAAGAGAGGCGGCGTCAGTAACGGCGCCGTGAAGTCGCCTTGGAGCAAAGCGCTGAGCGCCGGCGCGCAATGGGGAGACAAGGCAAGAGGAGGCCCCGTCCCATCATCCCTCATCTCTCTCATGTCTCATCGATCTCTAAACTCTCATCTCTGGTTTCTCTCTCAACCGTGCCTAGATAAGGGCCAAGCCATTCCCTCCTGCTGCCTCTCATCTCGCCTCCATCGCTGTGGTGTCCATCAGCTCCCTGGGACGAGGCGGGCCCACCCCACCATCTCACACCATCTCCCACCCCACCGCCTCCCACCCCACCATCTCACACCATCTCCCACCCCATCGCCTCCCACCCCACCATCTCCCACCGTCTCCCACCCCACCGCCTCCCACCCCACCATCTCCCACCATCTCCCACCCCACCGCCTCCCACCCCACCATCTCCCACCGTCTCCCACCCCACCGCCTCCCACCCCACCATCTCCCACCGTCTCCCACCCCACCATCTCACACCATCTCCCACCCCACCGCCTCCCACCGTCTCCCACCCCACCATCTCCCACCGTCTCCCACCCCACCGCCTCCCACCCCACCATCTCCCACCGCCTCCCACCGCCTCCCACCCCACCATCTCCCACCGTCTCCCACCCCACCATCTCCCACCGTCTCCCACCCCACCGCCTCCCACCCCACCATCTCCCACCCCACCATCTCCCACCGCCTCCCACCGCCTCCCACCCCACCATCTCCCACCATCTCCCACCCCACCGCCTCCCACCCCACCATCTCCCACCGTCTCCCACCCCACCGCCTCCCACCCCACCATCTCACACCGTCTCCCACCCCACCGCCTCCCACCCCACCGCCTCCCACCCCACCATCTCCCACCGTCTCCCACCCCACCGCCTCCCACCCCACCATCTCCCACCGTCTCCCACCCCACCGCCTCCCACCCCACCGCCTCCCACCCCACCATCTCCCACCGTCTCCCACCCCACCGCCTCCCACCCCATCATCTCACACCGTCTCCCACCCCACCATCTCCCACCCCACCGCCTCCCACCCCACCGTCACCCACCCCACCGCCTCCCACCCCACCATCTCCCACCGTCTCCCACCCCACCATCTCCCACCCCACCGCCTCCCACCCCACCGTCACCCACCCCACCGCCTCCCACCCCATCATCTCACACCGTCTCCCACCCCACCATCTCCCACCCCACCGCCTCCCACCCCACCGTCACCCACCCCACCGCCTCCCACCCCACCATCTCCCACCGTCTCCCACCCCTTCCAGCCCGCGTCTCCTCGCGCCCCCCCCTGGCGAAGAGGCCCCCAGGGGGGGGGGGGGACCCCAGTGGAGTGGCACGGGCGAGATGTTCACTCCCTCGCCTGGCGTACAGGAGGTCGTGGGTTCCATCCCTACCCTGACGACGCCTGCTGCTGCTGTATATTTGGAGTTTGCGTGTCTCTCTCGTGGTCGCGTGGATTTTTCTCCGGGTCCGCCGGTTTTTCCCCTCCACATTTAGAATCAACATCACGCGTTCAGATTATTTGGCTGCTTTACATTTCCACATTATAAGCCACTTTGTTGAGCTATCATTTGTTGCGTCTGATAAAGAGCTACACAGCTCAGTGCACTTTACCTGGTACAATATAAAATATATATAGTTGAGTGGAATGGTTTGTGGGGTTTAAAGTCGCTGCTTTTAAAGTGGCGACCAGAGACACATCAGCCGCACGTGAAACCCAATACATGCTCTTGCCACTTTCAGGCATGGCAGTATTTATTGCTTTACAAGTTTCAAAAATAGTCGCGTGACATTGCATCTCATTAAGACGTTTATTTAATATACCAATGCTCCGTAATAATATTTGTACATTCAGGGTAAGTATGTACATCTAGACCAGACTTCAGTGTTGCATCTGGCGTTGGTCGCGTTAAAATCATTGCAGGAGGAGCCGTGCAGGCGATATTCCTTGCACAAGAGAGTTGTCTCCGTGACTTCTCATTTGGTCGTGGGTTTTTGTTGGTTTGTTATATCTTTAAACAACTTATTTTGGCATTCTCTGCCAAGTATCGTTATTCTCCCGAGTGATCAATGGCGGTGGCTTCGGGTGGCGCGCGGGGTCTCCGTAACGGCTTCGTCTCTGCGATCCTCTTCAGGACGAGTTCCTGGACGTCATCTACTGGATCCGTCAGATCATTGGGCTGGTTCTGGGTGTCGTCTGGGGAGTCGTTCCCCTCAAGGGGATTGTCGCCATCCTGCTGTGAGTACGCGCAAATCAACAACGCAATGCTCGTGTACCACCCCGAGCTGCTTCGTGTGCGTGTCATTCTACCGCATTGATAAACTAAAACTCAACTATCTGTATTTGAAATTCAGCTATCGTTTTTTATTGTACCAGGGTAAGGCCCACTGAGCTGTGGTAGCTCCTTATCAGAAGTGACCTGACTCACACAAATGAAAGCTCAATTAAGTGGCTTATGTGGAAATTTATAGCAGTCAAATACTCTTAAACGCCTGAGGTTGATTCTAAATATGGAGGGAAAAACCAGAGGACCTGGATAAAAATCCACGCGCCCACGGAGAAACACGCAAACTGAAAATATACAGCAGGCGTCAAGGTCAGGATTGAACCCACGACCTGCTGCATACCAGGCGAGGTAGTTAACATCTTACCAGTGACACCCACTTAGCACACAGGTCATCAGAAACTTGCAAATGTGTGATGTTCATATTTGATGGTGGTAAACACATCTGATTGGATTGTTGATGATGTAATGACCCACATTTAAAAACTGTATTTTTGTAAACACTGGTTTAACATATACGAATTTAAGCACTTTGATTCTTGTTATTAAAGTACATTAGGATCTATGGATGAAATGCACCTTACAAATAAAAATTATTATTAACATGAGCTTAACATGCTTTTTATTGATACCATCTGGCCAAGGAGGACAGAAATGGGGATGGAGCAGAAGCTGAATCCACAGAGCCACGTGGCTTATGGAGCACTGGAACAAGTATTGGAGCCAAGCTCTTGATTATGGAACAGCCCAGGAATATTGCTGGGCCCGCCAAGCCAGTGATCGTGGACGCGTAGCGTCAGCGTGTTATGAGAAGCGTATGTTTAGGCAACTGTGTGAAGCATTTTAAAAATATATACACTCGATTTAAGGTCGCTATTACTGTGATTTATTTTACGGGGAGGGGCGTTTGGTGAAGAAATTGAGCTCTCAAGACTTGCAACGTTACTCATCTTCACTCTGGTCTCAACACAAAAGATGACCTCCGTATTATATGTGCGTAACTCTGTAACGTAAGAGGAATAACAGTAAACAATGGTATTCCTAACTCTAAAGTAAGTCTCCCTGCTGAAACAAACCAGAGGCGATGCTCGTCTCTTGAAAGGAGATCGGTCACAGCTGAAATTTCTCACAGTTGACTTTCAAATATGACGATAGGCCGAGTTCTCCACGCATTGCTGAATACTTTAAAAGTTTGTCTGAAGTTTTAAGAAGCTGCAGTGGGGTCAGCACGGACTTGCAGGGGATGGCCAATCGTGGCCAACTTTGATCTCCCACTCGCTGGGTTGTCAGCTGTATTTAGACATAAACCACTCTCCCAGTCACAGTATGTGATGAGTTCTGATCGTCTGAACAAACAACGCTATCATATGGACACCATTAATGTTGCTCGCAACTCAGGGTTTAACGATTCACCACCTCCACAATTCAATGAGTTGTCATAAACAGTGGTCACAGTTCAATTCACAAATACATTCCTATCTGCCATTATGCTGCATATAAAATCTATAAGTGGTATGAATGTATAACATGTAAACAATTGCTTTTTGCCTGCGCAGTGCAATGCACGTTTGAAACGTAAGATTCGATTTTGTTACCATACTGAGAACCCCCAATGAGCAAGATAAAAAAAAGGCTGAAAACAAGACCCTGCCACTTGCCCCTTTTGATACATTTTCACGAGTCATATTTGAATCCAGCGTTATTCCCATTCAGGGAGCGCACATTTTGAGTTGTGTGGTCCTGGCCTGTGTTCCCACAGATTCTGCGTGATAAACGCAGGCTTGCTCTACTTGTACTTCAGTAACTTCCAAAAGGTGGACGAGGAGGAGTATGGTGGCACGTGGGAGCTGACCAAGGAGGGCTTTATGACATCTTTCTCTTTATTCTTGGTGAGACTGTCCTCATTCTTATTCAGCGCTTGGCATTCTCGCAAACAGTAATTTTTAAAGTAAACTCATTTTAATTTGCAAGTTTGAATATTGTAGTATAATACTAAGGAAAACAAAGAGCTGTCGTTATCTGTAAAATATGGTCTATGGAATGCTTGATTTTCACTCGATCATATTTTCAGTAGCATATTTGAATATTGTTGCATGTAGCTATATTATGTCATTTGAATGTGAAGTTGTAAAAATCATTCGAGAGAATCTCATAAATCTTGACTTAAAGCTTTCGTGACTGCAGGAATTCATATTCTTTGGGTCTTTCGGTAAAGTCACGTAGAACAATTTTTTTTACAAAAAACTACGTTTCAATCGCAACACAAGCAATCTTCATCAGGAGAAATATGACGATTTATTGTGTTGTGATGGAAACGTCGTAGTTTTTTGTAAAAAAAATTGTTCTACGTGATTTTACCGAAAGACCCAAAGAATAGAATATCTGATACTAATCATGTACAAACCCTGTAGCCAAAATATATTCAACAGCGATTGGAGCACGATCTTATTAGACTTCAGAAGGGAGGCCAAACCTGGTTACAACTTAGATGGTTGAGCATTATCTAAAGGTCATAATAAACAATTAAAGATCTACCAATGAGTGCACAAACAATCGTAAAATGTAATTGTTTTTTTCAATCAATTTGGCAAATTCCAGCCCTGGGAAATTAGAAATACCTGTGGAGGGATGAACCTTTCACAGTGTAGTAAGGTGCATAGGAAAGTGTTTCCCCCTAGTGTGCGTGTAAAATAATGTTACTTGAAAAGGAATCGCGAAAGGCCGAATGCAGGCTAAATGCTTCACATGGGCGATTCACTGCTGGCGAGGGATCTGAATGACCACACGGCCTCGTGACATGACACCAAAAGACACTGAATTTGAATACAAGTGAGAAAAAGGCAATTGATAATTGTTTTTTTACCCTTCTATCTGGCAACAAAAGTGACACCTTTTTACAAGGAGTCATGTTTGCATAGACCGCAATACCTGCAGTCATAATACAAATAAAAGACATAACTCTGATAATGTGCACTGTCCTTGAGGACAGTGCATATTATCATTAGCTGGTCCGGCATCCTACTTGAGGACAGTGCACATTATCAGAGTTATGTCTTTTGTTTGTATTATGACTGCAGGTATTGCGGTCTATGCAAACATGACTCCTGTAAAAAGGTGTCACTTTTGTTGCCAGATAGAAGGGTAAAAAAACAATTATCATATTTTTACTGGCAAATGAGGTTCCCATAGTGTAAAAATGCAATTGTTTACATTGTTTTCCTTTTTTTCAGGTTGTCTGGGCGATCTTCTACACTGCATTACATTTCGAATGACTTTGGATAATTTTGAAAAATAAAAATTTTTTGTCCATAGTTATGGTAAAGTTTTTAAACATGTGTTTTAAACACTGCTATCCCATGCAAGCACCATTTATATTGTGGCCAGACTACTTTTTTTAAGAGTTTGAACCACACTTTCATGTGTATGGGGACAGTTTAATGAAATATCATAGCCCAAGTCATAGTTCACTACATATTAATTCAAAGCTTTGGTATGGAGACTATTGAAAATGTGCCATCCGTCAGAAGGACATTTAAGGCTGGTCCGGCATCCTATTGTGAAAAATACGCATGCATTTAGATTCCTGAGCGATGACCAGTGTACAAGCAAGTTTCATCTCAAAAGCAATTGCGTGAACACATGGGCAGTAATCAACATTTTAAAAGTGTCCTTTTAAGAAGTACTGTGTTATGGTATTTTTAACCCACAAATTGGAAGATACCAAAGTAGCATATTTTATCCGACTACATTTTGGCAGCTGCCAGTATCTTAACAGGACTTATCTGCAAACAAGTTGTAGAATTTTTCAAACCCATCAGAGTGGGCTGTGCACCCACCACAGGTTAAGAGCTCATCCTCCACGCAGAATGTTGAGGTGGTTACGAAATGAATAAAAATTAAGCGATTTTATACGTGTTGTATTCTCAATCATTTAATCCACACATTTTTATTTTTTTACATTTATTTGCAGTGTCTATCTTAATACAGCATAGACTCCAATGATAAATTTGTTAAATTTAAATAATCACTGTAAACGTATACCTGTGACAATCTAAATCAAGATGCACTTTGTTACGAATGGCATAGGATACATTTTTAAGCTGTTGAATGAGGCACTTGAGCAGAGCCGACGATGCTTTAGAATTTGGATGCCGAGAGGCTGAGCATCCACTTGGGAACCTTTATGAAGCTGGGGATAACGCAGGACATCCAGGCGAGCCCTGGGACCTGTGTCACCAAAAACTTGAGTGACGTGTAGTTAACTGGCGCGCTGCCTGCAACACAACATTCACAATAGTAAAACAAAACGAGAACAGCATCAGGCGAGGACCCTTTCCATCAGACTGTTCCCAAAAAAACTGGTGTCGCAGCAGCAATCGAAGCACCTGGGTTTCAGCCACTTCACGGAAATAATTTACATTTGTAAGGCGCATTTGATCCGTATATTCCAATGTGCCATTGAAAGCAGTAAATAAACAGAACTAGAGAATAAAGCGCAGTTTTTAAAGAGATGAGTTTTCAAGACAGACAAATATTGCCACCGATTCTGTCTTATTAAGCTCACTTGCCAGCGTACGTTATGAAAATCTACCAGTAGCAAAAGGTGCGCATTTTATTTTGCACCTGTGCCGCTACCCCATGAATGCTGCTCCTGGTAAAGGTGTTTCGATTACATATATATTTGCACGTTATCTCTTCTAAGGCGTTTTCTGTCTCGGTGCAGCAGATTTTCCAGTCTGGTCAGATGTTCCCAATGTATGGATATTTCACGTCAAATACCTCGTTGGATTATGGTTTTAACTCTGCATAAAGCACCAGCCTTCACCCCTTATTGTCAAATAATTGTTTGTGTTCAACTTTATATTAGAGGTCGAGGCCCATTAAATGTGACAAAAATAATGGCCTCGAACGAAAAATATTTGACAAAAACATAAATTATCGCTATAACCAGCAGAGGGCACTGGTGAATAAGTAGCGAGAGGGTCGCTTGTCCTCAGGATGGGATGACACGACACCTGACCCTTGCCAGACTAAATTATATAAACTTTATTTAATTTACCAGGTAAGGCCCACTGAGCTGTACAGCTCTTTTTAAATCCTTTATATTAAGTTCGCTTGCTTGCTTGCGCGCTTACGACCATGCAAATCTTTCGGTCGTTTTTTAACCGACTTCCCGTGATCCAATCGAGCTGACATTTTGCACACAGACTCGTTGTGCGTGACAATTTATTTTCGTGAAATTTTTTTTCCAAAATGTTCCACTTTTTAGGGAAAAAAAATTTCATATTTAATTTAAAATACCAATGTGATAAAAATGAAACTCTTACTCAAGAAAAACAGAAATGAATAATAAAATAAAACCGATGCCACGCATATAAAGGATTTATAGTGAAAAACTTTGTTTTTACGGGTTAATTTTTTCAGAAGCGACCTGGCCACAAATGATAGTTCAACGAAGTGGCTTTAATGAAAATCTATAGCAGGCAAATACTCTAAACGCTTCAAACTAGATTCGAAGCTTTCGTGACTGCAGGAATTACTCTTTGGTTCCTTTGGTAAAGTCAAGTAGAAAAAATCTAATAATAATAGAATACGACGTTTCGATTGCAACACAAGCAACCGTCATCAGGTAAAAATGAGAAAAAAAACATAGTAAACTTAGAAACACAGTCTTAACCGACTCTCTGTGTGGCATTACATTACACTTCCTAATTTTACTTCATTTTGCTTTCTCAAACTTCCGATTTTCTTACTCTAAATATTTCCGTGCTGCCTGTTTATAGTCCATTGTCTCTCCTCCGGCCACTATGGTCCGGAATTCCACGCAACTCTCTCATTGTCCTCTGCCCCAACCCCTCCCCCCTCTCTCTATTTCAAGCCTCGACACAGTGGCGCTGTCTTTCTTTTTGTCATTTGGAGGAGCGTGGTCAGCCAGGTGGGGTGTTGGCTGTTATGTTGTCCGGCTTTCTGTGTTGTGTTGCATTGTGTTTCTAAATTTTGATTTAAAGCTTTCGTGACTGCAGGGATTTATCTTCTTGGTTCTTTCGGTAAAGTCACGTAGAAGGGAAGTAATAAAATAATAAAAATAAAACATAATAAAATTAATTAATTTTATTATGTTTTATTTTAAAATAATAAAAATAAAACATAATAAAATTAATTAATTTTATTATGTTTTATTTTTATTATTTTATTACTTCCCTTCTACGTGACTTAATAAAATTAATTAATTTTATTATGTTTTATTTTTATTATTTTATTACTTCCCTTCTACGTGACTTTACCGAAAGAACCAAGAAGGTTGTGTTTCTAAGTTTACTATTGTGTTTTTCTCATTCTTACCTGATGACGGTTGCTTGTGTTGCAATCGAAACGTCGTATTCTATTATTATTTGATTTGATTTTCTATGTGACTTTTACCGAAAGAACCAAAGAGTAACTCTAAACGCTTGTATCTGAATGTGGAGGAAAAACTGGAGGACCCGGAGAAAAATCCACGTGATCACAGGGAAAACACGCAAACTTCAAATATACAAGCGTCAAGGTCGGGATCGAACCCATGACCTGTATACCAGGAAAAGTAGTGAACATCTCGTCACCGTGGTGCCCTGAGATACCTCTCAACTGGCGCCACGAGCCAGGTACCACTCGCCAAACACTGGATAAATGTCAAGAGAGAATTTGCCATCTCGTTTGGGTGACTTATCTGTGCAATAGCCGTGGGCAACAGGTACATTCTATCTAGAGACAGTTTCGGTGCAGAAATTTTGGCAGTGGCTAACAGGGAAATTGAGGATAATAGGGTTGCAAATAACAATGAGCTCAATTGTACAGTATATCACAGTAATTATAATTCCATCGAGATTAGCCCATCTGGATCAAATTAGACCCACGGAATCATGGATTGGAACTGGTTTACATTTTGGGTCACAATCGAAAGCAGGTGATGCGTTTCAATTGGAGCTGAACTGCACCCCTAGAAATTGAGATTCAGCAACTGCTTAGCTCCTCGAGATGTAGCTTGGGTTTGAAAATTAGTGTGAGAATTCCATTAAATATGACGAATGATGCCCCACTTACCATCCACATCCTTGAGGCCATACTCGGAGGCAAGGTCAGCTGTCATTAGCACTCGGCCGGACTTCTTCATGATGTTTTTGTCTGTTAAACAAAAATCGTGCATATTCATTGTTCCTGTAACGCTTCCACAACATGCACGCGTGCCACGGAAATGTTCGTTTCGAAATAACGATTTTTCAAGCCACACATGACATCACACGGTGTGTGACGGGAGAGGACATTGCAGGAATGACGTCAGGGTGGGAGGCACATACTTCCTTTTAGTGCTGGGTTTTTAGCACTAGTTTTCATCTCCAAGTGTCGGGCAACACGTTCATAAAGTTTAGCAGTTTCTGTTGAGCAACACTTTATATTACAGTTTTGCTCATATTGGATCTTCTTTACGGAGTCGTAATCATGAAAAACTGATGCAACGGAATATTAGCTCTGTTCAACAATCTACTAGAACTATACGTTATACATAAAATTTACATTTAAGGCAGTCCTCGACTTACGAACACATGTACTTACGAACCTGCTTCCATGATTTTTTTGTTTTTTAACATCGACATAAAACGCGAAGCCGCACTTCCAAACTGAACTGCGGAACTATTTTGTTCAGCGGAGAGATCCTCCGCGAGATGTAATGAGTCAGCCTCGATCTGGGAGTGAGTGAAAAAGTGAGTGCGTGTGTGTGCACGTGCAGATATGTGTGAAAGTGAGAGTATGCGTGTGTGTGCGCGCATGCTCCTGTGTGTGTGTGTGCAATTGTGGTGAATCATTTGCCCCTTCTGACAAGCCAGCATCAGGGCTCAAGGTAAGTGAAAATAAAACAGATTGTTTTTCTATTTGTTACTTTATTTTGTTTTATTTACTAATAAAGTAATTATTACAGTATTCCATGCAAATGTACAATATTTCTTATTTGAGTTTAACAATGCTTCCCTTTTTTGTTGAACCATAACACATTTTATAACACTGCGTTTAAATGCAGTACATTGTTGTGTTTCGACTTACGAATCCTTCGACTTTCAAACGGGTCTCATGAATGGAGCCCGTTCGTAACTCAATGGACTGCCCATATCACATTTCAGGTTCCTGCTTGACATTGTGCCATCTCCAGTCATCAAGTAGCATACATGCCACTTGATTGATGTTCCCAAAGTATCCATATAGAAGTTAGAGTAAAATCAAGAGTTCAAACTGATGATAATCCATACTCTGGTTCTTTCGGTAAAGTCACATAGGTAGAAAAAATATATAATAGATCACGACGTTTCAATCGCAACAACAAGCGACCGTCTTCAGGTGAGAGAATCAGACTGCTGTGCGAGGTATTATATTGACCCGCGAGGGGGGGGAGGGAGGGGGGGTTGCCACATCGGGCAAGAGGGTGAGGCCAGCGATTGTGAGAGATGGACTTTAGGGCATGTTGAGCATGAGAGTGCAATCCAAAGGACCTGTGAGCATGAGAGTGCAATCCAAGAGATCTGCTGTAGGGGGGAGAGAGAGGGGGGGGGGGCGAGAGAGGGGGGGAGAGAGGGGGGGGGTGGGGAAGGGGGGCGGGTAGAAAGTGGGACTCTGCAGCAGCACTTGAGTCACTGGGGGAGAGATCTAAGAGAGGCACAGAGAGTCGGCAATAACAGCTGACATAGGCAGGTAGGATGGAAACATCAGTCAGTTAAGACTTTACCTGGTTAATAACGTCCTTCCCATGATTGCTCAGTTTGTACCCATCTTCTCGGTTGAAGTTGTGTCTGTGTTTATATATCTGGATGGCCGCATTAAAAAATCTCTGAAGGTAGCCGGTGGGTTTGCAGAGTACCTTCGTCTTGAAAAAATCAATTTAATGTGAGCCCACAGCGTTAAAACAATGATCAGCAACGGCAGAGGTATTGGTCCTACCGTGTTTCAGATCTGCCTTGTGTTCACGAATGCGGTCCGAGACGTGTCGTTTCGTTTCCCCAATGTAACTGCTACCACAACCACAACTCAGTTTGTAGACACCAGGGTATTGCATGTCAGGAATCACATCCTTTACAGACGGGAACAAATCACGGATTTTGTGTACTGTGTTGAAACGAACCTGGATCTTGTGTTTGTTTATGATTTTGGAAATATTTTTGGTAACCCCTGCTATATATAGTAAAGTGATGGTTTTGGTTGGATCCTCAGAAGGTTGTCTCCCCATAGCTGGGGAGACAGCTTGGCCGATTGTATGGTCAGAGTATCCGTTCATCCTGAGGGCTTGGTGTACGTGCTCCAACTCACTGGCTAGGTGCTGCTGGTCGGAGATGCAACGGGCCCTATGGTGTAGTGTTTTGATGAGGGAATTCTGCTGGGCTGGATGGTGGTGGGAGTCAGGCTTTAGATAGGCATTTGTGTGGGTGGCTTTCCTGTACACAGTGTCCCAACGAGCCATCAGGTCTCTTCTCGATCAAAACATCCAGGAATGGTAGCTTGCCATCCTTTTCCACTTCCATGGTGAATTTGATAAATGGGTGTATGGAATTGATGTGGTTGAGAAATTGATTTAGTGCTGGCAGGCCATGGGGCCAGATGACGAACATGTCATCTACGTATCTCTTCCACAAGGAAGGATGTAGGGTGGATGTCTGGATGGCATCTGTCTCAAATTTCCCCATGAAAACATTCGCTACCACTGGCAATAAGGGAGAACCCATTGGGGTACCCTCATTCTGTTTGTAGAATGTACCATTCCAGGTGAAGTAAGTGTTGGTAAGGCAGTGCCTCACCAGAGTTGGTACATCTGGATTCAGTCCTTGTTGGACCAAGTCTTCAATGATTGCAATGGTGTCAGGTACACGTACCTTGGTGAACAGGGAGACTACATCGAAATTGACAAGCAAATCATCTGGAGAGAGTGAGATGTCCTTGATTAGAGAAACCAAGTGAGCTGAGTTAAGTACAGCGGAGGTGGTCTTGCCCGTAAAAGGAAGCAGGGTCTCAGACAGAAATCGGGCCAGTTTGTAGGTGGGTGAGTTAATGGTGGAGACGATAGGACGGAGCGGGGTACCTACTTTGTGGATTTTTGGAAGGCCATAAAATCTGGGTGGTCTAGCAACCGAAGGTTTTAGGGAGCGCTGCTTGGTCTGATCGATTAGAGAAGTCTAATTAGTGATGATTTGTTCATGAAGCCATCCAGATATATAAACACATACACAATTTCAACTAAGAAGATGGGTACAAACTGAGCAATCATTGGAAGGACGTTATTAACCAGGTAAAGTCTTAACTGACTGTGATGTTTCCATCCTACCTGCCTATGTGAGCTGTTATTTCTGACTCTCTGTGTGTCTCTCTGTGCCTCTCTCTTAGATCTCTCCCCCCGTGACTCAAGTGCTGCTGCAGAGTCCCACTTTCTGCCCCCCCCCCCTTCCCTCTACCCCCTACAGCCGATCTCTTGGATTGCACTCTCATGCTCAAATGTCCTTTGGATTGCACTCTCATGCTCACAAGTTCCTCACAATCGCTGGCCCCACCCTCTTGCCCGATGCGGCAACCCCCCCCCTCCCTCCCCCCCTCTCGGGTCAATGTAATGCCTCGTCCACAGCAGTCTGATTCTTTCACTTGAAGACGGTCACTTGTTATTGCGATCGAAACGTCGTGATCTATTTTTTTTCTACCTCCGTGACTTTACCGAAAGAACCAGAGTATGGATTATCATCAGTTTTACTTAAGCGGTCGATGCGGGCATCTTGAGCGTAATAATCCATGTCAGGTAATGATTTGTCACAAGCGTGCTCATCAGGTAAGCCACTCCTGTGCGTGAAAAGCATAATTACCTTCAGCCAGCCCGACTATGCACTTCCCACTCAACTCTGGTGTTTCTCCATTCTCGAAAGCCTTCGCCATCTACAATGACAGCAAAGAAATTTAGCCAAATGACGACTCCTGGATTCAGGGCACACTTTTTGCCACGGTGCTTGTGACATGGCCCAACGGTAGCGCGTTCACAGCATATGGCAGAGGTGTGTGGTTCAAAACAGGCAGACTGCCCTGATTAATACTGCAGGGTGTATTAACCATAAAATACTATGCGCCATCTGCTTCACAGTGGACGTTAAACATCCCCCAATGTGATTTGAAGAAGAGTAGGCCATTATGTAGCACCTCGATGATCCAGATAACCCACATTACTCCATTAGGCTTACAGCAATGTCACCCACTGACTCTGAACAGTGAGCAGGACCCTCGTGAAAAAGTGTTGAGTCAAGAAGCGTTGTAATAATGATATTAACAATTACCCGCTGCTCCGTAATGGATTTTTCTGTGTCCCTGGCCACCAACTCCTGCACCAGCTCCGTGCGCACGGCACCCGGCCACAGCGAGACGTAGGCCACGTTGTGTTTGCGAAGCTCCACCGCACAGTCGGCAGCCAGGCGGTCGCACTGCCACGGGGTCACAGGGGTCACAGAGATGCATTTCAGTGCACACCAAGCACAACATGGATTTGTCCCATGCATAACTGCCATTGCATGTGAAGAACGCTAAGTGTATGTGGCCGGGCCCTGTGCATCTTTTATCACTGATGAATGGTGGTCACACCAACTCCCCTGCGTAAGGAATTAGGTTGTTAACGATTGGTGACTTTGTGCCGGCCACTGGCAGAGGTTTCAGGAGTAAAGAACGTGATGGTGGCTGCAGTTAAATAAAAACCCTCATACGCTTGCAATTCGGAATGTAATGACACACCCCCTTCTTCGCAATTTGATGAACTATTACGATTCAATGCAGGCACCAATACTTTTTCTTTACATGACAGTAAACTTAGGGCCTCTAGTGGCTGTAGGGGTCATGTAAACGTATTACAAGCAGCAACACGCGAGTTTGAAATTCTTGCACGCACGAATCCATGCGTGTGTCGTGAACGCAAGATTCGATTGTAATCAATGGACTGTGTTAAGCAACTTTGTATTTAATGCATGCAACTTGCGTATTATCGCTGAATCCAACACTCGTTTAAATACACGCTAAAGCCGTGGCTGCCAACATTCTATGATGCCACTCGGCACCGTTAAACCCTAATAAAAATTGTAAACCACCGTGCAGTAGAGAATTCGGTGTCATGTGGACAATAAAATCGCATCTCAGAATCAGAATATTTATTAATACTGGAGGAATCCGATGAGCTATAAAGGTCTTCTTCACAGATGTTCAGTCGGGCCAGGTCAGAACGTTACAACAACAAACAATACAAAAACATGATATGAGTGAAAAGTATTGGAAAGGTAAGCAAATCACGAAGAAAAAAATCCGCGGAGCACTTACCGGGCCACCAGGGGTGTCACAGACCACAAGGTGGTTGCCACCGCTCTAGAGCTAAACTATAAACTATTTTTATTATAAACTATTGAAGCGTGGCTTGTGGGCAAATACGGCAATGACGGTACCACAAATCAGTGCAACCGACCACACAGTGAACAGCTTGTCTGGAGGAGACGTAAAGCCTGGACTGACTTCAGCACACAGTCTCATCAGCAGTCGGGCTCACCCAAACCTATTTTCTTTTTTATGTTATCTATTTTTGATTTTTACCAGGTAAGGCTCAATTAGCTCTATAGCTCTTTTTTGGAAGCGATGTGGCCACAAATGATAGTTCAACGCAGTGGCTTATAATGTGGAACTTTATAGCAGCCAAATATTCTTAAACACTTATTTCTAAATGTGGAGGGAAAAACCGGAAGATCCGGAGAAAAATCCACGCGACCACAGGGAGAGAGTCACGCAAAACTCCAATCATACAGCAGGCACCAGGGTCTGTATCAAACCCACGACCTCCTGCATGCTGGGTGAGTTAGTTAACATCTCGCCACAAAGCTGCCGGGGGACACTCACGGCTGCCTTGCCGACTCCGTAGGGCACACTGAAGAGGTACCGAAGGCCACCCATGGACGAGATGACGACAATGAGCCCCTGTCCCAGTTCCACCATCATCTGGCTTGCGTACACCGAGCATAGGTAGTGTCCCCTGGAGCCCGCACACACGTGGGCGCACGCACACAATCATGCGAGTCATTTCACACAAGTTTCCCACTTCAAACACAAGGTTTTTATAGATATTTTTTCTGCAACCAGCATAAACTATACAATGGAAAGCTCTCAAACAATACACGAGGCATGTTCATATTTCTGGATTCATCTAAAAACGGATCCGCTAGCTTTATTTAATGAAAAATAACATTGCGTTATGCAGACACGAGTTTCATTATGATCCCAAAACGCAGGTTCAATATATTTTAGGAGGAAATTGCAGCAGACAGATCTACAGAGGTTACGCTTTGACGCGGCTGTATGTCTCCTGCAATGATCAAAACGCAAAATTATTTTTGGTGCCGTCAGCGCCTCGGTCTGTGCAGCGTGAAATTCAAAACACTTTTGTTATGCAATGTGCAGAGAGCTTGAACGCAAAGTTTGTACATCAAAGGGCATTTGTTTGTTTTGGAGTTAAATTCACACCCCCGTTATGTTTTATATAAACACATTTCTACACGCTGCGAAACACCGTGCAAGCTGTTGTGCGTTATGCCAAAAGCTCGTTTGTGTGTGTCACGGTATGCATGAATGCATTCATTTCGAGTTTGTGAGCTTTGATGTATCATTAAAGCCGTTGCTGTGCATTACATTGGAAGGGTTTCTATGCTGCGAAATGGGGCATTCAAGTTATTGATGATATCCATGACTTGAAATGTATTACTGAAAAATGGAATGTTTTGTTTGAGCTGCGCCAAAGAGTTGGCATGCTTTCCTAGCTCACAATGCCAGCCCATACCATAGTCACTGGTTTAATTAACAAGAGTATGCACGATTCATAAACAATAGCACGCACAATTCATAAACAATGGTACGCACTATCCATAAACAATACACATTCATAAACAATATTACAAACAATTGTTGAGATAAAGTATTAATTTGTTTTACATGAAACAAGAAATTATGAACCCTGCTGTATTAGCAGGGCATATTTCATACAGCCATGTTCAATTAGGCATGGAATGCGTCCGCGAGGACACAACACCGAGATGGAGCGATGATGTCAGTAAATGTGAAGGTGCTACATACACATAGATCACAGGAACATGAGAGTTGGTGGAGGCTCGGGGAGGCCTTCGACCAGCAGTGGATTGAACCTCCCAGAGTGTGCCGACTCACGCATGACCTCTGTGGGCTCTTTGTGATTACCAGACTATTCGTGAGGCCCGCTCTCGGTACCTGTGGCCACCGTGCGTTCTACAAAGAGCATTGTCCACTCATGCTGTTCCTCCTCTCTTAAAGTGCTAAACGTTCCCACAATGAAAAACATGTTCCCATACCGAGTCCTGTGTCTCCGAGTCCGAGTGGCTGTGTGTCTCTGTGTGTCCTTGTCTCGTTGTCTGTGGTGTCCCATGCTGGCTGTGTTCAAAGCAGGTACTGCCCATGCACATTCTTTGATCACAGTGCATTTTAATTATTAAAAAAATTTGGGTGAACTCCATAATAATTGGATAGGTGCAATCTCGGTCATTCTTCCAAATGACTCATTCTGGCCTGTGGAGGTCTCACCTAGTTAAACAAAATAAACCTGAAAACTTGAACCATATACATCCCAGATTGCTTTCCCCAGACTACTGCTTTCATAACTAAAAATGATCAGCGTCGTTGATGCAGAATATAAGTGGAGTGATATTAAACGTCACTACCGTGTCAGGTCAGTACACATGACGTCACTGCTGTTGGGTCTGTACACACATGACGTCACTGCCTGTTCGGTATGGAGGCTGTTGACGATTGGCAAGGGCACTCTGAGTGACCCCGGCTGGACACGTGACCAGATCCAGATGGGGGCCAGGGGACCCTGGGGGTCACGTGGTCGGGGAGTGGAGCCTTCTATCGTGGGTTCGAGAAGGGGGACGTGGCCAGGGTGTGGCCAGCCACGCCAGGGGGGCTTATAAGCCGGCTACACACAGAGAGCTGGGCTGTTCGTGCCTGGAATGAAGACGTCTAATGATGAATCTGAAGAAAGAAGCCTCCAGTCATCGTGGCCAAGCAGAAGCCCTCCTGGCTTGGTCACGCCAAGTAGTACCCGAGTATCCAAATGACTCATTCTGGCCTGTGGTGTCATCTGGTCCAACCCATGTGAGACTAGGATCTAAGGAAAGCTGTCTCGGGTGTGGACCAATCAACTTCAAGGACAGTGCATATATTATCAGAGTTATGTTTTTTTGTTTGCATTATGGCTGCAGGTATTGTGGTCTATGCAAACATGACTCCTTGTAAAAAAGGTGTCAGTTTTTTTGGCAGATAGAAGGGTAAAAAACCAATTATCATAGTACCCGAGTGTTAGCGAGAGTAGGACGGTGGTCACTACCTTATGTGAAGGGTGTGTTGCAGTTGTTGCAGTTGTGTTAAATAAATAAGTGTTGCCTTCACACGAGTGTGTGCGCCTCTGTCGAACAATTACATAAGTAATAAAACTAATAAACAGACAATACGCCTACTTCACGTCTGTACCTATTTTACACATCTCATCAGCCACAAGGCCCATTGGGAACACATAACCTCTGCAGCATTGGCTCAATACGAGAAAACCCTAAACTCGTTTCTAGGAACCATATGTAAACAGGGGGTACATGCATGCTGGGTCCTATCTGTCGGCATCTGGAAGTTCTTCAAAATTGGCGCCGCAGTGGCCGAGATGTAAACTACCTCGCCTGGTATGCAGGAGGTCGTAGGTTCCTTCCCGACCCTGACGCCTGTATATTTAGAGCTTGCATGTTCTCCCTGTGGTTTCGTGGATTTTTCTCCAGGTCCTTCGGTTTTTCCCCTCCACATTTAGAAATGTACGTTTAGGGTATTTAGTTGCTATAAATTTCCTCACGATAAGCCACTTCGTTGATCTATCATTTGTGGTCAGGTCGCTTCTGAAAAAAGCTATATAGCTCATTGAGCCTTACCTGGTAAAATCAAATTTTTGGTAAAAATAGGTTTGTGTGAGCCCGATGAGGCAGTGGTGCACTGAATTCAGTCCAGGCTCTCCTCCAGTCAAGCTGTTCGCTGTGCAGTCGGCATGTTGCACTGAATTGTGGCACCGTCATTGCCACACCACCGTATTAGCCCACGAGCCATGGCCTGAACAGCAGGGAACTGTAACGCATCTCTTCTGACAATGGCAATTGGCCAGTCGGACCCAACGATTTACAAATGTAATGCTGCTCCGAAGCAAACCAACTACACAATTACACATGCTAACGCTGTGTATACACACCTCTACACTACTTAAAAAACAGTTTAACGTATTGTTCGTTGCATCCATGCAAACCCAGTAGAATAGTTTATTTAGTACCACACAACAAAACTAAATAAATGTACTATGGGGACCTCATTTGCCAGTAAAAATATGATAATTGGTTCTTTACCCTTCTATCTGGCAACAAAACTGACACCTTTTTGCAAGGAGTCATGTTTGCATAGACCGCAATACCTGCAGTCATAATGCAAACAAAAGAACATAACTCTGATAATGTGCACTGTCCTTGAAGTTGATTGGTCCACACCCGAGGCAGCTTTCCTTCGAGCCTAGTCTCATATGGGTTGGACCAGATGACGCCAAAAGGCGCACAACTCAAGGACAATGCACCATCAGAGTATGAGAGCTCGGGGCAAGCATCTACACTATGGGCACCTCATTTGCCAGTAAAAATATGATAATTGGTTCTTTACCCTTCTATCTGGCAACAAAACTGACACCTTTTTGCAAGGAGTCATGTTTGCATAGACCGCAATACCTGCAGTCATAATACAAACAAAAGAACATAACTCTGATAATGTGCACTGTCCTTGAAGTTGATTGGTCCACACCCGAGACAGCTTTCCTTCGAGCCTAGTCTCATATGGGTTGGACCAGATGACGCCAAAAGGCGCACAACTCAAGGACAATGCACCATCAGAGTATGAGAGCTCGGGGCAAGCATCTACACTATGGGGACCTCATTTGCCAGTAAAAATATGATAATTGGTTCTTTACCCTTCTATCTGGCAACAAAACTGACACCTTTTTTGCAAGGAGTCATGTTTGCATAGACCGCAATACCTGCAGTCATAATACAAACAAAAGAACATAACTCTGATAATGTGCACTGTCCTTGAAGTTGAGTCTATGCAAACATGACTCCTTGCAAAAAGGTGTCAGTTGTGTTGCCAGATAGAAGGGTAAAGAACCAATTATAAATAAATGTATTCAGTTATTGTTAAATGTTTCGGTTTTACATAGCAGGGATAATCGTGCTCTAACCTATGAGTGGTGGTGCTTGTTTTATCATACCCTTCACTCGTCCCAGCTACTGCCGAGTCACGTGCATGCCTTCATTGCTTCTTAAACCGACCATTGACAACTCTCTCTCCGCTAAGGCCTTCCAAAATCCCCCAGTCAGCTGATCTGATTCGAACCTAGCACCTCAGCACTGCTAGCTCTGATCTGCCCGGCTACAATAATAAGAGCATTGTAATATTTAAACCACAGAGTTGGAATGGTATACACACCTCAGACCAGTGTTGTTGATGTCATCCCAGTCTGTGGCAGGCTGCTCCCAAAATGGCTTTCCAATGCCGCTGAAAATCGTCTTTGGCATTCACATTTGGGACGGGAAATGCAACAAAGACAATCTACATATGAAACTAATACTTTTGTTAGTGTTCATTTACGCCAAATGAAGCTCAACAAGTAAATTACATAAACGAGTATGGAAAGTTGTAGGTTTGCATTTGGCTAAGAATTTGCATCACAACTCTTGGGCACTCACTTTGACGCCGGCGTACGCGTTGTTGACCAAGATGTCAAGTCGGCCCTTCTGCTCGCGCCGCACACGCTCAAACAGCGCTCGCACTTCCTCCTCCTTGGTGGAGTCACAGGACACGGGGACGCAGCGTCCACCACGTGCTTCCACCTGCCAGAGACACGGAGAGTGGGACAAAGCCAATGGCAAACACGCGCCGTGCCATCACACACCCCACCCCCATGCCAGCCAACACACACCGTACCGTCAAACACCCCTGAGTTTATCCTCGATTAGTTTTGTGGACTAGGAGCTAATTTCACAAACCTTTTCCACTGCGAATTTGCTTATCCTCGAAGAGCACTACACACCCACCCACTTCAATGGAGATAAGTTCAACTGCAGGTGTAGTGACGTAAATGGAGTCACTATGGTATATAGTGCCAGCTACTGTCACAAGAATGGAACTGTGTGTCTTGGGCCTCTCTTTGGCACCATGCCATACCAGTAGGTATGGCATGGAAGCGGGCCCGAGAGGGCATGGTTCGGATGACGGTCAGAGAGAGGGCATGTGAGGACGTGACAGTCTGGGTGACCCCAAGAGGACAAGTGACCGGGACAGGGTAGCGAGGGGGCCCAAAGGGTGGCTTGAGGGACACGTGATGCTCGGTCGAGAACCTTCTGGTGAGATCCAGAAGGGGGCGTGGCCGAGGGCGGAGCGAGGCCACACTCGGTAGCATAAAGCAGAGGTCCCGAGATCAATCGTGGCTGTTAGAATGGAACCCGTCGGTGCTACGTTTCTTCGATCCGTGGTCCTCGGTCTTCGGTCTTTATGCTCGGCATCGTGGGTCAGGCAGTGTGTGACTGAATGACCCGGATATGTAGTTACCCCGTTGTGGTCTAGTTAATAGTGGTAGTTATCACCTAGATATAGAACCCGTTGTTATGTTAAAGTAGTAGCCCTGTTAGGGCAGTACAATAAATGTGTTGTCTCCAAGTTCTAGTATGTTCCTCCGTGAAGAACACTACACAAGTAAACACATGTCGATGTAAACAATGTCATCATCACTGCCTGCAGGACATGATGCCACGATACCAAACAAAGCAACGGTCAGCCACTCGCGACCGAGGCATCGCCATCACCTCCTCGGCGGCCTGCCGCAGCGTCTCCTGGTTGCGCCCCGTGATGTAGACCGTGGCCCCTGCCTCCGCCAGCTGCAGGGCGATGCCTTTGCCGATGCCGCGAGACGCCCCCGTCACGATGCACACTCGTCCACTCAGGGAACCCGCCATCACGAGCAGTACTGCGCACACAGACGCGCACACACCCGGGGAGAAACCACGCCAGTAAATCATGACCATGCCAGTGTGATATCTTTGTAACTAATGGTTTCACCACAAGCCTTCTGAGATTGACCACTGTTTTTTTACACTGAAACTTGGGTGATGCAATGCACCATTAGTGCCACAAATGTAGTGGCACAGCACGGTGGTAGCTCGTTCGCTGCTCGTGGCGAAGGTTCGCAGTTCAAATCCAACAGGCCGCCCTGATTATTACTGCGGTGTGCATTAAGACTAAAATAGACATTTTCTGCTTTGCAGTGGACGTCAAAGATCCCGGGATGTCATTTGAAGGACAGCAGGCCATTCTGTGCTGACGTCACGGTTGAAACTGGCATTGTTTTAAAAACTTCTCGCAAATGATCTCATTGGGAAACTTAGCAATATGTGCACTACTGCAAAACAAAATTTCAAATAAAACGGCAGGACTCTCCGAAAAAAAAGGTATTGAGACTCAGCGAGGCTGTCAGGTGGCCGTGTGGCCTATGGGGCCGTGTGGCCTAGGGGCCGCAGCATCAAGGTGTCCATGCTGCATTGCTGAATTTGAAACCTGGGGTCACCACCACCCTGATTAACCCAGGTGGGGGGGGGGGGGGGTCCCAAAGCGTTGTGAGGTGCTGGTCTCAGACTGGCCAACAATGACTGCACACACATAAACAACCAGCGTATCAAATGTTTGTTCACTCAATTCGGCTTATTCTGTTCTGAGAACTAAACGTTGCTTTGCTATGACTTGCACGACGCATGCTTCGCAGACCATATAAAAATCAGGGTTGTTTAAATAGCCAGCAAACCGGTAACCATTTTCGCAATAAATGGCCAGTTCTCAAAGTCAGTAATCGGTAACCGTTTCCAATGGAATACAATCGATCTTCTATGATCGGGCACGTGATTATCCAGCTTCCAAATTTATCCGGCGGTCCTGGACCTATCCAGCAAAACCGCTCCAAAGGCTGTACCAGTCCAGTGACTGGTACAGCCTTTGGACCCATCATGTTGTTGAAACAGCATAGTAGGTACAGTACATCACGCCATGCAGAGTCTTCGAGATTAAAGTGGTAAGTACGGTACAGTAAATACAGTACCTTGATACAGGATATTTATTTTTGTCTATTTGTATGATTATTTATGCCAATTTCAGAGTAAACACATTTTTTTAAAAACACAACACCTAAAACATGTTATGCAATAATGTGCAAACACAGGCTATTTAAAATAATGTGATTATCCAGCGTTTTTGAAACTCCGACGCCCCTCTTCCCCCCGAAGCCGCCGGATAATTGATGGTTGACTGTATTTAGTGATGAACGCCCCCATTGGCACATGCGAACAGCACGGTGGCCTAAATTACCACGTGGTGGTATTGTGCACTCGTTGCTCACTCACGCCGCTGCTAGGCTGGGCCTCCGCGAGAGACGACTCGGAAAAGGTGGGCGTACCCACACTTTACCCCACCACAAACCAGAGCTTCCACTCAATTAACAGTATAAATCGCTAGACAGGTTAAGGTGGATATGATAAACTCACCCCAATATTTCAACTGCCTGGCCTGGAGATTTACATTTTTCAACAGCATTGGATTTCATCGTCAAGTTCAATTTTCCAAAAACATTCCAACACACACTATCGTTGGCTCTCTGTGTCATAAAGCGAAAGGCAGAGCTGAGAACTCCCTCCTCTTCATCCGCGTTGGTCCAATTGTAGTGTCTTCAAAAATTACTCACACCGACACGTAGTAACAAGTCACCTGCTTACACTTTATTACTCCTGTTCACGCGCAAGTTGTAGGCACTACTATATCTATCTTTACTGTCACATACACTTGACTTCTCTCCGCTCTCACCTATTCTGCACCTCACCTATCCTGCACTCAGCCACTCTGCACACAGCAACTCCGCACTCGGCAACTTTGCGCACAGCAACTCCGTGCTCAGCGGCTCTGCACACAACAACTCCGCACTCAGCGACTCTGCACACAGCAGCTCTTAGAACTCTGCATCTCCACCGCTGCCCTCACTTATGTTGCCCCATACCCGCTCACCCGTCTGTCCCGGGTGGGGGGGTTCAGCCAACACCCGCCCGGCGACGGTGAGGGTTGAGGCTTTGTTGACGGCTTGAGCGGCAGTGGCGAGATGTCTTCACTCTTGGTTCCCGGGCAACTCAACTCCGCGCATGCACACTCCAGCTTATATCCCCCTGCTCATTCCGAGTCCTCGCGTGCTTCCCCTTAAGCCGCCGCCTGCCCGGCGCCTGTGTCCTCATTAATCCCTTATCATCACCCCGACGCCAACCTCCAGCCTCAACGTTCCCACCTGTTCGACCTCGTTTGCACCCGCTTCTCCGGTGCAAACCTCATGTTGCAACACGCACACCTGTTTGTCCTCAGTTGCACCCACTTAACTGCGCGCACCGCATATATCTCTCCTCTACACAATTACTGGACTATATGAATTTTATTCTGGAGAGATGTGCACACATTTCCTCCACGAATTGCAAGATTCGAACTCTTTCATGACTTCTGGTTCCAAAAGCACTGGATTGTGAATGGTCTTTAAATTTTATCAGACCAAGTAAGTTGTGGTATATTTTTGAAAGCTACTTCATACCTTAAAATACATTTTTTTTAACACTCAAAAATAACATTACAAGCTGTATGTGGGTTAAATTTGGCCTTCATGGAAATAATGGGGTTTTGATTGAGAATGAATATACAGGGCACCTCACCCCAGAGTTTGCCCAGTATTGAGCATATGCTGTGCTGCAGGTGAGCCCCACGCTAGATTTGACAGCGACTTTTGACCCAAATTGGGTAAAAACCATCAATCATTGACAGCCAATAGCTGCCATTCAGAGCTACGATAACCAAGAAAACCAGCCGTGGTCTTGGAAATTAGCGTAGCAAACTTACATCTCCTATGATACCTTTGATTTATAGTATTCAAGTTGTGTCATTTTATTTGTTGCTAATGGCAAATCCAATTAACTGCAGTAAATGCAGTCGAATTTTCTACAGGAATTCAGTCTAGCTGATAATTGCCCATGAGGAGTTTGCAGAGGTTGCTTTGATCCCAATGTTTAGTCAACCATATTTTTTCAGTCATCCTCGCAGCAGATTTTTGCTAAACATCGCACGCTTTCAGATGCACTTCTGCGGCCGTCTGGAACGTTCTTTAGTCCGATATTAGGAAGCCACTGAAGCTATGCATCTTTAAATCTAGATTGACAAATTAATTTCTTTAGAACTGCTATTTGTGTTTAGTTTGTTGTCCTTCCTCCACACTTTCGATTAGCACGGTTGGCTACGTACGGTGCGTTAGAAGTTCAACATACATACATCATCATTCTGTTGGTTGCCCTACTCTTCACCTCCGTCGATACCACCAATGCTTCTTGATTTCAGAGGCTTTTGGTGTACACTGCCAACTTGCAGCAAGGGTTCTAGGCCCATGATCTCTCCTTAAATGTGAAAGAAATTTAACATACGTACATACATATTTCCCACAATGGACTTCAGCCTGGCTTCAATGACATTTAACGTAATTTTTCTATTTCATAGAACTCAACAAAAACCTTAAACATTTTACTGCAGTTATGCAATACACTCAAGGGGAAGACATTTTGGATAAAATCCCTGAACAATCTTTTGAGCTTTCCTCTCACTTAGGTGTCGGTATAATGCTTAAGGTAAATGATGGTTAAGGGTAAGAACGAAGCGGGAAATTAATGTAAGGTGTTCCATGTGACTGGGCAATAGTATTTTACAGTGGAAATGCTACAGCCACCACTGTACAGCGTGCACTGTAAGTGGGCAAGTGCTGAAACCAGATTTTAAGTAAAATAAAATGCAATTGTAAGTCTTCTTCTTAACAGTATATACATTTTTACTTGTGGGTTCTGACATGTCATTTGTTCATTGTTTGAGCGATAATTTGCTCTCCGGTTGCAGGGTGAAATGTAGGTCACATCTTTTCCAGGTGACTCAATACTAAATAAATAAATCACTACCAACTATAGAGTACAGCTGTCACTTTCTGGAGTGTAATTACTAGCATTGTTAAAACGAGTTTATTCGCATAGCCAGCAACCGCATGAGAAAAAATACATTTAGCAACTGGTTATTCATAATTTGCCGCACATGTATACTGTAAATGTCTAGAGCAATGAACATATAACATGTTAAACTTTTTAACTGAGCAGCGATAGCTGCTGCCAAATTGGAGTAATGGTCAGAGGTCACGGTTGAATAGCATCTCTTGGCGCAGCCGTTCAAACTGGGTGCAAGTTTCTTAAATCCAGCACCCCACAACCTCTGTCTGCCCAACAGCAGTACAAACGTGTACACCACAGCCGATCGGCAGGATGCATGTGGTGAGGTAAAGTATGGGCCTTCCGTGTCGTTCGTGTGTTCGCGTTGCCAATCGGTGCATTTATTACCACAATTCTATTGAAAACGTTTCTGGTTCTGATTTTCATAACCGGTAACAGATTATAACAGCGATCACCGGTTCTGACTTATGAAAGTGGTTACCGGTTTGGCGTTTGACAATGCTAGTGATCACTATTCACGCATGCCCCCACACGCTTGTGCCATTAGTCATACGAATGCATCAGCAATTACATCTGATAGCTTGTTTAACGATTTTCGTTCTACCCCTGTGACAGAAAAAAAACTTAGCATTTTTACTGAATGTCATTTTTTCGTGAAACAATTAACTTAGGAAAATGTCCAAATATCAACTGCATGTTAGGCTAAGGGTCCAATTACTTGAGTGATATATATTATGCCTGGTAGGATGGTTTAGTTTTATTTGTATGTGTTTGGTGATTTGTTTACCTTTCTTATACTGTACTTTTCATTACTATCATGTTTATGTACTGTTTGTTGTTGTTAACGTTCTTACCCGCCCCAATTGGACATCTGTGAAAGGGAGTTTCATAGCTCATCGGATTCCTCCAGTATAAAAAAAATATTTTTTGATTCTGATGTATCGGGGAGATGCATTTAACCTTTAAAATTATAATTGTGTTGATATTAACCACACAATGCATATTTGTTCAAGCAACCTCATGGGCAACATTCGGGATTTATAATTTCCAATAGGAATTGGGCTACCCTACAGCTTGATGGTATTAGCGTATCGCCAACCATGGTTGCACAATTGACGATAGATGGTTTATGGGTGCAAGGGTCAAGTGTCTCAGATTCTGTACCACTCGCATGCATCATCCTGCGAGAGCAGGACTGTTGTTCACTACCCCGAGTGGGTTGAAATGGCTAGCCGATTCTCTGTACTTTGAGAAAGGATGCATGTCATATGTATCCTGCCACAAATGAACCACAACTTTCAACATATGAACCACAATACCTTGCTGATCTCGTCAAGGAGCATAAACCAACATGCAAACTTTGGTCATCCTCGCAGCAGCGGCTTTTGGCTAACCATCGAATAAAGACGGTCACTGCATCGTGAACTTTCAGATGCATGTGGCGGCTTGAAATGCTATTATTTCTGATATTAAAAAGCAACTGGAGCTATGCACTTTGAAATCTATATTGAAAACTCATTTCTTTAGAACAGATTTTTGTGTTTAGTTTGTTGTCCTTCCCCACACCTCCGATTAGCGCAGTTGGCTGGGTATGGTGCGAAAGAAGTTCAACATATGCTTGTGCTAACACAAACGTGACGTGCACTGGGTTTCCAATTCGCAGTTGACAAATAAAAATTCACTCCACTTGCAATCTCTCTCCTGCTCCTCACCCACTGCCTCATAAATGCATTTGCAGTTAGAAAATAACATTATGAACATATGTTCTGGTATATAATTTTAGTGGTATAATTTTTCACCTGTGTCATTGATTTTTCCAAACTACAGAATGTATTACAAACAAACAAAAACACAAAGTCCCGATTACATTCCTGTGTCATGGCAAAAAACACTGTCTCAACAAGCAAATGCATCACAAGAAGAAGACCGTGTAAGAGGGATCAATGATATAGCAGAGAACTTAACTTTACAGGTTAATACTGCAGTTCCACTGAGAATTGTGCAACACTTCCTGTGGTATTTAGACACTTATCAGCAAGGCATAGTTGCTTATGCAACTATGTACTTTTTTACTTTCCAGACTCCAACCCTGCTTAACAAAAGAAAGCTCGAGAGATATCAGGGGACTTGCTCTTGCATGGCAAGGTCGTGCAGCAATAACTGCTGCTGGAAAATGCGAGCAGAGCCAGAATTGAGTGGAGACAGCACCACTCAGCAATCCAGCCCCAATAACAGCGGCTCTCTCCTCTCACTGAAGCTACTAGAAAAAGAGCGTAATAGCTTATTAAAAAAATAAGAATAGGTTTTACCCTTTCTGGCAATGAAACAGGTGTTAAGATGTTCAAACACCAAATAGAAACCTTTTGCAAGGAATCCAGTCTGCATTAACCACACGTACTTGCTGTAAACATGCCAACAAACTGTACATGTTCTTTGGTTCTTTCTGTAAAGTCACGTAGATATAAAAATAATAATAAAAATAGAGTGAATAAAAAATATATAAAAAAAAACACAAAAACACAGATGTAGACTGTAACCTGGTAAAATTTTTACTTAAAACTTTCGTGACTGCAGGAATTCATATTCTTTGGTTCTTTCGGTAAAGTCACGTTGATAGAAAAATAATAATAAAAAGTGAATAAAAAAAATGAAATAATAAAAAAGACATTCATGTAGACTGTAGCCTGGTTCTTAATCGGAGTGAGTGTACTGGCAGTCTATAATATAGACTATAGCCTGGTTATCAAGTTTGGTGAATATACTGGCAGTCTAGTGTAGACTGTAGTAATTGTTATTAAGCTGGGTGAGTTTACTGGCAGTCTATAATGTAGACTGGCGCCTGGTTCTTAACCTCGGTGAGCGTCCTGGCATTCTATAATGTAGACTGTAACCTGGCTTTTAAGCTTGGTGAGCGTATTGGCATTCCATAATTTACTGGGCGTAGTACCAGCCCTAGCGGGGCTTGGGTGAGCGCTGGTCAGCGCGGAGGCACCACATACAGTGTGCGGTGCGGGCTCCCAGTGAGGGAGCGAGAGGGAGTGTCAGCCAGCCAGGGTTACGTTGGGGCATGATACGCTGGTTGACCTGCCGACACGTGACCGGATGATATTGGAGGGGGGCCACCGAGGGACAGGGGCTGCTGGGCGGTCACGTGGTATAAAAGAGCCTCTCGGGGAGCCTTCGGGAAAGAGCTCAAGAAATCTAGGTGGGCGGAGCGAGGGGCGGAGCCAGCCCCAGCCCAGCCCGATATAACGAGGGGCCCCGTGAGGGACTCAGGGTTCTTCTTGTTGCTGGTGATCCATGTCGGGTAAAAGAAGCTTCTAGCCATGCGGTCCAGCACCAAGCTTGTGGTTCGGGCCGGAATAGCGAACCGTGTCGAGTTTTGCCGTAGCGTGGCTAGATGGGCATTCAACACCCAAGTGTAGGTTGTTATGTTATGTTGACTTATTGAATAAATAGTGTTGCTCCCAAGACAAAGTCGGCGACTCAGTTGGACTCACACCAACTGGTGTCGGAAGTGGCCAACTTGCTAAACTGTAGCTAGCGGTAGACAAGTCATGTCTACACGTCGCAGAGTTCGTGTACAGGCGTCGGACGACGAAGACGATGAGGAGCTGATTCCGCACACGGCCGCCGAGGATGGAGCGGAGACGCTGCAGTCGGGGCGCGCGGCGCCTCGCCTTCGTCGGAGGAGCTCGTCAGGGACGCGCACAGCCGTCTAGTTGACCTCCTCCAAGCGGCGTCCTCGCTCCTCATTGAGATGCGGTCCCTGCCCTCGACGGCGAAGGAGGGAGCGGCGGAGTTGTCCGGACGGGGCGACTCAGCCGCCATTTCACAGAAGGCGGCAACGCAATCGCCGCTGCCCACCGCCCTCGGCGATGATGCCTTGGCGGCGTTCCTCGCCAATCCGCTGTCCGAGAGGTCCACCCTCATGTAGGGGTTTGACCAAATGGCCGCAGTTTTCAAGCCTCCGCTGAACAGCCGCCAGAAGTTCGCCGTGAGCCGGAAAGAGGATGGTGAGTCGGCTCTGGCCTACCGAAGTGCGCTCTTGCCGCTGGCGAAGGCCACGTTCCCGAAAATGGACCACAACAGCCTTGACGCCTTGGTCCTCGAGAAGATGTTGGGACTCGCCAAAGACCTCCATACTGTGCTCCCCGCCGAGGATGGGGATGTGTATTCGCTCAAGATCGCCAGGTGCATACAGGCGCAGCAGACCCTGCAACGAGAAGCCTGCTCCCGCGTGCTCGCTGCATCAGCGGAGCGGCGGGACAACCAGCGGCGGGCGAGGTCTGCATCGTCCCAGTCCAGCAGTGGACTGGTCACCTGCTACAACTGCGACCTACCGGGGCACGTTCAATGGGGCTGCCGGGTTCCTCGACGGCAGCCCCTCAGACATCCACCTTCCCACGACTCCCAGCTCTCTAAGGCGTGTAGCGGCACACCTCACACTCGGCCCCGGGGTTCACTTCACCCATCGGTGGGGTCTGATTTGCATAGGGGTTGCACGCGGTTTCGGTGCATGTTCGCGCGTCGCGAACATGCACCGGATCAGTGGTTTGGAGCTGGCACATCGAGTGGTTGCGGCAACCGCGGGGTCGTTGGCTGTGCTTGGGTTCATTGAGGGGGTTGAAATTTGCATGCTTGTTGACACCGACGCGTCTTCAACCATTATTTCCGACCTCATTTACAATATTTTGCCCCCCCCCGGTGTCAGACTTTGGAGCCGTTGGATGCTCCGTGTTTCGCCGCCAACGACGGATCATTGGGGATAATCGGTCGGATTGCTGTTGCGTTGCACATTGCCGATGTCACATTGTCGGGCCATGTTTTGGTTTCTACAGCCCTGGCTATTCCGTGCTCGCTGGGGACTGATTTTCTCGGCAAAATGCCTCTGAAAATTTGTATGGACCAGGGCTGTTTGGAATTGCCGTCGGGACGGCGAATGGCATTTCTCCCATCTCCGACCCGCATGTATTCTGCTAACACCACGGTGCAAGCGCTTGCGTGCCGAACGGCGCGCAAATTTTGGTGCCCCTTCGATTGCGTAAACCGCTCGATGCGCGCGCTGTGGGGGACGGTATTGTGTTGGGTCCCTCAAATAAGCTTAGTCGGGGGATGTCACTCGTAGCGGCTCAGACGCTGGTCTCCCGGAACCAGGCACCATTTATCCAAGTCCTTAATGCCGGGTCAGACACTACGGTCATTCAGGAGGGTTCCGGCATGTCCGGAGGCGAATGTCGTGGGAAATATCGGGGTCAGCGTTCGGGCTCATGGACCTCGGGATGAGGGCTGGATAGGCTCTGCTCGGAATACGGCGATTTGTCCATGGGACAAATGGGGAATCTGCGAGCGCTTCTGCGGGAGATTTCGGACATTTTTAGTAAAAGTAAATTCGGGAAATGCCGGCCCCATTCGGCAGAATCCTTACTGCCCGAGTCCGGCCAAGAATTAACACGTTCAGGCGGCGGTTGATGAGATGTTGGCCGCAGATATCATCTCGCCATCCACCAGTCCATGGGGTGCTCCAATCGTCCTTGTTAAGAAGCACAATGGCAGTGGTTTTGTGTCGATTTCCGCAAGCTTAACAAGGTTTCTGTTACGGATGCATACCCCTTTCTTCGTATGGACGATTCATTGGACGCTCTGGCGGGCGCGCAGTGCTTTTCCACCCTTGACCTTTTGTCGCGCTTTTGGCAGTTGCCGCTTGACGAGGCCTCAAGGCCCAAGGCGGCTTTTCGAACACCACAGGGGTTGTTCGAGTTTAACTGGCTTCCAATGGGGCTCCACTCCACGCCGGCCACCTTTCAGCGAATTGGTTTTGGTGGGCCTCCAGTGGAATTCGTGCCTAATCTACTTGGATGACGTCATTGTTTTCGGTCGCACGTTCGATGAGCATTTGGATCGCCTGCGGGCTGTTCTCGTTAAGATGCGTGCGGCCGACCTTAAATTCAAGCCCCAAAAATGTCACCTACTCCAAAAATCTGTTTGATACTTGGGCCATATAATCAGCGAATCGGGAATCGCGTTCAGATGTGGTCGACCCCCACCTCGGCCAGCGAGGTGTGCAGTTTTATCCGCTTTGATCTTATTATTGACGATTTGTAGTGGGGTTCGCATCTATAGCAAAACCTCTCCACGCCTTGACAGTTAAGGGACAAAAATTTCATTGGGAGGAGGAAGCTGCGTTCCACTTTATTCGTAACGCCCCTCCCCTGCGTTATCCCGACTTTTCGTTGCCGTTCGTTTTGGACACGGACACCAGTAATACCGGCATTGGTGCGGTGGTATCCCAAGTCGTTAATGGCGTGGAGCACGTGGTCGCGTATGGCAGCAGAGTGCTGTCTCAGGCCGAGCAGCAGTACTGCGAAACGCGCCGGGAGCTATTCGCCATTGTCGTTTTTGTGCAACAATATCGGCCGTAATTGTACGGGCGACATTTCAAGGTGCGCTGGGCCAGAGGATTGCACTGTTATGCTATTGTTGTCCCTACTGCCCTGCGTGGCGAAGTTGTTTGGGCTGTGCATAAACGGTTGTTGCACCTCGGAGTGCAAAAGACGTGGGCCACTCTTAAATTGGATTTTTATTGGCCAGCCATGGCCTCCGACGTCGAGGATCTGCTTAAGGGCTGCGTGCAAAGTGCCCAGCAGAAGCCGCCAGCGAGATCCTGTTGCCCTCCATTTAAATCCATCCAAGTGTTGCGTGTAAATGAAATTGTTGCGCTTGATATTCTCGGGACGTTTCCTGCTTCCGCGCGTGGAAATAGGTACTTGCTTGTGGGCGTTGAGTATTTCTCACGCTGGCCTATGGCCTGGTCGCTCCTGAATCAATCGGGGGTGACTATTACCGAGGCATTCCTCAATAGCGATGTTCTGGATAAGGGTGCCCCCGAGCGCCTCTTGACGGATCAAGGCAAAAAAAATCGTCCAAGCTGCTGTGTGACATGTGCAATTTGCTGGGGATGAAAAAGGTATGCACGTTGCCGTACCACCTGCAAATGGATGGCATGGTCGAACGCCTACACCGGACTCTGACCTCCATGTTGAGTCACTTGGTTAGCGTGTCACAGGTCAATTGCGATTTGCATATTCCTGCGGTTCTTGTCACTTATAGGATGGCCCCTTATGCGTCCACCGGCTACTCTCCCTTTTTTATGTATGGGAGTATGATCCTCCCATCGATGTGCAGTTACAAGCCGCGCCCACCCCGAAGGTGTCCAAAATATCTGATTCAATTCGGTTCACGCTCGCCAAACTTTCCAAGGCGCGGGAAGCTGCCAATGTTAACTCTCGTGCCAAATAGTTGGCTAACGAGAGGCTCAAAGGCGCCTGTGTTTCCCTGTGCGATTGGTCACCGGGGGACAAGGCCTGGTTGCATTATCCGCAGGTGCCAGTCGGCACATTTCCCAAATTGCTGCAACCATGGAGGGGGCCGGTTGATGTGGTTCGAATCATGCGGCCGCAGTGTGTCCAGATTCGGTTCGGTAAGCGGAGCTGGTTTGTACACCCCTCTCGTCTGAAGCCGTTTATCGCGCCTTGTGAGTTTGTATCATCTCTATATCGCAGGGCCGAGCGTCGGGTGTGCCCGACGAGCTGGGGCGTGCGTCTGCCGACACAGATCCTCAGGTGTTTCTGTTCCACCCCCAGGCGCCTCGTGATTGATGCCTCGCACGCGGTCGCTCGTGTCGGCCTCACGTGCTCTGGACGTGAAGGACCCGGCGACCCGGCCTACTGCTCTTCGTGAGGAGCCGGCTTCGTCGGGTCGATTTCTTGTTCCCCCCGGGCCTTCCAGGGCGGTCGAGCCCAATTCGCCTGGAGGACCAGCGTTACGCATTGCACACTCCCACACCGTAATGGGCTGTCGCGCTCGCATGAGTCGTGGCGAGTATTTGGCCGATCCTGCTCGCCATCGAGCTCACGGGCGCTGTTACACGTTCTGAGTGGGAGATGTTGTGGGGATCTTGTACGACGCGATTGTTGGGTTCATCTTTTCTTTTATCTCTCCGTGTATATATTGTACAGTTGGGTTTGGGTAATTTATTGCGTTATTGTTGGAGCACACTTGTTTGTTCTGTATAATTGTACGTTGGTTGCTTACTTGCGGGGGGGGGGGGGGGTTGGCATCCGAGACGACTGGAAGCTACGGCGGGGGGGGGGGTGATGTAGTGACTGTGATTGTCACTGTGTGGTGCCGGGCTTACGAAGCCACGGCGGATGTGTTGGCATTATGTGTAGCCCGCTTACTGGGCGTAGTACCAGCCCTAGCGGGGCTGGTCAGCACGGAGGCACCACGTACAGTGTGCGGCGCGAGCTCCCGGTGAGGGAGCGAGAGGGAGTGTCAGCCAGCCAGGGTTACATTGGGGCATGATACGCTGGTTGACCTGCCAACACGTGACCGGATGATATTTGAGGAGGGCCACCGGTGGACAGAGGCCGCTGGGCGGTCACATGGTATAAAAGAGCTCTCGGGGAGCCTTCGGGAAAGAGCTCAAGAGATCTAGAAGGTGGCGGGGTGAGGGGCGGAGCCAGTTCCAGCCCAGGCCGATATAACGGGGGCCCCGTGAGGGGCTCCGGGGTTCTTCGTGTTGCTGGCGATGAAGATCCACGTCGGGTAAAAGAAGCCTCTAGCCACGCGGTCCGGGACCCAGCTTGTGGCCCGGGCCGGGATAGCGAACCGTGTATAGTTCTGCCGTCGCGCAGCTACATGAGAATTCAACACCCAAGTGTAGGTTATGTTATGTTGACTTATTGAATAGTGTTGCTCCCAAGACATCTGCGACTCAGTTGGACTCACTACAAACGTTAAGTCAAAATTAAACTGTACAGGTTCTGATATATGCATTGTCTTTGAAACTAATTGGCCTACACCAGAGACAGCCTTCTTTAGAGTCTAGTCTCACCAGTGTCAGACCAGAGAACGCGAAAAGGCGAACAGTAAAAACCACAAGTACGTGTGGTTAATGCAGACTTGATTCCTTGCAAAAGGTTTCTAATTGGTGTTTGAACATCTTAACACCTGCTTCATTGCCAGAAAGGGTAAAACCTTTCTCGGTAAAAAAAATCTATTCTTATTTTTTCATACTTAATGCTGGCAAAAAGGTCCCATTTTGGAGCTTCATAGCTCATCGGATTTCACCTGGATCAATAAAGATTTCGATTCCGAGTGACGGCGACAGCTCGGGTGAGCCGGCTCTTAACAATGAGTTGGGCCCGAGGAGAACGACGGCTGAGCCGCTCACGTGTCTGTGAAAGCAACGGAGCGGCTCGAGCCTGGGCTGCCGAGCAGCTCCAAAGCCTCCACCCCCCGTGTCTCCTCCTCCTTTCTGCGTCCTCGAGACGAGACGATCCACAATCTCCACACCGCACGCAGCAGCAGCAACATCAAGGTGCAGGCAACGCTCACGGAGCAGCGGCGGCACCCCCCAACACAGCAACGGCTGGCGGTAGCCACTAAGTGGCGATGATGTCACGGCGGCACTTATGCCAGGCTAGGTGCACTTTGAGGCCACGTGAAGTGTCGCAGGCCCGCTGCGAGCAGGTCACAGAACAGACCCTGCTGGTTCTATGGGTTTGCCTGAGATGGCCGACAGATGCACCAACTGCAATTCCCCACAGTGACAATCTGCGTTTTATCCGCAGCGCGCTCTGCTCGTTGTTGTGAGCGTCCTCCACAGAGGCCGCTCTAGACACTGCTGATACAGTGCCGGTCATCAGCTCCGCATCCTCCCGCAACCAACATCGGTCCATCTCTTCCGGAGCGCGCCCGTTTCGCCCCATCCACACACAGACACGCGACTCCACCACAACAACAACAGCAGCCGCCATTAGCCACTAAGTGGCGGTGACGTCACCACGGCGCTTGTGCCAGGCTATGTGCACAATAACTCCACACACGCACAAAGTCTACAAACAACTCCACACACACGCAACTCTACAAACAACTCCATACACACACGCAATCAACTCTACACAGGCCACTCCACACACAGGCAACTCTACACACGCCACTCCACACACGCCACGCCACTCCACACACGCAGTCCACTCCATACACGCAACTCCACACAGGCAACTCCACACACAGGCAACTCCACACACAGGCAACTCCACACACAGGCAACTCCACACACAGGCAACTCCACACACAGGCAACTCCACACACAGGCAACTCCACACACAGGCAACTCCACACACAGGCAACTCCACACACAGGCAACTCCACACACAGGCAACTCCACACACAGGCAACTCCACACACAGGCAACTCCACACACAGGCAACTCCACACACAGGCAACTCCACACACAGGCAACTCCACACACAGGCAACTCCACACAACAGGCAACTCCCCACACAGGCAACTCACACACAGGCAACTCCACACACAGGCAACTCCACACACAGGCACTCCACACACAGCAACTCCACACACAGGCAACTCCACACACAGGCAACTCCACACACAGGCACCTCCACACACAGGCCAACTCCACACACAGGCCACTCCCACACCGCAACTCCACACACAGGCAACTCCACACACAGGCAACTCCACACACACGCCACTCCACACACGCCACTCCACACACGCAACTCCACACAGGCAACTCCACACACAGGCAACTCCACACACGCCACTCACACCTGCACTCACACAGGCAACCTCCACCCACAGGCAACTCCACACACAGGCAACTCACACACAGGCAACTCCACAACAGGCAACTCCACACACAGGCAACTCCACACACAGGCAACTCCACACAGGCAACTCCACACAGGCAACTCCACACACACGCCACTCCACACACGCAACTGCACACAGGCAACTCCACACACAGGCAACTCCACACACAGGCAACTCTACACACGCCACTCCACACACGCAATCCACTCCATACACGCAACTCCACACACGCAATCCACTCCCCTCAGGATCGTCGCTCACAGGGACGAGGCTGTCACCTGCAACTCGCAGCTCGCAGTCGCTGCTCGAAGCGAAATAAAATCTCGGGGTGACGTCACGAGTCAGGAGGCCCACATGACGTCACGCGAAGACGGCGCGAGCTCCGCGAATTCGCGCGGTGACGTCATAAAGCAGAAGGCGCGCGGATGACGTCAAAATGCAGCAGCAAGGAGCGCGGGTGACGTCAGAATACAACAGCAGGCGCGCGGACGACGTCACAAAGCAGCAGGAGGCGCGCGCGAAATTAACGGCAGTTTCTAAAATACTGCAGCCGATAAAATATAAATTAAAATACAATAACATGTGTAGCGCTGCTAACTCGCGGTAAAACCCCACGAACATTACCTGTGAGACGTCGTCCCGCCTTGTGGGCGCCGCCACGGCGGCTCGGAGATGTTAACGACCTCGCCTGGTGTGCAGGGACTGCGTGCGTTCGATCCCGACCCCGACTCCTGCTGTTGTAAACTGCTATCGTGTGCTTGTATTATTTGTTATTGTTGTTGTAGCGTTCTTACCCCGTGCCCCTACTGAACATCCGTGAAAAATAGCTTGCAAGCTCATCAGATTCCTCTAGTATTAATAAATATTGATTCTGTATAATTAGGAGTTTGCGTGTCTCTCTCTCCCCGAGGTCGCATGGATTTGTCTCCGGGTCCTCTGGATTTTCCCTCCACATTTAGAATCACGCGTTTAGAGTATTTGGCTGCTGGACATTTCCACATGACAAGCCACTTCTCGTTGTGCTATCATTTGTGATATCCATGTTGCTTCTGATGAAGAGCCATCTATATAGCAGCTCAGTGGGTCTTACCTGGTAAAATAGAAAGTAAAGTTTAGCAAAAAGCTTATGGACCATAGCTACTCGCATAGGCTTAAAGATCAAACACGTCAACATCTAAGTAACTGAGATCCGAGTCCCGGCACGGGGATGGTGGTGTCCATTGTGGGGGTTGGATCGGAGAGTGAACAAACAACGACGAATATCGGCCGCCGTGAATTCAGAACGCGCGTTGCATTCTTCACATTTTGGTTTTCACTCACGAAATAATGACCACGACACGGGGCGCGTATAGTAGACGTGAACATTAACCCGCTCGTGGCGGTAACAACCGAGTTAGGCGCTCCTAACGAGCTGGAAACTACACAAACGTGTGTCCCTGCGAACGTGAAGACAGTCATCTTCATTGGGGGGCTCGCGGGCCGCCAGCGGCCCCTGGTGGCCTTTTCAGTGCGGCCCCCGACAATAAAGAAATGAAAACACACCCCGTCGTCGTCGTGCTGCTGTCAAACCCCAACAATGGTTTCAAACAAGGCCGTAATTATAATATATATTGGGGGAGGGGGGGACCACATCCCCCCGATTATTCAAATATGCTCAAAATGTCCCCCCAATATATTGCTATAAAAAATTGCTATGCTATGTAAATAAAAACAATAATTTTCTAAACATTGGCTACAATATCTGGACTTGTCTTCATATAAATCAATGCATAGATTTATGTTTATATGATTGTGGTTGTGATAGTACTTTATTAATCCCTAATCTCTGCCATTACATACAATGAAACTTCTTTAGTGCTGCCTAACGGCGTGTGCGACTTCACGATGATATTGGTCCCGGTCTAGCACGGCGTGTAGAGTTTGTGCTGTTGTTAATTGTAGCCATGTTTTGATGTTACTGAGCCATGTCGTTTTTGGCCGTCCTGGTCGTTTTTTCCCTTCGAGTTTTCCTTCCAGGATTTGCTTTAATAGCTGGTATTTGTGGTCGTTTCGGGCAATGTGGCCTAGGTAGTAATACTTCCTGCTAATGATGGTCTTCAGCAGTTGCCTGTCTGCCCATATCTTGCAGAACTTGTGTATTGGTGGTTTTGGCTGTCCATGGGATTTTCAGCATTCTTCGGTACAGCCACATTTCGAAAGCTTCGAGCCTTTTTGTTGCTGTTGTTGTCAGTGTCCACGTCTCTACTCCATACAGCAAAATTGACCAGATGTAGCATTTCAGTGTGCGCAGTTTCAGTGATGTACTCAAGTTGCGGTCTGCAAGGAGTGTTTTCCATTTAATAAATGCTTGCCTTGCTTGTTCAATTCTGCTCTTGATTTCGACTTCATGGTTCAACTGATCGTCAATGATTACACCAAGGTATTTAAATCGGTGTACTTGTTCCAATTTTTTGCTGCCCAGCTTGATTGTTATTTCGCTTGTAGTTCGGCTGACCTTCATAACCTTTGTTTTCTTTTTGTCAATTCGTAAGCCCCATATTTGACTCTCTGCGGCAACCTCGTCCAAGATTTGTTGTAGGTCTTGTTCCGAATCGGCCAGCAGTGCAGTGTCGTCGGCATACCTGATGTTGTTGATGTATTGTCCATTTACTTTAACACCAATGTTTTTATCTGCTAGTGTTCGATCAAAAATCTACTCCGAGTAGATGTTTAAAAGACTCGGTGACAGTGGGCAGCCTTGTCGTACACCTTTTTGTATTGGTGTTGGGTCTGTCAATTCGTTGTCATATCGTAGTTGGGCTGTTTGCTTCCAATAAAGAGCAATGATGAAGTTGATGTCGTTTTTATCTAGTCCCAGTTGTTTTAATAGAGCTGCTAGTAGGTCGTGGTCTACTGAGTCAAAGGCTTTCTCGTAATCTATGAAGCAGATGTACACTTCTTTCTGATGTTCGTAGCATCGCTGTAGTGTATCTGTAGACAGAAGATTGCTTCTCTTGTGCCTAGTCCTTTGCAGAAGCCAAACTGTGTTCTTCAATGCATTTTCGCATGTGGAGCGTATGCACCAGTGGCGGCTCCTGCAAAATCTCTCAGGGGGGGCAAATGTCTGGATGATTGATAAGGATAAGGTCCACCCATGCAATGGATAAATTAACAGCTTAAGCATGTAAAGGCAACTTCACTTCTTTAATATTAATGAAAAATAAAGTGACTCTTACAATACATCTTGTTTGTTTCTATACTCACTATTAATACAATCCACTCAAGTTTCTTTTATTAAAGATTCCACTAGGTGGCGACAAATTATATTGTTGGATGAAACGTGCTTACGTATGATGACGTAAGCACGTTAGGGCGAGCCCTCCCGGAAGCCATAGAGAATGCATTGCAGCGCCCCCCGGTCGAAAAAAAACATCTTTGAATGTAAGTCTATGGGGCCACTCGGGGCGATTCTCAGCCGGAGTGAAATCGCCCAAAAAGAGGCGGTACTCCACCGAACGTGACATGACACTGATTGGACTATATCCAGAGGCACAGTGACGGCTAGCGTGACTCTGTGGTTGAATGACATTGGTGGTGCGTCGCCCAATCGCCCTTATGAAGAAACCGCCCCTGGTATGCGCTGTTGAATCACCTTCAGGAAGACTTTCAGCACGTGGCTCATCAAGCTTATCAGTCTGTAGTCTTCGCATTTCCGGCTTGTTAAAAAAGTAAAAACAGAGCAATGTAATACAATACACTATTAGACATTGTAAAAAATAAAGAAAAAGTCCATCCCATGTGTTAGTGAATTTTTTTAATATTTTAGGCAGGAAATTACTTTTCAAATTTAGATATTTTTCTGTGTTGGGACCCCCAAACACCCTGGAAGATTTGGTCCCCCCCAATGTTGACTCCATGGCTACGGCCTTGGTTTCAAATGTGTGGCGGCCTTCACTCTCACTGGCGATGTCTTATCGGTGAAAGAGTCTCCCTCCCCCCCCCCCCCCCCCACTGAAAATGAGTGAAGGCCAGGGCCACCCCTAGCGGGGGTGCGGGCCCAGGCAGAGGTCGCAATCGGGTACCCGATACCCGTACCCTACCCGATACCCAGCTACCCGTACCCAGCCGGGTACGGGTACCGCTTTGCGACCCTGGTGCGACCGGGTATGGGTACGGGTAGGCCGTGAGTCACTGGTGAGTAACCGTTTGTCACTCATTTCCCAACGTCTTGCCTCTTCTCACAATTCAAGTTCCTAGAATCAACCCATCCGCGCCTGCAACATGGCTTCATCCCAGAGGTCGCAATCGGGTACCCATACCCATACCCTACCCGATACCCGGCCGGGTACGGGTAGCCGGGTATCGGGTAGGGTATGGGTACCCGATTGCGACCCTGGTGCGGCCGGGTACGGGTACGGGTAAGGAATCAAAACCAGTTTGCTACCTCTGGGCCCAGGGCAACTCACACCGCGTGTGGGCCACCCCACCCCCAAAGCGCGGGGCCCGGGGCAGTCGCCCGATTCACCATATAGCCCAGGGGACGGCTCTGCGTAAGCAAGTTGCGCTCATAACTTCTCGTGCAGATATTCAAGCTCCCTTTATGGAGACGGAAACGTGTCTCTTGATGCCCCGAGCAGCATAAACCTTTTTACATCGAGGACACGGCACGGGGAGGGGTCACGTGGAACGGGCAGTGCCTTCCGATCCCCAACACCCCCTAAGGGGTTAAGGTTGGAGGGGGGGCGAAGAGCAGGGGGGGGACCCCTGTCCAGCCCGAAGCGGCTCATCTGACAAACAATTTCATTGCTTTTTAAGTTTCTGAAATGCCTGGTACAGGATGGAGATCCATAGTGATCTGGCTGCCACCTGATGCCAAATTTCGTACTCAGATTGTAAATGTGGTGGACTTACTCTCCAACACACCGGTGTGATGTACAAGTAACGAATTGGCATGTTCTGTTTACGAGACAACTTTACTAATTATCCTTGTCGGGTGGTGGTGGGTTTAACGACACATTTATATTTACGCGATCTAACCCCAAAAAAACTTCTGTATTATCCATGGTGATCAGTCGAAAGGGTGTCCTGTTGACCACCAAATGTATGACAGCCAGTGGCTTGGGGCTCGAATGGAGATGCGTGCCGGCCGGCCCATTTCTTGAGAGAGGGAGGTCAGAGCCGACATTGAATGACATTGAAACTTTTTTGCAGCGCATATTGTTCGCAAAATCCCTGGACCACACGGATGTTCAACACCATACCCTTAATCCATGAGACATTGCAAAGGCTTGCATTTCATTAGATGATTTTTTTATTTGATGATATGCACTAAAGATACAACAAAATGTGTTAGGCTGATAAATATGCCCTATACAGGTACATAAACCTGATTCAATGTTGCACAAAAAATGGAATGTTAAACACCCACGGCTGTACTGTGCAGTTCTTTTCCCTTTCGTTATGTTGGAAACTATGTTAAGCTGATTTTCTTTTTTTAAATAACGTTGAGTTTCTGCAAATGCAAGGAACAAATTCGTAACACAGTACTAAACAATAGCTGTGCAGATCTCTCTCACGATATATATACTCTGTCATGTACACAACAAAATCAATATCCCAGATCATAAACATACCGATAGGAAATAATGGATGTTAAACACAATTACGAAAATAAAGATGTATTTACACATGGCGAGTGATCAGTTGTATACATCAGTGAAACATGGCATCCCATGCTCAATCCCAAACTCCAAACATTCCCCCTGCGCAGCCGCGCATAGTGCCTCATGTGTCACTCACGCCTGTCAAGTCGCCTCCAAGTCAGCGGGGACACAAACACGTCCCATTGCAGCCTCTGTAATGACCACCGGCAGCATCTGCAATGCAGTCCTGATGCTATACCCTTTCACATACGTATGTACATCGAGTACGAACTGCCAATGAAAAATGTCGTGGTTTGCGTATGTACACACCTGCATGCATTAGCAGACCACAAAGGGTGCAAAGGGTCAAAGTCGTGGTTGTGTCCTGCTCAGTTGGGTTTGAGTTAACAGCTCTTCATTGCCATGACCAGACAGTCACCACGAGTCCAGACAGTCACCACAAGTCCAGACAGCCACTACTGGTCACACTCGACACACAACACACGACACATGCGCCCATAACACAATCGCTTCTCTCAGAGAATAACATTATTTGTCAACTCCTAAGAGTTATAAAATAATTGTCAGGGTTTTTTTTGTTCCCCCCCCCCCCACCCATCATTAGAACCGATGTCTATAGCAGAAATATATCACTCTGGGGAATATCCAGGAGCGGAACAGAACATTGGGGAAGAAAACTATATTTTCCATGGAACCAAAAATGTAAGCAAAGCTCATGCTCTTCTCTACAATTGTGGCTTGCAGGACAACGACCAATCCAGAGCACAACACATCGATCACGTTCCTTCAGCCTCAACATTCGCGATTAATAAAGGCCATTATGTATTGCAGTGCTGGCTTCAGAGTTCAAAGTCGATTAGTGGCACAAAATGACTGCAACCGTCTATAGCCTGGCAGGGACGATGACCAGTGCGAGACCGTCGCAACCCATGTACTCCCCGTGGCGTGGAACTGTTAAGAGAAACGTGCACGACTCGACGACATAATAAGCACTCTATGGTTGACAATGAATGTTATCGGACACCAGAAAAAAGTTATTTCAAGTGTGACTCAAGTAGGGGACAGCACGAGTGACAATTCGGGGGGGGGGGGGGGCTCACATTTTGTCAATTTCAATTGCACGAGGTAAGGTCATTCAGAAGCGATGGGAACCTTTGGGCTCTCCGAGCCGCGGGTGTTCAGTGTTAATCCGTTGAATCGTAAAGACATCACCGGGAATGTAAAGGTAGTCCGAAAGCAGCAAGAGGCGGAAGCTCCGAAACACCGCGGACGTGTTCAAACGACCACCAAGGAGCGCATTCATTAACGCAGAGCAGGAGCACCCGTACATCACTCCAGGCGAGGTGCCGCGAGGTGCCGTGCACGGCCCCACGCTCCCAATTTACGGTGCCCTCACAATCAGGAAAAAAACCCCAACTGCACAACCATGTGCTGTATGTATGAAAAGCAGTCACTCTTGACAGCCAATCGATAGAAGCCCGCGCCCTGCTGGTGCCGGTCCCCCGGGGACTACTCGCGAGCTGGGTGATGAGGCACAGCCGCTACCCGGCTCTGTTGAAGGCAATCAAAAAGCGCCGCGGCATTGCCTAATAAAAGCGCGAGTCGTGCTTCTCGGCACGAACACCCCTGTTAACTAATGTCTCGCTGTTGAGGGCACGACGCTTCAGCCTCTCCCCATCTGTGTGCATCTAGGGGACACCTTGCATGCAGGATGTCCGAGGGTGAACAACCAGCGACTTCCACCAGTTTCAATTCAGTGATATAGCTGCATTCTCTTTTAATGCAGAATCATAAAAGTAGTGTCTCCAAAAACTAGATCTGGGTTTCGTCTTAAAGTCTACAATGCAGTATACACACACAAATATATAGCAATCATTCAAATGTGTGCAGCTCATTACAGTATTCATGATGTTGATGATTAACACCGAGGAACACCAGTTGACACTCGTCAACTTTTGTAGGAGAAGACCAATAATTCTGTTGCTGCGTTTTGCATTCTGGAAGTGTTTTTTTCATAATCCCTTTGTGTTTGATTTGCAGGCTTTGTTTGCCAGACGGGTAACACAATAGGTGGTTGCTTTCGGCTACACCGAGCACTTTCACGTTCAATTCCATACAACATCAAAGCAGTTATTATTTCGTAAGTTCTCAACTTCGTTGGACCATGCCCTGCAGTATTGGCAGCCCACCACACGAATGTGGGAAACGGTATTCGCCTCGTTATTCACGAACTTGCTGTCCGTCATTTTGGCCATCCGCGAATCACATCTGGAACTCTGCACGACTCCATCGAGAAAGAGAGAGATAATGTGATGAGAGAATGTGATGCGAGAAAGTGATGAGAAAATGTTCATGTGCTTAATTGCTTATTTATGTATTTAAGGTAATTAATTCAAAATGTAGGTTTTCGAATCCAATATCGTTATCCGCGAAATGTGCTATTCACGAGCATCCCCGGAACGTACCCCTCGCGAATAACGAGAGAAGACTGTATCTGTTATTTTTCAATACGGTATAACTCTTCTATCCTTTACACAGCGGCGCTCAACTCGCGGCCTGCGTGTCAAGTGGCTCGCAAAGGCCCTTGTGGAGTGGCTGCTGAGCCATGGAGAGATACAAGTTCACGTGAAAGATGAGAGAAATAAGAGATGGTGGTGAGAGAGCTTTAGAGAAGAGATAATGATTAGTGAGGATGAAAATTAGATAAATGAGAGAAATGTGAGACCTGGATACAAAACAGTCGTGATCACACATTCAGATGTTATATGATGGCATGTGACCCACCAGCACAGCTGAGATATGGTTGAAGAACCCGGCTTTATACCAGAAAGGAATTCCTGCAGATAATCAGCGTACAGAGTTGACAAGATGTCACAGCTGAGGGATGCAAGATCATGAGTGTCTGTGATGAATTCAAAAGTACTTGGATTAATCTCTTGTTAAAATATCACATCACCCAAATAGAATGAGAAGACACCTAAGTGTTCTTCTACTCACCGACTTTCCGTAGGCTACAACATTGATTATATGCACAGCTTTTTGCTGAAACTATTTTATACGTTAGTAAGTTAGGTGGAGGTATCCATAACAACGCTCTTTCTGTAAAATGGCCTGCATGCTTTAGTGCTGCACAGAAGGCTGATTTGGCATAAGCAAGACATCAGTTGCAGTCAAATAGACCATAATATAAGAGCAGTCCAAGCCAGCGTCCAAGTTAGTTAAAAAAAGTTAATTGAACATAAAACGTGTGCAGCCGGATTGATATGATGGCGAATGCTCATAATCATTGTAGTTTTGGCAAAACCATGCCAAAGTATACAGCCAAATATGGGACCAAACACCTTAATCCAGCTCTCAATCTAGCCCTCAAGTGTATTAGCTTGGGCTAAGGTTACAAGGCTGGTAATAATTATTTCTACTTCTTCCCCAATGGGATTATGATTATTGTAAATCCTCGTAAGGTCATTATTATTATTATTTATCCAGGAAATCCTCACCGAGCCTCAAGATTCTCATTCAGAAGGGTGCTGTCAAGTTTTCGCAGAAGGGGGCAATGCTGCTGTGTGTAATCCCAAATGAGTCATTTGCAGGCTATTCTTTCAACATTGGGATGTTTTGGTTAACACCGGTTACATCGATTGATTTTAGCTAATGGGAGGAAACTGGAAAACCCGGAGGAAACCCATGCTGAACAGGGGGAGAACATACAATCTCCACACAGAAAGGCGCCAGTCGGGAATCAAACCCAGGACCTTCTTGCCGTGAGGTGCAAGCGTTACCCACTGCGCCCAAACATGACCTGCAAAAAACGACACAACGGTTTGTGTAGGATGATCACAACTATCAGTTTGTGCTAACGTATAAAGGTATGTCACTGGGCATCCGCTGCCGGATGACGGTGTGAGCCCACGAGTGTCAGCAGCAGCAGCTCAGAGGGGGGCCACACACGTCTGCCAGCGCGCGAGTCGAGAATAAAAGCGTTAAAAAAAACACACTTCCAAAGACAAGGGGCAGTATGAAAATACACAGTATTGTTAGTTATAAACTATAATCATGACTTCTCTACAAGGCTTTACTCACAAACTACTTGCCATTTTGTCGAAAATAATCTACGGCATCTTGAAAAAGTATAGTATTAAAAAAATACACATCGATACCATTGGTGCATGTGTCACAGATAATCAACCAAACTCCAAATTGAAACGACAAATATCTGAGCACTCAAGGCAGTGGTGACCTTGAGCATCAGGAGAGACGGGCGAGGGATCTCCTCTGACTGGATGCTCAAGTGATGCTAAATGCATAGTGTTTGGGGTATTTTTCAACCAGCAGCAGCGGCAGCAGCATCTACACCTGCAGCTTCACCGAAGAGCATTGCCACACTGGCATAAGAGAATCCAACAGAGTCAAAGCGGCAGTCATACCTCTTCACGCACACACACACTGGGTGTAGCCATATTAAATGCAGGAGAAACAGCGATATTTAAAGCCTTATGAGTGAACAGTCTATCATTGTCCCTTCATTTCAGTCACGTGGTGATGTCATTTGGACTGTGCTGTTTTCCCAACTTATACTGTACAGTAATGACGTGAAAAGGACGCAGAACAAAGGTCTCCCTCCCCTTTCCGTAGCCCTTTGGTTGAGTTGGCCGTGGATGAATTGTAAAGTGCAATGTCTCGGATGCCACAAGCTGCCAATGGAGTGGAGTAAATACATGTTAAAACTCTCGAGCATTCAACATTGCTTAATTCTACTTGAATGGCTGCTGTGAACACTTGCGACTTAAGCACGGGACGGGGGAGAGGAGGCGGGGGGGGGGTTACAGGCCATTGGAACTGAGCTGCGCATAAAGTCCAACGGTCTCCGGTCACGTGGGCGTCACGTGTTCACATCTCTTATACAGTAATTCGATGCTCATATCACAGACGGGAGCCACGCACGCGAGTCGGCACTAAGGTATGTCGTCGATTATGACTGGAACCTTTCACATGCAAGTCCTGTAAATGTTAAATAAAGTTGGTGAGATTTTACTTTCAGTGCAATTTTTCCACATTCGATGGAGAGATCCAACTTACTTTTGTTATTGCAACTATTGCTCCATATATCTGCTACTGCTTTCACCAGATGTTCCGTAAATACCTAACAGGGTTCCATCTTCATGAGCTCCAACTGGACCCAACCATAGGTCATCATAAACATTCAACAAAACAGTACTGATTCCAGCGTTGGTGCATCTACAATGTACAAGCTCCAGGTACTCTGACTTTTAAAATAAAACTTAGGGAACAGTTTTGTTAGAGTGCAGTGTCATAAACATCTTGTTGAATTAACGCCTCTCGCCTCTCTTGCTGTAGCTTCAGCGGCTGCTTCATCTGCTGCTGCTGCTCAACTTTCTGTTGCTCGGTAACTTTCTGCTGATCTTGCAGCTTCTGCTGCTGCTGGTATTGCCGGATCTGTTCCCTTACTTCCTCCTCCAGCTCCGGCGGGACGATGAGCTCATCGTCCGGGTCCGGCCCGGGTGCCGGCTCCGACACGAAGTAGGCGGAGCGCTTGGGGCGTGCAGGGGCTGCGTCGCTTGCTACGATCACCTCCATGAGGCCCTGGCCGCAATCGGGCGTCACCACGGAGCCGTTGCGGCGCCCGCGCCCCAGGGTGCTCGCGCCGCCATTGCAGTGCGGTGCCGAGATGCATCCCGAGCGCGTGGCCGCGGCGCCGGCGGCGCCCGCGGAGGAGGAGGACGCGGCCAGGCCACCGCGGCCCAGCCCGGCCACGAGGGGGACGTCGCGGCCGCTGAGAAGGTCGGAGTGACTCTGGATCCTCCTCAAGATCTTCTTGCTGCACCGCCCCATTCCCAGGGTGGCGTCGCCGCTCCTGCTGCCGCCGCTGCCGCCGTTTGCCTCGCTGTGGCCTTCGGCGACCGCCAGCCAGCGCGCATTGCTCCCGTTCATGACCTTCCTGCCGCCGCTACCTCTGTCGCACCAGGAGGGCTCCAGCTTGCTCTCTCGCGACCGATCGCACCCCTCCGATTCGCCCGCCTCGCCGTCGCGCTTCTCGGAGGCCGCCGCCGCCGCACTGCTCGACCTGGGCTCGTGGGCGCCGGGCGGCTTCTCGGAGCACGCCACGGAGGTGTCAGCGCGGAGCGAGATGACGATCCCCTCGTCGCTCGTCTCGGAGGACGTCACCGAGAGGGTTTTGAGCGATCGCGACGAGGGCCCGGCTAAGGCGCACAGCGGGTGCACGTCGGCCTCCACCTCCAGCCGCTGTCCCCCGCCGCCCATCTGCAGACAGTACAGAGGGTTGGCGTCGCTACCCCCACCGCCGTTGGCGCCGTTGGCGCCGTGACCGTTGGTGGCGCCGACTCCACTGCCGCCACCGCTGCCGCACCCCGTGTCCTCGTCGTCACTGCTGTCCAGGCCCGGATCGGAGTACGCGCTGGAGAAGGTGGCGGCCGACATCTGCCGCTGGAAGGTGCGCGCAGAGGCGCTCGGGTGGAGGCTGCATCGGCGCTCGGAGAGCTGCAGAGATGGCACCGAGCCTCCCACCTGCGGAATGCACACACAACACATACACACGTTATGCAATACACCCATAATACAGGTTTTCTGGGTGTTAAACTAAGCAACACACGTTACACAAACACAAAGATCCCCCACGCAGCCTTTAACTGTTGGGGCAAGTGCTGTTAGTGAGCACCTTTGAAGGCTGGCACAACACAAGAGGGAGTGGGTGGCCAACACCATACCTGGCCATCTTTGTCTCCCCAATGCTGTTTACATACCGCACAAGGTACTTAGTTAAAGCTTAGGGGAGGCCCAGAACCGCTTTAGATATTCGCCACCGATGTTGGCTGTGAGCAGGGAATTGACTAGGGTTGCCGAGCTCGCAGAGCAGTGCGATAGCCACTGCGCCACTGCTCCCCCACAAACAAAAAACGAACACACACAACTCGTCACACGTGTTACACACACACGCAGGGCTTGTAATGAGATTTCCAATCTCAACCACACACGCACACACAAGAGGACACACACTTTGACCTCCATCTAACACACCGCAATTAGCTGTGAGCCCTTCATTTCAGAATCTGAATTTATATATTTTTTTGGCCACAAGAAATATTTGTTTAAATGATAGATCAGTGAACTCTCGAGGTGATTCATCTTTTCTACAGCACCAGTGGTAAATCTGCGTTCGCGTAATTCAATGTGCCGGCACAAATCTCAAATTAATCAAATAATTTCATTCCTGCTGTGTTCTGCATTAAATATCCTAGTCCTTAAAACAAAAATAATCCGTGTGTTTCGATCGTCTCAACTTGTTGTAAAACTTCCAAAAGCGTAATTGGATCTTATATAGTTATGCTATAATGATTTCAACTCGTAACATGCCACACAGTATTCGCTCGCAGAGAGAGGACGACTCATGAGGAACCACAGACGAGCAGGAGAGCAGGCATGCCATGAGCCGGCACAAAGAATTTCCCAAGGTCTGTAGTCCTCTATATAGTAAGATGTTATCAGCAATTCAGTGAGTCTTTACACGTGGGAGGAAACTGGAGCACCCTGAGAAAATCCACACGTGCGACGGAGAAACATTCTATTCCATAGGGACGGAACCGGTGGAGTCCACATTTGTGCTTTAATGCCTACTCATGCCAGAGCCAGGTTATGGCTCCTCCATGCCCATGGGGAGGGAGCTTCACAACATACGTGCCATTAACCAACCCTCCTCGCCTCCCACACGTAAACACTCACGGATTGGCCGATAACTATTTAACATCGAGGACCACAGAGCTTGGGCGATTGTTGGCACCGGCTCAAGGAGTCGTTCTCTCTCTTCGACAGCGAGTGAATACTGTGTGGCAGTGCATTATGAGTTAAGATATTATAATGTTGTGGGCTAGTTAAGACCAGGCCGCCATGGAGAACCACGGCATCATCCACTGGCTTCCCTAGCAGCAGGGCATTACACACTGTATACTGATAATCCCCCCACACGCACGGCAGAGCTCACGTGACCCAAATCATACCGGCGATCACGCTCCATGTGGGAAAGGCCGGCCACTCACTACAAGTCTTGCAAGGGGGTTTATTCAAAATATCTTATCTAAAACATTGGTGGTTACTAAGACTACTCTGTAATAGAATATAAATGAAATTAGCAAAACGCACAATTACACTCAAACATGCCGAGAACAATTCACACATTTATTTTTTTGAATGGACGTATGAACAGCTTCCCATTAGTATTTAAGTTAATGAAAATATATTTTAATCGTTGAGCTATCATTTGTGGCCAGGTCGCTCCAGAAAAATTAGCTCACTGGGCTTTACCTGGTAAGATTAAAAAATACAGTTTGGTTTTATTCATATATATATTATAAAGTAACTTGTTTACCTTTCCTATACTTTGCACTCCTTTTGTGCTTTTGTATTGTTTATTGTTGTAATGTTCTGACATGCCCCGACTGGATATATGTGAAAAAGAGCTTTATAGTTAATCAGATTCCTCCAATATAAATACATATTTTTTTACATCATAAAATGTCCCCCAAAATCTCCCACCTGTGAGTCCATCCACCTCGCTACACCCCCCAGCTCCCCACACGGAAGAAATGCCACCCCCCTGCCAAAGCGCTAGCCTGTTATTTTTCTACGATAAACCAGTGTTAATCATCATTACCTTCTACTGTTCCCATGGGTTCAATCGAATTGAATGAGCATCTAAAGGTATTAATCCCCTTTCCTGCCCGTTCCATTCCTATTTAACTATTTAACTAAACTTGAGAATGCAGACTCATAATTCGTTTCTTTTGGGATAAATCGTGTCATGATAATGTCAAGTAGAGCCACAACAAGCCTCCACTACCCGACAAAGCCAAGCAAATCAATTTGTCACGTGGATAAATATGCAAAGTGGTTCTGTTGTTTTCAACAAAATGGAATGTTTAAAGGCAAGTAATATTTGAACAATGTTATGAAGCGGTGTTTTATGTAAATGTATGATTGGTTTTAAAGTTGTGATTTTATAACATTTAAACGTGTAACTATTTCTAATAAATGTTAGATAAATCATTTTTAATTTTGTATGTTTGAAAATGTATGAACAATTTTGGATTGTTTTCAGATGTTCGGGTCACGTACATTTTGTACCAATGTCTTCACGCGAACAACAGTTGCAGGGCACGTTGCCATATGACACCACTTTCGGCAGCAAAAGCGATGTCACATTCGTGACTTCACGTGACATTTTTGTATCAATCTGAAACAGAACGTGTCTTCTGATCGTCCAAAATATCATATCTAGGCCTGATTTTCTGACTTTCTAGACGAGTCCAAAAACCGGTGAGTACTAGATTGGAACTCGCAATGAGTGAGAGTAGAGGAACTCCAGCGGACGTTCTGCATTACCAGCACTCTAAAATAAACTATTTACATTTTAGCAGGTAAGGCACATTGACCTATAGTGCTCTTTTTTCAGAAGCAACCCGGCCACGAATTACAGCTCAACGAAGTGGCTTATCATATGGAATTTAATTTCGAACTGTGGAGGGAAAAAATAGAGGACCCGGAGAAAAATCCACATGACCACGGGGAGAACATCGCAAACTCCAAATATACAGCAGGCGTCAGGATCGGAATCGAGCCCATGACCTCCTGCATACCAGGCGAGGGAATTAACATCTCGCCACTGTAGCACGGCAAAGCTCGGAGGCAGCACTTACCTCCACAAGGCCCAGAGACGGCGGCTGCTCGTCAGAAGCGGTGGAGCCAACCTCGCTGCTGACCTCTGACCCCGCGACTTCGCTGCTCACCTCGCTGCTCAGCTCCGAGAACGCTCCACTGCTGCTCCCTCCGCTGCTTCAGGATGTTTTCCCCAAAAAGAAAAAGTGAATAATAACTCATCCAAACAAGTCAATGCATCAACTCCACTCCTAAACAATCATCATTTGGCATGTAAGTATAGCCATGCTCCGGAAGTCAGCATTGCACACAGGGAGGCCTTTTACTCACTTTCCTCATCGGGGCTTTCACAGCATCACCATTAAACATTTGCTAGACTCATGTAAAATCATAAATAAAATCGATGTTATGCTGAATAAGACCCATATTCTTAGTTACCACTTGGCTCGCGTTTGGATCTGGCTAAAGTGAGCCAACTCAGAGCCATGCGCTTCACTTGAGCCGGCTCTGAGCATGGTCCCGGCCACGCTCAGGAAATCAGTCTGTGCCAAGCCTTTGGCTGAGCTGCTCATGCTTCTTTGGAAGCAACGGAGCGGCTCACGCCCAAGAGGAAACGTGTCACAAGGCGAGCTGAGTCGAGACTCAGAATACAGCTCTAAATGTAGGTAAACGATGCTAGGCCACTCTCCTCTCCACCACAGACCAGCAGCAGCAGCGGTAGGACATCTTACCCATTGTTCACGGCCGTTTCAGCAGAGACAGCATCACAGGTGCAGCAGCCTGCATCCTCCAAGGCGACGCTGAGCCTCACCACCACCACTCCCAGGTTGTCGTGGCAGCCATAGCCCTGGGCGAGCGTAGTGAGCTTCTTGGCGGCAGCCAGCGGGTCGGCGACGTCCCGGATCGCCTCCACAGCCTCGATGGGCGGGAGAAAGGCGGCGAGGGAGCGGCTGCACAGCAGCAGGAGCTCGTCGTCGGGCGTGAGGCGCAGGGCGCGCGTGTGCGGCCGGGGCAGCACCGACGGGTAGAGGAAGGAGCAGCCCAGCAGCCGCGTCACGCTCGTCACCCCACCCACCTTGTTGTCCTGCCGCGCGAACGGATCCGAGCAGCGAAACAGGGGCGGCGTTCAACGTGCGGCACAAGCGGGCAAACAGGTGGTCGGATGGCAATGCCCGTGTGGTTCCCCCAAGTTAACAAAATAGCCTATTATGGGGCAGTGGGTTCGTTTCCCATCTTTCTATCCCCTGCTTTTTACAACCGCTTTAGTTTATGTTTACAGTATCTACATGCGTAACAGCGCAATGTAACGTGCCCGTGCATTGCCTCAGTAAAAAAACAGCCTAGTTTACACATTCTGTCAGATGCACGGCCTTCTGGGAGTGCATCATTTCAGCAACATCGGTTCAACACAAGCAATTCAGTGCTGGTGAACTACCAAATGTTTATAGGCAACGGCTCTCTGTTAGATATGGGTCTTAGTTTGATTATTCCATATCATTCATATATCATTTACAGGAGCTTGTATAATCCCCCACGAGATAAACAATACTTGGAGAGCTGTTTTAAAGAGTGGCTTGTATTAAATCTTGACTTAAAGCTTTCGTGACTGCAGGAATTCACATTCTTTGGGTCTTTCGGTAAAGCCACGTAGATAGAAAAATAATACAATTTATAATAATGATAACAATATCACGACATTTCGATCGCAACACAAGCAATTGTCATCAGGTGAAAAATATAGTGGGAGAGCTACTGAGGCAGGAAATAATATATTGTCGGGAGCGCTGCTAAGGCAGGGAGTTATAAAGATTTGAGATGGGTGTAGCCCAGGGGTCGGCAACCAAAATAACAAGAAGAGCCATTTCTTTCCAATTCGGTACAAAATTCAGTATTTCAAGAGCCGCAATGCATCTATGTACATACGTACATATCGTCAAGAAGCAGCCCGTAAAGAGCCGCATGCGGCTCCGGAGCCGTAGGTTGCCGACCCCTGGTGTAGCCCAAGGGTCAGTGGGCGGGGCTAGAGATGTAAATGTAAATCGGGTAAATCTTGACGAACAAAGCTGTGGGGGTGGCCAATGTATTGTGAGATTAGCAGGTCAATGTAAGAAATTTGAAATTTGCATGTATATGTAAGATCGGGTCAATCTTGACCAACGAAGCTGGGGGGGTGGCCATTGTATTGTGAGAGATTAGCATATTCTTAGGTTTTTTCGGTAAAGTTACGTAGGTAAAAAATTAAAATTAATAAAAGTAAAATAAAACAAAATAAAAATCACGACGTTTCAGAGGCAACACGAGCCCCCGTCTTCAGGTGGAACCGCCACAGCCACGACAGCTGTACCAAGTAAATGAGAGATCACAAGAGACACCACCCCGTATATATAATGGTTGAGGGGGGAAGGGCCAGGAACGGCACACCTCTTATTAATATGGTAAGGTGAGGCTCAAGACCAAGAATAGACTGCATAACAAAAGACCGAGCCTTTGTCATGGAGAGGTGCGGCCTGCAACCAACGCCCAGCCCACATAAAAGTGTGAAAAAAAGAGAAAGAAAAGCAAAACTAAAACTGGCAAAACAAACTGGCTGTCTATCAGTAACCTGCAATAGTTGTCTGTCAAATAAGATGGTCCAAATAAGTGTAGTTAAATCCTTTTTGCATGGTTAATCACATCTTTCCAATGATTACTCAGTTTGTAACCCTCATCACGGTTGAAATTATGTCTGTGTTTGTATATTTGTATGGCTTCGTGTACAAACCTTTGATGGTAGCCAGGAGGTTTGCAGAGCACCTTGGTCTCGGAAAAGACAATTTCATGAGAGCCCACAGAGTTGTAGCAATGATCGCCAACGGCCGAAGAATCAGTTCTGCCGTGTTTCAGATCTGACTTGTGCTCGCGGACACGATCAGAAACATGACGTTTCGTTTCTCCAATGTAGCAATCACCACAACTGCAACTCAGTTTGTAGACTCCAGGATACTGTAAGTCAGGAATGACATCCTTCACAGATGGAATCAGATCACGGATTTTATGCACTGTACTGAATCGGACTTGGATCTTATGTTTGTTTAGAATTTTGGAGATCTTTTTGGTCACGCCTGCTATGTATGGTAACGTGATAGTTTTGGTCGGAGTTTCATGTGGCTGTTTCTGTATGGTGGAAGAGACAGCTTGGCGTATGGTGCGGTCAGAGTATCTGTTCATCCTGAGGGCCCGATGTACGTGTCTTAATTCATCAGCCAGGTGGTGTTGATCAGAAATGCCATGGGCTCTGTGGTATAGCGTTTTGATGAGATAATTCTTTTGAGATGGGTGGTGGTGGGAATCCGGTTTCAAGTAGGAATCTGTGTGGTTGGCTTTCCTGTACACAGAATGTCCCAAGGATCCGTCAGGTCTCCTCTCAAACAGAATATCCAAGAATGGTAGTTTACCATCTTTCTCCACTTCCATGGTGAATCTGATGGATGAGTGTCTGGAATTGATGTGGTCCGAGAAGTGGTTCAATGCTGGGAGGCCATGTGGCCAGATGACGAAAGTATCATCCACATACCTCTTCCACAGGGAAGGACGCAGGGTGGATGTCTGGATGGCGTCTGATTCAAACTTTTCCATGAACATGTTGGCTATCACTGGTGACAAGGGAGAGCCCATAGGGGTACCCTCATTCTGTTTGTAGAAGGTGCCATTCCAGGTAAAATAGGTGTTGGTGAGGCAATGCCTAACCAGCGCAGGTACATCAGAATTCAATCCATGTTGGACTAAGTCCTCAATTATTGTTAGGGTGTCCGGTACTGGGACTTTGGTAAACAGAGATACTACATCAAAACTGACGAGGATGTCATCAGGAGATAGTACCATGTCCTTAACCATAGAGACTAATTGGTCCGCGAGTTCAGAGCGTTCGTTTTTGCTGATGTTACTAGTGGGTTTCTTAGCATTCTTAAGAATAGTAGCAATTTCAGCTCTTGCTACATCCGCATGGATGTGTCCTATGCCTCTGAGGGCTACATCAATCTGAGAAATCACATCCTCTACTGGTATATATTTAGGGGTGACGGCGAAATTTAGTCCTTTGGCCAGTACCGTTTTTAGATTGTCAGAAATTGGGATGTTACTCTGATTAATCACGGTCTTGTTAACATCCAGCTTTGTGATGTGTGGCTCTGGTTTCTTCTTAGATAGGAGGTTGAATTTAGAAATCAGGTTAGCTTTGCATTTGGCTGACATTAAGTCAGTAGAAGCAGAAGTCATGTTATCAACGTGGTTCCAATCGGAAGGTGACATTTTTTGTGTTAACATTAAATGTGTTTGTAAGACAAAGATTCATACAACAACAAAATCCTGGACCTACTTAATGATGGGAGTTACTCCAAAATTAAAAACGATCCCACTAAAAGCCTAACGACAAAAACCAACAGCATCATCACGAGTTCGACTTCCCTAATCGAACCAAGTAATCATCCCTCTCTAAAACCATCGGCGGCAAGACCTCCCAGACTCTATGGTCTTCCCAAGTTCCATAAAGAAGGCACCCCGCTACGACCCATCGTGTCGACGATAAACTCTCCTACCTACAAACTAGCCCGGTTTCTATCAGATACTCTGCTTCCCTTCACAGGCAAGACCTCTTCGGCAGTACTCAACTCAACCCAATTAGTCTCTATGGTTAAGGACATGGTACTATCTCCTGATGACATCCTCGTCAGTTTTGATGTAGTATCTCTGTTTACCAAAGTCCCAGTACCGGACACCCTAACAATAATTGAGGACTTAGTCCAACATGGATTGAATTCTGATGTACCTGCGCTGGTTAGGCATTGCCTCACCAACACCTATTTTACCTGGAATGGCACCTTCTACAAACAGAATGAGGGTACCCCTATGGGCTCCCCCTTGTCACCAGTGATAGCCAACATGTTCATGGAAAAGTTTGAATCAGACGCCATCCAGACATCCACCCTGCGTCCTTCCCTGTGGAAGAGGTATGTGGATGACACTTTCGTCATCTGGCCACATGGCCTCCCAGCATTGAACCACTTTTTGGACCACATCAATTCCAGACACTCATCCATCAGATTCACCATGGAAGTGGAGAAAGATGGTAAACTACCATTCTTGGATATTCTGTTTGAGAGGAGACCTGACGGATCCTTGGGACATTCTGTGTACAGGAAAGCCAACCACACAGATTCCTACTTGAAACCGGATTCCCACCACCACCCATCTCAAAAGAATTATCTCATCAAAACGCTATACCACAGAGCCCATGGCATTTCTGACCAACACCACCTGGCTGGTGAATTAAGACACGTACATCGGGCCCTCAGGATGAACGGATACTCTGACCGCACCATATGCCAAGCTGTCTCTTCCACCATACAGAAACAGCCACATGAAACTCCGACCAAAACTATCACGTTACCATACATAGCAGGCGTGACCAAAAAGATCTCCAAAATTCTAAACAAACATAAGATCCAAGTCCGATTCAGTACAGTGCATAAAATCCGTGATCTGATTCCATCTGTGAAGGATGTCATTCCTGACTTACAGTATCCTGGAGTCTACAAACTGAGTTGCAGTTGTGGTGATTGCTACATTGGAGAAACGAAACGTCATGTTTCTGATCGTGTCCGCGAGCACAAGTCAGATCTGAAACACGGCAGAACTGACAACTATTGCAGGTTACTGATAGACAGCCAGTTTTTGTTTTGCCAGTTTTAGTTTTGCTTTTCTTTCTCTTTTCTCACACTTTTGTTATGTGGGCTGGGCGTTGGTTGCAGGCCGCACCTCTCCATGAGAAAAGGCTCGGTCTTTTGTTATGCAGTCTATTCTTGGTCTTGAGCCTCACCTTACCATATTAATAAGAGGTGTGCCGTTCCTGGCCCTTCCCCCCTCAACCATTATATATATGGGGTGGTGTCGCTTGTGATCTCTCATTTACTTGATACAGCTGTCGTGGCTGTGGTGGTTCCACCTGAAGACGGGGGCTCGTGTTGCCTCCGAAACGTCGTGATTTTTATTTTTATTTTGTTTCATTTTACTTTTATTAATTTAAATTTTTTACCTACGTGACTTTACCGAAAAAACCTAAGAATATGAATCATTGCAGTCACGAAAGCTTCAAATCTAGAATTAAGAGATTAGCATGTCAATGTAAGAATTTTGCTTGTAAATGTAAGCTCGGAGAGAACTCAGAAAGAGGAAAAGGATGGCAAGCCGCCATTTACTAACACAGCTAAGGGTGGCTGTGTTCGTGAATGTAACTCAGAGAGTCGAAAATAACTGCTCAAAATAGGCAGGTAGGAAGGGAACAACACAGCCAGTTATGACCTAAGCTGGTTAATAACATCCTTCCAATGATTGCTCAGTTTGTACCCATCTTCTCGGTTGAAAATGTGTCTGTGTTTATATATCTGGATGGCTTCATCAACGAATCTTTGCTGATAGCCAGTGGGTTTGCAGAGTACCTTCGTCTTGGCAAAATGAATTTCGTGTGTGCCCACAGCGTTAAAACAATGATCAGCCACGGCCGAGGTATTGGTCCTATCGTGTTTCAGATCTGCCTTATGTTCACGAACACGGTCCGAGACATGTCGCTTAGTTTCCCCAATGTAACTGCTGCCGCAGACACAGCTTAGTTTGTAGACACCGGGGTATTGCATGTCAGGGATCACATCCTTCACAGATGGGATCAAATCACGAATTGTTTGTACTGTGTAGAATCGTACCTGGATCTTGCGTTTGCTCATGATCTTGGAAATAGTTTTGGTTACCCCTGCTATGTATGGATTGTAAAGGGAGGTTCATGTGCTTACTAGGCCTATGACTGCAATGCAGTTCACAGTATCCATGGTTATACAAACAGCAAGGCTCCACTAACACAATGGTCATTTCAGTGCAGAGATTGTATCGCTTCGACTACAGCAATCCTGGGATGGTGGCATGACCCAGAAGTAGATGTTGCTGCTCGTTGTATGTATGTATGTATGCTGAACTACTTTTACACCATATGTAGCCAACCATGTTCATCTCTCGTTTACATCCTTGAGCCGGTGAGGGAAACTCCGCATTGCTATGGTGGGGCCGAGTCTATCCATAGGACAACCAATGTCAACTTCACCACAAGGCGATACCTATTTTTATTTTTTAACGCCGGACAAACGATGAGTCAAGTCAGCCTCCGACCAGTTGAACTCGCAAGCCCCCCGATCACAAGCCGCTCGCTCCACCGCTGGAGCCACCACGTTGCGCGAGCAACGGTGATGGTTGCGGAAGCAAGAAAGCAGGGCGGCGTGCTTGATTTACCGTGGCACTGAAGGGACCAGACTACGACGCTCGCCGAGATCGTGCTCAATTTGCGGCAAAAAAAAAAAACCCTGTCCCGTCAACACGCACGTCGCCGTTTGACGTCGACGGCATGGAAGCAAGAGCCGACCGGGAGAGGAACGCCAAGGCGCGCCACCCTCCCACCCCACCCCGCACGCTTTGCCCCAGTCTGCACCTCCGTAATGATGGCGTTGATGCCACGTAGCCTCTCGCGTTCCTCCCGGCACTCGGTGAGTGTGAAGTCGGGAGTCAGGGACACGGTGCAGCCGGCGCGGCACAGCAGCACGCGGCAGCTCCCAACGTTGCCGGCCGTTAGTGTGAGACGCCCGCCGCCTCCGTTGCCGGCTTCAGGGAGATCCCTGCGGAGGTGGCACAGCACCGCCGAGGCGCCCAGCTTCTGCCCCGCCGTGCCGAGCTTCCTGGAGGGACACGGCCGTGGAACGCGTTCGCGCGGCGAATGGTGAAAAGTTAAGGAAGGCGACCACACAACGCGGTTCTGGAAAAAGTGCAGGGAAATGGCAGTCGTGCACAGCTGGTAGACCAGACAGTACAAAGCAGCTCACGCATGGGCTCCTTCTGCTTCTTATGAAGTGATTTAATATACAGCTCCAATACAAGTGAAATTTCAAGGGAAAACAATAAAGACAAGTTCTACGGAAAGAGCGAATTGCTTCTGCCCCAGAAAAGGGAAGTTATGTGACTTATTTATACTCTACCCTCTCCATTATATTTTCATCAGCAGCCTTGGCTTTGTCAATGACCGTCCCCCAAAGAAGTAATAGCAAATTGTACGGCTGCTCAAATGAGAAGCGTGTAGTAAAACAGATTAAATCCATTCAACCAGCAAACAGCCTATAAAGACACTTTCTTTCACGGGAAAAATTTTGAACATTTTGTTTCCCAAAATAAAAACAGATGTGTCGTCTGGGGAAAAGAACCATCCGCAGTATTAAAAGAGAATGGCAAAAAAATTTGCAAAAAGTTGTTCTTGCCAACAATTGAATACGGTGCTAAATTGAATCCTCACACTGTTGTGTTTCTCCTGTGCAAAACGAGCAGGTAAGCAACACGCGTGTTGCTACATCATGTTAAGATAGCAAGAGCGATTATTTCAAGACATTGTTCCGATTCAAAGCCATCAATTTTCACTTCAATAGAAAAACACATACACTAAAAGCGAGGCTATGCAGCTCAATGTCCAATGGCCGAGCAATATCAGAGCAATATCTCAAAACCCCACAACTCTCATCTGTGTGAGTGTCCAGTGAGGTGCAGTGTCTCTCCCTCTCACACGTGTGAGTGTCCAGTCAGTGCAGTGTGTGTCTCTCATACTTGTGAGTGTCCAGTCAGGTGCAGTGTGTGTGTCTCATACTTGTGAGTGTCCAGTCAGGTGCAGTGTGCGTCTCTCTCACACTTGTGAGTGTCCAGTCAGTGCAGTGTGTGTCTCTCACACGATGGAGTGTCCAATCAGTGGAGAGTGTGTGTCTCCCTCTCATACTTGTGAGTCCCCAGGAAGGTGTAAAGCATGTGGTCCTCGCTGGACGACGCGGGAGCTCGCTGCATCTCCTCGCTCAGCACATCCCCCATGGTGCACTGCAGCAGCCGTGGCACCTCCACGTTGCGCTCGCCGTCGAAGACCCCGTAGAGGGCCTCTCGAGCGTCCTCGCCGAACGCGCCCGACGCCAGCGACGACACGCACAGCCTGGGTTCCACATGCAAAGGCGGCGATGATAGCTCAGCTCGCTCGCGAACATCACCGCTGCTCGAGCAGAGGTCGCATCTCATCGTTATTGCTTAGCGATGTTAAATTGAACGGTGTCAAAAGGAGGCAGTTCTGCCAGTCATCTCAGTCGGTTAACCCGTAACACCTGGGTCTGTCCCATGACCTACAAGTGAGGCTTCCGACACTTCACGTGGCTTCAAAGTGCACCTAGCTTGTCACAAGCTCTGCGGTGACTTCACCGCCACTTAGTGCATGTTGATGTATAAATGTGTGAGTGTTTACGTGTGTGTGAATGACATTTGATTGTAAAACATCGTCTACTCAGCAGATATAAGCTTGGCATCGGTTATCTCCGCTGTGGGAAGTGAATGATAGCGTTGTGCATGGCCGGCTTTAGTTTGCTGCAGAAAAATCAGGAAAATATGCCAATCCCACAAAGCCAAAGGCAACGCATAACCAACACACGTGGACACATTGTGCATACACCTGTGTGCAAGCACAGTGAATGTGATGGAGATTGTTCCATAAACAAAAAATGTCAGAAAATGAGGCAATTGAGATAATGCCAAACCCCGCGAGGTTGTGGCTGCTAATGTTACGATGAAGACCATGAGCATCTCACTTTTTCCTTTGCCCTAAAGTCTCGGCGCAGCCGTGGCTCCAAATTGGTGACTCTGCCGCATCTCCGGGCGGCAAGGTCGGACGGGGATCGATCTTCAGGCAGGTGATGTGGCTGAGGGAAAAACAATGCAACATCGGCATGAGCAACGGAAGGATTCATCCACGGCACCGCCTTGCACGTCCAGTGAGACGCGGCCACGCAAGCGATCCACAAAGCATCCGGAGCACACGTACAATACCTACAGCGTCCAACGCATTAATGGACTTTTAATTACCAGGCAAGAATCAATGCTCAATTGAATTAGCAGAAGATACACAGAGGCTTTTATTTAGCCTTGTCAAGCAGTTTGAGTGTTAAGTGATCATACAAAACAGGCTAAGGCAACATTAACCAAACGCAGTTCTGAATCATGGGCGACAACCTGGGATTTTTTGTAATTTAAATTAGGTTGATATCAAAATGGCAACATACATTTTCAATGTACGATTCAGGAATAAAACTCACCCTGTGAGTAGCTGATATTTTTTCACATCAAGGTCTAACAGAGCAACGTGACCTTGGATCCGCAATGATCTTATTCAATTTCTCCAGACAATGTTAAAAGCTTGGAATTAATTATAACAGTTGAGCAACCTCAGTGCTATTTAATGGGCATTAGTCACCCATTAGGCTAAGCAGCACAAGGTGTTTTTTTCCATGACATTCAATATATGTTCACGAGATTACAGCACAAAATGAGCTCTTCTTCCTAATCTGCTAACTCGTAAAGCCCGTCTCAAACCTGTACCGCAAGATAGGGATTTTCTGCAGTGTCAGCGGCTAATGTGTCTACCAGCAAGAGGTCACATGTTGTGACGGAGAAATGCGCAAGACAAGAGTCTATTTTAAGTCAACGACCAATGATGGACTTACAATTGCAGTATGCTGTCCGAATGCATGTTAATCTACCTGGTGTACCCATTAAAGTGTTTTTCAAGCGGGTATTATTGTTAACACTGATGCCTTACAGCAAGAAGGACCTCATTTCGATTCTTAACTCGGGCGCCTTTCTGGTGTGGTGTAGAGTTTGTAAGTTCCCCCCTGTTCTGAGTGGGTTTCCTCCAGATTCTCCGATTTCCTCCCATAACTACAATCACACTACGTAACCGGTATGTGTGTACACATGTTGAACTTATTTCGAACTGTACGTTGCCAACCATTTTAATCGGAGGTGCGGGGAAAAGACAACCAAACTAAACGCAAAAGCAGTTCTAAAAGAAGTTCTTTTTAACCTAGATTTTTTTCAATCTATCGGCCAAACATCCCAATGCTCAAAGATTACATGCAAATTATTCAATCGGGATCACACACACAGCAGCAGCAGCGTAGCCACCTCCTGCAAAAAGCCTGGCAGGAACCTCCTAAAAGCAAATAAGTATAACCCGTAAAAACAAAGTTTTTCACTATAAATCCTTTATATGCGTGGCGGCTAGAGTCCTCTCGTCCTCTGGCTTGAGATGGCTGCCACCTATGGGTCAGATGATTGTGTGCCAGTATTAAGTAATTGGTAATTAAATATTTAATTTGTTTTCCCTAAACAGTGTAAAATTTTGGAAAAAAAATTTCACGAACATTAATTGTCTCGCACAACGAGTCTGTGTGCAAAATGTCAGCTCGATTGGATCACGGGAAGTGGGCTAAAAAACGACCGAAAGATTTGCACGGTCGTAAGCAAGCAAGCAAGCACGCAAGCAAGCAAGCAAGCGAACTTAATATAAAGGATTTAAAAAAGGAGAGCGATGAGACTCAGCGAGGCTCTCGTGGGTAAACGAGCGTGACCATCGTAGGGGCGCCGTGGGGGTCCAAGCAGCGCACCTGAGCATGTCGAGCGCGGCGAGGTCGAGCGCCAGCCGAGGGTTGCCCATGAGGTCGAGCTCCTGCAGCTTGGGGGGCAGGCTCTCGGGCAGCGGCACCTCTGTCAGCTCATTGCAGCTGAGATCCACGAGCTGCGCTCGCACAAACCCCCCCCCCCCCCCGTGTAGTCTTAATAACTGACCGTTGGTGGGCAAGTGCTGGTTAGCGAGTACCTATGAAGGCCGGCACGGCACATAAGGGGGAGCACGGTGGCCAGCACCATGCCTGGCCGCCTTTGTCTCCTCGGTGGGCGATGTTTACACACTGCACCAAATACTCATTTGAGGCTGAGTCGACCTAGGAGAGGCCCAACACCGATTCAGATAATCGTCACTGGCGTTAGCCGTAATCGAGAAATTAACTCGGGTTGCTGGGTTTGTAGCACTTTCCCACGAGCTGCTCTCACGCGGACAACATGCGTTGCGGCACATCACACGCTCCGCCTGAAACTGGACCGACGAGACGCTATGTAAATCGGTCGGGAACGGTATCCTCGAGTCTGGCGAGTGAGAGCAACGCCTGAGAGCAGGCGGTGGCAGACTGCCAGGGTGGATTGTGGAGGTCGTGTGTCGACTGCGCACATGCTGGTTGTCATTAACAGGATTGTGGTTCACTGCTCATCTGAGCATTGAAGCATTTCTCTGAGAATTAATGCATAGCTCAGTGGGCCTTACCTGGTAGAATAAAAATTGTTTAATCGTTTCTATATTTTCCTGTTTACAACCCGAAGCCAGTGCTCGAAATTCCACATTCCTGAGGCCGAGAGGTGAGGGAAGGGGCAAATGTCCGTTGGACAACCACCGGTGACAAGGCGGTACTTATTTTTCTCCGCGCTGGCAGAGCAGGTACCTTTATTTCGGGCAGCTGAAAGACCTCCGGGAAGACATTGATGGCGTTAGAGTGAGCACAGAGCGTGTGCAGCCTCTTGCAGCCAAGGATGGTGGTGGGCACTGTGCGCAGGCGGTTCCCGCTCAGGTTCAGCTCCTCCAGCTCCGTCAGCTTGGCCAGTTTACTGCAACAATAACGCACCACAGCGCAACGATGACGACGACGGAGGCTCAACGTCACCGCTATCCTCGTCGCGTCCTTAACACAGCTGCAGGGGCCTACCAAGCCTAAAGGCCTAAAAACGTCCAGTGCCCAGCACCACCACAGTCAGTATGCGCTGCTGTAGTGAAAGCAGGTACCACCACAATCAGTATGCACTGCTATAGTCATAACAGGATACCACCACAGTCAGTATGCACTGCTGTAGTTAAAGCAGGTACCACCAAAGTCGGTATGCGCTGCTGTAGTCATAGCAGGTACCACCACAATCAGTATGCACTGCTGAAGTCATAGCAGGATACCACCACAGTCAGTATGCACTGCTGTAGTCATTGCAGGATACCACCACAATCAGTATGCACTGCTGCCGTTAAAGCAAGTACCACCACAGTCAGTATGCACTGCTGTAGTGAAAGCAGGTACCACCAAAGTCGGTATGCACTGCTGTAGTTAAAGCAGGTACCACCAGAGTCAGTATGCACTGCTGTAGTGATAGCAGGTACCACCACAGTCGGTATGCACTGCTGTAGTGATAGTAGATACTGCTATTGAGTTGGGAGATACTGCTATATAGAGTTAGTAGATACGAAAACAGTCAGTATCTACCACTACAGTCAGTAAATACTGCTACGGTCAATAGCTACTAGAGTCAGTAGATACTACTATAAAGTCAATAGATACTACTTACTATGTTGTATGTAGGGCGTATAGGTATATATACCTACGCGGGGGTAAAGATATTTTTTGAGGCGGGGGGGGGGGTCTACAATTTTCGGAAACCTTCAATATCAACTATTTACCCCCCACTTTCTATAACTTTTGGACTTGTGTAAGCCTCTTATAGTTTTGTTGGTGGAGAAATGGACATACGGCCCAACGGGCTTTCACAATACCTTAGTATCTGTGTATGTATATGTAAGGTTAAGATAAGTTTTGAAATATTTTTTTCGCCCGGGCAACATCGGGTACTTCCCGCTAGTCTTCTTTTTTCTAACCTATAAAAGTCATTCTTTGTCTGTCTGTGTGTGGCCGAAACTTACGAAGGATTTGGCTCGCAAACCGTGGGGTTTACGTTTTTAAAAAGTAGCCTGGTAGCACGCCATAAGCCCCGTGCTGAGCCAGCGCTATTCCGATTTCACGTACGTCACCTTTAAAGTAGATTAATTAGCGATTTAGTGATGTTTTTTGTTATTTTAGCTAGCGCGTGTTCGACCCTACCAACTGACACGCGTTCGGTGGGGTGGAGGGGGGAATTATCTTTCGTGTGGACACTGCACAAGGTAACACACACAGATTTACAGCTCCCTCAAACATTTATGACCATGACTGTTTACTCATTACAAATTGCCTTTCAAAATTTTCATTTAATGACAGGGATTATGCAATGTTTTACCCTAGGTAACACGCTTTTTCTCCCCGGCTACCACTATCTTTGCTTTAGCGACCACGTCTTTATGTGAGGCCATCACACTTATGCACACGTTTTCTCTTTGAAAATAGGTACATTTCTAAATATCACTGTCCTGCTCACAAAAAACAGGTTTGAGGGGAATAGTCTTTTTCTGTACTTTTGAATCACAACCAGCCACGTAATATCACTTGCTGCGCAGGGACAAACCAATAAATATACTCATTGCTATTACGTCTTCATTCTATCATATTTACACTTGCCCCCTAAGTGCGGGGGTTGAGCAGTGACGTTATGTCAATGACGCTTAATTGGTGTGCATCTGCTCATAGTTACAGGTAGGTTAGGGTCATTTTGTATTAGTTGATTTTCATATATTTGCCGCTCTTGCGGCAAGAGTTTGTACCAAACTGGCGGAACACCCTCGCGGTCACTCCTAATTACTTATTATACACGCTTGCATTTCCCCTCTCCCTTGCTTCTTTCGCTAAAGTCACGTACATATAAAACTATTATTAACAAACTTATTTAGTCTATGTACGTCCATGTGTGCGTGTGAGTTCATATATGTGTGCGTTGTGTCTGTGCGAGTCTGTGCATGTGTGCGTCAATGTGTGCGAGTCAATGTGTGTGTGACAGTCGCTGTGTTTGTTTGTGTACGTCCGTGTGTGTGCGGTATGTGTTTAAGTCTATGTGTGTGTGTCAGTCGATGTGTGTGTGTAAGTCCGTGTGTGTGTGTCAGTGGGGAGCGATAGTGTAGCGGTTAGCGCGCTGCACTATGAACCTGGCAACCCGGGTTCGTTTCCTGTTTACGGCCAACACCAGTGACGATTATCTGAACCGACCCTGGGCCTCCCCCTAGGTCGACTCAGCCTCCAATGAGTACCTGGTGCGGTGTGTATACATGGCCACTAGGAAGACAAAGGCGGTTGGGCGTGGCACTGGCCACCCACCCCCTCGTGTACCGTTCTGGCCTTCATAGGTGCTCGCTAACAAAACTTGCCCCTACAGTCTGTTAAGGCTATATGGGGGATCTTTGTTTGTTTGTGTGTTAGTCCATATGTGTGTGCGTAGTTCCATGTGCGTGTGAGTCTATGTATGAGTGTGTGTAAGTCGATGTGTGTCTTTTTCGCTGGGGCAACGCCGGGTACTTCCCGCTAGTATAATAACAAAATAGGAAGGCTGATTATAATCAACCTTCCTATTCTATTAATTTATTTGTAAATAAATGTGGAAATAAAAGAAAACAATGGCCTACTCATATTAATGACATCAGCTTGTTTAACATGCATTTAAACAAGCACAATTCTTCGTGACTTTATCATGGAACAGACACAGGAATCAAATCAACAACCTCCCTAATACAAAAGATTCCAACCCGTGCAGTGTGTGCAGGAAGAAAAAGGAAAAAAAGCACTGTAAGGCTTTTAAGAGGCGTTCTCTCGTCATGTCACCTCAGTGCCCGGTTCCACACAACACTGCAAGCACTGCCCCTCACAACTGTCGCGAAGCGAATGATTCAATCGTGTAAAGAGAACAACCACCTTAGGGGCAAGGAATTATCAGGTTACCAAAGAAGCACGCAGGCAACGTCATCCCTCCGCAGTGCTTCCCAAATCCTCATGGAGCCGCGTGCCGCTCGCTGTCATCTCTCGACGAACGATCGCTGATCCAGCGTGCGCCAATAACAGATGTTTCCAAATTAAAACTACTCGTTACAAACCGATGCCAGCAATCAGCAGATTGAGCCAATAGCCAGCAGCTGTGTTAATTCGTATATCAATCAGTTGCAGTGGCCAGAAAAATTAAGTGGTGTTTGTGGGAGAAAAAAAATAAGTTCTGCAGACCACTTTCCCACGGCTTTTGCAGACCAGAGGTTGGGGACCACTGCTCTATTGCGTCTTAATCAAGAGTTCATATCATGCACAGTAATGAATGGCATCTCTGCAGAGTAGTATGGTGGAACTGGTTTCTGTAGCAAAGAAGGACAATTCCCATGAGCGTGGGCAGGAAGATGGGCAATGGACAAGGGCGACGTTGGATAAGAGAGGAGCTGTCATCGGATTGTGATGAACGATATTTAGGCCACTGCAGGCTACCACGTGCGAATGGGGGAAGAACGTGAGGGGCAGGCAGTGACGAGGAGACGGGGAGAGTGAGCGGGAGGGGGGGCTCTCAGGAGGGCAGACGAGGCAAACCGCACTGGACATGCCCACCCCGTGAGTTCGTCCCGCACCGCCAAAGACCTTCCGGCTGCGCAGCGAAGGCGAGCGCGTGAGCTCACCTGGCAGGGAATGTGGTGAGCAGGTTGTAGGTCAGGTGTAGGACACGCAAGTGCTGGTGCCCGGTCAGATGAGGAACACACTTGTCCACCAGCTGGTTGTTGGCAAGGTAGAGCTCCTGCAGTGTGCTCACGCTCTCCCCCTCGCCGAGCACTGACGGCGGCAGCGACTCCAGGCGGTTGGCCGACGCGTTCAGAGAGCGGAGGCTGCGAGCCGCCGAGTGATCGAATGAAAAGGTTTCACGAGATTTTTCAAGATGAAATAAACTATAAACTTTTTATATTACCAGGTAAGGCCCACAGAGCTCTGTAGCTATGTAGCTCTTTTTCAGATGCGACCGGGCCACAAATGATAGCTCAATGAAGTGGCTTATTGCATGGAAATTTATAGCAGCCAAATACGCATGATGCCGGAGAACTCAGAAAAAAAATCCACGCGACCATGGGGAGAGAGAGACATGGAAACTCAAAATATACAGGCATCAGGGTCAGGATCGAACCCACGACCTCCGGTATACGAGGCGAGGTGGTTAACATCTCACCACCGCATGGCTGTAAAGTGTTGTCTGCTTCTAACGCATACTGGTGGCAGTGCATCCTACGAATAGGGTGATGTGAGATCTGACAATAGGCTTACCCTTACCACTCACCAAATCACAATACACTCACCGGCCATCAGCCTCACCAATCATCAGGACCAGTCACCATTCACCAGACACTCGGTCACCTCACCCCCTCCTTGTTAATATTACAAAGGAGCATTTTGTTCCTATGGCTGAACAATGCTATGGGCCTGCAGGTTGAACATCATTTTAACCTTCTGTGCTCGCGATATGAAAACTGACCATCAGCAATCAGCTGGCCATCATCCGGTGTTGCATAATTTTGTGAAAAGCACATGTGATGCCAAAGCTTTTATTTTAAGCACCACGAATTGTGATTCGCATGTAGTGACTTTTTATGTATGGATCACAAGGTCATTCCTATGTCAACTTAAACATCATAAATCTCTAAATTCTCGCATTCAAAATGAGCCCTAACTGGGCCGGCGATGAAACAGTCCCATGGAGACGTTGCCAAGGCTATATGCATCCTCCTCCTCCTGTGCCGCTCCACTGCGCTAGCCCAGCCCTTTAATTCACTGGCCCTGCCCATTCATCAGCATCCTCTGACACCAAGGTCACTTTTTGACCTCACGTAAAGGTCATGGATAGTGCATTGCGTCATCTTCAAGAGCTTAGCCTTTTCATTCACTGGCCTCCATAGGGTGGACAAATATCCCGCGTATAGCCTCAACAGACTTTTGAGGCAAGTGCTGTTAGTAAAGACCTATGAAGGACGGCACGGCACACGAGGGGGTGGGTGAGCAGCACCACGCCCGGGCTGCCTTTGTCTCAATCACTCGCACAAATACACAATCACATACCATCTCACTTCCGTTTCCTCACTGGAAACCTGGCAACGTGGGAAAGGGAACCGTTCTGAGAAGTTCCGGTATGGCATAACATCATAAACTTGATTTGAAAGAGCGAATGGACCTATGAGAGGCTGGTAAATTTTAGAGAGAGAAATATGCAGTTTGAGAAAACTAAATTTAGCAAAAAAATTTGGAAATGCAATGCAACACAGAGTCGGCTAACACACAGTTAACGCATAGCCTGGTTGATTACGATCTCCAAAGATTGCTAAAAATAGAAGTCAAGTGTGAAATTAGACAAACAGAGACACACAGAGAGATGTGATTTAAGACCTCGACACAGAGGCATTGGGTCTCTATGCGTCTATATTGTGTGTCTCTCTCTGTCTCTGTGTTGTCTCTCTCTGCTTGTGTCTGTCTGTGTCTCCATGTCTGTGTTTTGTCTCTCTCTCAAATTTAGTTATACCTGATGACGGTTGCTTGTGTTGCAATCGAAACGTTGTATTCTATTATTTAATTTATTTTCTTTCTACGTGACTTTACCGAAAGAACCAAAGAATAACATCATAAATCGGGCCCATTTCCACCACCGGATCATGATAACAAATATAAACGCTCGCGACATGCACGCCCCTAGGCACATGCGTGTGTGCATGCGTGCGTGCGTGCAGGGCGCACCTGGGCGCCTTGAGGAAGAGCGCCGTGGGCAGCTCCGTGAGCAGGTTGTGCTGCACGTCCAGGGTCTCCATGTGCACTCTCTCCAGCCGCTCAGGCAGCCGGCGCAGTTGGTTGTGGCCAGCAAGGAGCCTCTTCAAGCCCTCAGCACACAGCAGCCTGGCGTGGGCAAAGGGCAGTTAGCAATCTGGGCGGGCAGGCGTACGTGCGTAATAAATTAGTTATTTAATTCCGCACGAAGACGTCTACTTGAGTTGGGCAAACAAATGGCAACACAATTTGTATATAAAGCAAATGGCATCTCATCCATCATCCTCATATTAACGAATCCTGTTATTCTGTGGGGGGGTCTGGATATCTATAATCCTTCCCAATATGCGTAGATTTTCAACAATTTACAAAGATGATCGACGGTGCAAGAAACGCCAATGGGGTAAACGATGAGTTTTGTTGTTCTGCGGTGCAGAGCACCCATGACTTCGCAATGCGAATAACGTGTTACTTCTACCACGCATTGCGAGAAAATCCCCTGGCACTATCCAGGTGAGCAATGCACAGCGGCGGCTCTAGCAAGCGTGGCGGCACTTCAATTAGTCATGTTCCTCGGTTGTGTCCCTTATGACTTGCATCGAGGCAATGCTGACCACACGATACTAAACTAAACAATTTTTCTTTTACCAGACAAGGCCCAAGGAGCTATATAGCTCTTTTGTAGAAGTGACGTGGCCACAAATGATAGCTCAACGAAGTGGGTTATCGTGTGGAAATGTATAGCAGCAAAATACTCTAAAAACCGGAGGACCCCCAAGAAACCACGCGACCAGGGAGGAAAACATGCATACTCAAAATATACACGTGTCAGGGTCAGGATCGAACCCACGACCGTGACGAAACGTGTGCCACTCGCCAAACTCATAGCCCCTTAGAGAACCGCTTAGAGTTTTACGTCGCTCTTTACCACTTTCAAGCGATCACTGATCAAACACAATTTGAAAATAAAAAGTCTGCATGTATTTATACCTGATTGGTAATTCGCTGATTTCATTGTGGCTGATATTGAGAATTTCCAGGCTGGTTGCATCAGGAATCCATTCGGGAATGCTCTCCAACTTATTCCTGTAAACAGGCATCAATATACACACACACACACACTGCAGGCTCACGCAACAACAGGGAATGACTGGAGGTGCAACATTTCAGCTTAATACAAAAAGTCTCCCGAACCATCGCACTGTCCGTGCAGGAGAGTGCAGATGCATACCTCGATATGTCAGCGTACGCGAGCTGAACTGGCGCAGGGTGGATGCTGACTGTGGAGAGCACTGGAAGGGAAAGGAACACACGTTCACTACTTTAATCCTGCCCACGACATTCTACTGTCGTAGCAAGGGTTCCCTTACAGCAATGTGGCGATTACAAATTGTTTCATAGGTGGTTCCATGTGTGTGTGTGTATGTATTTGGTAATAGCTGCTCATTCAGAAGAGGAGTTGGAGACGCTGCTGCTGAGACTGGAGCGTGCCACTAAGAGGTGGGGCCTTACCATCAGCCCCACCAAAACTAAGCACCTGCCTGGGTATTTTGTACCATCGGACACGGCACCCCCACAACTTCCAATCGGTGATGGGGCAGTAGTGGACAGAGTGGAGAGTTTCCCATACCTGGGCAGTGTGCTTATGACCGGCTCCAGTTTAACAGCAGAGGTCTCACTCCGAATCAGTCGAGCGGCAATATCTTTTCATCGGTTGCGTAACGCTGTGTGGAAGCTACCTGGTCTGTCGCTCCGCACGAAGCTTCAGGTCTTCTCGGCCACAGTCATTCCCTCCCTTCTCTACACTTGCGAAACGTGGACCCCCCTAATGGAGCATCTTCGCCGGTTGGAAACATTTAGGCTGGCCTGCCTACGATCCTTCCTGGGTTTAACCAGGCTGGATTGTGTGAGGAGCTCACAAATCCTTGAAAGATCTGGGCAAAGTCCCATCGGTGAGATCCTTCGGCAGGCAAGGCTGCGTTGGCTGGGTCATGTAGCCCGCATGCCCAGCCACCACATGCCTAAACAGCTTTTGTTCGGCCGGATCGAGGGGGCTAAACGGGCGGGGCACGGGCTAGAGAAGAGATGAAGTGATGTGGTACAGGACGTAGAGCTGAGTGGACTTGCCGATGACTGGTACCAGCGGTGTCAAGATCGGCCTCTGTGGAGGAGGCTTGTGAAGGACGCTACTGGGCAGTTGGAGGCAGTCGCCCTCCAACAACAACGGAGAGCGGAGGAGCGACGCTCGCCGGGTGGCTAAAGCACAGCAAGTTGGTACAGTAGGGGGCACAGGTGGTGCATCAGCCAGTCATCTCGGTCATCTCGGTCTGTCGACCCGTGGCACCTGGGTCTGCCCCGTGACCTCCTGCCAGCGGGCGTACGACACTTCACGTAGCCTCAAGGTGCACATGGCCTGGCACAAGCGTCGTGGTGACGTCACCGCCACTTAGTGGCGAATGGCGGTTGTTGTTGTGTATGTATGCATTTTTTACTTATTTCTGAAAGCGCGCGATGCAGTGATCGTCTTTGTTCGATGGCTAGCCAATAGCCGCTGTGAGGATGACTGGAGTTTGCATGGTGATTTATGCTCCTTGATGAGATCAGCAATGTATTGTGGTCCATGTCTGCATTATAGACATTCCACTCAGAGCGAATGCAGGATATTCTGAAGGCAAGCGGTGGCAGAAACCGTTAGGGTTCACTGAACATCCACATTACAGTGCATTCTGGCAGGGTACCAGCCCATTTTTCACTAAGCAGCTTAAGCTGATTAGTGAAGCTGAACACACAAAACGAGATTTTAATAGTTATTACTGTATCTACAACTGAAAAGTGTGGGCCTGTAAAGTGTGTATAGAAGAGAATCACTGAAGGCCATGTGCTGATGGATTCAGTATTTCTCAGTCCTTGCTCCCTCCACATATCCCTCATGCACCCCTACGTCCTCCCACGCTTCTCCAATATCCCCTCCACTGGCCACCGCGATGCTTCACTCGCACGCAAGGGGCTCTCCAACTGAGCCCCTTAATGTTGCCATCAGACCTTCAAATCCCAGTCCTCACACCACCCCCCACCCCCCGTTTGTCTTTGGCTCCAGTCCCAGCACAATACTTACAATATCTGACCAAAGTAGAGCTACTCGACGCAAGTCTTATTATTATTAAGCTTGTTTTCCCAGCCTCGATTAGTCTCAAGACTCTTTTTCACGAGGGTCCTGCCGTGTTTTTTTCCGCAGTAGGTTGTGATATAGCTCTGTGTAATTCCAATTTAGCAACGTGCATGTCATTTTTCAGCATTTGGATGTTCGCTCAACGGAAATTACATTGGATTATTTCTTTCAGCTATCGGAGGAACCAGGAAACTGGGAGGAAACCCACGCAGAAACGGGGGAGACGAGGTGCCCCATCGTTGGGAATCGAACCCAGGCCCGTCTGGCTGGGGTGCCAGCGCTACCACTGCGCCAACACCCTGTTGTCCAGAGACTCTTTCAGGAAAGACCCTGCTTGAGAAGTTTCTCCAATCCTATATTCAATATCTCAATTCTACTTTTAAAATTATTTTTAAAATATATACATAAATGACTGTAAAAACAGTAAAATTTAATCAGTTTTCTTTAGTGGCAGGCTCAAAATAAACATGAACATAAAATGTATATCTTGCTGAAGCAGATAAGGAGAGAGGTTAAAATAATGAAAATAAAAGTTGATGCATTAGATAATTATTGATGGTAGCATATACAACCCATACCTATTGGCCACTGTGTTATTGGTGCATTAAGAAAATTACATTTGCTCCAAACATGTCAACATGTGAAACGATTGGTCGAATGCGATTATCCACGGTATTTTAGAAGTGACGCACCATGACCCCACAAGACGTGAAATCCCTCCAACTAACTCCAACAAGCTGCCAGTGCCGGTCTATGTGTCAGGAGATTTGCCTCGATAGAGAACAGCGCACACGGACTGACGCACAGAGTGTACTCGTTCCCACACGCTCGTGTTCTAACATGCGCACTGCTCGTGCCGGTAGACAGCATAACAATAATTTTTATAAAAGCATTTTCAAAATGTAATTGCCAATTTGGCCTCCAAGTTACACACTTCTGAGCATTGGCATTACATCTCCGTGGTAAGATTGATTTAGTTTCGGGGTTTTGTAATTTTTATGAAAGAATAAGAATTTCCCTACAATAGCCAGGTGGACACATTTCGCAGGCATATCAACTTGGTATTTTACATACCAGAATGTTGGGTTAGGCCATGTAAATAATCTGACCAATTCCAGGTGGTTGAGAAGCTCCACCACCTGACATAGCCGAAAACATTGTCAAGTGGTGTACGAGCGTTTAACACGCCAAAGATGATTGTTTTGGCTCACTCCCCGGTGAGCCGAAGAACAATTCTCACAACCAAGTTGATCAGCAAAGATAGACGCGACGTTTCGTTTGACACGTCGTCAAAAAACATCGACAGGACACGATCCAGGAAGTCAGAATGACAATCCAGCAAGTTATAACATATTCTGCCTTCCCGCATTAGGTCTAAACTGCACAGATTTGATTGGATGATTCCACGGCCTAACCCCAAAATCGTACGTGTTAAGTCAGGTGAGTGTCGACATGTCTGGAGCTCCCTTAGCCCGCTGAGGGCGGCTGTCAGAGCATGCCGCGGGGCGGAGGGACTCACGGTTGTGCGCGGCGCCGAGCGTCTTGAGCGCGTGGCCTGCGGCCCGCAGCGCCGTCAGCTCGTTGCGGTCGCAGCGCAGCGTCTCCAGGCAGGCGAGCGACGTCGCGTCCAGCTCGCCCCTCAGCTCGCAGTCGCGCACATCCAGGTGGGTCACGTGACCCAGCACTGCGGGGTCCCCCGCCACCAGCCGCCTCAGGGTATTCAGCCTGCACGGGGGAGCCCAGAGCACGGAGACGATGAGGAACCCCGCCCCACACCGCGATCACCGCCACCGAACAAGCTCACAGATCCCGGGTCTCTTTGTGGCTTCATCACTTAGGTTTGGTTCAGCACAACACCTGGCCCTCACTCCCCTTCCAAAGTGGCTTTCTGGTCCAGTTCAACAACATACAAACAACTCGATTCTCTCAACCTTTTTCACACCCTCCTGCACGATACCACATGAAGACTTCTACCACCTTTGCATCAATTGACATTGGCTCCTCCTGATGACCCCTGTGATTATAGATGAGGGGTATATGTCTATCCCCCACCATCAAATTCAGTACAGAGATAAATCGACAGAAGCAACCTGGCCACAAAAGAAAGCTTGCCATGTGAAAATTTATAGCAGCCAAATACTCTCAATGCATGTTTCTAAATGTGGAGGGGAAAACCGGAGCAAAATCCACGCAACTATGGGGAGAACATGCCGACTCCAAATCTACAGGCGTTAGGGTTGGGATCGAACCCACGACCTCCTGTATACCAAGCGAGAGAGTTAACATCTCGCCACCGTGGCACCCCTAATAGTTAATAGCGCCATCGCGCCACCTCCACTGCTCCCCCGTTCCACACGTCGCTCCCTTGATGCCCTCATTAATTAATTTCTATCATTTACAGTTAATTTATACCAAGCGTGGCTTCAAGCAGTTCCCATTGGAATCTCAGTGATAGCGTAGCCCAGGCCTCTTTGTCAAATCCTTCAAGCATGCACATTTTAGTTACTTAATCACTTAGGGTAATTTTAGCGATGTAATGAGAGTAATTAAAACAAACAAAAAACATTCCGCCACGAAATCACACAGCACCAGTCGGTTCTGCATGCAGAATATTCTTTACAAAAGTGGAGTTCAAGGGACATTCCATAGAATTACAGATGCAACGTCCCTTTGATGGTGTGGGCTCACGTTAACATTCGTTTGTGAGACATCACTCGAAGCTATAATAAGCTCATGTTTTAGCTGTTTCCTCCGTGACACAGATAAACATCTACTAATTTAAACACAAGATTTGTTGATTTTTTGTTGATTATGGATACAGCTCAATCGAGTAATGGTTACGAGTACGTAAATGTGAACATTGTATTAGCGTTACAAGCATTAGCAGTGTTAAGAATCTACGCGTTAATGTCCCTCCTGTGACGAACCTCAGAGCGGTAATATCTCAGGTGAAGCACGCCTCTGGCTCGGCCTCGGCCTCGAATTCGACTCAGCTCAGGCTCCAGCAGCGCAGTTGCTTCCAGAAACGCTCACGGATATCCTCAGCGTGGCTGGGACCCTGCTTAAAGCCAGCTGAAGTTAAGAGCATGGCTTTGAGTCGGCTCACTTGAGCCAAGGCTGAGGTGAGCTGTGACTAATAAAACGGGTCTGAGACTGTGGGTTGATTCAGAAGTAAATGTAATCAGGTTCCATTGCAGCCAGGGTTTGGTGCTGGTCACTTGACCTTTTGGGACTTTGAGTCTGTGCGCAGCAAATAAGTTTAGAAGAAGAAAAAAAAACCCAGAAGAAAACGCACCTGAGATCAACGAGCTTCACATGTCTGAGGTCAGACAAGGACCCCATCTCGAAGATGTCCATGCGGTTGCCTGCCAGGCAGACCCTCTCGAGGGCCAGCAAGCCCTGGCAGATGGGTGGCATTCTCTCAAAGAAGTTGAAGGAAAGGCCCAGGTAGGCGAGGCTCTGGAGATTTGTCAGCTCTTCAGGGAGAGTTGAGAGCGCATTGCAATCCAGCACCAAGCTCTGCAGACTACACACACACAAACGCACGGAAGTTATCACCAGCACTCGTATACAAGCGGCACAATGCCCGGTTGAGCGTACATGTGGCGACAAGGTAGTTCTCCAATTTCCTTCTACAGCTAAAAAAACACACACAACATAATTGGTATTGGCCAAACATCCCAATTCTAAAACATTCACCTGCAAAATTACTTCAATTGGGATTATGCACAGGGCAATATCATCCCCTGCTGAGAAAACTTGTCAGGACCCTCTTGAGAAATGTCTTGAGACTCAGTGAGACTTTTCTGGGAAAACGAGCTTAATATTCTTTGGTTCTTTTGTTAAAGTCACGTGGAGTTCTATTTACGTGACTTTACCGAAAGAACCAAAAAATATAAATTCCTGCAGTCACGAAAGTTAAGTCAAAATTTTACGAGCTTAATTATAATAAAAATTCGGTGGTATCATTGAATTAAAGTGCCATATTCGTTAAACGTGGTTTCGCATTTGTTTTATTGGGAACAGTGTGATTTTGCCTTGTGCCATATAGAGTATAAAGCACTTCAATGAAAGGCAATTTAATACGTCGCGTGATTCTCATCTCATTTTATGTCCGTGTACAATTTGCTGATCAAGCTTGTAGACATATTGAGCAAGGGTCTTGAGACTCGGTGAGGGTTTCCTGGATCAACGAGCATGACTAGAAATAATAATAATAATTTCCCATGGGGCACCGCGGTGGCAAGATGTTAACTCCCTCGCCTGGTATGCAGGAGGTCGTGGGTTCTATCCTAACCCTGATGCTTGTTGTATATTTGGTGGCCGCGTGGACTTTTCTCCGGGTCCTCCGGTTTTTCCCTCCACATTTTAAAACATGCGTTTAGAGTGTTTGGCTACATTAAATTTCCTTATAAAGCACTTTATTGGATGATCATTTGTGGCCAGGTCGCTTCTGAGAAAGAGCTATAGAGCTTAGTGGGGACTTACCTGAAAAAATACAAAAGTTAAAGTAAAAAAAGTGCTGTGGTACCTGTTCATGTTGCCAATGGCTGCAGGTAGGTTTGGCAAACCATTGCAGGAGAGGTTGAGCTCGGTGAGCGTGGGGATGTGGCACAACATCTCTGGGAACACTCCCAGGCTGTTGTGAGACAAGTTGAGGCTCCGCAGCTGAGAAAACCTGCGGAGGCATCGCATTCATAAATGTTGACGCACTGCGAGCAGACACAATGTTCACTAGCTGTGTCGGATGGCAGTGGGTTAACGACACATTCATATTTAATCTAACACAAAAAAACTTTTATTGGGAATAATATTGGTAGGGAAAGCCTACATGTCAAACTGACCATCCCCTTGCATTGGTAATGTTACACGTGCTTTGATTTAGATTTAAAATTAACACGCACTTCATGACTATGTGGACCTAGAAAACATCTATTTTATGCTTTACTCTATATTTTCACTTTCAATTAACCTAGTATTATACCTTTCCGCTATTCAGTAATGAGGTATCAGTGTGAACATTGCCAATGTTTTGGCATTTGTAGAAATATCAGCTAAAACGAAGGTCCATCATCAAGGCGTAATACTTCATGTCCATTTTCGACAGTAGAAACCTCTGGATGACCACAACAGAAACGTACAACGTATTACGGCACAACACCCAATCCACAAATATGAAGCAGACATCACGGCGATAACCTCCCGCTACTCCTGACGCAGTTTGTTTGACTTGACCACCTGAATGTGAGATTGTAGTCGTTGCACTGCATCTACATCAGCAGCCGTACGACAGAAGAAGTAGTAGAACCCTACTGGTAGTGGAAACAACGTTCACGGCAACGAATACAACCGACACTGATGAGAATGCACACCCTTAAAGTGAAGTTAGAGACTGCTTTATGCCAACAACAACTGAGTTTCCAGAGCTTTCTGAAGGAAGTTCAAGCCAGGCCGCAGGTGCTTAACCTACACAAGGCCGATAAAAATGTGCGATAAGAAAAAATGGAGATGATCTAAAGCAGGGCGAGAGAAAATGTAACTCTGCCTGGAAGTATAAAACTTTTTTTACGGAGTTAACAAATAAACCCATCTGTTCGATTTACCAGAAATCTACGGCAATTATGAAACGGAGAAATCTGGAAAGGCATTTTACAACAACGCACAGCGATTATACAGTACGTTTATTTTCCGGTGGGATCTTCCATTAGAAAAGAACACAGAAAGAAACTGAAAGCAACCCTGAATTGCCAGGAGCAGTTGTTGACTCAAGCAACTGCACAAGAATCTGCATTGACTGCTGCATATTTTCGAATTGTATGGATTTTGCTGAAACACCTGAAGGCTTTGAGTGACACAGGAATTGTAAAGGAGTGCTTCATTGAATCTACTAAAATTCCGTCCGCTAACTTTCCCAAGCTCCAATGAATAAGGATAAGTAAAACAAAATTTATTTCACACATGGGGATAGCTACATGTGGCCCGACAAGATCAGTTTCTGATGTGGCGGTGGCCCTCTGCAATATTTTAGCGGGGGACACTGCCTCACCCCTCTACTTCTTCACTATGAAGTCTAAATATACAACAGAGAAAGCAGCTGCATATATCACATAGCATAGCATACAGAGTAGGGTGGTGGTGCATTATAACACAACGCTTCCCCCAGTTATACCTCTCAGTCAAATAACCTGTTTCCTCAATGCTGTAAAATGCTGACGGCTGTTTTGCTGTAATAGGGGTGTGATACATTCAATGCGGTGCTCATCCGGGTTGCTTGGGTGAAGGGCACACTGTAATGCATTGCTTAATGCCATCAAACCCTCTCCACACAGAAGAGCACCACAAAGTGTTGAAAAGTGTTGAAAAGGATAAAAAAATTATTTTGATGGTGGTTACCCATAACAATGAGCCATTATTTGACGTGAATTATCTGACATTACCACCTGACCAGGCGGCAATCAATTAACAATGTCCTCATCGATTTGGGGGAATTGGAATAAATCAGGCGCAGCACTCTTTGAACCTGCTTGCATTGACAACGCTGTTACTCATACAACTGCTCCCATGAGCAAGGCGGAGATTGGGTTTCGGCATTTTGCCCATTGATAGGACAACTTGGTTATCCCAGTAAATAAAACACCATTGATTGTGTTGCCTTTTACAACCACTGCCGGTTTCAACTCGAACGTTTAAAGCGCCACCGCCTTCGCGGTTTGTTTTCAGTCAGAAAATCAGCGCAAGGCTCTCGTAGCGTTTCCCATTTCGTCTCATTAGCGCCGTGACAAGAGGCCGTGCGTCACTGGAGCTGACCAGGCTCACGCAGCCGCGCCGCCCTGGGCTCACTGCATCAAACCACATCTGTACCGCGCACATCTGGGGTAGAGAAGGAAAGGTGGCGTGGAGCGAGCGCTGCCGCGACCACCGCCATTACCGCCACCGTTACCGCCCCACGCCGGCTCTAAACAACACGAGGCACGAGGGACGAGGGACGAAGCCCGCAGGTGGCAGCGTGGAACGACCGCCGCAGCAAACTCGGGCGGGAGATTGGCAGTGCCCGGACCGCCGCGCCGTAGGGAACCGCCCAAGAAAATATTCCACGTCACCTCTAGGGGTTTACCCCCCCCCCCCCCCGCCATATCAGTGGAGCTCCTGTGGCGCCACGATGGCAAGATGTTAACTACCTTGCCTGGTACACAGGAGGTCATGGGTTCGATCCTTAGCCTGAAGCCTTGCTGGAAATTTGGAGTTTGCGTCTCTCTCCCCATGGTCGCGTTCATTTTTCTTCGGGTCCTCCGGTTTTTCCCTCCAAATGTAGTATTTGGCTGCTATAAATGTATACCTGATAAGCCTCTTCACTGAATTATCATTTGCAGCCAGGTTCCTGATGAAAAAAGGGTATATAGCTCAGTGGGCCTTACCTGCTAAAATAAAAAAGTTTGATAGTTTTAATCCTTGCGTTTAACTAATTGTGTCACAAGAAGAATGTGCTTAATCTTTGTCCAATCTTCCCTTCTCCAAACGTATAGATCCACTACTGTATGTACACAACACAGTGCAATGCTCCCTCAGGGTTTTTTGCATTCACCTTTGCTCCTTCATGTAAATAGTTCAAATTCATCAAAGGCCTATTTTTAAAAAGAAAATGTCATGCATTTATCCATGAAACCATTAACGAGCCACAGACCTCTTACTCAGGGGTCCTGCATTGCCAGGGTTAAGCCGGCTAATGGTGTGGACAAAAACTGAAATATCCAGAGAAAGGCTTCACATACACACCAGTATACCAGGATAACACTACATGGTAGGCAACACCATCACATGAAGAAACTGGAAGAATCTCGAAGTTTAAAAATGCCAAGGAAACAAATCAATCATAGCAGATTTAAGGTTCACTATGCTGCATGCAATCGGCACTAATTAAATACACAGTACGCAACAAGTAGACTCTGGGCAAAAACATCTGCATAAGGAACACTGCCTGCAGAACAAGTGTTATTGCACAGTCAACTTTACCCAAATTCCCATTGATCAATAAGGCAGGGCTCCTGTGCAATGGTGGCCATACGCCAGTGAAATAAATTTCATATTCCCACGGCAGCGGCCAGTATTTTCGTCGGATAACCGATGTCGCCCTCCCGCACAGCGGTGTTAATTTCGTTGGTGCCGGGGAGGGTGGCGAGCTGGGATTCGAACGCTAACATCATTATTCTAAGTCAAGCCCCTAACCACTTGGCTACCGGGACATTACAGGGCTGATTCAAACTCCTTGAATGTAAGGACCAGTGGAACAATCCTATGCTTAAGAAGGCCACAAACTACCCACTTGTTAACAATGGTGTATTTTATTCTTTGGGGCATACAAGTGAAGTACACACACAGATGAATGCAAAAACAGAAATTCATACACACTCAGCACATGCTGACAGAAATGTAATTACTCGGGAGAAATTAGAATATATATTTTTTTACAATAAGGCACAAACGCACGAAGCTCTGAAACCAGCATTTTTGGTCTTGACTTGTGTGGTTATATAAAAAATTGCAAGAGTAATAAATTATGTTTACCTCACGAACAAGCCAGAGCCATGCAACAAACGATAGCGCTTCCTAAACTTGTTGACTTAATTTTGATTGAAATTCGATCGCAGCTCAACACGCCCAGAGTGGAAAATTCCATGGGCGTCCTTCAGTCTCGCAGCTACAAGCAGTCAGGATTGGCACTCGCACAATGCTACTGCACGGCACAGCATCATCCGTTTATCAACACCGTGTAGCCTGAGAACATACACACCAAGGCCGCGTGTGCAGTAGAATCCAATTAGCGATACAAAACAAAAAGTAAAATCAAACCTATTGTTCTCGCAGTAACCAGCAGCTAAACAGTGGATTAATCCAATCCCCTTTACGCCAGAATATTTCAGAGCTCTTTACATCACACATTTCATCTCAATCATTTTCAACGGGAAAAATCCAGTGACAGCTGTCTCTGTGGACACAAAGGAGGCTCAGTATCTGCCAGCCCTGGGGGGGGGGGGGTGTTGACTAGCTATGGTTAAAACCGATTTAGGTAATAGCTGCGACGTCCCTAAAGATATGTAATCAATGTAACGCCCTAAAAACACACACAATGGTCAACGGTACCTGATCATTTTAATATATATAATCTGCGACACTGCCTGAAACATCAACCAAAACAACTTTTAAATAAGAAAGCAGCACGTTTGTGCAACGTGCTCTGAAAGGCCATTGCCTGAAACGTCGCCTTGTACAGTCTATTCTCCTATAACGCCACGTATTGTTTTCATATAGAGAACTCGGTTGCGCGAGTATGAATAAGAGGTCGTACGGCTGCCTCGGCATAGCATTGCACAAGGCAGTGGGATGCTGCTGGATGCTTCTAGACGCTACTCACGCGTCTCAGTCTTTAGTCAACGTAACGCCCTAAAAACACACACAATGGTCAACGGTACCTGATCATTTTAATATATATAATCTGCGACACTGCCTGAAACATCAACCAAAACAACTTTTAAATAAGAAAGCAGCACGTTTGTGCAACGTGCTCTGAAGGGCCATTGCCTGAAACGTCGCCTTGTACAGTCTATTCTCCTATAACGCCACGTATTGTTTTCATATAGAGAACTCGGTTGCGCGAGTAGGAATAAGAGGTCGTACGGCTGCCTCGGCATAGCATTGCACAAGGCAGTGGGATGCTGCTGGATGCTTCTAGACGCTACTCACGCGTCTCAGTCTTTAGTCAACCTGCGTACTCATCTCATGTGTTATCGTGGACTGTGCTTTACCCTATATTATATATTATAACACGATTTTTCCATAACGTGGTGTTCTTCAGGAACGCAAATAACGTGTTATAGGAGAACAGACTGTATATCTCTTTTGTCTTGTTGACGAGCCTGTTGAGTTTTTGTTGGTAACAGTGCTTACACACCACTGCCAACGCAGCATTGTGAAATAAATTTATTGAATGTAATTCCCCGTGTGATGAGAGTTTTAGCTGAAAGGAATATCGGGAGAGTGAACCAGTAAGCGTGTCGATGTAAAAACCTCATAAAACCATGGCTGCCGCCTATCATCTCTCGCAGGTAACCAGGAGAGATACGGGGTTTGAACAAGGATGAGAGAAAAGATGCTGGTCAGCGCCTCGGTGTCTATCGCATGCACACACGCACGCACATACCTGAGCGTGTCGCCGATGCCGTGCCCCAGGAGGTTGTGGCGCAGGTTGAGGTGCGTTACATCCTGGCTGTGGAACAGCGGCTCAGGGAGCTCCTCCAGGTTGCAGCATGACAGGTCCACCGAACCAATCCTCTGGGACACAATCTGAAGGAAGGTTCCAAAAGGTAAAATTCGCCCATTGGCATTCAACACACGTTTGTTTTTAAATTGCGAATTGTATTAATTGGAATGTTGGAAGTCTTTCAATATTGGAAGCTCCGTCTATGCTGTGAGTGGCAGTGAGGACAAAACATTGAAGAGGCAATGGACCATGGGAAGGGGCCTATCTTGGCCACAGCACGGCTATGGAACAGACGAAGCCAGTGTTTTCACGCACCTCGTGCAGCAAAAGGTTAATCCACAAGTGTAGCAATCAATGTATTAAATGAATGCCCTATTACAGGCCTAGTAAACCACACCTCTTCTTTTCAGTAATATATTACAAATACAAATCACAACATTGACAAAAAGCCACCGTGGTGACGTGAAGACAAACGCCACCGTGGTGATGCGAAGACGGGATGAGGACGAACGTCGATGGGAGCACGTTGGTGAACGGCACCGTTACCTTGGAGGCCTGGCGCAGCCAGCGCAGGTACTCCGCAAACGAGTTGAAGGAGACGTAGTAGGTCTGGGTCTGGGGTCCTGCAGAGCTGAAGGCCAGGCAGTGCTGGCGCTTGCGCACCTCCTCCACCTGCACAGGCGCACAAAGACAAAGACCCCCCCATGTAGCCTTTAACAGACTGTTGAGGGCAAGTGATATTAGTGACTAGCACCTATGAAGGCCGGCACAGCACACAAAGAGGGTGGATGGCCAGCACCACGCCATGCCGCCTTCATCCCCCCCAGTGCTGATGTTTGTACACCACGCCAGCTACTCACTTAAGGATACTTTCACCGAGAAGAGGCCCAGTTCAAATAATGGCCACTGTTATTAGTCATGAGCGGGAATTGATCCCGGGTCCCCACAAGCGCGTGCACGCTCATGCACACGGAGACGCGCTGCTGGCCTCCGGGGAGTTTGAGATCCCCCGCCAGCGGTGGTGCCGGTTTTTGGCGGGAACTCGTTTTTGCGCGAAGCAGTGCGTGTTTTTGTGTTTGAAGATCTCCCGAGTCGGCACGTCGCTCGCTGTCGGGGGGGGAATCTCTGTACGTGAGCACGGGCTGCGGTGTTGAGGCCGCGAAACTTCCCGGGCAAGGTGATTTGCCTCGCAGCCATGCCAAGTAAGCAGCCGGCACTTTCCCAACCGTCTTTGGAGATGGGGGAGACTTTCACTCCGATCCATGGAAACATGGATGGGAGTGAAAGGGAGCACTTTGGTTGCATTATATATTTAATTTATTTCGCCACTATTTCCAGCAAGCGCCGGAAATGATCTATTTATAGGAAAATCTTAAGGGTAGAACAGGAAGGAAGAAATAAAAGTTGTCCCCTGTCGCTCTTCCTCAAGGCGGACACTTTCAGCCTCAAATTAAACTTGTAAAACGAGCGGCTCACACCCCCCCCCCCCCCTGCATCCCATTGGGCTCTGCGGGAAGACTACTGAAATTGGGTGGCGACTTCAACATCAAAAACCCCATTTAATATCACAACCAATTCAGGACCGATTATTGCTATGAACCATGAGGAGAGGTATGGCTGGGGCAGCAGATCAAGTATTTAAAGGGGCCAGTGGCATATAGTATATGGTTACTATAAATTTCCACATGATACATTTCCACATGATAAGCCACTTGGTTGAGAATCAAAGCGCCGCCTTCCTATAGGATGGCATCACGCTCTTAAAGCATCACGAATTCCAAACTTACTACACTGATGTTGTTTTACCTTGCCGCCGATGAGCGGAATGACGTGCAGCTTTCCCTGCAGGCTCTCGCGCAGCGAGGAGACGAGCAGGCAGGTCCCGCACAGCACCACTCGCCGCTCCGACCACTTGTGCAGCTGCGTGCGGCCCTTCCTCACGCTGAACATGCCGGACAGCGCCACGCGCGCCTCGTGCTCCAGCACCTCCGGCTTGCCTGCAGCACACAGCAGCACACAGCAGCACACAGCAGCACACAGCGGCACACAGCGGCACACAGCGGCAGCAGCGGCCGCCCGTCAGTCTGCAGGTCTTAACAACTCCCCTGATCGACTTCGCTCGCTCGTTCGCCGACGCCTCCTTATCACTCTACCGCAACGGGCCCTATGATCATTCCCGTGAACTTCATAACAACACTGCACGCTCTGTTGGAATACTCAGCAACCGCTTTATCCTGTGGTAGTGGTTCTCAACCTCTTTTGGCTACTGTACCCCTTGTTGTCTGACCCAACATGGTTCTGAGAAATAAATGTATGAATAATGAACATCAATATTTTAACCAATTGTCGATTTTGCGAGGTATCCTAACTAACTAGTAACTGCAAGCAAATAAAAACAAAATCAACGGACACTCTGCACGAGTGACGTAATTTGTTCGCGTTCGCTGGTTACGCTTGGAAACCGCATTGTTTACGATCAATGAGTTAAAAAAAGGTCTTTTATATCGCACTAGGTTACCATGTGGATCAAAATATTATTGTAGTTATTTTATATTGGCAGATTCATACAACATGATTGTTCACCAATGACTCTCATATATGATATAATTTCACACATTTATAAATCACCTCACGTACCCCCTGGGACATTGCGATGTACCCCCAAGGGTCCCCGTACCCCCGGGTGAGAACCACAATCCTATGGCGGACCACAAATAAGTAATTCCCCTAAATGTTATTCCAACTATGCTCGTGACGTCATTCCTTGAGATGCAGGCGCGGCGATTGGTAACCCTGGCAGGAGCAATGAGTGAGCACCACCCCCGTGAGAGAGAATGGCCGAACAGGACAACCACGGGCGTGAGAAAAGGAAATCACCAAGGAGAGATCAATAGATTCCAGGAGTGGTTGGAGAGTCCGCGAGAAGGGATTTGATGAATTGTCAATGTAGATGCTTAAATCACCAGCAAATGGTACACAGGGAGGGTGAAGAGGAGGCCAGCGTTGGGGGCGATATCACAAAACACGTGCCTCGCATGTACTCTGTGAATTATAGCAGTGCAGAGTCAATGGCAGGCTCCCTTGCATATGCTTTGAATAGTCAGACACTCACCCATGACTAAGTCGACATACACCGACATGCAGGCACACATGGGTTGTTACCGTAAAGTATTCTACGATAAAGAAGCAACTTACAATGAACAATTTCGTGACATTTTCTAAATATTATACAGTGCAGAGGGGTGACGCAGCCTCATCCTCAACAACACCAGTAGCCACCATTCGCCACTAAGTGGCGGTGATGTCACCACAGCCCTTGTGCCAGGCTCGGTGCACTGAGGCCTTGTGAAGTCTCAAAAGTTTGCTGACGGGAGTTCATCCTCGTACACACACACACACACGAGCACATCAATGATTTGGACATTAAGGTTCGTAAACTCACTCGTGGATCAACTCTTTCTTGGCCTCTCATGCGCCTCAGCTCAGGCTTGAGACGCTCACTTGTTTTCAAAGACGCATGAAGCAGCTGAGCTCAGGCTCGGCTTAGGCTCGGCTCAGGCTCGGCTCAGCTCATGGAAATCTTGAGGATGGCTGGTACCATTGGAACCATCCTCAGAGCCGGTACAAGTTAAGCATGGTTTTGAGCCAGCTCAATTGTACCGCTGTAACAATATGTAGAACCACCTCGCCTCGTATACAGGAGGTAGTAGGTTCGATCCCGACCCTGCTACCTGCTGTATAATTTGAGTTTGCATGTCTCTCTCTCCCCATGGTCGTGTGGATTCTTCTTCGGGTCCTCCAGTTTTTCCCTCCACATTTATAATCAACATCACGCATTTAAGAGTATTTGGCTACTATAAATGTCCATACAGTAAGCCACTAACATTGGGCTATCATTTGTGGCCAGGTCACTTCTGATAAAGAGCTACACAGCTCAGTGGGGTTTACCTGGTAAAATACGTGAAATTGTTTATTTTTTTGTTTAGTTTCACTTGAGCCAGAGCCAAGCCTGAGCTGACTAAGAAAAGGGGTTGAAAAAGTGAACTTCAGGTTCAGCCACGCAGCGAGAGCACGAGGGAATCACAGCTGACATCAACTGATGGCCCCAGCAAATAAATTAAAAACACGCTGAACTTTTACGCGTGCACTAATACACTGGAAGTAACTTCTTTTGGAATTAATACTTTTTTTTTAAAGCACTTTCCTACCAACGCACAATATCCGGTCGAACAAACGGGAGAGGCTCTTGCAGGGTAGCGAGTGGGCACCGTGGCGCCGCGGGGGCAGTTGCCAGGGCGAGAGCCCCACGGCGTGCAGCGATTTTCGCTAGACCCACGGTGGCACTGGCAGCGCCATCCACAGCAGGAACAAAAGGCACAATGGGCGCCCATTCACAGCAGGCGAGCACCCCGTACAATAGCCAATTAATCTTCGTTAAGCGTGTTGTGACAAGTTCAGGACAAGTCCCACTGTCAAGGGTAAAAGAATAATCTAAACATTGAGTGTGCTCACACGGATGTAACGATCAGAATATTTATGTATACTGGAGGAGGAACCAGATGAGCTGTAAAGCTCTTTTTCACATATGTCCAGTAGGGACTCAGGGACAGAAAGTTACAACAACAAACAAAACATGATCGGAGAATAGGAAAGGCAAGCATCATGCTATGCCGAATTCATCACAAACATGAGGGACATTCCAAGGTATTACAAACAGAATTACTACAATACAGGTTTTTTTTTTCTCGAGTAAATATAAATGTGTCATTAAACCCACCACCATCCGACACAGCCAATTAGGAAGGTTTATCACGTAAACACTTTGCTACTTAATTAAACCATGTGAAATATTTGGAATTCACATTGTGAATTTAATTCTTCATAAACTATACATTAAAAAAAATGTTCCAAGTAATTTATGTTATTGTACTTGTTTTACCCAAGAAAGCTTCATTTGATTCTAAAGACTTTTTTTTCGGGATGATCCTAGGAAGTTATTTTGCAGTAGGGGGGGGCGATGCCGCTGCAGAAAATCCCAACTGAGTAAAATCGCAGCATTGGGGATATTTGGCAAATCCGAGTTACATTGCGTGGTTTATATTTTGCTTTTAATACCTTGGCTTTTGTTTGTAAAAAAAAGACGTGAACCGAGAGTGCAGTTACAGTGCAACCCAAAGGCTGAAGATACAGTGCCTTTAAATTGTCGATGAACAGACGAGTTTGTTCCTTGTGAGTGATGTAATTATTTAAAGTTACGCTCCCTTTTTAGAGTTAAATATGTGCAGGAATCACTTTGTCTATGCCATGAAAACATTTGTATCATGTTTAAGATCACAGCATTCTGGAACTTATCTTTTAAAATCGAACCATTAATGCCAAACCCTCAGTGCGATTAATAGGAAAGCACAAAAACGCGACGTTTTGCTGCATTCCTGTCACTTTTACGTACAGTCCAGGTAATCGCTAATGGAAACCGTGATTACCCTCCAAGATTATAATACGGTGCAATGCTTCTCGCTTAAACAAGTGTCAATTTTATAAAGGATTAAAGAAAACTTTTAAGAACAGCACATTCAAAGATGTCATGAACTTAAGCTACCCCCAATACAAACTGAAACGGTTTAGAAAACATGAAAAGTGTATTTTAAATCTGGATTAAAAGTAAACGCTTTTCCAACCAAGGTTGAACGCGTTTGTGCGTTCGCTCTGCCCACTGCATGTAACAGGGGTCCATGGTAACTCTCGTAAAGATTATTCGGCCTTGTTAATTATTTAATTGCAAAGTTATGTTGCCATGATGAACTAACCCAAAAGAAAACCCACCGCGTTGATTCAAGGAGTTGTCCAAAACTTGTCAATAAAAAGCCACCACTTGAAGTGAACTGCCTGGCACGGCAAGGTGATGACATCACTCCTGGATAGCACGCATCATGAGCCATGTGTCGCCGTCTCATTATGCAGCCTGGAGCCCATCAATATCGTCGCTAATCGCGTACATCCGATGACAAGGGCACTTTGGAAAATGCTACAAAATACACGCGTTAGCAAGATTATTCTTCCCAATTTACAATTTTCAATTGGTAAAAAATTAGAACCGACAAACACTTAATGATTTGTTTCATTGCTTTCATTGCTAATATTATTACTCGGGTGTCCAATCCACGTTCTCTAAATTCCAATGAGAATTGACGATCTCTGCTGAAGGTGCCGAGTCCGTGGTGGACACATGGAAAAAAAACTGCCAGTGTGTAGCAGAGAGAAAGTGAAACTCATTTTGTATCCCATCCTATAATCTACCAAGGAGCACTGATCTGCGCTGCTACCAAATAACTGCAGATAAACCCTTCCTATCATCCGCAATTTCATAGTTAAGAGAAGAGCATGAGGATGCAGGGAGGCACGAGAACGATCCCCAATATATGTGGAGTCTGTGGATAAGCAGAAGGCCAACAACGCCCTTCATACAAGCAACAAACACTTCCCTCATCTTATCCTGTCTGTGTGTCCATTGTTTAATATCCCTCTATGCCAGTGGTTCTCAACCAGGAGTACGCGGACCCATGGGGGCTAGGTGGCAATGTCTCAGGGGGTACACGTGAGGTGATTCATACATGTATGAAATGATATCGTACATGAGAGTCCTTGGTGAATAATCATGTATGAATCTGTCAATGTTAAATAACTACGATAACATTTAAATCCATATGGTAACTTAGAACGATTTAAAAGACCTTTCTAAAATCATTGATCGTAAACAATGTGGTTGCCAAGAGTAACCAGCGAGCACGGACAGATTACATCATGCATGCAGAGCGTCCGTTGAAGTTTTTTTTATTCACTTGCAGTTACTAGCTAGTTAGGATAGTTCACAAAGTGGACAATTGGTTCATTATTCATACATTTATACCTCAGAACCGTGTTGGGTCAGCAAGGGGGGGTTACTCGGTTGAAACAAAATCCAACAAGGGGGGTAGAGCAGTAACCCAAACAAGGTTGAGAATAACCACAGCTCTATGCTATGACAGCAGTGAACCCACGCCTGGCCAACAATGTGGGTGCAGGATTTGAGCACAACACCTTAATTATTCTACTTTGTTCACGTGCTGCAGGAGGCCCCTTGCTGAAAGACGTGAGAAGGCCAAGTTTTAATGCCACATTTTAGCCGTGGAGTGGTTTTATTGGATGATTCATCTCTCAACTGCATTAGACTACGAATGCCTCTTCTGGCATTCAGATCGGCTCCAATTCTGCATCTGCTGATAACCTTTCTGCATCTACAATATTTTAATTGGCTTCAAGGGCATCTTGTTCAGTGAACCTTTCAAGTTTCGCCACTACTGGGACCCGATTCATGTTGCTTTTGGATGCCGTTCACGCTTGGTTTTGGGAGACCGACGATGGCTGTTATTGCAGCATCCTCGCCAGAGTCCACAGATTGCTATTCATGGAGGACCTCTGCTCCATTGCGAGCGGCGCTATGTCATTCCTCGGTCTGCACAATGCAACGGGGGGGGGGGGGGGGGGGGGCAGCACGGACTTGCGCGAGGGTGGCGCTGGGAGTGAGGCCACGCAATCGTGGAGTTTCTCCGCCGTTCGCGAATATTCAGTCTGCGGGGTTGTAGCCAGGCAGGGGAGGGGTGGCGGTTTAGCTTGGAAATGCATTCCCAGCGGTCCATGCGGCACGCCAGCATGCGCAACGTGTTGAGACCTCGCGGAACGGGGCCCCGGCGTGATTAAACGACCCCAATGCAGCATCGCTTTAAAGGCTCACGACGAGAGCGGAATCATTCCAGGCAATGGGGGTGCTAAAGTTAGAGCGCCGCCAGCAGCTGAAGATGCATTATTTTGGCACCCGAGACAAGGAACAAGGCTGAGAGAGTGTTGGTGAGAGGCCAAAGGCCCATCCAGAGAAGGCCACAAGGAATAATACAGACAAGATGGCAACACAAGAAAGGCTGAGCATCGCTTGGATGCCCACGCAATGCGTGTACAAAAACACACACAGCTGCTAGACACAGGCCTCAAAAGGCCCAAAACATGAAGCAGCAAACAACAAACAGCACCAAAGTCATTTCGTTGAGCAAGGTTATTATAAGAGCTTGGAAAAAGAGACGAAGGGAGGGAATTCCAAAATCGCACGTGTGTAGGAAAGAAGCAGAAAGAGAAGTGTTTGTGGCCTGCAGAACACGGCGCTTTTACTTACGCCATTTGACCCAAATATCAATTATGAATCACAGTACGGACGAAACAGTCAGTTTGGTTGAACCGAGTCCTCAACATCGGTACAGGTATCGATAAGTGAAGTTCACAGGAACAGTAAGCATGGCATTAGCGATAGAAGAGTGGTAAGGAGGTGCTCGACTGCCCGTGAGCCAGCAACTTAAGTGAATCGCTCAGTGCTGAGTTATCACTCAATCTGACTGCTCTATGTTGAATTTTGTCTTCAATGTGGAGGGTAGACATTGCCCATTAGTTGTAGCTCTCGCTTACTGTTGTGTTTGCTAGCGATAGGCGGCACTGCCCGCAGGCGTGGCTGGAGGAGCCGGTTCCTATTGGCGCGGGTGAATTGTGCGTTGAACCTCTTTCGCACCGTACGTAGCCAACCATGCTCATCTGAGATGCGGGGGAAGAAGGGCAACAAACTAAACACAAAAAGCAGAGACAAGTGCTACTGTCATGACAATTCTGTCACAGAAGGATCCCAGAAATAATCTGGTGATCTGCATTCATCCCTGTCCTTGTCCCTAATATCGCTGGAAATTAAATGTATAGATAAAGAGTAACCTATACATTCAAAGGCCCGTAATGAATCACACTAGCACAGCAATGTGGTTGTCAGAGGCCTGGATTCTTCGTCACAGCTCAGTTTCGGCTTGGCTCTGGCTAAATCGAGTCGGCTCAAAGCCATGTGCTCAACTTGAGCCGGCTCTGAGCATGCTCCCAGCCACGCTCAGGATTCCCATGAGCTGAGCCCAAGCCATGCCTGAGCTATTAATGATGTGCCTCAGAAAGCAAATAAGCAGCTCAAGCCGGAGATGAGCCGAGCTGAATTAGAAGAAAAGCCAGAACTGAGCCATGACTAATATAATGTTCCATAGTGTCAGGTGCTGATGGAGGTCGATTGTAACCTTTGATGATCATCCTGTCACCTAGCTATGGGATCCACTTGGTCTGCTGGTAGTGAGACCGAAGCGTGCCAGTTCATGGCATGAGCGCTGTCTGCCATCGGTCTGCCATCTGTCTAGCCTTGCACCAATGCAATTTTGACTGATTTTTTGGTGCTCTTGGGAGGTCAGCCAGAAAACAGATTATGACACACGCCTGACATTCCTCCATTCCACGCACTATGCCAATGGCAGCCGAACACTTTTGGTGAAGGTTGGGGCCTTGGGAAGCTTCGCCATGAGGCCTGGAGGACCAACATGGAGGCAACATGGTAAGAGATGGCACTTTACAAGAAGTGCATCTTGTGTTTCTTAGTTTTTTTATATTAGAAGCAAAGAATTTATCAAGAAATTCCTTCACCAAGAGCCTAAATCAGGAGAAGCAACTTTTCCACTGATTTTTGTGTATCTGACAAATCCTCTGATACAGCGACAAGTATTCTTAGGAGTATATTCAATCATTACTTTAAACAAAGAAGAAAAATCATAGATCGGCATGAATTAAATATCGCTTTCCAACAGGTGTCTGTCCCCAGACTCAATTATCATCAATGGTCGCGCTCATGACAGACGCGGAGGAAGTAGTGGCAAGCTGTTAAGTACCTGGCCTGGTATACAGGAGGAGGTTGTGGGTTCGATCCCGACCCTGAGGACGCCTGCTGCTATATAATGGGAGTTTGCGTGTCTCTTTTTTACCTGTGGTCGCATGGGTTTTTGTACGGGTCCTCCAGTTTTTCCTTTTACATTTAGAATCAGCATGAGTTGAGTATTTGGCCGCTATAAATTTCTACGCGATAAGCCACTTCATTGAGCTATCATTTGTGATAGCCAGATCGCTTCTGAAAGAGCTCGATAGCTCAGTGAGCCTTACCTGGTAAAATAAAATAAAAAATTTCTAGTTTTAGTTTTCAGCACTTCAAAGTGATCCATGCGTGTGTGTGTGAGGGGGAGCGGTAGTGTAGCGGTTAGCGCGCTGCGCTATGAACCTGGCGACCCGGGTTCGATTCCCGCTCACGGCCAACACCAGTGACGGTTATCTGAACCGGTCCTGGGCCTCTCCTAGGTCGACTCAGCCTCAAATAAGTACCTGGTGCAGTGTATTAACATCGCCACTGGTGAGACAAAGGCGGTCGGGCGTGGTGCGAGCCACCACTACAGTCTGTTAAGGCTATACGGGGGATCTTTGTATGTGCAGACTATTTACTCACTCTTGTAAAATCCCAACCTCCTCAATCTCCAGGCAATGTTTTAAAGTCGTCAACGCAAGCAAAGCCCCTGCTAGCGAGGCTTAGCCTGGTCTACGGCACTGACACGGACACCTCTGCATTTGATGAACGTTTTTTATCAAGGTTGCCCGAGCACAGGTCCAAAGGCCCAATCGTAAAGCGGCCAATGACAAAAACAAACCGGCGCCATCACAATTGTAAGGGATAAGAGTGAAGGCGTTTCTTGAAGTGAGCTGCTATTGAGAGCTTGGAGAAAAAGGGAACGTCAAAGTAGACGAGTGTGAGGGAAGAAGCAGAAAGAGAAGTGCTGTCGTAGCCTGCAATGTGGCAAGCAAACACGGTGTGAATGAGATGACATCGGTCAGTCTCGTAGACCCCAGTGCTCAGCTTCAGCAAAGAAATCAATTAGTGGAGTTTGCAGGAACAAGACATCGATACGACAGGTTAAGGCAAATCATTATGACACTCTGCTGTTCGGATGGCATAGGTCATTCTAACGCCACGTTGTCGCATGCAGATTGCATGGAAAAACCCATCTCATTAAACAGTGAGGGTTAGGACTGGGAAAACCCACATACACTGGGAGGCTGCATGCAGCTTTTGCAGTGCCGTGCGACTGCTCGTGCGGCACCGCAACAGGACAGGCCACGGCAATGCAAGCGAAGTCCGCTTGCAGGCCTCGGCTTCCCCCCGTGGAGAGACAAGTCATCCAAAATCGGCAGCAATTACGCACGCGCGACGACATAAAACACAGACAACGGAAAGACGTTCTCATCGTTTTTTTCATGTTATTAATTACATTTGTTTACCCGGGAAAGCCTCGCCGCGTCTCCACTCTTCTTCAGAAGACTCCTGCCGAGGTTTCGCAGTAAGGGGGGGGGGGGGGGGATGACGATTGCTGCGCTTCCCAATGAATTAATGTCCGGGAAAAAATGTGGAATATTTGGATCACGTAAATCAGACGACGCGTGACATGTCATGGCTATTCCACCCACAGCATCATTCAGGGCGGCACTGCCACGTCCGACAAGCGGTGGCGAAGCCGCCACCGTAGGGCTGGGCCACCGCCAAAATGAACCCAACAAATTGCACACATGCCAACAATGTGCATAAGTGGATCAAGTGATTCGAGAACAAGAAAGCAATCCTTGCCACTCCAAGCAAGGACATCAGTGAACCCAGCAAAGGCACAGGGAGTGTAGAAAACGATTGGGGCACTCTGGAGGACTGTGGGCACACGGCAGGCTGATGCCCGCGTCGTGCAGCGAATCCCCGTGTTTATTTTTTATAAACAGTTTGTCTTTAGAAGCTCACCTCCCTTTTCCTGATGACGACCACTTGTGTTGCGATCGAAAGGTCGTAGTTTTTTGTTATTTTGTTATTTACTTTGAACCTATCTACGTGACTTTACCAAAAGACCCAAAGAAAATGAATTGCTGTTGTCACGAAAGCTTTAAGTCAAGATTTAAGGATCTATTCTGCAAAATTACACAGTTTGGCCTATATATATGGCTTATTCTTAAAATAAACACAGGTTGCCGATTCCATCGGCATGCTGGGGAGAACACCCCGCTCGGGTCACACACTCACAAAGACACACACACACTGAAAGACAAAGACACATGCACGCTCACTCTCCAACCGTTTCATCTCATCCACACTGCATCCAACCAGCAAACTTGCAGGTCACAACACTTCTCCTTCGGCTTCTATGCGTGCCCGCACTGCTCCACTTGGAATTCCCTCCCATCATCTCTCTTTCCCTCCCCCCACCCAAGCTCTTGTAAAGCCCTTGCTCACGTGTTAACTCCCATCGATTACAACTCTACAGACAGAGATGTTTGTTGCTGGCCGGCCGTTTGTTGTTGTTGTGCATTTGGACCTGTGCTCGGAAACTACGTTGAACCAAAACCCGACGACTAGGCACCACTCGCTCAGTTCATGCCCCGTCCGCAGAAACCACGCCGAGTCACCCTTTGGCGTACACACACCGAGTTTAGTGGAAGGCAATGACGAGCAAAAACATGCGTTTAAGATTCATCCTCCAAAAAGCATTGCGCACCATCTCCAGTGTTCATTGTTTTGGTGGTTCAGGATTGAGCACACTCAAAAGGTCAATAACATTTGTTCCGAGCGTGAACATCAAAAAACATAATCCCACGTAGAAGTGAAAGCAATCCATAAGAGGTTTTTGGGTGAGATCGTGCAAATATAAATGTGTCGCTAAACCCGCCACCACCCAACACAGCCAATTAGAAAGGTTGGTCACTTAAACAAAACGTGCCAATTCGTTACTAGCACAGCACATCAGTGTGTTGGAGAGTAAACCCACTGCAACCTTTTCAATTCAAGTACCAGGACGTTTCGCCGGTAATAGCAACTCGCATCATCAGGCGACGACAACCAGATTTGTGGCTGTCACTTAGTTGTAATTACTGGTGAAACGTCGTACTCGAAATGTAAATGTCGTGGATTTACTTTCCAACACACCGGTGAGCTGTCCTAGTAACAAATTGCCAAGTTTTGTTTACGCGACAAACCTTACTAATTGGCTATGTCGGGTGGTGGCGGGTTTAAGTATACATTTATGTTCACGCAATCTAACCCAAAAACCTCTATTATGGATAATATTGGTCGCGAAAGCCGACTACGTGTTAAGTTAAAGCAACACGAAGGCTCGCTGTGTAATACACGGCGGCGACAAACACCACGTGGCTGGTATAAAATAGAACCGGTGTCTACACTGTAAAAACTACAGATTTTACAAAGATATTCTAATAACAGAAAAATAAACCGTGTAAAGCATATCATTCAAATTGTGATTTAGATAAAACCACATTTGTGTGAAAAATATTATGATACCAATACACTGCAATTATCCAAGTGTATCAGAGAGACCTGTAAAGTCAGCCATCAGGTACACTTGACAAAAGTCTCCACCAGGACACCCGGTCTCGATAAATGACGCTCTGCCATCCCGCACTCACTTCACAGCCAGCACTACCCCCTCCTGCTGCACTCACTCCACAGACAGCACCACTACCTCCTGCACCTCCTCCTGCACAGCCAGCACGCCCTCCTGCTGCACTCACTCCACAGGCAGCACCACCCCCTCCTGCTGCAACTCCTGCACCTCCTGCACAACCAGCCCTACCCCCTCCGGCTCCTGCTGCACCTCCTCCTGCACTTCCTCCTGCACCTACTCCTGCACCTCCTGCTGCACTCACTCCAGTCAGCACCACCTCCTGCACCTCCTCCTGCACCTCCTGCTGCACTCAATCCACAGCCAGCCCTACCCCCTCCTCCTCCCAATTACATTTACAATGCAATTCCTTCCACGATCTATTGTGAAGTTACTAATTGCTTACTCCTAGCCTCCTATACAATTCCTTGCCACCTAGACATTAGCAATGGGTTCTAATTCCTGGTTTAGAGTAATCCTTGATTGACGGTCTTTGATTTTCCACATCCATTATTATAAAACTCGTCCTAGGTTACCCGACAAAGCCACAAGTGATTCTTTGATCTATTGTTATTATTATTATTTGCTCAGCGATTAACAGTTACTGTGTAACTTCATTTTAACTTGTGTCTAATGTTCAACTTTAAGAGTGTAAATATGACCCTTGCACAATAGGACGACAAAGGATATCAGCAAATTGTATGGAGAATCACGCAACGTATTGAATCGCCTTCCATTAAAGTAATTTACACTCCGTATGGCACAAGGCCAAATCACACAGTTTCCAATAACACATGAGAAACCACACACAACGAATATGACAACGTAATTCATTGCTACCAATTAATTGTTACTGTAATTAAGCGTGTTTACCCACAAAAGGCCGAGTCTCAAGACTCTTTTTTTCAGGAGGGTCCTGCCAAGTGTTCGCAGAAGGGGGCGATGTTGCTGATGTGCGTAATCCCAATAGAGTATTTTTTCTGATGTGCCAGTTTTGGGATGTTTGGCCAATACCGGTTACATCGCATGGGTTTTTTGTTGTTGCTATGGGAGGACACCGGAGAAAGCCTGTGCAGAAAAGTGCGACAACACACAAACTCCACGCAGATAGGTGCCCGAGTCAGGAGTCGAACCCAGGTCCTTTTCGCCGAGAGGTGCAAGTGTTACCACCGCGCCACCTTGCCGCCCGGTGAGCCTATTCTATGTACCTCGGTGGTAGGGAAACGCAAAACCACAGTTTGTTCTCTCACGCCTCACCACACTTCTCACTGTCTGGACCAGGGGTCGGCAACAAAAAAAACCAGGAGACTTTTTTAAAGAATTCGGTCCTTAATAAATAACGTCACGAAGCGGTCCTTAAAGAGCTGCACTCGGGCTCCGGAGACGCGGGTTGCCGACCCCTGGACCACAACAAGAAGCAGGTCCATCTGAGGTTGTCACTACTACGGCCACCCACACGGCTGCCACAAAGCGGCCAGATGTCACGACTGGCTCACCTTAGCAGGGCCCCCCCTCCTCCCTTTACACCATCCCATACTAATTTTGTCTGCCAAAATAATACCAGCAAATCGCTGCGGGTAAATGTTTAACCCGGCAGAAATATTGCACAACGTATGAAACCCGCTGAGATCGCAATCCCCTAATGCACTGTATGTGGAGACAGAGTTTCTCATTTCGCGGCACCTCACAACGTGACGCCGGCCGTCGCATGCACAGCCAGACTGCACAGGTTTACCTCCATCCAGTTGATTCCATTCCACTTCTTGCTTGTCAACATTTCCCCCCCCCCAGAAGTGACACTATTCTCACCCATGATGTGCATGATTAGTCACTGCCAGAGACGGTGGACTTCCAGTCTCTTCGAGAGTGGACATTTAAGAAGCATCTGCTCTTCATTCACACTCCGTGTCACCTAATACGGCAACCTCGCAAATCCTCAACTGTGCAAAACTCAAGCCGTTTACAAACTAAAACTGCCCTTTTGCGTAAACAAACCGAATGTGTAATCATGAATTACATAATAATTATTGAACACATCAAGTGACTCCAATGACATGGTGGACAAACAGTTGTCTCGTCATGTCGTGATGGTACTGCTTGAGTAAGAGGCGAAGTTAATTATTCACGCATTACTCCATCCTCAAGGAGAGATTTTATTGCGTAAACTGGACACAACTGGAAAAAAGTGCATGCACACCTAAGGGGCAATTATTGAAGGCTGATAAAAAACTATTTTAAAAAACTAATGCATAATTGGATGAGAGACGGCTGAGTGCTTTTATAAAAGCCAAACTTAACAATGAAGAGCAATTTAACGACGCGCCTAAAGAGCTAACACGTGCTTCTTCGGTAAAGAACGCACCGTGAGAACTGCATCCTTCTTGCTTGCGCAACGAAGGAATTCATTCGCACTCTCAGAGAATCAGATACAATGTGCTGCGGTGTGGCCGCACAGACTGCGCCGTCACAGTCCAACATACAAGTTTATTTTATTTAACCAACTGAGGATTAAAGAGACCGAGATAGTCTCTCTCTCTCTTTTGCAAGTGAACTGGGTCACGAAATTTACTATAGCAAAACACAAATTAATAAAGTACAGCGGGAAAAAAAGCAATCGGACCAAACAACAATTAACGCACAAAACACAAAATCTCGCCGCTGTGTGTCGGCTTGGCAAACCAAGAGAGCGCTACAACGAGAAAGGCAACCCCCTTTCTCAACCCCTTCTTCAACCCTTTCTCGCCTCGGCAAGTAAACGAGGAACCGCCGAGCAGACTGCTCCGACGACATTCTCTCAATGGCTCACAATAGACGGTGAGCATGAACCACGAGGCGGGCCTGTCGAGGTGAATAGCTACAACGGTGTGGACGGACACTCGCCGCCCCTGCCCTGGAATGAGCACTGTGACGCGAACGCTCCTTAAACCTTGGCCTCCTACCCGGGCATGCGTTAAAAATCTGCATTTGTCGCTTTCCACTTTCCTTTGTGTTGCAACAAGTGTGTTATCGAGTATCGCATCTGCGGGACTGATCGATATTCCGATTTCTGATATCTTTAAATATTTGGATTAAAGAAATGATCTGCTTGCCTGAGGCAGGTTTTGGTATGCATGCATTATGCAGCTTAATTCAGTGTTTCCCGTTGGAAAATCTATTAATTGAGAAAAGTTAGGTGGTTTTTGTTAAATCCTTGAGACAAGTAATTATTAATTAATTAACCAGACCTACCCATACTAGTATAACAAGTAAGAGCATCTAGGAAAGACTGGGGTAGGCCCAGGTCACTCATCGTTACTAGCCACTGCGTGCGAAGTCATTACAATTGACATAGATGCCGCCAATGTGCTGAGTGATTGGATTATTTCGCCAAGTTTTTGGAAACCTTTTCATGAATTTGCTTGGTCCTCTCCTTAATAGCAATGCTACTGTATATACTCTTTGGTTCTTTCGGTAAAGTCACATAGGTAGAAAATTTTAATTAAATTCAAAATAATATATCACGACGTTTCGATCGCAACACAAGCGGTCGTCCTCAGGCGGAAAAAATAATCCAGCAGTGGAACTGCTGAACCAGCGAGAGAGCTGTTACAACAAGAGGTTATTTATGTGGCGGTGGGCAAGCAGGCTGGGTCTGAGCTGGAAAGGAATTCCATCCCCACACGCAAGCACGTCAGTTGTGTTAATGGGGGAGATTATATGATAATTTTTCCGAGCATTATCGTTACCCCTGCAACAGAGAGAGATAAAGAGCGTGATCGACCAAGTTATAATTTATCCAGGTTCCGGCATATTCTCTGGATTATTTTTTTTTATAAGAAGCCGTATCAATACTGCCAATATGTTATCCATTTGTTTAACATAGCAACACATTAGTTTCAGCGTTCATTTAAATTGTACAAGAATTAGTCGTACAACAATTAGCCTTAGCTTCCAAAAACACTTGGTACATCTTGTGAGGACTGCTGAAAATAAACCGCTGGCGTGACCGTGCAGGTGTGAAGGCACTGGGTCCACAAGATGTGCATTCTAGACACAAAGCTGGCGGCAGAGATTATGAGGCTGTCGTGCACCTTGAAAATAGGTGTGATTACCAAGTCCGAATGCGGGGGGGGGGGGAATAAAAATGTTCATGACACAGGGGTTCATAAGACACCCTGTGCCAACAGGCTGGGTTTTTAATGGATTACGTAAACCACTCTGGAAGAGCACAGAAGTCAAACCTTGGCGAAAATATGCGTGATCGAGGCCAGGATGTGAGTTACCGCACGGGTTTCTGAGCTGGGCGATAAACAGCCAGAGCAATGCTCCAGTTGTTTGAATACAAATTATATTCTTGCATACGGAATTATGTTCAGGAGCTAAATTCCAACATCCGAGGTCCATTGGCTACGAGAGGTTTACAGGAGAGAGTTTGTGTAGTTTTGCTATTCACCCATTCACATGGAGCATAGTATATAGCCCAAACGGACGTCGTTACTGTGAGTTCACATATTATGAAGACAGATACTTGCTGAGGATGCTAGGAACTGAATAGAAGGATGGGTAAGCAACTTGGAAGTTCAGAATAGAACGTGGCAAAAGACTTTTGGAGCAGTAATTAGGAAGAGGAGATTGTATTAAGCGGAACACATGTGGGGAATATTAATAAATGTGGAGTGGATTCAACCGAGTCGCAGACGTACTCTTTGGAGGCAACAAATTTATTAATACCAACACACTCAACACAAAGAAGTAACTGCCGCTTTACCAGATAAGACCCTATGGTGGTGGACCACCAGGCTAACTACACTAGTTACACTGGGAGTAGCTACAACGGACCGGACCCCAGCTTGGGTCCAGGTCCACGTAGAACGTAGATCTTCAGATGACAACAGCAACGCAGAGCCCCGGTCCCTCTCGGGGACCCGGGTTATACGCTTGCTGGCCGTGGTTGGCTTGCCCGTTGGCCACGACCACCTTCTCAAACCCTCTAGCAGGATCTCGCCCCGGCACATGACCACCCCCCAGCCCCCATTTGGGGTCCCTGTGTAGATCGTACTGGTCACGTGCTTTCCGGGATCAACCAGAGTGCCATGGCCTGGGGTAACCTCATCCCATAGCTGACACTCACACTCCCTCCTGTAGGAGTCAGCACTGCACGCCATGCGTGGTGCCACTGAGCGCTATGACCCAGCGCTCACCGAGCCCCCTCTGGGGTTGGTATTACACCCACATATACGGGGTGTCCGCGTTGGCAACACATCGCACGCCGTGCCTCGCTCGGGCCGGCACCATTATACATTTAACAGAATTTCCTTTGTTTGAAAAAGCCTCACTAAGTCAGGACTATATCAAGAGGGTCATGCATTGGAATATTTCACCAATTTATTTTAATGAGTATCTTATACGTGGGATGAAACTGTAGAACCAGGAGAAAAGCACATGTGTACATGGGAATAACACTCATGAGCCCACAAAGGGCCCTGAACCGATGTTCTGTACTGTCATCTTGTGGATGCCTCCCATCCCAACAGGTTTGAGAGTTGTGTAACAGCACACCAATCTACCAGGTCCACCATCCCTGTCCCCCCACAGCACTAGATTACATACACGCGTCTGCAGAGAGTAATGGTGGTTCAGTAAGTAAGAATAACTTTTATATGTATGTCCGCTGGGGGCGTAAAGACATGTGGAATTTATCAGAGAAGCTGAAACGGGTGGGTGACAACACTATGAATCACAGCAATGAGACAGAAACGCATTTCCTCCAAATGACACTGACCAATATGCCCGGGAACCCTACATTATTTACGGTATTCCCCGCTATTCGGCACACTCGGACACACTTTTTGGAAACTCGCCTCATCAGGAATGAATGAACGAACCATTTCAAAATGCATCCTCACGGCCACTGGCATGTGGCTTATTCCTACCCATTTGGCGTCCAGAATGAACAAGTGATGTTGACCGACTCGAAACATCAAGTGGCTTACCATTGCAATCATCACAAACATCCTCATTTCCTCATTGCAGCTATTCCACCCATATATGTATTGTCATGATTATCACAACTGTCACCATAGCGCATCTTCCTTCATCATTAACTGTACTTACTCTTGTTTACAACCTCAGACGACTGAACCAACATGTCACTGTCTTCTAATGTGCGGTTATGCAAGGGGCATCACTATCTGTGATCAAGTGTTACTTCAGCCATTTAGGGTGCAAAATCTGCGACGAAGTCACTACCCAACATTTACAATCATCACACTGACAGAGTTAAAGGTCTCCTTACTTTTTGGAACACCCTCATATGATCACTTGAGTATTAGATTCGTCTTGTGCATTTTTTAGATAACCCCAGAAGACAGACCAATGTTTGTTACTCTTTATTTCCTAATCATAACCCAACCTGCAACTCAATACATATTCTGACACACTGAGACTATAACAGCTTTTTCCACGTCACCATGATTCACATTTTCAGTTTCTCCGCAGAGCATTGGAGTTAACATTGGGGTGCCACGGTGGCGAGATGTTAACTACCTTGCCTGGTATACTTGAGGTCGTGAGTTCGATACCGACCCCTTCGCCTGTATAATTGGAGTTTGCATGTTCTCTCTGTGGTCCCATGGGCTTTTCTCTGGGTCCTCTGGGTTTTCCCGCCACAATTTGAATCAACCTGCATTTAGAGTATTTGGCTGCTATAAAATATTCACATAAGCCACTTCGTTCAGCTATCATTTGTGATAGCCAGGTCACTTCTGACAAGTACCTATATAGCTCAGTGGCACCTTACCTGGTAAATAAATAAAAAAATCGTTGGGCGTGTTGGAGAATTGTTGGAGAGGATTTACTCTCCAACACACCAGTGGGCTGAAGTAGTAACTAATTGGCGCATTGTTTACGGACAAGCCTTACTGCTGGTGTCCAGTGGTGAAGGTTTGCGACACATTCATACTTACGCAACCCAACCCCAAAACCTTTAATATGCATTTTTGTCAGTTTGTTCTTGCAAATGAGTCTCTAAATCCATCCACATGTTCCCAAACCGTAAAACTATTTCTATACACTTTCTTTGTTATCTAAAGAAATAAATTCGTGAAGGAGACGTAGTGACTGCTTATTTATTGCATACATCATATTCCCAAAGTAGCACTATTGGGATCATTCAGATGGTACATATGTACGGTTTAAGAGACAACCTCCCATGTTACCGGCACTTGAAGATGGCAATACGAGAAGAATCACACCGTTGAGAAGAATCACCGTCAATCTTGTCACATTGTTGCTTTTTTTTATAACACAGTGTTCACGGAAGTGGATGTGAAATGTACGATGCCACAGCATTTTCGGGCAACTTCAAAAATACTTATTTTGTGCAAACAACACAAACTGCATTGTTACACCACTGAAACAGAGATTAACCCTACATTCGTCATCCAAAAGGTCAAGATTTTTTTTTCACTTAGAGTTGGACAGGCCAGGTTAAGTTAAAAAGAACATTTCTCTTTCGCATTCTTGCAATAGTTACCAGCAGCCACATGAGCTGGTATGAAACCTGTTGTAACCGGTACAACGCATTTGCCAAAGTAATAATATAATGGAAGGAAACAACCTCATGCCAGAAGAGACACTGTAAAAACAATTCTGATGGTTACCAATGAAGACATTGTCACGACCAATTCTGATGGTTACCAATGAATGAAGTCGCATTGGAGCTCTAATGTTGTGGTTAAAGCATCATTCTTTTTGTAGCCAATGGGGATGATAACGTTTCAATGCTCTATTTTGAATGCAACAGGCTTTTGATGCACCGAACGTGTCATGGCCCTGTGGGGTTGGAAAAATTATTCTGTGACCATTTTGTGATTACTTTACACGTTTTTATTACATACTTTATTTAGTTTCGCTTTGGTCATTTTAGTAACTTGGGTCACTCATGCAAATGACTCATCCTGGTCTCTTGAGTCCCCGCCTGGTTCAACAAAAGAAACTTGACAACAAAGGGACTAGCAAAGCAGCTTACCCCGGATCCCCAACATAATACAGAGCGAACACAACACACAGTCTTTGCGTCAGGCTTCACTACAGAGATGACCTGCCACACGTTAAATATTTCTGTTCCAAAACAACCTCTTCCTGTCAATGATAACATGACGGGTTAACAAATTAACAGAACAAAAACCGTTCATGCTACCTACTGCATCAAGCAGCGCTCTGTGCTGCCCGGACGCTTTCCAAGGATTCACTCTTAGGTTTTTTCGGTAAAGTCACGTAGGTAAAAATAAATAATACAAATAAAAAGAATAGAAATAAAATTATAAATCACGACGTTTCGGAGGCAACACAAGTCTCCGTCATCAGGTGGGACCGTCACAGCTAAATTTACTGTATCAAGTGAGGCTCTCCAAGGACTGTGGGTATTGATGTTACCGTGGCTAGAATAATCGTGATGTCGTTTATGATCTGCGGACATTCATGAGGCATGGGAAATCCCTCACCGTATCTTCCCCCTACATCACCGCAGCAGGTTGTGTAAACACTCACGTCCCCGCTCAGTGACGGGCAGTGCAGAGGCGACAGGCAGGCACATGGGAACGTGTGAAAGATGTCATGTGCCAGATCATGAGCTCTGTTGTAGTAATTCTGCATCACACTTTAACCCAAATGTTGCAATATTGCTCAGCTTTCATTACATCCTCCCCTCATTTTTGATTTAAAGCTTTCGTGACTGCAGGGATTCATATTCTTGGTTCTTTCGGTAAAGTCAAGTAGAAGGGAAACAATAAAATAATCAAAATATAAAACAATAAAATTCTCTGATGATGATTGCTTGTGTTGGTAGTCGAAACGTCGTGAGAATTTTATTGTTTTATATTTTGATTATGTTATTGTTTCCCTTCTACGTGACTTTACCGAAAGAACCAAGAATATCCTCCCCTCATGTGAAAACTTGGCAGGACCCTCCTGAAAATGTCCTGTAGAATCATTGTGATTTTACAGGGTAAACAAGCGTAATTATAATATAATTGTGCTGAACCAATAAGTTTATACATCTAAAATTGAGATCAAAAGCAACTCCAGATGAAATGGATAGCGACAATGCCTTAATACTACATTTGTTCTTAACCCCCTTCACCAGCTTAGCTTAAGACACGTGAGATAGTGTCATTTTGAATCTAACACGGCCGGGCTGTTGAAGATTTGATGGAAGAGTGCGAGTGTTGTTGCCATGGTGACGCCGTGACATCGCCGGGGAGGGAGCCCAGATAAAAGGGGTAGCAGCAGCGCTGAGAGAGAGATGATGGTGAGTGCTCCCTCCAGGGCAGTAGCAGATCGCTCGAGTTCAAGAGACAGGCTTGCAAAATCAGGGGACAGCGGGATGTCAGAGGCCTGCCAACATAGTGCGCTATTAGCGTGCTGTGGAAACAAGGCAAAGCTCATTTGTATGATGATGACAATGATGATTATTATCACCACACGTTTTTTTACCTTAGAAAGCGAATCTCTGTGAGTCTCAAGACTCTTTTTCAGGAGGGGGCGATGCTGCTGTGTAATTCCAATTGAGTCATGTGCAGGAATGTTTAATTCAGCATTGGGATGTTCGGAAGATACCAGTAAAATTGAATGTTTATTTTTTTTGTAATGGGAGGAAACTATATTTACGTACCTACAATTTACCTTGCTTTTTAACCACAACACCTGGCTGACCTCGTAAAGGAGCATAAACCCATAAGGAAAACTCCAGTCATCCTCGCAGCAGCAGCATTTGACTAGCCATCGAATAAAGACGGTCACCGCATTGCGTGCTTTTAGAATGTGCTTCTGCGGCCGTCTAGAACGCTCTTCCTTCCGATATTAGGAAGCCACTAGAGCTGTGCAATTTTAAATCGAGATTTAAAACTCATTTGTTTTGAAATCCTTTTGTGATTAGTTTGTAGTCCTTCCCCCACACCTCCGATTAGCACGGTTGGCTCTGTACAGTGCAAAATAAGTTCAACATATATACATATGTATTTATATATGGGTATGTGTAATATTATAAATAATTAAAAATTTACTGCACTGTCAACCCACTGTTGAAGGCCTCCCCATTCCATGTCAGTCATTTTGGTTGTCTGACTATACTCCACTATCCTGGTTAGTCCAAGTGGAAGGGGAACCCAGAAGTAATTCAGATATCAATTGCCACTGATGTTATCTGTGGCTGGGAATCAAACTCACTTTTGCTGGGTTCATATTATCTCGCTACGGTGGCGAGATGTTAACTATCTCGCTTGTTATACAGGCGGTCTTGGGTTCGATCCCGACCCAGACAACACGAAATTTGGAGTTTGCATGTTCTCCTCGTGGACACGTGGATTTTTCTCCGAGTCACTGGTGAACTGCCAGATGTTTACAGGCAAGGCCAAATTTCAACTGATCAGCCGCTACAGTGGAACGTTGTCACTGCCTCCTCCAAACATCCACTGCGCCTGTGCCCGTTTGAATCCCTGGGTGGCTGATCGTCATCTGTACACAAAGAAACAAATCTAAGCTATGAAGCCTCGAATGTGATCAATTTGAGTCTTGTACTAAAAACGATTTGAACCATTTTTTTTATTTTACAAAGTAAGGCTCACTGAGCTATATAGTTCTTTTTCAGAAGCAACCTGGCCACAAATTATAGCTCAACGAATGGATTATCATGTAGAAATTTATAGGAGCCCAAATACTTTAAACGCGTGATGTTTATTCTATATGTGGTGGGGGAAACCGGAGGACCTACGCTGAATACACCTTCGAACACAGCAAGTGTGGAAGTAGGGGAGGGCAATCCTACCTACACTGGAGAGCCCAAAAATGGCATACCGGTTTACACTTTCTGTGTTGCGTCACAACCAGTGACTCAAAAAGGGGGCACCTTTCAAACTTTCAAGGACGTTCGTTTGGAATCAGCCCAACAGTCGCGCTGGAGGCGTGCTCGTAGGGAGCCATTTGTTGTGCAGGAAAATCTGTAACTTGCTCAACGCGGGATCTATGACAATAAAAAAATAAAAGCGAGGTCCCTCGCCATGAGATGGTGCCAGATGTGACAAATTATTTGGAAAAAGAGGAGCATATTTTACTAAAAGCCACAGACAACTGTCACAAAAATACTGTGCAAAACTATGTCGGTAGAATTCCACGTCCCAGTTACATTTCATGGCTATGCTGTTTTCACAATTCAATTGAAATGGTTAACAATGCAATTTGGACTTATATTGAGTGTCAAGGTGGTGCAGTGGTGAGACTCGTGCCTCACAGCAAGAAGGGCCTGCATTCTATCCCCGACTCGAGTGTATTTCTGCGTGGATTTTTTAGTCTCCCCTGTTCTCCGTGAGTTTCCTCCGGATTCTCCAGTTTCCTCTCATAGCTTAAAACAACATGATACATGTAATTGGTGTTGGATAAATATCCCAATGTTGAAATATATCCTGCTTAATTACTCAATTGTCAGGAACCTTCCTGGCTTTCTGGGATAAACAAGCATAATATGATAAAAGTGTTTAAACGCGACTGGACCTCAAGATGCTTTCCATGATAAACAGTGTGCATATTCACTTTATGTAAAGAGGCAGTTACTCGCGTGATCGTACTTTAACAGTCGTAATGAGAGCGTCTCTCCACGTTGAGTGTTCGCAACAAAGTGCAGTCCCTCCATGGAGCCCACGATCCAAGTACCGCGCTGGAAGCTGTTTTCCAGCATTGATGTCTCGTATGCATCCCACATTATACGACAGCAAATGAAGATGCATTAAATCCATAATGCAAATCATCTGCAAATCCTCCGCGATCTGCTGACTCTCTAATCATGAACCATATGACCTACACGGATTATAGGATTCACAGATAAAAGGACGGACAAGGACATTATTTTTCATATATATTCTAGCATCCCGCATGTCCTTTGGACGTGACTGTCCGTCCATCCCTCCCAGCCAGCCAAAGATGTACAGCATTCTTATATATAGAAGATGTCGGTCTCCACTTCTCTCTTGCTTTCTCTGCACTGTAAATTGAAATTTATCGAAATTTCTCACTTTGTCTGTGTTTCTGTTTCTTAAGTCTTGTGTTCCCTCTCCTCACTCCATGGTATATAACCCACTTCCATCCCCCGATCTCTCTCCCTGTTTGACTCTCCTCTCACCCTCGTTCTCCTTATTCCCACCTCTCCCTTTCCCTTTTAAATTGATCATGTCTGTTCCTAATCCACTCTCCCACTGCTTGTGGCTTTCCCTCACTCTCCCCTTTCCGTTTCGGTCGCTTTCTTTCCTCTCCGTTTGATGCCCTCTCACCAGTCTGCCCATCCCTCTCCTCTCTGCCCCCCCCTCTATCTCCAACCCTCCCTCACCTACCTCTTTTATTCCAAAAAAATATAGTAGCACGAATGTGATAGTGAGAATATGATGAAATGGGAGCCACGGTGGCAGGATGTTAACTACCTCGCGTGGTATACAGGTCGTGGGTTTGATCCCAACCCTGACACCTGTATATTTAGAGTTTGCATATCTCTCTCTCCGTGATGGCGTGGTTTTGTCTCTAGGTCCTCCGGTTTTTCCTCCACATTTAAAAACACGTGCTTAGAGTATGTGGCTGCTAAAAATGTCCACATAATAAGCCACTTCGGCGAACTACAATTTGTGGCCAGGTCCTTTCTGAAAAACAGCTATGCAGCTTAATGGGCCTTACCTGGTAAACAAAAAAAAGTATTTTTTTTATTGTTTTAGTTTGAAATACGATAGCACTAGCTGTACTACCCGGCTTCGCCCGGGACTTGAATTCACCAACCCCGGCCGCCTTTATCTCCCCAGTGGCGATGTTCACACACCAAACGAGTTACTCGTTTGAGGCTGAGTCGACCTAGGGGAGGCCCAGGAGCAGTTAAAATAATCGTCACCGGTGGTGGCCGTGAGCGGGAATCGAACTCGGGTGGCCGGGTTCATAGCGCAGCGCGCTATCCACGACACTACAATGCATTACGCTTCCACATGCGTAGGGTCACGTGACAGATTTGACGTCACAGCTCACTTGCCGTATATGCATTATTGAGCTCCCCCCCCCCCCCCCCCCCAAAAAAAAAGTGTTTTCATAATTTTTGCATGGTGTACACAGTCTGTAAAGTACCCACATGGCAAGTTTCCAGTTTGTTGCATGTCGGGAAGTATGCTAAACATTTTGAACAGACACGCACAATCACAACTTTGCCTTTTATATATATGGAGATGACAAGAGTATCCCGCTCAATTGTGTGGGATACACATCCAGGGTGGAGGGAGGGTGAGAGGGGAGGAAGGCGTGACGTCAGCGCAACCCACAAAGCTGGCTCAAAGCTGTCTCGCAGGTGACCTCTTCCCGCATCATTTAAATATGACCACCGCGCATGCGCGCAGAGTCGGTGCCAGGTAGGATGCCAACGAGAAAGGTTTTTTTCCCGAATACTTTACAGTGTGACGTGATATGATCCATAAGAGAGGTTTTTGGGTTAGATTGAGTAAATATATAATTGTGTCGTTAAAACCCGTCACCACACTACACAGCCAACTAGTAAGGGCTGTCACGTAAACAGAACGTGCCAATTCGTCACGAGTACAGCACACCGGTGTGTTGGAGAGCCAAGCCACAACATTTACAATCCGAGTACGACGTTTCACCAGTAATTACAACTAGCTTCATGAAGCTAATAACACAGCTAGTTGTAATTACTTGCGAAACGTAGTACAGTACTCAGATTGTAAATGTTGTGGCTTGGCTCTCCAACACACTAGTGCGCTGTACTAGTGATGAATTGGCATGTTTTATTTACGTGACAACCCTTACTAGTTGGCTGTGTCGGGTGGTTACGGGTTTTAACGACGCATTTATATATTTACGCGATCTAACCCAAAAACCTCTATTATGGATATTGGTCGCGAAAGCCTTTGTGTTAAACGTGATATGATGTTAGTGTATGATACACAGTACGGGAAGACCTCACTTATGGCGACGCCGCAGTACGCAGACCCGTTATAGCGCTTTATGCTGTCGAAATTGTTTGACTGAAACAAATTAAATTTACGAGTGAGAACACGCAGCAGCAGCAGCGCCGGCCGAGGGAACGTACCCGCCCCCATAATTCGCTCGGCCAATGAGAGCGACACACAACTCTCAGCCAACCAGACCCCCCCTCGCGTTTCAGCCAGGTGAGACCTCACGAGACCAGGGATAGAGGAGCCTCAGGCCCCACCGAAACAGAAACCTCGCCTCAGAAATGTTGACCGAGGGCACCACTAAGACCCCAACGCAGCGGCTCAAACCTCATCTCCCACCACTCGTGAGTACAGTTCAGTAACTGATGTTATTATACGTTATTTTTTTATTAAATAATGTTTACCATCTGCATTGCTATTAGCTCTCTTACCAATGCCCCAATGAAGCCCTCATATATTGCTCATACGCGAGAAATAACGCCATCGGGAACGCATCCCCATATATACACTGGTATCATGGCACCTTTTAGGCACCGTGAGGAACGTTAAGAAAGGCCTGCCTGTGGACGAATGTACACTGGTATCGGGACCCCTCTTAGCGCCGATTTCTCTTCATGCTCACACCTCCAGGAACGCGCCTTGAGGAACGCTAAGAGAGGCCTGCCTGTGGACGAAATTACAGCGCTGGGGAGGGGGTATGAAGTCATCGCTCAGGAACCCAGCGAAATGCTGTGCGATGGGAGCGACGTCACTATCGATTCTGGTCACTCAATCTGGTCTAATTAAACTGGAAACACATTTGCGTTTTGAATACATATAAGTTTGTGTGTGCATGATCGATTAAGTAAGCATTGGGGTTGTGGATCATCAAATTCATGGACGAAGGGGTGCAAAAGTGACGAGATATTAACTATCTCGTCTGGTATACAGGAGGTCATGGCTTCGATCCAGACCCTGACGTCTGCTGTATATATGGAGTTTGCATGTTCTCCCCGTGGTCGTGTGGATTTTCTCCGCGTGTTCCCTCCACATTTAAAATAAACAAATAGAGTATTTGGCTGCTATACATTTCCACATAAGCCAATTAATTGGGCAATTATTTGTAGGCAGGTCGCTTCTGAAAAAGAGATGTATAGCTCATTGGGCCTTCCCTGGTAAAATCTTTTCTAAATGTCATTTTTTGTCTGTCTGTGAGTGTGTTCGCACCCTTGAGAAGGATTTGGCTCTCAAACTCTGGGGTTTACGTTAAAGAAAAAAATAGCCAGGTACCATGCCGTAAGCCCCGTGGTGAGCAAGCGCTATTCCGTTTTCCCATACGTTAACTTAAAAGTAGTTTAATGAGCGATTTAGTGCCATTTTATGTATTTCTTTATTACGCGCGCTCGACCATACCAACTCATACGCCTTCGGTGGGGGGGACAGCCCCTACCCAACTCACACGCATTCGGTGGGCGTGACGGGGAAATTTTCTTTCGCGTAAAAAATGCTAGAAAAATACACAAAACGCTGAGGTTAAGTTTTCAGTGTGATGTGCCCCCCACTACCCCGATGCGTGCAGTTACTACCATACAGCCGGTAGATGCTACCACTATATATAGGCCGTAGATATTACTGCAGAGCAGGCGGGGGATCGTGGATGGGGGGGTGAGGGGTAGCGGCCCAGCCCCCAGCCTGCCAAGATGCCACCTCGGCCAGCTGGGCAATCAAGGCGAAGCGGGGGGGCTCTGCACAGGACTAGGCCTCACCACGGCAATGTTAAGTACTCTTTTCTTGCTTCTTTCGCTAAACTCACCGTTTATAAAAACCTATTATTTAAATAATCACCTTGAAAATATTACATTAAACTCACGTTGATAAAAACCTTTTATTTTTCGATTTAAAGCTTTCGTGACTGCAGGGATTCATCTTCTTGGTTTTTTCGGTAAAGTCACGTAGAAGGGAAGTAATAAAATATTAAAATAAAACATAATAGAATAATTCTCACGACGTTTCGGCTACAACGCAAGCAGCCGTCTTCTACGTGACTTTACCGAAAAAACCAAGAAGAAAAAAACATTTTATTTAAATAATCACCTTGCAAATATTACACTAATGATGTTTGTGTGCAGACAACTATTTACGTGATCTAACCCTTTAAGAAGGGGGACCCCGCACAGACTGTAACAACTACAGGGGCATCTCACTCCTCAGTGTGCCGGGAAAGGTCCTGGCAAGGATTATTCAACATCGCCTTGCTAGGCACGCTGAGGAGACTACGTAGCCGGGAGCTATTCCCTGTACACCTTGGGGTGCAACAGGGATGTCCTCTGGCTCCAACATTATTTAACATCTATTTCGGCCCCGTATTTCCTGAAGCCTTCAGTAGCTGTACCGGAGGAATTTCCATCTGGTACAGAGTCAATGGGAGGCTGATCGATGCCCGGGTGCAGTCAAGGGGTGGCTCCCTATTAGTCAACCACGTTATGTATGCCGACAACCTGGTAATTGCAGCTCACTCAGAGGAGGAGTTGGAGGTGCTGCTGCTGAAACTGGAGTGTGCCACTAAGAGTTGGGGCCTTACCATCAGCCCCACCAAAACGAAGCACCTGCCTGGGTATTTTGTACCATCGGGCACTCCACCCCCACAACTCCCAATCGGTGATAGGGCAGTTGTGGAGAGAGTGGAGAGTTTCCCATACATGGGCAGTGTGCTCATGACCGGCTCCGGTTTAACAGCAGAGGTCTTACTCCGAATCAGTCGAGTGGCATTCTTTTCATCGGTTGCGTAACGCTGTGTGGAAGCTACCTGGTCTGTCGCTCCGCACGAAGCTTCGGGTCTTCTCGGCTAGTCATTCCCTCCATTCTCGATGCTTGTGAAACGTGGACCCTCCTAATGGAACATCTTCGCCGGTTAGAAACATTTAGTCTGGCCTGCCTACGATCAATCCTGGGTTTAACCAGGCTGGATTGTGTGAGCTCACAAATCCTCGAAATATCTGGACAAAGTCCCATCGGTGAGCACCTCCGGCAGGCAAGGCCGCGTTGGCTGGGCCATGTAGCTCGCATGCCCAATCACCGCATGCCAGAACAGCTTTTGTTCGGCCGGATCGAGGGGGCTAAACGGGCGCGGAATGGGCTAGAGAAGAGATGGAGTGATGTGGTACAGGAGGATGTGGAGCTGAGTGGACTTGCCGATGACTGGTACCAGCGGTGTCAAGATCGGCCTCAGTGGAGGAGGCTCGTGAAGGACGCTACTGGGCAGTTGGAGGCAGTCGCCCTCCAACAACAACGGAGGGCGGAGGAGCGACGCTCACAACAAAAAGCGGAGCGCCGGGTGGCTAAAGCACAGCAAGTTGGCACAGTAGGGGGCACAGGTGGTGCATCAGCCAGTCATCTCAGTCAGTCGACCCATTGACACCTGGGTCTGCCCCGTGACCTCCTGCCAGCGGGCATTCGACACTTCACGTAGCCTCAAGGTGCACATGGCCTGGCACAAGCGTCGTGGTGACGTCACCGCCACTTAGTGGCGAATGGCAGTTGTTGTGTTTGTGTGTGTGGGTCAATGTCTGTAAGTCGATGTGTGTGTCGGTCTTTTTCACCCAGGCAATGCCAGGTACTTCCCGCGTGTAAAAAATAAATGTTTAGTTTCGCAATCACTTGCAGATCATTTAACCTGAGTCACTACCCTCGATCGCTCCACACCATATCACACACTCAGCTCACCACTCACATAGCACATCACACGCTCAGCTCACTTTTCATGCAATGCATCATATGCTCAGCTCACTACTCATGCAGGATATCACACGCTCAGCTCACTACTCACAAAGCACATCACACCCTCAGCTCACTACTCACGCAGCACATCACCCACTCAGCTCACTACTCACAAAGCGTTCACATGCTCGGCTCATTAGTCTCGAACCATATTACAGGATCAGTTAATTCCTCACATAGCACATAACCCGCTCAGCTCACTACTCACAGAGCGCATTACCCACTCAGCTCACTACTCACAAAGCACATCACAAGCTCAGGTCATAACGCTCAGTTCAATACTCTACGCAGCGCAGGTGACACCCCACAACTGCGCGGCTCTAAAAAAACGAGGCGGCAGATACCGTGGCTGCTGCACAACTTCTCACTCCCTCGCTGAACAAGGCACGAGAGCCGGCCATGGCCCACACAACATTGGGCAGTATGCGGTGCTCCGTCGCTCGGTGCTGTTTGCCGCGGCCCCTTCCCTCTCGGCTAAAAGCAAATGAGATGTAGCGCATGCTGGCAGCCACATTTGAACTCGATTCTTATCCGACACCCGAGTTATCTGCAAATCCTTCTGCATTCACAAAACAACGCGAGAAACCACAGCTCCGTTGGCTCACAGCTAATTGGATTCACAGATGAGCACGTGACGGAAAAGAGCAGTGTGACGCATGCAAGCATATAAATAATGTGTGCAGATGTTACGGTCTCTAATGTGAATCTGGGGTACGTGCCAGATCTATGAACGTGCGGAAATATCGTTTGAATGCTGCAGGACTTATTGTAGGTCTTACGCATGTAGGTATGTGAATGCTCGTGAATGCAATCGAGACAGGAAATGTATGTGCACGGCATTATTTGCATAGTATGGGGCCTTCCATTTAGTACGTACGCAAAAATCTGTCAAAACTTGACCCCTCCCTGTACGCACACTTTTTACACTGACCCCCCCACCTGCGTGTGTGCGTATGCTTGACGCACCCCACCCCCCCGAATCCTATAGAACGGACGATAGATATTTAATCCACGCAGAAACGATCAAGGATGAATAATATTGACGTGTTTAAGCAAACAGATAGTCCACCGCCGGACTATCTAATTTGAAGGCCAATGAAGACAACTTATTATCGAGGCACACCCCCCCCACCCCGTTTCCTATGCGTACGTACTAAATGTATTGCCCCTATAGGCATGGGCGTGATTCGTGCTGTGTGCATACACGTTGCTACTACAATGTGTTTCTGTGGGTGAATCTGTTGATATAAACAAAGGTGAAACTGAATAGCAGCCTGAAGCAGCAGCGCCACTTCGTGAATGTTGTGTATGGAGGTTAATCCCATGAAGCTCGTTTGTGTTATCCACCATCACATTTATGTGCATACTACCTCTTACCAATGCAGCTAAATCCATAACACTATCTTGGTTGCGAGACAAGCTACGGCCCTGTCCATTGAACAGCAGTCTCCACCAGCTGGAAGCAGCACACGCAGGTTATGATTAAATACTAAGACACTGGGGCAAAGTCTGAGTAATAAAATCAGCTGAATATAAAGGGCCAAATTGCCACACACCAGAGCAAATTCTAAAGAATAAACTGTAATGTATAACACTTGACAAACCGCCTCTGCATTCACACCTTTACGAGCTTGAGAGAAAGTGTTATGTTACAGAGGTAAATCCATTTAATGATTTTGGGTGTATGTGATGAGTATGTCTGCATTGGTATATAATCTACTTTGCTTCATGACATTTTCACGTATATTTCTTATTGAAATATACGATTGCATCCTTCGGTGAAAACGTTCTCAAAGTGTTACTGAGCAGTAAAAAAAAATGCAAAACCTCCACATTTAAATATGAAGTTGAGCAATATGTTTGCCGTTGCCACTGCCAAAGAAGGTGCATTTTGAGAAATGTGTTTTATGTGCTGCTAATGCACAGATGGATGTCATTATCAGCCATTTTCTTTTCGCTGCAGGATGAAGGCTTCCCCACGTTGGCACCATCACTCACAGTCCGGCGATTCCTCGCTCCCCGTGCACTAGTTCATGTCATCCTCTTTTTGGATATGAAGATCTTCATAGAGTTGTTCCGACCAGTTTTGTGATCCTTTCACGCTTTGTCATCCCAAGTAGTTTTTTTTTAATGGGCAATATTTGTCATTTGCCAATCATCGCCCCCCCCCCCCCCCCCCACCGTGTTTCTGCTCTAACACTGAAATTGTCAATCTTTTTAAGTTTCGTTCTCCAACTCCTTTACACATTCTTTCCTTAATGGTTTTACAGACATCTGTACATTCCATCTTTGTTTGGAATTTTAAAAAATCAATCTCTTTCTGCGACATGCACGTTGCGATTTCACGTAGCTGGTTTTAAATTGTATTATTCTGCCCCCAACTTTCCACATCAAGCCCCTTCTGGAACACGTCAGCTGTATTATTATTATTTAACTTGGTGACATTACTTAATGATTTTCCTTTTCTGGCTACACTATCTTAATCTGTTGCTTGGAAGCAGTCTAAATTCCCCCCACTTGAACTGCAGTTTCAATGCTAAGTGCATTGTTTTTTGCCTGTAATTAGCTTTGGTTCTTTCTTTGGCGATTCCGATTACATCGCGTTAGCCTGTGATCACGACTTGTGATGAATTTTCCGAGGCCAGAAACAACTCTGACAATCCCGGGGGTTTTATTCTGAGAAGTTAATTTATTTCTAATTTCTCAACTGTGGCTCCTTCATGTCCGTTTTTGAACTGTTTTATTTTTAAAGATGTTCCTCATCTTCCCTGCTAGAAAAAAAACTCTAATAGATGCTTCAAACTCCAAATCCTCACTCAAAATACCAAATGTAGAATTCATCCTTGGACATCTGCACTGCTTACCTCCCTTCACCCTGAAAATGACCGATTATGATGTAATTTGGTTGCTCTCATTTGAAAAGCCGCTTACAGAGATCCGTGTAGAATTAATGCATACAATGATGCGCAATAATGTTTGGCCACACATGTTTCCAAACAAGCTTAAGCTCTTAAAACGAATACTTTCTGTAAATGACGAGAAACGAGAGTAGCAGCAATACACACACGTGGAGGTGATTTCGGTACAGCAAACAGCGTCACTGTGCCCGTATGTCAGGTGACATTACCGTAGTGCGTGCACAACGCCTTGGCACCTAAGCTCACAGGGGCACGCATTAAGCCCTTTAAACATTGGGAGCTTTCCATGCCACACACCGCCGTTACGAAGGCCGAGACATCTCGTGCCCACACCGCGGCGTAAACGTGATAGCGACAGCGTTTAAATGCCAGGATTCTACGCACTGTGCTGCGGGGCGCAATTATCTGTGGCCTTGGCAGCTGTGCGGGAATGCATGTCGACATCACTCCGATTACACTGCCGTCAATGCCAGCAGCCGAGAAAAGCCATTGCGACGGAGAAGCCAGGAGTTAAGCGTGGCTTGCTCACTTCCACCCCCCCTCCCCTTATTATAAATGCCCTGATAAGCTCACGAGCAGGGCGCTTCGGCTGTACAACCCCACCCCCGCCTGCCGAGTGACACAGCTGAGGGCGTGGAGGGCCTGGGGAGGTGACTGCACCTGACCTCTGTACCGGGTGACCAGAATGGGCCCGTCACGGAACGCCCCCCCACGGCCAAGAGGCAAGTGCAGAGTCCACAGTTCAACTCCCGCTGCAGACACGCGGCGGCAATGCGTGCGCAACGAAAGAACGCGTCCCCAGCTCCGTTAATAGCCAACGGCACTCGAGTCGTACGGCGACAAATTAAAGAGCCACTTACGTAACCCGGGCTGATGACGCCTTCCCCGTTAACCCTCGCCGAGGAGTTGATTACACAGCAACACTGCGCCCAGTGCGGCCCCGCTGGGGGCAGTGGGAGGCACGGGGTGGGTGGGTCGGTCGCGGAGCTTTTTCCCACTCGACACCGGCCCCCCCACACACTCACACCACGAGCCGAGGCCACTCCGTAATCTAGCAGTCAGCAAAACTCCGGTCAGCGAAGCCTCCTCCTCCCCCCCACGACGTGAAGGTCAAGATGTCATCATGGCCGATGCAGCTGAACTAAACTATTTTTTATGTTACCAGGAAAGTATAGCTATTTTTCAGAAGCGACCTGGTCACAATTGATACCTCAACGAAGTGGCTTATCATGTGGAAATGTATAAAGCAACTAAATACTCTAAACGCGTGTTTTTAAATGTGGAGGGGAAAACTGGAGGTCCCGGAGATAAATCCACGCGATCACGGGAAGAGAGAGAACACGCAGACTCCAAATATGCGGCAGGCGTTAGAGTCGGGATTGAACCAACGACCTCCTGCATACCGGACGAGGGAGATAACATCTCATAGCCACCGCGGCATGGCTCCACGCCTGACGAGGCGCCGTGTGGTGCCCGTGAGCAACCTCCCCTCGACCTCTGGTGGGTGCCGCCCCAATGCCCGCATCGGCGGCTGCCTCCTCCTCCACCAAGCGCGTTCCACACTCGTCACGCAACCTCCTCTCTTTTTCCAGCGCACCTCTAAAATAAGCGTTCACACATTGTCCCCCTCCATGTGGCTTTCTCCTCTGTCACCTGTCATTACATTGATAGCATCCTCTGCACGCACCTGTACTCAAAAGCCAGACGCTTATTTTCCAGTTGATGTGGTAAAGCCCAGCTCTGACCTTATTACCGTAAGGCAGACATTACTCCCGCCCCCAACCGTCTGAGTATCAGGTTTAACCCTCTCTACCTTCCACAGTGGTTTACACAGCTACGCGGTGTGTTTGTAAGGCGCATCACTTCACATCGACTGCTCTGCCAACTCTCTCTCTCGCTCCCCACAGCGCGCAGGACCTATAACTCAGAATCTTTACTCATACTGAAGGAATCCGATGAGCTATAAAGCTCCAGTAGTTTAAACTTGATTTGAAGCTTTCGTGACTGCAGGAGTTACTCTTTGGTTCTTTCGGTAAAGTCACGTAGAAATAAAGTAAATTAAATAATAGAGTACGACGTTTCGATTGCAACACAAGCAACCGTCATCAGGTAGAACTAAATTTGAGAGACAAAACACAGACACGGAGACACACAGACACACAAGCAGAGAGAGACAGACACACACCATAAACATAGACACACAGAGAGAGAGACGACACAGACACACAGAGAGAGACACACAACATAAACATAGACATGTGTCTATGTTGTGTGTCTCTCTGTGTCTCTCTCTGCTTGTGTGTCTGTGTGTCTCCGTGTCTGTGTTTTGTCTCTCTCTCAAATTTAGTTCTACCTGATGACGGTTGCTTGTTTCAATCTAAACGCCGTACTCTATTAATTATTTAATTTGTTTTCTTTCTACGTGACTTTACCGAAAGAACCAAAGAGTAACTCCAGTAGTTTCACAAGATTTCCAGGTCCGGATTCAGCTCCATGCCAGAAGAAGCCCCGGCTACAGCTCCTCTTGGATTGGGAAGGGGGAGAGGGCAGTACAGGTGTTGTGTGGGGGGCACTGTGAGAGTGAGACCGCGAAGGAGGGTGAACTTGGGTCCCCCAAAGACATCTTTGAAGGTCCCAACACAAGCGCTGATATTTCGCAGACCCTGACCCAACCCAGACCACTGCCACCATCACCACCCCCTCCGTGAAGTCGCTGCGACACACTCCGCTACTCCTGACGCCGCTGGTCTGGCTTGCCCACCTCGTATCTGACCACTCTGCATCTACATCAGCCAATACGAAAGAAAAAGAACAGACCCCCCCCCCCCTCCTCTGTATCTCCTCTCTCGTTAGAGCCCCAGGGGTGCCTGCATCGCGCGGTACCCACCCAGGTGCAGTCTGAAGAGGCTTGCGAGCTCCGCCGCGGCGCCCTCCTCCTGGAGGCGCCACGGCTCCGCGTAGCCGAGCGCCTCCAGGAAGTCTCTCTGCAGGCGCAAGGGCCGCTCGCCGGGGCCCACCCTGCGGACCACCTCGTGGCCCACGAGCCGCACGTAGAGCGCCGGCCTCTGCCGCCGCGTCGCCGCGGCCTCCTCCTCCTGGCCCTCCTCGTCCTCCACTTCCTCCTCTTCCTCCTCCTCTCCCTCTTCTTGCTCTTCGCCTTCGTCGTTGTCCTCGTCCGAGCGCCTCCCGCGCACGGGGCTCACGGACTCGTGCTGCTGCTGCAGCTGGCGTCTCTGAGTCTGTCGCTTCAGCATCTGCTGCACCTGATTCTGCTTCAACAGCTGCTGCTGCTGCTGCTGCAACTCCTGCTTCATATGTTGTTGCTGCTGCTGCGGCTGCGGCTTGACCTGCAGGCGCTGGTCCAGCTTGTGCTTGGCCTGCGCCTGCTGCTGCTCGTGCATGCGCAGCAGCTCCCGCGCCTCCGTGGCCTCGGTGCAGAGCAGCGCGCGGCCGCAGCTCGCCCCGTCGGGCCCGTGGAGCCGCACGCAGCCGCGGCCGCGGTCCGCGCGGAGCCACTCGCGCTCGCGGGCCTCCAGGCGCGCCGCCCGCGGCCTGCAGTGCGGTGCCGCATGCTGCTGCTGCTGCTGCAGGAGGTGGCCCTGCTGGTGGTGCTGCTGCTGGTGGTGCTGCTGGTGGTGCTGCAGGGCGGCCCCGCTCGCCGTGGCGCTACGCGGGAAGCGCCGCCGCACTCGGCTCCAGCCCGACGAGGCCAGCGCGGCCGCGCTGGGCTCCCTGGGGCTGCAGGCGCGGCCACGCGAAGCCGCGGCGATGATGGTGGAGGTGGTGGTGCTGGTGGAGGTCGGGGTGGTGGTGGTGACGGCGGTGGTGATGACTGTGCCGTGTCCCTGCGGGCCGCGCTCGCCGCCCCCGCTCTCCTCCTCCTCCTCCTTCATGCCGCCAGCCGCGAGTTCCTCCTCCTCCTCCTGCTGCTGCTGCTGGTGGCGGTGACGCCGCGCGGTCTCTCCGAGCTCTCTGCGCCCCACGTACTCGTGACGTCGCCACTGATGTACAACAACCGCTGACACTGAGACAGCCCCGACAGCGACGCGGCGACTACCGACCACGGCCACGACTGCCACAGGAGCCGGAGCTTCAGCAGCGGCTTCAGCGGCGGCAGCAGCAGCGGCGGCAGCGCTCCCGCCGCTGTGGCGGCGCCTCCTCCACGCCGCGCGCCATCTTGAGTCGCCGCGCGGAACGCAGCGCAGTGACGTCACCCTCACCCCCACCACCACGTGACACCCCCCCCCGCGCCCCTCCCCCTAAACCCCTCCCCCTAAGCCCCTCCCTCTTAAATCCCAACCCCCTAAAACCCCTCCCCCCAAACCCGACCCACCTCTAAACCCCTCCCCCCGAACCCCCCCTTCCCATACCCGGCCCCCAAACCCCTCTCCCCCCTAAACCCCTCCCACCTTTGTTGTCTTGTGGTTGTTGTTGTTTGATTTGCATCCCATTGGGATTTTTGCACACAGTGTTGGTGTACGGTGCTTTTTCTGCAATATTTTGCTGTCTTTTCTTGGATTTTCTGTTTGCACAGTCACTTTAAGATGTTTTCTTCTTCATGTTCTTGTTTTCTGTTTGTTGCGGTTGCACCCGATTCAAGAGCCGAATGGCTCACAGGGCTATCTATATATATAAAATCGTGCATGTCTGTCTGTCTGTGTATGTGTGTGTGGATTTCGGACCATACGCACTTTCATTGGACGGCGGTTGCCCCTGGCAACAGCTAACGACGCCTTCGCCGCTTTCATTGGACGGCGGTTGCCCCTGGCAACGAGTAGCAACTTTTCGCCGCGGGGTGGACGCCATTTTTAATAGCGCGGGGGGGGGGGGGACCGGCACCCGTACCCAGCGTTCGCCGGGTGGGAAAATCAGGCAAGGCGGGAGGCTCTGCACGGTGCTAGGCCTCGACACCCAACACGCCACTCTGAGGTAAATTCATACAAATTTCACGTCCTCTACAGAGTGGCGAGGGAGGCAGAGTGGCGAGGGAGGGAGAGTGGCGAGGGAGGGACTCAGCCTCAAAACGAGTAACTGGTGTGGCGTATCAACATCGCCACTGGGGAGACAAAGGCGGCCGGGCGTGGTGGATACAAGTCCCGGGCAAAGCCGGGTCATGACTATGTGTGTATGTGTTTATGTGTATGTCTATGTGTCTGTATGTGTTTGTGTGTATGTATGTGTGTGTCTGTATGTATGTGTGTGTGTATTGTGTATGTGTTTGTGTGTATGTATGTGTGTGTTTGTATGTATGTGTATGTCTGTGTGTATGCATGTGTGTGTATGTGTTTGTGTGTATGTGTATGTGCGTGTATGTATGTGTGTGTATGTGTGTGTCTGCAGCAAGCGCGTGTATGTGTACCTATGGACGTGTAGGGGGAACGGTAGTGTAGTGCTTAGCGTGCTGCCTGTGTCTGTGTGTCTGTGTGTGTGTGTCTGTGTGTGTGTGTCTGTGTGTGTGTGTCTGTCTGTGTGTCTGTGTGTGTGTGTCTGTGTGTGTGTCTGTGTGTGTGTGTCTGTCTGTGTGTCTGTGTGTGTGTGTGTGTGTCTGTGTGTGTGTGTCTGTGTGTGTGTGTCTGTCTGTGTGTCTGTGTGTGTGTGTCTGTGTGTGTGTCTGTGTGTGTGCGCGTGTGTTGTGTAGGGGGAACGGTAGTGTAGTGCTTAGCGTGCTGCCTGTGTATGTGTGTCTGTGTGTGTGTGTCTGTGTGTGTGTGTCTGTCTGTGTGTCTGTGTGTGTGTGTCTGTGTGTGTGTCTGTGTGTGTGCGCGTGTGTTGTGTAGGGGGAACGGTAGTGTAGTGCTTAGCGTGCTGCCTGTGTCTGTGTGTCTGTGTGTGTGTGTCTGTGTGTGTGTCTGTGTGTGTGCGTGTGTGGTGTGTGGGGAGCGGTAGTGTAGTGGTTAGCGTGCTGTCTGTGTGTCTGTGTGTGTGTGTCTGTCTGTGTGTCTGTGTGTGTGTGTCTGTGTGTGTGTCTGTGTGTGTGCGCGTGTGTTGTGTAGGGGGAACGGTAGTGTAGTGCTTAGCGTGCTGCCTGTGTGTGTGTCTGTGTGTGTGTGTCTGTGTGTGTGTGTCTGTGTGTGTGTGTCTGTGTGTGTGTCTGTGTGTGTGTGTGTGGTGTGTGGGGAGCGGTAGTGTAGTGGTTAGCGTGCTGTCTGTGTCTGTGTGTGTGTGTCTGTGTGTGTGTCTGTGTGTGTGCGTGTGTGGTGTGTGGGGAGCGGTAGTGTAGTGGTTAGCGTGCTGTCTGTGTGTCTGTGTGTGTGTGTCTGTGTGTGTGTCTGTGTGTGTGTCTGTCTGTGTGTCTGTGTGTGTGTGTCTGTGTGTGTGTCTGTGTGTGTGCGCGTGTGTCGTGTAGGGGGAACGGTAGTGTAGTGCTTAGCGTGCTGCCTGTGTCTGTGTGTGTGTGTCTGTGTGTGTGTGTCTGTGTGTGTGTCTGTGTGTGTGCGTGTGTGGTGTGTAGGGGGAACGGTAGTGTAGTGCTTAGCGTGCTGCCTGTGTGTGTGTGTCTGTGTATCTGTGTGTGTGTGTCTGTGTGTGTGTCTGTGTGTGTGTGTCTGTGTGTGTGTGTCTGTGTGTCTGTGTGTGTGTCTGTGTGTCTGTGTGTCTGTGTGTGTGTTTGTGTCTGTGTCTGTGTGTGTGCGTGTGTGGTGTGTAGAGGGAATGGTAGTGTAGTGCTTAGCGTGCTGCCTGTGTGTGTGTCTGTGTGTGTGTGTCTGTGTGTGTGTGTCTGTGTGTGTGTCTGTGTGTGTGTCTGTGCGTCTGTGTGTGTGAGGAGCGGTGGGTGTAGTGGTTAACGCTACGCTGCGATACCAACCCGGCGAACCGAGTTCGATTCCCGCTCATGGCCACCACCGGTCAAGATCATTTGAACCTCCCATAGGTCGACTCAGCCTCAAACGAGTAACTGGTGTGGCGTATTAACATCGCCACTGGGGAGGCAAAGGCGGCCGGCCGTGGTGGATACAAGTCCCGGGCGAAGCCGGGTAGTACAGCTAGTACCTAATAAATGAACTTGAACTTGAACCTTAAACCCCAACCCCCTAAAAGCCCTCCCCCCCAATCCCCACCCCCTCTAAACCCCTCCCCCCAAACTGCCTCCAAAACCCCACCCTAAACCCCTCCAACTCTAAACTCCTCTCCCGAAAACCCCACCCCCAAAACCCCTCCTCCCCAAAATGTGGACCCAAGTCTAACAGTCATTGCTTGGAGACATCCAGCAGATCGCCAGCTTTGGTTCCAGCAAGCCTGACTGCTGATGAGACACTGACTGTCAAAGCCGGTCTCGAGTTTTGCTTTGCGTTGATTCAATACTGCTGATAAGATTAAACTCACAGAAGGCGGTATAGCTGATGGGATGTGTAAATTATTCAGCACAGTACTTGTATTGTGTGTGGAGACAGACACGCTCGATGTATGTTGTAGTTACTCACGTGATGAGTCTTCAGGTAAACATTCACACTCGGTTCTTCGGGTCGGCACCGCACGGATCGTGCGGGCAACGAGAGAGCAGAACCACTGCTGGGTCAACGACGACGACACGAAGGGAAGCCGCAGCAGGATGTGCGTGATGTCGTCTATCCTGCGGAATTATTGAAGGCGGACCGCGATCAAAATGATGAAATCAAGAGGAATTACAACAGTGTCAGAGAAAGGAATGTGATACTGAAGAACTGAGTTTTAGTGGACATTACCGGCTATCACATGGGATAGAATCATGGATATTTAATGCGTGCTTTGTCACGTAGTAAGCGCAAACTGTGTTGTTGATCTTCGCAGTGGCACAGGGTTTGGGATCTGAACTGTGGCTCTGACAGCTGTTGCGTCACAGAAACGAATTGCCTGTGCAAGTGTACGCCACAGGTGTGAAAAGCAGCATTGAGTGGCAGTGCAATACCACAACATGATACCACAACATGATTTTAAGTCTAAATTTAACCGCCTCTACGGGGAGGGTTTCCACATAACCATAAGATCTTTTAACAAACTCCGAGACAAGAAAGCTCATCTGATCGAGTCACTCACATTTCTGAAGCGATGCCGCGACTCGAAGGTAATAACGATCTCATTCACACTGACCTCTGCTACTGTCACATCTTCCAATGCCAAACGAATTTTGTTTAGAGCTAGCTTGGCCCTGATCTTTGAGAGAATTAGACTGCTCCGCACTGAACTGGATCATGCAGACAAGACACTCTTGAATTTACACTTAACATTGACAGAAAAAAGGTCAACATCTGATTGGGAACATGTAGATAACATGACCGCTTTATCAGCCGCTACAATGTCAGCTAAATGTAAAGATGATCTGATTTCCAAATTCAACCTCCTTTCCAAGAAGAAACCAGATCCACACATTAAAAAGTTAGACCTTGACAAGGTTGTTACAAATCTGAGTAATAGCCCAATCTCCGATGGTCTAAAGTCGGTTTTGGCTAAAGGATTGAACTTTGCATTAACCCCCAAACACATACCAATTGATGAAATTGCACAGGTCGATGTAGCCCCAAAGGCGTAGCTAGGATATTTTGCGCCCGGGGACGAACTATAAAATTGGCGCCCCCCCCCCCCGTTTAATCACATACCAAAATGTTATTACATGACATGTAGGCTGTGTGTGGCGGGATATATAAACTTTTAGGTTGAGGTGTAGATTTGTGCAGTAGTTTCAGGCTGCCGCGCCCGCCGCAATAAGTTATAATGTAAAGTTGTAAGCCTCATTTTGGCGCCCCTTTACCTTGTCGCCCGGGGACATATGTACCCCCTGCCCCCCCCCCCCCCCCTAGCTACGCCTCTGTGTAGCCCTTAAGGGTTTGGGACACATCGCTGCAGATGTAACAAGATCTGAAATCACTGCAACCCTCAAAAGCGCTAAGATACCAGCCAGAAACATCAGTGAGGAGCGCTTTTAGTTGTTTCAATTAAAAAAGAGGGAAGATATCGTCATTCTCTCAGCCGACAAGGGTAATGCCGCGGTCATCATGGACAAAAACATATACAATAAGATGTGCATTTCCGATGCTACACATATATACAGACACAAACACAATTTCAACCGAGACGAGTGTACTGAGGTGCAATTCCTCCCTGCTCCCATCTCTACCCCACCCCCTCTCTCTCCCCCTGTCTCTCTCGCAGCCCCTTTCCCCCGCCCACTCTGGAGCCCTTATAAGTATAACGGTGTTATTGGGCCAAGATGCGCCATTCCCATGCAGTTGCCGGAAATCTCGGCTACATGCCAATAGGGGGCAACAGAGGGGCTGAGCCCCAGTGCTGAGAGTCTATGGGTCATAGGGCCAACGGTTATCTTATGGAACCGTATGTAAAAGTAGGCCTTGGCAAGGTAAGGTAATTTACCCTTTTTACCGGGTAAAAGGGTAAAGGGTAAAGGTGTCGACATGCCAAGGGGTAAGGTAAAGGGTAGGGTAAAGGTAGCTCGGAAAAATTACCCAGTAGGGTAAAAAGCGCGAAGTATTACCCGGTAAATACGGTACCTTGTTTACCGATAAAAGCTCCGTGGCGCAGTCCGTGGCCTCCATTTAACATGTAATATTTTTTTTTACTTAAAAAAAAACACGCTTTTATTAAATGTACTAGTAATGGCAGAACTCCACGACTCCAGAAAGTGGCCCCGAAGCTTGCCATAACGTGAGGGACCGTGGCCAATTACAGCCAACGTCAGTTGACCGTAGACAATTAGACCCAAGCCGAAACATAACATACTAAAAAAAGATTTTTTTAAACAGATATTTTTATGATAGAATATAGTGTTGTCATCAGTATGATATAAGTATACCAAGGTTGCAGTCGATACCACATTGGGAAGTGGGTTAAAATTGAGTTACAAGATTTGAGGATACGACAATGACAACAACGACAACAACAACAGAGTGGGTTCAAAGAAAGTGTGTAAAATTGGAATCATCGAGAGTATTCTATATGTATAAAGCGCTCTAAATAGCATTTACCGTTATAAACCTTTCTCATGTGTAGTAGTACCCCAGTAATTACCCTGTAATCGGGTAATTTGTATGGGGTAAAGGTAAAAGGTAGGGTAAAGGTAGGCTCGTTGCTTTTACCATTTACCTTATACCTTACCTGCTAAATGGTAAAAGGTAGGGTAGAGTGATTGTATTATGGTAAGTTAAAAGGCTTGTTTTTTTTACATTTTAACTTTTACCTTACCTTGCTGAGGCCTATGTAAAAGGGGCAGACCCCAGACCCAGGAGGGGGGCTGGGGGATGACATCATCCCCGGATCCTTCTCGAAGGTTTGAGAAGGAAGGTGTGGCCGGGGCGGAGCGAGCCACGGCTCTGTATAAAAGCCGGACCTCTGAACGGTCCCGGCAGTCGTCGTCCAGCTGAAGACAAGAAGCCTCCTGTAGACTGATGAGCCTCAAGGGCAGAGCCGTACCCCTGGCAAGGGTCGGCTCTAAGCTATACCAGTGAAGACTGAAGAGCCCGAGGGCAGAGCCGTACCCCTGGCAATGGTCGGCTCCCGCTAAAATACAGTGAAGATTCAAGCTTCATTCACGGAGGACTTGTAGATTAACCAGTGAGATGTGTATTAGACTGGAGAGTAACCTCCATAGTGTATCGGGTGTGAGGGGTCGTTGCCTCTGTGTTAAGTGTTAATTGTAAAATAAAAACTGTGTTGCCTCAGAGAAGCTCCCTTCTAGATATTCAACCCACTACATAAGCAGATACATTCAGAGGCTTTCCCCCTCTTTTATTTCCACCTGAAGAAGACCGCTTGTGTTGCGATCGAAACGTCGTGGGTTTTTTTGCTTTTTATTTAGATTTTTGTTTTCTATTTACGTGACTTTACCGAAAGAACCAAGAATATGATCCAAGATGGCCCAGGGAGCAGATGGACCATCGCTCTACCGAACACTCACTTTTGTAGTGAGTCCAACTGAGTCGCAGACGTTATTCTTCAGAGGCAACACATTTATTATAACATGTATATACAAAAGGGTAACTTCCCCTTTACCAGATACAGCCTGGGGTGGTGACCACCCAGCTAACTACACTATACGTAGGAGTTACACCTACGAAGAGTCGGACCCTCACTAGGGTCCCCAGCCACGTGTTGATGCCTCGTAGGACGTTGAGCTTCCAGCTTGTAGACGTAGAGCTTCCAGCTTTTAGATGTAGAGCTTCCAGTTTGTAGAACGAAGTGACCCCCTTCCCTCTCAGGGACCCACCTTATATCCTCCCTGGTCGGGGCTGGCACCGCCCTCGGCCCCGCCTGCCTTCTCGAGCGTTCTAGCTCCCTCTCGATGCCCCTCGAGAGCTCTCCCTGGACACGTGATCACCCCCTAGCCCCCCTCCCCCCCCCCCCCCCCCCCACCTGGGGCCTTCTCTGTGGACACTCCAGATCACGTGTCTACGCGGTCAACCAAAGTGCCATGGCCCGGGCAACCCTGTCCCTAGGCTGACACTATCCCACTCCCCCTTGTGGGAGCCCGCACTACACACCAGAGGTCGCAATCGGGTACCTGTTACCCGTACCCTACCCGATATCCGGCTACCCGTACCCGGCCGGGTATGGGTACGGGTACCCGTTTGCGACCCTGGTGCGGCCGGGTACGGGTACGGGTAAGTAATCAAAACCCGTTTGTGACCTCTGCTACACGCTATGCGTGGTGCCCGCGCTATCCCAGTGCTCACAAAGCCCTGCTAGTGCTGGTACTACAACCATCTACGGGGTATACGCGATGAGGGTGCATCACACGCCATGCTATGCTAAAGCCGGCATCACACAGCAACCCACCCAGTGCGGTCCACGACGTAAGAACACCGCATGCCATTGCCCCCCCCGGGCCGGCACCATACAGTGGCATCCCTGATGTCACTACACTTTCATGAGCACCAATGCAGCAAAGTGAAAAAGTTATTTATGGGGTTGCAAGAATCACAATAACTTATGTACGAATACAAAAAAACCTTATTTGCATAATTTTAACTGGTAAAGGTAATCTATGCCTCAGGCTCAAACCCATAAAACACACGTTATTCAAAATTACCAGAGAGTGAACATTTCACAGTTTAGGCTCTCGCAGAGAGAGATTGACTCAGAGGCACGGGGAAGCATAGACAAGCTGGAGGGCAGTCACGTGGGGTCTAAGGTCCTCGATATACAGGGTGCTTCAAAAAATGTTAACACTTACATGGGACTAGTTTTTAATGGCAAAACTACGAATAATACACTTTAACATGATAACAAATGTATATTCATAGCTCCAAAAAGTTAAAGAGTCTCTACTTGTTCGCCATCATTGTCAACACATGCCTGGAATCTATTCAAGGTGGTCTCCACATTTCTTGTGGTGTAGTGACATAGAATCGGTCACGTAGCAGCATAGCGCTGGTTGCTGGCAGGGAAGGGGATCTGCAGCTTACAGCAGCCCTGACTGACAGCAGCCCAGGTGATAGACTAGAGAGAGATCTAGGGGAAGGGTCACAGAAGGAGCACACCGAGAAACCGCTAGTAGGTTCCAGAAGAGGGGGTGGCCGGGGGCGTGGCCGGGGGCGGAGCCAGGCCACGCTGACAGTATAAGAGGGGCCCCAGCAGGGGACCTCGGGGCTGTCGTTTGGAGTGGGATCCCGTCGTGCTACTGGAGACTTCACCGTAGTCTCCATCTTCACCATCTCGGCGTCACCAGTCAGGCAGTCTACCAGCTGTCCTGACTGGGAACTGTAGTTACTAAGTGTTACTGTCAGGCCGTGCTAATAAACAGAGTGCCTCCTACTCTTCGTGTCTCTGAGTCAGTCGCTACAGTGGTATTGTTGCAAATTCTCTGAACTGTTAACATTTTTTTTTGAAGCACCCTGTAGGAAGGTGTTAATTAGTGTTTACATGTAGGAGGAAACCGGAGCACCCTGAGAAAACCCACGCGTGCGACGGGGAAACACTCTATCCCGTACAGACGGAATCGGTGGAGTCCACATTTTTGCTTATACCGCCTTCTCCTGGTAGAGCCAGGGTAGGGTTCCTAGACGTCCACGGGAAGAGAGCTTCACAACATTTGTGTGATCCAACCGTCGCCTCCTCCACAGGCGCTGGAGTACAATTGTTGTAAGTCCAACTGAGTCGCAGACGTTATCTTGGGAGCAATACTATTTATTCCACATTAACACGTAACACAACACGATCTACACTCAGGTCTTAAATGCCCATCTAACCACGCTATGGCAGAACTATACATGGTTCGCTATCCCAGTCCGGATGACAAACGAGGTCCCGGACCGCATGGCTAGAGGCTTCTTCTCCCCGACGTGGATCTTCGTAACACCAGCACACGAAAAACCTCGAGCTCCTCACGGAGCCCTCATTATATGCTCCCGGGTTGGGGCTGGCTCCGCCCTTCGCCCTGCCTACCTGCCAGGCCTCTCGAGCTCCTTCTCAAAGGTTCCCAAGAGCTCCTTTGGACCACGTGACCGCCCCATGATCCCCGTCCACCGGTGGCCCCCCTCCAATATCGTCCGGTCACGTTACAGCAGGTCAACCAGCATATCATGCCCCAAGGTAACCCTGGCTGGCTGACGCTCCCCCTCACTCCTTCGCCGGGAGCCCGCACCCCACACTGCTCGCGGTGCCTCTACGCTAACCAGCGCACATCCAAACCCCACTAGGGTTGGTACTGCATCCTGTAACCCGGGCTGTCCGTAATGACAACACACATTACCGGCCGTAGCTTTGCAAGCCCCGGCACCATACAGTGACAAGCACAGTCACTACACAATAATAACACTGATATCAAATGGTTTTGGCATTGAGACTGCCTCCTCTTCTCCAAGGCCTCGCCTTCCCTGCAGCGAACTCTCGATCGGCCTGATACCTCTCTCGCCTGTGGATTTTATATCCCACAAGAGCTACCTCAAACCGGGCAGGCCTTTTTAGCAAAAGGCTGGTGCCAGGGCAGAGATCTGAGGTGGGCCCTTCACCAGCCAAATGTCCCTCTTTGTTGGCCACCCAGGTGCACTATGCGAGGCAGTAAGTGTCGCAGTCAAGGTGGGCCCCCACACACCAGCCCGGCTACCCCAGCCCGAGAGGAGATGGAGTTAGACCTGCTTATAGGCATGGTAAGAACAAGTCACGTATCTGATATGAGCTAAATAATAACTAAACATTTTAAAAACAAATATATGCTTTTTTTGAGACTGCATTTTGATGACCAAGATCATTTTGCGAGAATACGGGAATCCCTCATGGCTCCGGACTGGGCCCACTGCTTCTCGTTCATGGCCCCCGACTAGACGAGTCAGCAGCTACACCGCACTGCTGTGCCAGACGCCCGGAGAGTGTCCACTGGAGATACACAAAACAATCGTAAGCTTCCTTGTGGACAATATAAGTAACAAGATAAGCGGACAATTCACACTGGCTCAGCACAAGCAAACTGGACCGGTTGTGAAGCACCATTGCAACATCTGAAATTTAGCAATTCCAGAAGGCCGTGTGGCTGATAGGATGTAATTTGTTTACATGCAGGCAGAGATATGTTTAGTTTGTTGTCCTTCCCCCGCACCTCCGATGAGCACGGTTGGCGTCGTACGGTGCGAAAGAAATTCAACATACTGTCAAGTACATAGGTATTTGCTCATTTATTTTGTCACTGAAGATGAACGACGCACTTAGCAGCTGCAGTAGTGCAGGGACTTGAGCTGAGCTTAGACAACAGAGTGGTGGGTGATGTGTTTGGGTGCAGCAAGTAAGAAAGACAGAGCAGTGAACGTCGACGTCAGTAGGGAAACAAATCGCTGGTAAACAGTTTCGAGCATTGGGCGGTAGAGTTGTGACGCTGCAAGGACCCTGCGCGAGGAAGTGAACGCGAACACTCACGGGGCACGGCTAAGCTCGGGAACGTGGCATGGCCGGTGAGATTTATATGACAGAAAATGCCATGAAGGCAAAGGGTCTGCAGTGAAGACAGCTGAGATACGGGGTAAAAAAAAGTTAGATCATATTATTATGATTACGCTTGCACTTGTTTACCCAGGATAGCCTCACTGAGTATCAAGACTTTTTTAAAGCAGGGTCCTGTCAAGATTTTGCACTTGTGAGCAATTATTCAATTCAATGTGTATTTGATGACTAGCCTTTTGCCCGTCCAAGGACGGGTGTATTGCAGTAAATCTAAAACTTGCAAGCGAAAAGCAGACCGCGACGTGATATTCATTGCATCCATTTGTGTGCAATTTGTAAGGCCGCGGTGACACAGACTTATTTCATTTAAAGGTTATAATCCCTTGTTCATCATGACGTCATTTTTACTTCTATGTCTCAATAGCGTGACGTGAGGGTTCTGCCTTTGTAGTGAGGGTTATAACACTATCAACAAAGATTCGTTCATGAAGCCATCCATATATACAAACAGACACAATTTGAATCGAGAATATGGGTATAAACTGAGCAATCATTGGAAGGACATTATCAACCAGTTTAAGTCATAACTGGCTTTGATGTTCCCATCCTACCATCTTCTGATGTTAGTTGTTATTTTCGGCTCTCTGATTTTACATTTCTCACATTAACACAGCCACCTCGCTCACCGAGCTCGAGGTTGCTGCTCTGCGATCTTACATTAACATAATCTCTCACATTAACAGCCACCTCAGGGCGCTGGCCGTGAAGGCCGCTCAACGATTTTACATGAACATTAAAACCCACCACCGTCGTGGTCGCTACCCACCACTTACATTAGCATTGGCTGCTGACATTTGGGCTATGCCCATTTCAAACTTTTATAAACAGTTTCCCTTTAGAAGCTAACCCCTCTTCCTGATGACGAAAGCTTGTGTTACGATCGGAACATCGTAGTTTTTTTGTTATTTTCTTTGAACCTATCTACGTGACTTTACCGAAAGACCCAAAGAATATGAGGGTTATCAGTTGACGCTGAGAAGGGGGGAGGAGGCGCCTCGCCCGCTCATGTGGAGTGACGTCACCCGCTAATTATTATTAATGGGGGGGGGGGGGGTGTCCATTTGGAGGATGTCACCTACTCATGATTATTAATGAGTGGGGGGGGGGGGTTTCCATGCGGAGTAACCTCACCCGCTCATGATTATTAATGAGGGGTGGGTCCATGTGGAGGACGTAACCTTGACTTAAAGCTTTCGTGACTGCAGGAATTCATATTCTTTGGGTCTTTCGGTAAAGTCACGTAGATAGGTTCAAATTAATAAAAATTAAATGAACAAAAAACTACGACGTTTTAATCGCAACACAAGCGGTCGTCATCAGGCGGTGAGAAAAGAAAAAAACGATCGCTTGTGTTGCGATCAAAACGTCGTAGTTTTTTATTTATTTTATTTGTATTCATTTGAACCTATCTACGTGACTTTACCCAAAGATCAAAAAAATAGAATGTAACCTGTTCATTAATGAGGGGGGCTGGTCGACGTGGAGTGACATCACGCGCGTTACACAATGACATTCCTGGGTGATTATAGTAGGTACTAGCTTTTTGCCCGTCCAAGGATGAGTGTATATTGCAGTAAATCTGAAATATTCAATAGAAAAATTGTTCAGCTCATGATTATTAATGAGGGGGGGGTTGCCCCATGTGGAGTGATGTCACCCGCTAATGGTTGTTGGGGAGGGGTGCGACATGTGGAGTGACGTCACCCCCTCATGGTCATTTTGGAGGGGTGCGGTATGTGGAGTGACGTCACCCGCTCATGATTATTAATGAGGGGAGGGGTGCGGCATGTGGAGTGCGCGACCTTCTTGTGCTCACGCGTACATGATTATTCATGAAGGGGGGGGGGGGGGGCTCTTTTGCAGTGACGTCACACACGGATGTAGCACTGTGCTGCGTAGATTTTATTTTTACTGTCACTTTCTGTAAAGAAACGTCATATTTGAAGCGACTTTGCGGAATAAATTATTTAATTCAGCTCGACCTTCCTCTGCGTTAGTGTAAAAATCATCCCACTCATGAATATTAACGAGGGGGGGTGGCCCTCATGTGGAGTGACGTCACGCGTGGGACGGACAGACATTTCTGAATGATTATAGTAGGTAACGGTAGTGTAACCTCAATTGGCTTCTTTGCAGGTATTGTTTTAGCATTGGGATGTTTGGCTGATACTGGTTATATTGTGTGGTGTTTAGCTATGGGATGAAAACGCATGCAGAACAGAGGAATAACATACAAACCCAGCACAGAAAGACGCCAGAGTTAGGAATCAAACCGAAGGTCTTGTTACTGTGAGGCAACAATGTTACCACTGTGCCACCCTTCCACCAAGCTTCATGTATTGTCTTATGTGAACATTAGGCAGTCTGGAATATGTAATCCGCATCATGGCCAACATCATTTCGATTTAAAGCTTTCGTGACTGCAGGGATTCATCTTCTTGGTTCTTTCGGTAAAGTCACATAGAAGGGAAGTAATAAAATAATAAAAATAAAACATAATAAAATAATTCTCACGACGTTTCGGCTACAACGCAAGCAGCCGTCTTCAGGTGAAGAATGAGACACTGCCAAGCTTGGAGCTTATATATAAGCTGGGTTGGAGGTGGAAGAAGAGCGCCTTAACAAAAGAATGTGCATATCAAGAGGAATTTAGCATATTCATGGAAAAATGCGTAAGAGGTGGGCGGGGGGGGGGTTCAAAGTCATTATGCCCATGCATTATGCAGGATTAGCATTATCAAAGGGAGGGGGTAGGGGGTAGCATTAACAAAGGGAGGGAATGTTAATAATATGAAGAGATGCCGCGACTCTAAGGTAATACCAAACGCATTTACACTAACATCTGCTGCTGTAACTTCTTCTAATGCTAAACGAATTCTGTCTAGAACTAGCTTAGCTCTTATCTCAGAGAAAATCAGACTTACGCGCACCGATCTTGATCAGTTAGACAAGACACTCTACAAATCACACTTATCTTTTAGTGCAACAATGTCCACATCGGATTGGGAACATGTAGACAAAATGACTACCTCTTCAGCTGCCGCTATGTCGACCAAATGTAAGGACAACTTGATTTCCAACTTCAACCGCCTCTCAAACAAGAGACCGGACCTACACATAGAAAAGCTAGACGTTAACAAAGTCGTAATTAATCGCAGTAACAGTTCTATTTCTGAAGATCTGAAATCCGTTTTAGCTAAAGGACTAAACTTTGCAGTCACACTTAGACACATACCAGTTAATGATATAATTGCCCGAGTAGATGTAGCTCTCAAGGGCCTGAGTCACATCGCTGCAGACGTAGCAAGATCTGAAATCTCTGCAACCCTCAGAAACGCTAAGATGCCTGCTAGCAACATCAGCAAAGATGAGCGTTTTGAATTAGCTCAATTAAAAAAGAGGGATGACATTGTCATCCTCTCAGCCGACAAAGGCAATGTCACTGTCATCATGGACAAAATAGAATACAACAAGAAAATTCAAGAACTACTCAACGATGGCAGCTATACAAAAATAAAAGGAGACCCCACCAACAGCCTCGTCTCCAAAACCAACAAAATCATTTCTGCTTCAACCGCATTAATTGATCAGACCAAACAGTTCTCGTTGAAACCTTCTGCAGCCAGGCCACCAAGATTATACGGCTTGCCAAAGATACATAAAGAAGATACACCTCTTCGTCCCATTGTCTCTACTATCAACTCCCCCACCTACAAACTGGCTCGTTTTTTGTCTGAAATCCTACGGCCTTTCACTGGAAAAACCACATCTGCGGTACTAAACTCTACTGACCTGGTATCGACAATCAAGGGGATTTCCCTGTCCCCAGACGACCTGCTTGTCAGTTTTGATGTGGTTTCCTTATTCACCAAAGTTACTGTACCTGACACCATCGCAATCATTGAAGACTTGGTTCATCAAGGACTGAATACTGGGGTACCCCCCCTGGTGAGACACTGCTTAACCAATACATACTTCACTTGGAATGGAACTTTCTACAAGCAAACTGAGGGCACCCCAATGGGCTCCCCCCTATCTCCGGTTGTAGCCAACATTTTCATGGAGAAATTTGAGACTGACGCCATCCAGACTGCCACTCTACACCCGACCTTATGGAAGAGATACGTAGATGACACTTTTGTCATCTGGCCACATGGCCGGTCTGCTCTAGACCAATTTCTCGACCACATCAATTCCATACACCCAGCCATCAGATTCACCATGGAAGTCGAAAAAGATGGCAAGCTACCCTTTTTGGATGTCCTAATTAAAAGGAGGCCTGATGGTTCAATGAGCCATTCTATCTACAGGAAAGCCACCCATACGGATGCCTACCTAAAACCGGATTCCCACCGCCATCCATCCCAGAAGAACTCCCTCATCAAGACTCTATACTATAGAGCCCAATGCATCTCCGACCAGGAACACATTGCCACTGAACTCAAACACGTACACCAAGCTCTTACGGCTAATGGTTACTCCGACTACACAATCCGAAAAGCCATCACTCCAACCATCAAGAAAGATCCTGTTGAGGAGCCTTTCAAAACCATCACCTTACCCTACATTGCTGGGGTCACAAAAAAGATCTCCAAAATCCTGATTAAACACAAGATTCAGGTCTGATTCAACACAGTACATAAAATCCGTGATCTGGTCCCGTCTGTAAAAGACGTGGTTCCAAACATACAGTACCCTGGCGTCTACAAACTAAGTTTCCTCTGTGGTAGCAGTTACATTGGAGAAACAAAACATGTCTCGGACCGCATCCGTGAACATAAAGCAGACCTGAAACACGGTAGGACAAACACCTCAGCCGTGGCAGATCACTGTTACAATTCAGTGGGCTCACATGACATTGACTTCTCCAAGACAGAGGTTCTCTGCAAGCCATCTGGCTATCATGAGAGATTCGTTCATGAGGCGATCCACATATACAAACACAGAGACAATTTTAACCGAGAAGATGGATTCTGGCTCAGCAATCATTGGAAGGACGTAATAAACCATTTCGGATCTTAACTGATTGTTGTTCACGTTTACGGTGACTTTCAGTCCGCAGTCTACTCACTGGCATTGACTGTGTATCTTGTGTTCTCCACAGGGAATGCATTATTTGCTCCGCTGTGGGTCTCCCTCACCGCTCTCCCATTGACATGTTTCATTGCTTCTACATACTATTAACATTCCCTCCCTTTGTTAATGGTACCCCCTACCCCCTCCCTTTGATGCTGCTAATCCTGCATAATGCATGGGCATAATATGACTTTGAACCCCCCCCCGCCCACCTCCTACGCATTTCCATGAATATGCTAAATTCCTCTTGATATGCACATTCTTTTGTTAGGGCGCTCTTCTTCCACCTCCAACCCAGCTTATATATAAGCTCCAAGCTTGGCAGTGTCTCATTCTTCACCTGAAGACGGCTGCTTGCGTTGGAGCCGAAACGTCGTGAGAATTATTTTATTATGTTTTATTTTTATTATTTTATTACTTCCCTTCTACGTGACTTTACCGAAAGAACCAAGAAGGCCAACATCATGAAAATCCTCCTATCCATGGCCCTATTACCTCTCACCGCGGTGGTGAGATGTTAACTACCTCGCCTGGCATACAGAAGGTCGTGGGTTCAATCTCGACACTGACGCCTGTATATTTGGAGTTTGCATCTCACAATCCCGATTAATCTGTGGATAAGAAGAGTGACCCAGGGATGAAGATGCAAGTGGCACAGTGAGCCCGCTCTTAGACAGCCTGTCTGCAGCAGTAAGATTCGGTCATTCATTAGCCATTCACTCAGCGTAATGCTTAATTAATTTTGCTGGTAATTAAGACACACCAATGCCTACGAAAAACTACTGCATCAAAATGACAGCGAAAGTATTGTTATTTACGAGTGTCGACACAATTCCTTCTGTGGTCTGCGTTATGTACGGGGCGTGGCGATGCGCAGCTCGTGTTACCCAAGGCACATTGGCACGCTTCCGTTATCTTCGCCATACCCGTGTCTGTGGAACAAACACGACCACTAAAGTCTATCATTGGTCTCTGACATCGCAGGCCACATGGAGTCTCCGACTTCATCTGTGATGCACGCGGGCACATCACACTGCACACGAACTACTGCAGTACACGTCACGTACGGCCCCGTTTGTCACTCGTGTATTAGGGCATCCCCAACGCCTTGCGGGACGTGGTGGTTACGTTATCATGCGTTAACCACGCTGGTTAGTACGGGATGGTGAAGGGGGTGGAGGGATAGTACACGCCAACAATGGACGTTGCTGCACTGCCCTCGACTGTTCACAATGTAACCATTTACACCCCACGAAGTCTCCCCATGACTGGGGAGACAGCTTTGCGGATTGTACGGTCAGAGAATCCGTTCATCCTGAGGGCTTGGTGTACATACTCCAACTCACTGGCTACGTGGTGTTGGTCGGAGATGCAATGGTGTAGCGTTTTGATGAGGGAATTCTTCTGGGCTGGATGGTGGTGGGAGTCAGGCTTTAGATAGGCATCCGTGTGGTTGGCTTTCCTGTAGACAAAATGTCCCAACGAGCCATCAGGTCTCTTCTCGATCAAAACATCCAGGAATGGTAGCTGGCCGTTCTTTTCCACTTCCATGGTGAATTTGATAGACGGGTGTATGGAATTGATGTGGTTGAGAAATTGGCTCAGTGCTGGCAGACCATGTGGCCAGATGACGAACGTGTCATTTACGTGTCTCTTCCACAAGGAAGGACGTAGGGTGGATGTCTGGATGGCATCTGTCTCAAATTTCTCCATGAAAACATTTGCTACCACTGGCGATAAGGGAGAACCCATTGGGGTACCCTCATTTTGTTTGTAGAATGTACTATTCCAGGTGAAGTGTTGGTAAGGCAGTGCCTTACCAAAGTTGGTACATCTGGATTCAGTCCTTGTTGGACCAAGTCTTCAATGATTGCAATGGTGTCAGGTACACGTACCTTGGTGAACAGGGAGACTACATCGAAACTGACAAGCAAATCATCTGGAGACAGTGAGATGTCCTTGATTAGAGAAACCAAGTGAGCTGAGTTAAGTACAGCTGAGGTGGGTTTGCCCGTGAAAGGAAACAGGGTCTCAGACAGAAATCGGGTCAGTTTGTAGGTGGGTGAGTTAATGGTGGAGACGATAGGACAGAGCGGGGTACCTACTTTGTGGATTTTTGGAAGGCCATAAAATCTGGGTAGTCTAGCAGCCAAAGGTTTTAGGGAGCGCTGCTTGGACTGATCCATGAGAGAAGTCGAATTAGTGATGCTATTGTTGCTTTTTGTGGCTAGGCGGTTGGTGGGATATCTGTTGATTTTGGTATACAGTCCCTCCAGAAAAACGCGATTATGCGATCGCAAGATTCCACGCAAAATCAGCCAAAGTCCTGCATATTTATGCGGGGGGCGCGTTTTTTCAAATACGCCGCACTTTCGCCGCATAAATTGCAGATTTCCGCGCGCAAAATATGCGGGCTTGCATGATTTCATAATCCCCGCATTTTCGTTGCAAAAAGTCACATATATCTTAGCAGAAAGTTGAAAAATGTTGCGTTTACTTCACACAAGCGCAGCCATTTCCCCTGTTGCCATGGGAACGTTATGAAGTGTTAGAGGCTACGTAGTTAGTTTTATTCAGGAGTTTATGCAACTTTACAGTTGTAAGATTGCACTTTTTGTTAGTAGTATGTAAATTTACATTACTATAAGACTGTACTGTTACTGTATTGCTTACGTTACTGTGCACTGAAAACACTTATTTTAACAGATGTCTGTTTTGTATAGCTACCTCTGTAAAACAGGAAGCACACATTTTATTTTTTAATATTTTATTTATTCATTTTTACAGAAGTTGTAGCATATTCATTTTGTAAAGCTACAGAACTTGTTCGACGCAATGTTTTGTAAGTTTGAGCCATCTGTTTGTTAAGGTCTGAAATAAAACAAGATGAGAACTTAAATATTCCCAGCACTTTCTGTGATGTAGTATGCTTGCTTATCATAGTGTAATGCGGTTGTAAACGGCCCTTCTGAGGTGCCGTCAGGGGGGGAGGAGTTAGGTCACGTGGGGGGAGAGGGGTTGAGTATAGAAGGAGGGGAACCGGAAGAGCAGGGGGAGTGACGGGGAACCAGGAACAGAGGAAGGCCACGAAGGGCGAAGCGGGGTGTGGCGAGATCGCCACGAACACGGGGGGAGCGAGGATCGGCACCGTTGGCCAGCGGTGACCGACCCGAAGCAGCGAGGAGGCTGCAGTCAGCAGCGGGGCTGCACAGAGAGAGTGGGCAGCGGGTCTGCATACAGTGACAGCCAGAGGGTCTGCACATAGGGGTAGCAGCGAGTCTGCAGGGAGGAGGTTACAGTAGATGAAGCAGAGAGTCAGAGGGGTGAGGAAGCTATAATAGCAGTGAATAGCCGGGGGCTACAAATACAGGAGTTATAACAGAGTGCCGTGTGGGTAAAGACGTGAACCTGAATAAAGACACGAAGACAGAAAGAAGTGTTCGAGTCCTTTTATTACACTGGAGTCAGAAGTGAAACGGCATGGCGAAACAACTGAGGAAGAAGAATATCCCATCTCCGGCGTCGGCTTCATCATCGGACGACGACGATCTTCCTCCTGAGGTCGGCTTCACTTCGGCGGAGGGAGAGATCCGTGAGGGCCCGGGTGTGGAGGAGGTTGCCGCTGCGCCCGACCCATCTGCGTTGAAGGACGAAGATTTAAGATGGACCCGGATGGCGGAGCAACTGGCGACCCTAAAAACCGTCATCACGGAGTTGTGTGACCTTGTCACGCCAAGGGCGGCGTTGGAAGGTGATGGTGGTGATCGGCAGGAGCCCGGGTCGTCTTCGATGGCGCCGCCATCGACCACGCGGCGTGAAGACGCCATCTTGGGCGTGGCGCACCACGGAAGGCGGGAAGCCGCCATCTTGGGGCCGCCACGAAGATCGTCCGCCATCTTGGCGACACCGCGTTGCGACGCCTTGCTGAACTTGCCGCCGGAAGAGTCGGTGACGGACGGAAGCAGGCCAAGGAGCCGCAGTCGTCACCTTACAACTGTTAAGGAGTTCTCCATCGGGGGCGATTGGAGTGCGTTCGCTTGTCGATTTTTGGCGGCGGTACGAACGGCAAGGTGGACGGACGCCGAGGCGCTGGAGGTGCTTCCGACTCTCCTTGACGATGAGTCTGTTCGTTTTTTTCGCTCTATAAAAGCTGCGAAGAAGAAAACATTGCGTGGAGTGTTCGACGAAATGGCGGACGCGTACGAGCCACCGGATGACGCCCATCGCCGCTTCGTGCAGCGGCAACGCGCACCGGAGGAGTCGCCTGTAGCGTACAGGGGCGCCGTGCTGGAACTCGCGATGGCCGCTTACCCGGAGACGGAGCCTGACCTGCTGGAACCTCTCATCTTGGGGAAGATGTTGGAGTTATCCCGGGATCTGGGCATTCCTATGCCGGCTTGCGGTCACGAGAAACTCACGTCCCGGACCGCGGCTAAGTGTTTGGACGCCCAGTTCAATCTCCGCCGCTGGAAACAAGTCACGGCGTGGACGGGCGGTCCTGTCGTCGATGGGGGGGCCGTAGGGTGGGACCCTACAAAGGCCGTGTACGTGCCGGATGCGACCGGCCCAAAGGAGCTGTCGGCCGCCTCCACTCCGTGGCCGGCTCGAAGCGAGCCGGGGCCGCGGGCTCCGCCGCCGGCGCGGCCACGTCGGGACGGGGTGCCTGCTGCGCGCCGACCCGACGTCGACTGTTTCCGCTGCGGCCGTCGGGGCCACTATGCCAGGGACTGCTGGGCCCGGGTTCCGGGGCCGCCCCAGCAGGAGGCCTCGATCGCGGACGTCCCAAAGAAAGACCCTCCGGCACAGGCAAGTCGGTGCGCACCAGACACCCGGCAAGGCCTGACACCTCACTCATCGCCGTTGTTGTGCGACGCGGATGTTCTAAAATATGGGAGGCCAGTATCTGCGCCTTGTCGCTCGATAACGCAGTGGCGTAAGTTGGCTCGGCGGGTTGTCGCGGCCGCTACAGGTTCGTCCACTGTACCAGGGGTCGATCCAAGGGGTGGACGTGCGTATTTTGGTGGATTCCGGGGCGTCCGCGACCATTATTTCGGATGTCATATTCCATCTTTTGAACATCCCACCGGGGGCCGTGAGGCCGGCTTACGCTTCCTGCATCGCTGCGAACGGGGGTAGTATGGGCATCGTGGGACAGGTGGACGCTAATATTTCTATCGGGGGGGTCTCGGCCTCGGGCGTTGTGTTAATTTCGAGGTCCCTGGCGGTTCCTTGCTTGTTGGGCACGGATTTTTTGGCTAAGATGCCCATTTTAATTAGAATCAATGAAAATTGCATTGAACTGCCAGGGGGCCGCAAATTGGCGTTTTTACAGTCCACCTGGGGGCGACCGGCTCCGGTTGCCCAGGTGCAGGCGTTATCGGAAGTTTCAGTTGATATTCCACCTGGCTCGCAGATGCTCATTCCCCTACGATACCGGAAGCCGGTTCCGGGTCGGCAGAGTGCTTGTGGAATTTTGCTGTCGCCGTCCGCCGCTGTTACGGGCGGATTGGCACTGGTGGGGGCGCAAACCATTGTCCGTCCGGATCAGCGCCCGTTTTTGCAGGTGTTAAATGCGACTTCTGAAAGCGTGTGTGTGCCGGCTGGTACCGTTGTGGCACACGCCACTACGGCGTTTACGGCTCAGAGTGACATTCCGGACGGGGGGCTGGTGGGTGGTGTTTCACACGACGGAGGGGTGGACGATCGTTGGATCGCCGAATTATGTGCGGAAAATTCGGCCCTTTCCGCTGAGCAGCGTTGTGCGATTCATAAATTATTAGCGAGCTATTCCGATGTGTTTAGCTCGGACGATTTGGACTTGGGACGCACCTCGCTGCTCTCTCATCACATCGAAACGGGGGACGCGGCCCCTATCCGCTTGAACTCGCGTCGGATGAGTCCGGCTGAGCGTGAGCACGTTCGAGGGGCAGTGGAAGACATGTTGAAAGCGGATATTATATCTCCGTCTAATAGCCCGTGGGGTGCGCCTGTCGTGTTGGTTAAAAAGAAAGATGGTAAATTACGATTTTGTGTGGATTTTCGGAAGTTAAATAAAGTGTCGGTGGCAGATGCGTATCCCCTGCCGCGTATGGACGATTCTCTCGACGCCTTGTCAGGGGCTAAGTTTTTTTCAACGCTAGATCTCTCTTCGGGCTTCTGGCAGCTTCCCCTTGACGAGCCCTCGCGGGAAAAGACAGCGTTCCGTACGCCGCAGGGGTTGTTCCAATTTAACTGTCTGCCGATGGGGTTGAATGCAGCCCCTGCCACCTTTCAGAGATTGATGGAGTTGGTATTGACGGGGTTGCAGTGGGAGACATGTCTCATTTATTTAGATGATATTATTGTCTTCAGCCGCACATTTGATGAGCATTTATTGCGGTTGGAGGCCGTTTTTGCCAGAATGCGTTCTGCTAATTTGAAATTCAAGCCTAAGAAATGTCATCTACTGCAACGTTCCGTTCGATACTTGGGACATATTGTTAGTGCGGACGGGGTGGCCACGGATCCAGAGAAAACTGCGTGTGTCCGGGATTGGGCAACCCCCGCCACGGTGGGTGATGTGCGTCGGTTTTTGGGGTTCGCCTCATATTACCGGAGGTTTGTTCCGAATTTCGCTACTATCGCCAGGCCTTTGCATCTCCTTACTGGGAAGGGGCACAAATTTGTGTGGGGACCGCCGGAGGAGGCGGCGTTTCGGAGCCTGCGCGACCTACTGGCTACTGCGCCGACGTTGGATTATCCGGATTTTGAACATCCCTTCATTCTGGATACTGATGCGAGTGACACCGGGATTGGGGCGGTGTTGTCCCAGTCAAAAGGTGGTGTTGAGCGTGTGGTGGCGTACGGGAGTCGGGTTTTGTCTCCCGCGGAAACTCGTTACTGCGTCACTCGCAGGGAACTTTTGGCTATTGTGTATTTTCTCCGCCAATTTCGACCGTATCTGTACGGTCGGTCGTTTATTGTCCGAACGGACCATGCGGCCTTGCAGTACGCTCTTAAGATGGACCAGCCATCCGGACAATTGGCGAGATGGCTGGACACGTTGCAAGAATTCTCCTTCCAAATTCACCATCGGAAGGGTGTGCGTCACGCTAACGCGGACGCACTGTCCAGGTTGCCGCAACAATCCCCTTGTGCGTGTGCGTCGGGGACGCATAGGTGTGGACCGGCTCAGCCCCCCCCTCAGCCTGTCGCGCGGGCAGTGGATGTTCTCGAACCTCCGCTTACACCGGGACCGGTTGAGGGGGGACCGGCTGACGGGATTTTGCGTCTTCCAAGGTCTGTGTGGATTCGGGAGCAAATGTTGGACGATTCTTTGGTGTCGTTACGGAAACGAACGGAGAAGGCGGGTAAGGAAGTCGGTGCGGGTGGTAATTCGGAAACTGCTCTCCGAGATGGGTTACTGATGTGGAGGGAAGGGATACAGGAACACTGGCGTCTCGTTGTGCCTGCGTCATTGCGCTATGAGTTGATTCGATCTTTGCACTGTGACACACTTTTACACCTGGGGGTGCAGAAAACCCTATTGACGCTGCAACGAGACTATTATTGGCACGGCATGACTGACGGATGTCGTCGGTCACGTTCGCGCGTGTCCCGATTGTGCCCGCCGTAAGCCGCCTAAACATCCATATGTTCCGCCGATACAATCGATTAAAGTATCTCGGGTTAATGAGTTGGTGGCGTTAGATATTTTGGGACCCTTTCCGCCATCAGCTAAAGGGAATAAGTATTTACTGGTGGGGGTGGAGTACCTCTCTCGCTGGCCGATGGCCTGGCCCTTGCCTGACCAGTCAGCGGCGTCTATCACGGACGCCTTTCTATTTGGGTATGTAATGGACAAAGGGGCTCCGGAGAGGCTCCTTACGGATCAGGGACGTAACTTTTCGTCTAAATTGTTGGGGGAGGTGTGTGCGGCTCTTGGAACTAAAAAGATACGGACGTCCCCCTACCACCCGCAAATGGATGGTATGGTGGAACGGTTGAATCGGACTCTGTCTGCCATGCTGTGCCATACAGTCGGGGAAAACCAATCTGATTGGGATTTGCATATCCCTGGGGTGCTTTCGGCGTATCGCATGACGCCGCACGCGGCTACTGGATACTCGCCGTTTTTCCTTATGTACGGCCGTGAGAACGTGCCGCCGATTCATGACCAGTTGGGAACCGGTGCGAGGGGGCCTGTTAAGCCTCTTCCTGAGTATATTAAGGACAACGTTCGGCGTGTCGCTGAGGCGAGGGAAAATGCCCGCATGGCTACTGCCAAGGCTCAGGCCAGGAATGAGCGGTGTGCCCGACGTTCAAAGGGGGAGTGTCCCTGGAAAAAGGGGGACCTGGCCTGGCTTCATTGCCCACAGGTGCGGCCAGGTACATCTCCTAAATTACATCGACCTTGGCAGGGTCCGGTCCGCCTCATTGAGGTTCCCAACCCACAGTCGGCGCGTGTTCAGGTTGGTGCACGGCGTTGGTTCGTGCACACGTCCCGGTTGAAGCCATACATTGCCCCACGGCCGGATGCGTCATCTCCCCAAGTTGCCTTGCCGGGGTCTGTTGCTGCCGACTCGCCCTTGCCTGTGTCTGCTGACCTTGCGAGAGCGCCTGTCGTACCCTTCACAGACAAGCCGGCCGTGACAGCGCAGGGAGGAGGACCTTCCGCTTGTGGGACGCCGACCGGAGCCGCAGAACCCACGGGACCTGCAGCTCTTCCTATCCCTCCGCGGACGCGAGTACGGGATGTTTCTGGACGCGAGCGGGACAGTGGCGGGCCTCCAATGGCGACGGAAGAACTTGCGCCCGTCGCCCCTAAAACCCTTCCACGTTCCCGCTCGGCGGGTGGGCCGCCGACCGTCCGGGACGGCCCGGCTACCCGTACTCGCTCGAAATCCCTCACGTTTCGTTAGATTGTGTTGTGTTGTGTTATTGTTATAATGTTCTTCAATGCTTCGTGTCTTTTTGCGTGTTGGCCCTTTACACCCGCATTGCTTTTCAGGTTGCAATTCAGCCGAGGTCGGCTGGATTTTCTTTAGGGGGGAGGGTGATGTAATGCGGTTGTAAACGGCCCTTCTGAGGTGCCGTCAGGGGGGGAGGAGTTAGGTCACGTGGGGGGAGAGGGGTTGAGTATAGAAGGAGGGGAACCGGAAGAGCAGGGGGAGTGACGGGGAACCAGGAACAGAGGAAGGCCACGAAGGGCGAAGCGGGGTGTGGCGAGATCGCCACGAACACGGGGGGAGCGAGGATCGGCACCGTTGGCCAGCGGTGACCGACCCGAAGCAGCGAGGAGGCTGCAGTCAGCAGCGGGGCTGCACAGAGAGAGTGGGCAGCGGGTCTGCATACAGTGACAGCCAGAGGGTCTGCACATAGGGGTAGCAGCGAGTCTGCAGGGAGGAGGTTACAGTAGATGAAGCAGAGAGTCAGAGGGGTGAGGAAGCTATAATAGCAGTGAATAGCCGGGGGCTACAAATACAGGAGTTATAACAGAGTGCCGTGTGGGTAAAGACGTGAACCTGAATAAAGACACGAAGACAGAAAGAAGTGTTCGAGTCCTTTTATTACAATAGGAAGTAATAAGAAATTACTCTTTACATTAAAGTAGTAGCCTAGTGAATAGGGTGTTGTGGGAATCACTTTTTTTTCTCTTTTTCATCAAACCGCAGTTTTTGCAAGTTCCCGCAATTTTTGCAAGTTCCCGCAATTTTTGCAAGTTCCCGCAATTTAATCGCATAAAATTGCATAAATATCCCGCATATTCCATCGCATTTTTTAAGAAAACGTGCCGCATAATCAACGATTTTTGCCCGCAACAATCACCAAAAAACTCCGCGTTTTTCTGGAGGGACTGGGTATAGCTGCCATCATTAAGAAGGTCCTGAATTTTGTTGTTGTAAGTGGTTTTATCCATGACTAGCTGTACTACCCGGCTTCGCCCGGGACTTGTATCCACCACGGCCGGCCGCCTTTGTCTCCCCAGTGGCGATGTTAATACGCCACACCAGTTACTCGTTTGAGGCTGAGTCGACCTATGGGAGGTTCAAATAATCTTGACCGGTGGTGGCCATGAGCGGGAATCGAACTCGGTTCGCCGGGTTGGTATCGCAGCGTAGCGTTAACCACTACACCCACCGCTCCTCACACACACAGACGCACAGACAACAAAGACAAAGATCCCCCGTATAGCCTGAACAGACTGTAGGGGCAAGTGCTGTTAGCGAGCACCTATGAAGGCCGGAACGGTACACGAGGGGGTGGGTGGCCAGCACCACGCCCGACCGCCTTTGTCTCCCTAGTGGCGATGTTTACACACCGCACCAGGTACTCATTTAAGGCTGAGTCGACCTAGGGGAGGCCCAGGACCGGTTCAGATAATCGTCACTGGTGTTAGCCGTGAGCGGGAATCGAACCTGGGTCGCCAGGTTCATAGCGCAGCGCGCTAACCGCTACACTACCGCTCCCCACACACCACACACGCACACACACAGACACACACACAGACACACACACACAGACACAGACAGCACGCTAACCACTACACTACCGCTCCCCACACACCACACACACACAGACACACACACAGACACACACACAGACACAGACACACACACACAGACACACACACACAGACACACACACACAGACACACACACAGGCAGCACGCTAAGCACTACACTACCGTTCCCCCTACACAACACACGCGCACACACACAGACACACACACAGACACACACACACAGACACACAGACAGACACACACACACAGACACACAGACAGCACGCTAACCACTACACTACCGCTCCCCACACACCACACACGCACACACACAGACACACACACACAGGCAGCACGCTAAGCACTACACTACCGTTCCCCCTACACAACACACGCGCACACACACAGACACACACACAGACACACACACACAGACACACAGACAGACACACACACACAGACACACACACAGACACACACACACAGACACACAGACACAGGCAGCACGCTAAGCACTACACTACCGTTCCCCCTACACAACACACGCGCACACACACAGACACACACACAGACACACACACACAGACACACAGACAGACACACACACACAGACACACACACACAGACACACATACACAGGCAGCACGCTAAGCACTACACTACCGTTCCCCCTACACAACACACGCGCACACACACAGACACACACACAGACACACACACACAGACACACAGACAGACACACACACACAGACACACACACACAGACACACACACACAGACACACAGACAGACACACACACACAGACACACACACAGACACACACACACAGACACACAGACAGACACACACACACAGACACACACACACAGACACACACACAGACACACAGACACAGGCAGCACGCTAAGCACTACACTACCGTTCCCCCTACACGTCCATAGGTACACATACACGCGCTTGCTGCAGACACACATACACACACATACATACACGCACATACACATACACACAAACACATACACACACATGCATACACACAGACATACACATACATACAAACACACACATACATACACACAAACACATACAGACACATACATACACACATACATACAGACACACAGACATACACATAAACACATACACACATAGTCATGACCCGGCTTTGCCCGGGACTTGTATCCACCACGCCCGGCCGCCTTTGTCTCCCCAGTGGCGATGTTGATACGCCACACCAGTTACTCGTTTTGAGGCTGAGTCCCTCCCTCGCCACTCTCCCTCCCTCGCCACTCTGCCTCCCTCGCCACTCTCCCTCCCTCGCCACTCTGCCTCCCTCGCCACTCTGTAGAGGACGTGAAATTTGTATGAATTTACCTCAGAGTGGCGTGTTGGGTGTCGAGGCCTAGCACCGTGCAGAGCCTCCCGCCTTGCCTGATTTTCCCACCCGGCGAACGCTGGGTACGGGTGCCGGTCCCCCCCCCCCCCGCGCTATTAAAAATGGCGTCCACCCCGCGGCGAAAAGTTGCTACTCGTTGCCAGGGGCAACCGCCGTCCAATGAAAGCGGCGAAGGCGTCGTTAGCTGTTGCCAGGGGCAACCGCCGTCCAATGAAAGTGCGTATGGTCCGAAATCCACACACACATACACAGACAGACAGACATGCACGATTTTATATATATAGATGACAGTGACATTGCCCTTGTCGGCTGAGAGGATGACAATGGCATCTCTGTTTTTTTTATTTAGAGAGTTCAACACGCTCGTCCTTGCTGATATTGCTAATGGGTTTCTTAGCGTTTTTGAGGATAGCAACTATTTCAAATCTAGCAATGTCTGCCAGGATGTGTCCCAAACCTTTGAGGGCTACGTTGACCTGGGCAATTATATCATTCACTGGGATGAGTTTAGGGGTGACTGCGAAATGCAACCCTTTAGCTAGTACCGATTTAGGCTGTCGGAAATTGGGATGTTACTATGATTGATGACAATCTTGTTAGCATCTAACTTTTTAACGCGTCGCTCTGGCTTCTTTTTGACAGGATGTTGAATTTAACAATCAGGTTACCTTTATATTTGGTTGACATTGTCGCAGCAGAAGAAACAGTCATGTTTATCTACAAGGTCCTAATCAGATGTGGACATTTTATCTCTTAATGCTAAGTGTGATTGTAAGAGACATTTATCTAAATTATCAAGTTCAAAACGGAGCAGTCTTATCCTCTCTGAGATTAGCGATAGGCTAGTATTGAACAAGATCCGTTTAGCGTGAGGAGAAGTGACAGCAGTAGATGTGAGTGTCGCAGAATCTCTTGAGAAAGGTGAGTGACTTGATCAGGTGAGCCTTCTTGTCTCGCAGTCTGTTAAATGATCTAACAGATGTGTGGAAACCCTCCCCGTAGAGGCGGTTCAATCTTGATTTGAAGCTTTCGTGACTGCAGTAATCAATACTCTTTGGTTCTTTCGGTAAAGTCACGTAGGTAGAAAAATAAAACAAAATAAAAATAATAAATCACGACGTTTTGATCGCAACACAAGCAGTCGTCCTCAGGCAGAAAAAATAATCTCCCCATTATAACACAACTGACGTGTTTGCGGCCGTGGATGGAATTCCTTTCCAGCTCAGACCCCGCTTGCTTGCCCATCGCCACATATATAACTTTGTTGTAACAGCTCTCTCCCTGGTTCAGCAATTCCACTGCTGGATTATTTTTCCTGCCTGAGGACGACCGCTTGTGTTGCGATCGAAACGTCGTTATATTATTTTAATTTTGTTATATTTTTCTATCTCGTGACTTTACCGAAAGACCCAATGAGTAATGGATATAATATATTGCACGGCAAGTGAGCGGTGACGTCACATCTGTGATGTCACCCGCATGCGGCAGCTTTACGCAGAGCCTGTTGATGTCACGCATCCCCCCCCCACCCTCCGCGTAGGCCGTGTATCCCGCACAAATGCGCGGCAACTGTTATCATATTCGACTAACGTTTTGCTAGCTGGCTGGATGGACACGTCCAAAGGAGGCACGGGCTGCTATATTTCTATCTTATATAGATAAACTCGGACTAAACTGATTTGAAGCTTTCGTGACTGCAGGAATCCATCCTCTTTGGTTCTTTCGGTAAAGTTACATAGATAGAAAATTAATAGATCACGACGTTTCAATCGCAACACAAGCGACCGTCTTCAGGTGAGAGAGAGAGAAAGCTACTGAAACAAGGTCTTATATACAGTAGGCCTGAGATGGGTGCAGCCTCAGGGTAAGAGGGCGGGGCTAGAGATGGTCTGCCTGAGGCTGTGGAAGTGGCTATTGTATTGTGAGAGATTAGCATGTCAATGCACGAGTTTAGTATGCCGCAGCATCGGTGACTTGCCTAGTATGTCGCGGCATCGGTGACTGAGCAAGAAGGATATCCAGCCTGTCAATACAAAGACATCCAACCTAATAATGCATCTCAGAGAGTCAGCTAAATCGCAGGGAGGATGGAAACATCACAACAGGTTAAGACTTTAGCTGGTTAATAACGTCCTTCCAATGATTGCTCAATTTGTACCAATCTTCTCGGTTGAAGTTTTATCTGTGTTTGTAGAATGTACCATTCCAGGTGAAGTAAGTATTGATAAGGCAGTGCCCCACTAAAGTTGCCACATTTTTCCAAGACTAAGGTACTCTGCAAACCCACTGGCTATCATCAGAGATTTGTTCATGAAGCCATCCAGATATATAAACAGACACAACTTCAACCAAGAAAATGGGTACAAATTGAGCAATCATTGGAAGTACGTGATTAATCGCACTAACCGCTACACTACCGCTCCCCACGTTTACAGAGCCTAAGACTCACACAGACCCATAGACTCGCACAGAGACCCATCGACTCACGCAGAGACCCAGAGACGTACACAGAGAGTCAGACTCACACAAAGAATCACAGACTCACACAGAGACCAAGACTCACACAGAGACCCAGAGACTCACACAGAGACCCAGCGACTCACACAGAGACCCAGAAAACACGATGTGCCCCACGGTTTGTCGCGGTGCGCCACAGTCGCATCCAGGAGGTTCCTTTATTTTCCAACAAAGGAGGAGATGAATACGGCTGCCATGGCCAGTGGGGATATGCGATGTAAGGCAGCCCCCACTGTTTGCCGTTGGGGGTGGGCGGGGCAGGGAGCTTCCTGATGGCTGGGTGGCGGTGGTGGCGGCGGCGATGAGAGGGGCTGATTCTGGACGATGTTTGCGTTCTCCCAATTGTTCCACCGCCGGTGTCCCGTGCTGCTGTGCCGGCCGTGCGGTTGTCCCAGATTGAGTCGCAGGCAGCTGAGGGGAGCACGAGGCGCCACGGTGGCTAGGAGATGTTAACGACCTCGCCTGGTGTGCAGGAGGTCGTGGGTTCAACCCCGACCCTGACGCCTGCTGCTGCTGTATATTTGTAGTTTGCGTGTCTCTCCCCGTGGTCGCGTGAATGTTCCTCTGGGTTCTCCGGGTTTTCCCTCCACATTTAGAATCAACATGATGATACGCCACTTCATTGAGCTATAATTTGTGCTAGCCAGTTCGCTTATGAAAAATAGCGATATAGCTCAGTGGGCCTTATCTGTTTGAATAAAAAAAAATAGTAGTTTCGTTTATAGTATTGGAATACCGAGCGAAAGAATACCAACTCGACCCGCAGTGGAAGGGATGGCGCCATCTCGCGCTCCCTTCTTCAACACGGCGCCGCGAAGCTCTTCTGTGCATCAACATGTTCTCAAGTCAGCACTATGATCTTGCAACAACAAAACCCCTACTTGCTTTCACAAGCACCTGCACTGCTTTTACAATCAGGAAACATGTTTACATGCTGCGCCACGTCACTATCACACATCACGTGCACCATGTGTGATAGTTGTTGGTATGTAGTGCATTGGAAATGTGTTTGTTTTACAGCCTCTCTCTTAGTGGCGGTATAATTACTGTCAGCCAGCTATCACATCACACTGTGAGTCCGAGTTATCCTCTCCCATACAGCACTGTGATAGCAATGAGGTTGAGCTCGTAAAGGGTGCGCCGCAGTTTGTCGACAGGTCGTGTGTGGGTGGAGAAAAGTGTGGGTACGTCCACCTCTTTGAAGACGTCTGAGTGAGCGTGGAAGAGTAGACAAAATACAGCGTAGAGCTCCCTCTAGTGGAGGCCCTTCGTCCAGCAGCGGCGGCGTGCGTAAGCAATTGCTGCGCTTTGTGCGGTTTCGACTGAGAAAAAAGCTGCACGTCATTAGGGCGCCCTGCTCCTGGAGGCTGAAACCAGTCTTTTTGGCGTATTTTCACACGTTTGCACTGTCCGTTTATATTCGCGTGTTTCGATTATTATATCACAATTATAACTCGTCCTGTGTCGAGCTTTTTATTGCACCTCTTTCTGGCACCTCTTGTAATATTGCTTCAGGAGCCTGTTACTCGTTCTCTGCAATATTGACGTTTTTTGTGTTGTTGTTGCTGTGTTCACACACCACGAATCTCCCGTGTAACATAGCCAGGACACTGGCCGAACGGGATCATCCGTGTAACAAATAAAATAAATGAAAACTCAATCCATTACAAACATCCATTACAAACGTGCCACTGCAAACGGTTACCGGTTTCTGACTTTCAAAACCGGTAATCGATTCCGAAAACGATTACCGGTTAACGAATTAATGTATCAACAATATAAACCCTCATTAACATGTCGCCTGATGATGCTGGTTGTTGTAATTACCAGCGAAACGTCACGGTACTCGAATTGTAAATGTTGTAGTGGGTTTACTCTCCTACACACAACCGGTGTGTGCTGTACTAGTAACTAATTGGCACGTTCTGTTTACGTGACAAACCTTACTAATTAGCTGTGTCGGGTGGTGGCGGGTTTAACGACACATTTATATTTGCGTGATCTAACGCAACCCCCCCCCCCTCAATTATGGATAACGAGCTTTTTTGCCCGTCCAAGGACGGATGTATATTTCAGTAAATCTGAAATATTCAATGGAAAATTGTTCAGCTCATGATTATTAATAAGGGGGGGGGGGTTGCCCCATGTGGAGTGACGTCACCCGCTAATGGTTATTGTGGAGGGGTGCGGCATGTGCAGTGACGTCACCTGCTCATGATTATTAATGAGGGGGGGGGTGGGCCTCATGTGTAGTGACGTCACGCGCGGGACACACATTTTTGACTCATTATAGTGGTACATAAAAATTGTTCGCGAAAGCCTCCTGCGTTTTAAAGGGTCTGTTAGAGTGTATTTCCCTGACCCCGATCAGCACGGGTCTGGGTTGCTACGTACGGCGCGAAAGAAGTGCAACGCGCATTGCCGCCGCCCACGCGTGCCACGCTCACTGTGCGGACGTGCGCGCAGGAGCGGCGTGTGAGGCGCGGCGACTCGAGTTGACGGACTGGAGGGGCAGCTCCCTTGTTGCCCCGGCCCCATTGTTCACGCTCATTGTCGACACTTCTCGCAGGAGTTTCGTTTTTCTTGTTTAAAGCGCCGCTTTGCAGAATCGTCGACAGTGCTTCCATTTGAGCGCAGAAACCCGTGGCACATGGGGGGAGTGGAGGGGTACAATGCCCAGAAGTAACCGGACGAGCTCCCCTCGGTCACGAAGCACAATAAAGACATATTGCCGTGGGCTAGAGCCAGACCGTAATGCCACTCCCTCTATAGCACCCCTTGTGAACTCCATTTAATGGCGGGCAAGTTTTAACCAGCACATTATAATAAAAACACAATAACCACACACACACGCTCAGCCGTTGCCAAACCCTGCACCACAGAGCCAGAGGCAATCAGTGAAAAAGATGTAAGCTCGTTTCAGTCTTCGACTCACTCCTGAAGAGCTCGGCAAATGTAACGACACGATACAGAGTCAAATTTGCTTTGACAGGGTTGCGTGTGTGGTCCGGGTTGTCAAATTTGATACAGTTGAAGCGCATTTTTATGTGGCCGTGATATACGTACGTAAATATACCATGCCACTTTTTAAATTTCTGTTTAACACGCAGGCTTTCGCGACCAAAATTATTCATAATGTTTTTTTAGATCGAGTAAATATGTGGATTTTTTTTATTACTCTTCTAATCAGCTTTATCATGATCTTTAATATCGAGGGGACAATCCAACTGAGACAGTGTCTGGGTGCAATGGACACGTTAGAAAAAAATCACAGAGGACACGAGGAAGGGTAGAAGATGCGTGATGTCATGCACACACAGCAACATCAAATAGTACACGAACATCATCACATGTTCAACTTTCGCAACGCACCATGCGCAGCAGTGAACCACCACTGTATTTTGCAATGGTTCATTCTGATCACCTAAATGCTGTTAATCTCACACGCCGGGATGATGAAAATGGGGAGCCGTGTAAAACGATGCACGAAGGCGGAGAGCGGCGTAATCTGCCTGTCTCAGAGCGTGGGAAGCCGAACGCGTGTTCTCCAATCAATAATCCAATCCCCCTCTCACGCTCCATCATCCCTAATTCATGCACACACTAAGGTACCTCAGCCTATAAAGACAACATTGCAACCATACGCTGTAATACGTCGCATACACATTGTGGCATTTCAGAGTCAGAAATGGCATTTCAGAGTCAGAATATTTATTGATACTGGAGAAATCCGATTAGCTATAAAGCCATTTTTCACAGATGTCCATTTGTATGGGGTATACACATGCTCATATGCCTGTCTGCCTGCATGGCATATGCGTTGGAGGTGAGCTATTAAAATATATTTACAAACCAGATCGTCCCAATGCAATTCTCATCGAGGACTAACGTGGCGTGCTTGAGGTCACAACCCCGGATGAGCAGGCCGGCAGGGGGTGAGAGGGCCACAGTTGCTCACAAGAATAGTCACGTGTTACAAGATAATAATCATAATTTACACTTTATAAGACGAATTGCATCCGTAGATCCCAATGCGCCCATTTGATGCGGTGCGAACACCTCTGAGCGCTGACAAGAGATTACAAATATACCATTTGCAAAGTTACGTGAGCAATGAGAAAGAGCTGGGACGTTAATCCCACTCTTAGACATTTCTTGAAGGGTGCTGAAGGTGCTGTATTCAGCGGACGGCAGTAGCGAGATGTTGACTACCTCGCCTGGTATACAGGAGGTTGTGGGTTCGATCCCGACCATGACGCCTGTAAATTTGGAGTTTGCATGTTCTCCCCGTAATCGCGTGTATTTTTCACCGGGTTCTCCGGTTTTTCTGTCCACATTTCGAAACATGCATTTTGATTATTTGGCTGCTATAAATGTCCACATGATAAGCCATTTCGTTGAGCTATCATTTGTGGCCAGGTCACTTCTGAAAAAGAGCTACATAGCTGGTAAAATAACAAATACAAATTTTAGTTTTACATCGGATTTGCATTCAACCCCCAGCACACGCGAGGTCTCGTGAGCATGATTCAACACGGGCATCATCCAGGGTGCGCGATCGTCTGGCTTCTATCATTTTAATTACAAAACGTATTTACAACTTCACGGCATAGATTAGTTGCCAAATAAACTTCAACAGGTTGCTTGTCGCCATTAGATATTCAAAAGTCGCCCAAAAATATGCCAGAAGAAATGGCAAGTATTCAAAATAGCAGATGTCAAGAATTGTAAGAAGTTGCTATTTGAAGCACTTTATAACAAAGACAGTGGCGTTCAAGTAACATTTGTGATGACTGTGTAGCAACATCAACCTCATAATTCAGTCACAACACAGGGCTGCCATCTGTATGTATGTTGACATTCTTTCGCACCGTACGTAGCTAACCGTGCGGATCGTATTTTCTGCCGAGTGGGATGGCAACCCACACATTTCTAGGCTGACCTGGTTTGACTCGGACAGTCCGGGAATTGGTCTGCTTCGTTCGGATAGTATACATTTTGTTACAGTGTACTGCACAGTATTTAAAAACCTGAGCTGATTGAGAAATGTTTGGGTACCGTCATCATCATCATGATCCACGGGCAGATAGCTCGGAGGTATCCACTGCACATTTCGTCATTTGTCTCCACTTTCCTCTGTCTCAAGCATCGTGTGTGGAGAAGGTGGCAAGGTGGCAACCCGAGCGGTGTGTGCGTGCGTGTTACATTGATCGCTGTGCCCGTGTTGCCCTTCCAAGTTCACAATCATTTTCCTCCCACCCGTGCCCAACCCCTCCAGCTCACCTGAACACGTGCTCACACTCACATACAAGGTGACTCGCGTGGGCCCCCACGCTGCAAGCCACGCGGGCACTCTCCAGCCCTGCCCACCCACACTGCCCTTGGGTTCGCACTGTGCCACGGGTCATTCAACTTGACGCCATAGAGCGTCGCCCTGTCTGCGACTCGTATCTAACAGAGGGCGGAGGGTCCTGGCCTATAAACATCGGGCAGTTCAACGGCATTAGTTCAAGCAAGCCTGACTCTGCTTTCGAGATACTGAATGTCGATACCGGTCCAGAGTGTTGGCTGCCTTGTTGAACTTCCGGAAGTCATTGTGGCTGATGGGATGTGTTACAAAAATACTTTCATTTTCCTTTAATGTAGAGGGACAGATTTATGATTGAGGGCGCATCTTGCCTGCTTATTGTTACTTTAAGATGGGTCACACACACACGTGAGCAAGCATTGTCCCCCCAGTACAGAGTCAGTCAAGAGAGATCTAATTCATGCGCAGGCACTAATTACGTGTCTCTTATTTAGCTCGAAATGGAGCCAAAGTGAGCGGGGTTGACAATGGGGTTGTTAGAATGTTTGTAAAATTGACCTCTAGACATAAAGTACATGCAGTGAACACCTGCACACATTCGAAAACACGTACTGTATTCTTGATTCATTGTCGTCATCCACGGCCAACGGACGAGTGAAGGACTCATTACTAAACGATGCTTTGTTTGTATGCTACCAGGTAAGGCCCACTGAGATACGGGGATCTTTTTTCTCCACGCCACCGTCGTCAACAGCGACCCCGCGATGTCACAAATCCACCCAGCACCTGCACACGAGCTATACATTTTTGTTATTTAAAGCTCGTTTACACGGGAGAGCCTCACATAGACTATTTTGTTTCAGGAGATCCTGGCAAGTTTTTCACGGCAGGGGGGCGGTGTTGCTGCGGTGTGTAATGCCGATTGAGTAATTAGCACGCGATGTTTCAGCATTGGGATATTTGACCAGTCCCGGTTACATTGCATGCTGTGTTTTTTTTATAGCGATGTGAGGACCGCAGTAAACTAGGAGGAAACCCACGCATAAACGAGGGAGAGAACATCCAAGCTCCACACTTAAACGCACTCGACGTTGAACTTATTTCACAACCGTGCAAATCGGAAGTGCGATTAAAGGCAGCCAAGTCTGAAATCGAACCTGTGGGGGCTGGCGACCACCCACCGCCCTCGCTGGGCAGGTGTGGCGCGACGTCCACCCCCTCCACCGCGTCGATCGGCTCCGACCGGGTGATTGCCCCCCCCCCCCCGCACTGGTGTTCTCTCTGAGGGACAGAGCTCAATTGCTGGCTCACCGCCGCACGGAGTTAGCCCACAGCCCCACACTCACCCGTGCACACCACAGCCTTAGCTAACGAAGCGGGCAGCGGCACGCGAGCGGCCACAGCTGCGAGCGATTTCCTCTTAACACGCGGCGCGCACGCTGCGGCTCCGGGATGATTCTGCCGCGTCCCCCACCACTCACGCCACGCGGCGCGCAGCGGCACGACCACGCCCGCACCTGCAGGCGATTATCTCAACGAGCGCTCGTGCTGCGGCTCTGCCCTCACTGTCGCCGCGCATCCGCCCACGCAGCCGCTCCACACATGAATCACAGACACCACACCGATGCTCTGTGCTAACTTTTATTCGCAGCGCAAATCCCGCACTACCCGGAGGTAATATTCTACGAGCAGAGCCTAGCCTACTGCTACCCAAGCCCCCAAATACTCACACGCCCTATCACGTACCTAGCAGCTGTACTCACGGCGTCGCACGGACGCTGTGAGAGTCGGGGGTAGGATGACGAAAAAACTTTGCCTATCACTGCCTCGTAGCAGCACTCGCTGGCATCACACGGATGCTGCGAGCAGCTCGAGGAGGCAGGACGGCAGGGGGCGGGTCTTGGCGACCAGGCTGTTGAAGAAGAGTTCTCTCTTGAATGCCTCGGGTTCCCCTTTTTAATCCCCCTTACTTCAAAAACCCAGGGTCGCATTATCCCGCACGGCCAATCGTGCACCTACCTGTGAGTCTCGCTCGTTTCCCCTCCCTTACACGGAAGGTTGCAATGATTAATTCGCGACCTATTGTCTATACACCTGTACTCAACCTAGATTTGAAGTTTTAGTGACTGCAAGGATTCATTCTGGTTTTTTTCGGTAAAGTAACGTAGGTGAAAACAAAATAAAATAAAAAATAAAACAACTAAATTAAATCACGACGTTTTGAAAGCAACACAAGCAAAAACTACTGTAGCTACAGTAATTTTGCTGAAGCGGTCACACCTGATCTCGGGATGCTTGTGTTGCTTCCGAAACGTCGTGATTTAATTTAGTTGTTTTATTTTAATTTTGTTTTATTTTCACCTACATGACTTTACCGAAAAAACCAAAGAGTATGTACTCAACCTGTTTAATCCGCTGGCGAAAACACACCCTGCTAGTGTGTACTTGGTCTGGGGGAGGACGTGGCGCTGCGATCGCATGACCTCATAGTCTGCTCTGCTCGCTTAATATTTCACCCCAGCCCCCCTCCCCAATGTCGTGTATGACACATTGCGGCTGACCCGGTGAACCTTTGTGCACCCATACAATGTGAAGCCAATTTAGGAGCACCGCAATGTGACTTGCCTGTGAGGGTCGGCCAATCTCCTGGCACCGGGAAACCGTGGGACCCTCCGGATGAAAACCCGTTGTGCCAGGCGATCCCCCGCCAGGACACTACATGTGTGCGCTGCGTGTGTGCTTAGGGTGAGGGCCAGGGGGGAGTCACGGCACGTGCGGAGTTGTTCCACGGCCGTGGCACCACAAACCGAGGAGCTTCTTCATAATAAAGGTTTTTGGGTTAGATTGCAATATTTATAAATGTGTCGTAACCCTCCACCACCCGACACAGCCAATCAGTAAATGTGTCACGTTGACAAAAGACAAATAGTTCACTATTTTAGCCCACCGGTGTGTTGAAGAGTGAATCCACAACATTTACAATTTTATAGTACAACGTTTCACTGGTAATTACATCCAGCATCATTGGGCAATTTGCCAGAATACTGATTGGCCGTGTTGGGTGGTGGAGGGTTACGACACATAAATAACGCGATCTAACCCAAAAACCTTTATTATGAGCGTCTTGCTGTAGGAGCGTCTTGCTGTGAGACACGAGTGTTACCACTGCTCCACCCTGCCACCCAAGTATGAATGAATGCAATCCAATTATAAAAAACTGTTTATTTATTTAACATTGTAATTGTACTTGGCATTCTAGAATCCACCCTTAAGCATGTGTAGTGAGTCCAACTGAGTCGCAAATGTTGTCTTGGGAGCAACACTTTTTTTAAACTCTTAGAACAACATACTCCAGGCTATTAACACAACACACTCTCGGGTGGTGACCACCCAACTAACCACGGAACTAGACACGGTTCCACTATCCCGGTCCGGACCACAAGCTGGGTCCCGGACCGCGTGGCTGGAGGCTTCTTCAAGCTTGACGTGGATCTCCTGCCTCTCCAACAGTAAGAACCCCGAGCCCCTCACAGGAACCCCCTTATATCGGGCCGGGCTGGGCCTGGCTCCACCTCTCGCCCCAACCACCTCGATCTCTCTCGCCCTTGCCCAAAGGCTCTCGAGAGTTCTTCCCGGACCACGTGACCACCCATTAGCCCCCTCCACCGGTGGCCCCCCTTCAGTATCATCCGGTTACATGTCCTCAGGTCAGCCAGAATATCATGCCCCCAACGTAACCCCAGTTGGCTGACACTCTCTCACTCTCTCAACAGGAGCCTGCACTGCATGCTGTGCGTGGCCATCGCGCTTAACCAGCGCTCACCCAATCCCCCACTAGGGCTGGTACTACACCCCGTGTCCAGGGTGTACACACAACAGTATACATCTCGCCATGGCCTCACAAGCCCGGCACCACACAGTGACATTCCCAGTCACGACACATGCATAACAGAACGGGCCGTCCATAGGGGAGGGAGTGTGGGGCCCGGGGCGAATCCCCACCGAAATGTTGACATTGACGTGACGTCGAAGCGTGGAGACCCCCCCCCCCCCTCAAAGCGTCGGGCCCAGGGCGTTCACCCCGATTCGCCGTATCCTCAGGACGATGATGATGACCCTAAGGACGGCTTTGCATACAGATTAGTACATAACGGTTGCTCTAACTGTGTAAAAGTCCTTGCAAAAGGTTTCTATTTGGTGTTTGAACATCTTAACACCTGTCTCATTGCCAGACAGGGTAAAACCTATTCTTATTTTTCATAAAAGTCACGTGTTAAAAGCATTCGCTAAATTACTACTATGAACCAAGAATGTCTGTTTGAGTGTAACGCACGTGACGTCACTCCACATGCCGCACCCCCCCCCCCCCCCACTTTAATATTCATGAGCGGGTGGATTTTTACACTCACGCAGAAGGTCGAGCGGAAATATATTTTTTCGCAAATTCACTTTAAGTTTGACAGATCTTTATTGAAAGTGAATCTAATAAATCATTCTATGCAGCAACAAAGTGGATTTGGTGTTTCAGGCGCAACACAAGCGTCCGTCATCAGGTGGGAAAGCATAGTCTGCTGCTGAAGCGGACTGTTTTAAAAGGTTTGAAATTGGTGTAGCTCAAGGGTTATAAAGAAGTGGCCGGGGCTAGTGATGTGAATGTGAGAAATTAGCATGTAACTGTAAAATAGAAGAGTGACCTCCTAAACGAGGGCACGGAAGTGGTTATGTTAATGTGAGGGATTAGCATGATGTTAATGTGAGAAATTAGCATGTAACTGTAAAATAGAAGAGTGACCTCCTAAACGAGGGCACGGAAGTGGTTATGTTAATGTGAGGGATTAGCATGATGTTAAAGTGAGAAATTATAGTACGGAAGTGCATGATGTTAAAGTGAGAAATAAGCATGTAACTGTAGAAAAGAAGAAGAGGTGGGCCTCCTCGACGAGGGAGTGCAACCAAACGGGTGTAATACGAAGGACCTGTGAGTATGAGAGTGCAATCCAAAAGACATGTATGAGAGTGCAATTCAAAGCAAACTATGCTTTCCCACCTGATGACGGACGCTTGTGTTGCGCCCGAAACGTCGTGATTTATTTTATTTTATACCTACGTGACTTTACCGAAAGAACCAAAGAGTATGGATTCCTGCAGTCACGAAAGCCTCGAATCAAGATTAGATTTGGTGTATTTATTTATTTCTTCAGCACTTGAGACATTATGGTAAAATATAAATGTATCGGTGTATTTCGAGGTATTGTATCGATTTCAAATTTATTTCAACCTCAGCGACGGGAAGCAGAAGAGAATAGTATGTTCAGGAGATAAAACATTTGAACAATTTGAAAGTCAGTTATATACAGTGCTACAGTGACATGAAGTGAGGTGTTTTATGATATAGTTTAGTGCAAGAATCACTTGCATTAATACAGTGCTACAGTGAATTTAAATTAAGTGTTTTATGACTTCGTTTTGTGGCAGATTCACTGCCATTAATGCAGTACTACAGTAAAATACCGTGAAGTGTTGAATGACATACATTCGTGCAAGCTTCACTGCCATTAGATTTACACAAGATACAATTATACTCTGCTCAATTCTTTCGTAAATATCACAGCTTCCGTCCCAGGACGGGCAAACCAGCTAGTAAGTACATAACCGGCATTACACTCTTCCCATGCTACTCGATTAAACTGGCCGCGAGCGAGTCACGCAGCAGCTAATATGCAGCCGAGCTCCACGTAGAGTCCATTCGGTCTGCCATCAAGCCCTCGAGTAGCGAAGATATTTAACGCTCGAACATGAAGCCCGCGTTTGTCATCGGCAAGAGTTATCGGTGGAATTGGCAACAGTGTCCAGAGTTCTTGCGGCGCCGTGCGCGCGGGTGTGGCCCCTCCGAGGGACGGAGCGAGGTGCTCTGTGAACCGGGCCCCGTTTTGTTTTTGATGCGCACAATCGCGCGTCGTGAAATGGGCGTAGTGAAGCGTGCACGGAGAGGATGAAGAGCCGGGGGTGGTGGTAGTGGTGGAGGGTGTGATGTCATCTGAATGGCTGAATGTGGGATAAAGAGATCGCCAGGACAATCTGGCCTCTGTGTGTTGGGGAAGAGTTTTTTTATTATAAGAGTGCAGTGGGCCTCTGTGTATGCGTCGCTCGGGGGGAGGTGGTGGCGCTCCTATTTTGGACAAAAGCTTTGAAAACCCAACCTCTCCCCCTCTATCCCCCTCTACCCCCCTGCCTCCCCTCTATCCCCCTGTGTCTGCCGTAGGGGTTGTGCGTGGGATACTGTGTGACGCGCCAATCGTGGCCACGAAGAGAAGAGAGCTCCTGCCATCTGCAGCCGGTGCATCTACATCAGCAGCCATACGACAGGAAGGTCCAGGGAAATTTGCAGAGGTGGGACAAAGTCATTGTTATGCAAGTCCAAGTCGAGTCTGAAGTCATCAAATTCATGACTCGAGTCTGACTCTATTCCAAGTCACATGACTCGAGTCCACACCTCAGAGGTGGGACAAAGTCATTGTTATGCAAGTCCAAGTCGAGTCTGAAGTCATCAAATTCATGACTCGAGTCTGACTCGAGTCCAAGTCACATGACTCGAGTCCACACCTCTGGAAATTTGAGTCTCAAGACGTTTCAGGAAGGTCTTGCCAAGTGTTTCTTATGCAGCGGTGTGCAATTATTGCTATGGAGAGACAAATGTTAGGGAGACATCGATTTTGTTGGAAGGTTCTCATCATCGCATCCCTAAAACTCAAGGAAGTCGCTGTCGCTAAGACCCCCCCCCCGCCGTCGTGTACCCCCCCCTCGCCTCCCATCCCCCACATCCCTCCACCCAACACCCTGCTGTTTGCCCCCCCCCCTCGTGTACCCCCCTCGCCTCCCCCCACTCCCCCGTCGTGTCCCCCCCATCGCCCCGTGTGCCCCCCCTCGCCTCCCACCCCCCCCCACACACCCTCGCCTACCCCCCATCTACCCGCGCTCTTGCCCCCCCCCCTTCCACACCCCCCTCCCCCTACGCACCCTTTCCTAACCCCCCCACCTCTCCCCCCGCACGCCGGGCCCCTTGCCCTTGGCACCACGCGCCGGACGCGAAGTAAAACAACAGCAGTGGGGCAAGAGGGCCGCCGTCATCTTCAACTTGACGCCCTGAAACTGCCCCTCGGCACTCTCAAGATGCTGACGAGAGAGAGAGAGAGCGCGAGAGGGGGTGGGGGGGGGGATTGGGATCACGCGGGATTTGTTGGGGTCGTCTTATCGCGCGCCACCTTCATGGCGAGGGCGCTCTCGAGCAGTTCTCTTGTTCAAGGGGGACGACGGATGGATGCCTCGAGAATGTAAATGTTGAATGTGTGCGGGCAATGAAGTCCTCTACAACATGCAGGGCAAAGGCGGAGCAGGTGGGCCATCGGCAGCGTCGGCAGAGGAAGCGCATAGCGTGAGGGACGAGGCGAGGCCTTCACATTCAGAGATTGGCTCGTGAGAGGGGGGGGGGGGCGGGTGAATGGTGGTGTCACACGGCTGGATGTGAGTGTTGAAGATGTGGCCAGATGATGAAAAGCGAGGGAGTTAAACCCACTATTTATAATTGCAGTTTGATGAGAAAGACAACTGCCATTGAGCAAAACCCTTGGCGATCCTCATAATCACAAGTTTTACCTTCACTGGTCCTCATGGCTTTCCAAAAAAGTTTGGGATTTTTTTTTTTTTTATCCATGAGGGTATCTTGAAAATAACGGAATTTGGTCTGCTGGATTAATGTCGTGCAGCGGTTTCTTGGAACTCTGTAGGTGGTCGAGTCTGAGTCCAAACCGGTTTGCTTAGCCAGTTTCCAAGCTGCTTTTCTGGAGTAAAAGAGCTGGACTATGTCGCTGTTGAACCAGGGGAGGGCGTTTGATTTCCCCTGACTCTCAACTTGGTTTTAAATGCTGCTGCAGAGAAAGGTGTTTTGGAAGACCACGCTGTGTCCAATATGGAAATCTTATAGACAGAAGGTAGGTCCGAATTAGCGATTTTCTTCTTTCATATGGCTGATGTAGATGCGGAGAAACAACTACAATTTCACATTCAGAATTAGCGATTTTGTGGCTGAAGACCTGATGATCAGAGGATTTAAAAGAGCATTTAAATATATTGTGTAGAGCTTTACGCAGTCGCCACCATGCCACTTAATCTACATTTTTTTTACCAAACTATGAATTTGTTTTTATTTTGCCAGGTAAGGCCCACTGACCTATGTCGCTCTTTTTCAGAAGCGGCCTGGCCACAAATGACAGCCCAATGAAGTGGCTTATCACGTGGACATTTATATAGCAGCCATTAACTCGACACGCGTGATGTTGATTCTAAATGTGGAGGGAAAACCCGGAGAAAAATCCACGCGACCACGCAGAGAGAGAGAGAGAGACGCGCACAATCCAATTAATTATACAGCAGGCGTGAGGGTCGGGATCAAACCCACGACCTCCTGTATCACGGGCGAGGTGGTGAGCGTCTCGCCGACTGCGCCAGACTCGTGAGATGTGCCCAGTCACGCTCGTGGCAGAGCGATCCCTCCCTCGCTGCTGCATCAGCTGCTGTGTGAGCGTTGGCACGCAACTCTCTCACACACACACACCAGGAATAATAGCACACACCCACCAAGTTAACAAGACAAAGTGCTGTTAGCGAGTAGCCCCTGTGAAGGTCAGCACGGCACACGAGGGGATGGGTGGCCAGCGCCACGCCCGATCGCCTTTGTCTCCCCAGTGGCGATGTTTACACACCGCACTAGGTACTCATTTGAGGATGAGTCGACCTAGGGGAGGCCCATGACTGGTTTGGATAATTAATCGGGACTCGAACTCGGGTCGCTGGATTCATAGCACAGCATAGCGCTAACCGCTACGCCACCGCTCCCCATACCAAGCTAACCGCACACACTGACCAAGCTAACTACACACACACACACACCAAGCTAACCACACACACACACACCAAGCTAAGCACACACACACCCCAAGCTAACCACACACACTCCAAGCTAAGCACACACACACACACCAAGCTAAGCACACACACACACCAAGCTAACCACACACACACACCAAGCTAACCATATACACAGTTGGCAGCGCCACAGCTTGTGTTACACATAAACATGACATTCATCTCTCTGCCTAATCTCTCCCATCAACATAGTGCTAATCTCCCATTAACACTGCTGTGGTGCGTATATGCAGGCACGATACTCTTATGCGGCGACGGAAGTTAATTTCATGCTAATCTCTCTCCCTAATCTCCCCCATTAACACAACTGACGTGCTTGCGTCCGGGGATGGAATTCCTTTCCAGCTCAGACCCCGCTTGCTTGCCCATCACCACATCAATAACCTCTTGTTGTAACAGCTCTCTCGCTGGTTCAGCAGTTCCACTGCTGGATTATATTTTTTCCACCTGAGGACGACCGCTTGTGTTGTGATCGAAAAGTCGTGATATATGATTTTTTTTTCTACTTACGTGACTTTACCGAAAGAACCAAAGAGTAACTAATGACAGCATGAATACTCTTTGGTTATTTCGGTAAAGTCACGTAGGTAGAAAAATAATATAAAATACAAAAATAACATTTCACGACGTTTCGATCGCAACACAAGCGGTCGTCCTCAGGCGGAAAAAATAATCCAGCAGTGGAACTGCTGAACCAGGAAGACCACAGCGAGAGAGCTGTTACAACAAGAGGTTATATATGTGGCGAAGGGCAAGCAGACAGGGTCTGAGCTGGAAAGAAATTCCATCCCCGCACGCAAGCACGTCAGTTGTGTTCATGGGGGAGATTACGGAGAGAGAGATTAGCATGAAATGAGCTGCCGTCGCCACATAAGAGTATCGTCCCCGCATATACGCACAACAGCAGTGTTAATGGGAGATTAGCACTATGTTGATGGGAGAGATTAGGCAGGGAGATTAGGCAGATTAGCAAGTTAATGTCATGTCTATGTGTAACACAAGCTGCGGCGCTGCCAACTGCGCTGTGAGAGGCAAGCGCGTAAACGTAAGAGAACCACCGCAACGGTGGTTGCGCCAGTGAGACACAAAGCCCATCACACAGCCGGAACCATCGATACGTCGAGGCTAAGGGAGCAGAGGTGGCCGTGTTAGTGAGACCCCAGCCGGTTAATGCAGAGGCACCCAACAGGGCAATGCAACTCAAAAAGTGGGAGATAACAGCCAAACGGAAGGAAGGATGGAAGCACCACAGCAAGTTACGACTGCTTAGCTAATAACCTCCTTCCAATTATTGCTCAGCTTATACCCATCTTAGATTTGAAGCTTTCGTGACTGCAAGGATTCATATTCTTAGGTTTTTTCGGTAAAGTCACGTAGGTAAAACTTTTAAATTAATAAAAGTAAAATAAAACAAAATAAAAAATTCACGACGTTTCGGAAGCAACACAAGCCTCCGTCTTCAGGTGGAACCGTCACAGCCACGACAGCTGTATCAAGTAAATGAGAGATCACAAGAAATACCACCCCGTATTTATAATGGTTGAGGGGGGAAGGGCCAGGAACGGCACACTTTTTTATTAATATGGTAAGGTGAGGCTTAAGACTAAGAATAGACTGCATAACAAAGGCTCAGTCCTTTGTTATGCTCAGTCCTTTGTTATGCAGTCTATTCTTAGTCTTAAGCCTCACCTTACCATATTAATAAAAAAGTGTGCCGTTCCTGGCCCTTCCCCCCTCAACCATTATAAATACGGGGTGGTATTTCTTGTGATCTCTCATTTACTTGATACAGCTGTCGTGGCTGTGACGGTTCCACCTGAAGACGGAGGCTTGTGTTGCTTCCGAAACGTCGTGAATTTTTTATTTTGTTTTATTTTACTTTTATTAATTACAATTTTTTACCTACGTGACTTTACCGAAAAAACCTAAGAATATTATACCCATCTTCTCGGTTGAAATTGTCTCTGTGTTTATATATCTGGATGTGGCAAGTAAATGTTTTTGTACCGCACCTCGCCGCTGTTTGTGTCTTTTGTCAAATAGCTGAGTGGAGTGAGGAGCCCTTGTGCTCCACACGGTCGCTGTAGATCAGGCGCGGGTTTACGGGATGCAATCCATACGCCTTACCCGTATTCTTGCACAGGGAAAATGAGTAAAACATTTGTTTTGACAATTTATTTGTTTCTCCCTTGTGATGGGGCTTTGTAGGATTAGCGTTGAGATTTGTAAGGGCACGGGGTGACCAACAAGGTCTGAATCGGTATGTAATATGGTAGGCACTGATAAGGGGTTGACAGGTAAGTGCAAGCCAGTGGTGGTTATTCTCAACCTTGTTTGGCTACTGCTGTTACCCCCCTTGTTGGATTTTGTTTCAACCGAGTAACCCCCCCCCCCCGCCTTGTCTGACCCCAACACGGTTCTCAGAAATAAATGTACGAATAATGAACCTCAATATGTTAACCAATTGTCCATCTTGTGAGGTATCCTAACTAGCGAGTAACTGCAAGTGAATTAAAAAAATTCAACAGACGCTCTGCATGGGTGACGTGATGTGTTCGCGCTCGCTGGTTACTCTCGTAAACCACATTGTTTACGATCGGTGAGTTTAGAAATACTTTTTATACCGTTCAAGGTTACCATATGGATTTACATTTTATGGTAGTTATTTTATGTCGGCAGATTCGTACAACATGATTATTCACCAATGACTCCCATGTATGATATATTTTCACGCATTTATAAATCACCTCACGTTAACCCCCTGGGACGATGCCACGTGTACCCCCGGTTGAGAACCCCTGCAATAGGCCACGCTTAAACATCAGCAGCAGCAAGTCATGGCTCAGATGGGCCCTGTTCACTGCTGGGCAGGCTGAGTGAAAGTGGTGGGGGGGTTCGAGCAGCCCGGTGTTCTGCGGGCCGATGCGGTGTGTCTTGGTCAGTTTTGCAGACAACGAATGCGACCCAGAGGAGCACTTTTTGAACTCAAAGTGTTTGCCGTCCCGTGGCCCACTCGTGCTCACACTCGGTGCAGGTGTCCGTCCGGTCGTCTCAGTCGGGCCGCGCGATACCGCGGGGGCGACGTGAACGCGGCACAAGGCAACGAACCAGCCGTCGTTGTGGGCTGCCCCGGTGCTCGCTGTGCACACGCGGGTGGCTCGTTCGCAAATAAATCGTGAAATTATTTAACTCGCAGCAGCGTCGCACACGCAGAGTAACACAAAAAAGCCACCCTTCTCTCGTCATATTTTTCTGGCGCAACAATAATTTTCTTGTTTTAATGTTTTTGTCGGGCATTGTTGCACACAATTTGTCTAATTGCGTGTAGGTTCAATAGTAGATAAGCAGAATGGGGAACAGTAGCATATTGGGTAGCGCGCTACGAACCCGGCGACCCGAGTTCGATTCCCGCTCACGGCCAATACCACTGAGGATTATTTGAACCGGTCATGGGCCTCCCCTAGTTCGACTCAGCCTCAAATGAGTACCTGGTACGGCGTGTAAACATCGCCACTCGGAGACAAAGGCTGTCGGGCGTGGTGCTGGCCACCCACCCCCTCGTGTGCCGTAACAGCCTTGAAGGTCCTCGCTAACAGCACTTGCTGCTACAGTCTAAGGCTATAGGGGGATCTTTGTCTTTGGATAAGCATAAATCAGCGCCACCAGTGACACCAATAGGTGCATGGGTGCACACCGGCCCAACAGGCGTAGAGGAAATGGTGTTGGCATGCCATGTCGACATCAAATAAGACGATGTAATGTCCCACGTGCAGGTGTTGTGAGCACTCTGACGCCCGGACAAAATCCAAAAGGATCACGTGAAGGTCAGGTTGGGAGTATGAGCTCAGCAATCTAATTAACTAGCTGGCACACCAAATTGGTCAATCGGTGAGCATACAGCTCCAGTTGAGTGGCAGAGCATTTGACATCAGCGTTCTGCGTGTCACTGGACATTCTGGGGACGACCAGTTATTGACTTTGAATTTATCCAGGTTGCAGTTGGTATTGCAAACCGATGCCAAGGAATCTTCATCTCGGGATGATGGGTCGGATAAGTACACAGTCCAGGAATTGGCAGGAAGTTGTGGAGACCTATCTTAAGAAGCATCAATACCCAGCGAATACATATTCGGAAGAGGCAATTTCCAGGTTGCTGGGTAAAACCTGGGATACGGTGAAAATTTAATTGCGTGGGAGTCTAACATTTTTCCAAAGAAAGCAACCCGAAAGCCTTTTCGACAATTTAAAACGGAATTTTAGCAAGCTGCCCTACTCTGCAATGGCCCTCGCAGACATTGTAACACATTCCCAATTCTAGAGGAGGGGGTAATGGATTTTTGGATGTGGCTGAACAAATCAATTGATGGAGCGACAGAGTGCCTGCAGAGGCGGAGTCACAGTGTTGAGGACTTGGGCCAAGAGGTGGCAGTGATGTCCACGAAGCACTGTCTGGATCCAGTGCTCGTTGGGATCTTCCAGTTTAAAGCCGCAGAAAAGTGGACTAACAGGGAAGTCCAAGGGCGGCTAGAGCAGCACTTGAGGAACGGTAGAACAACGTGCATCAAATGAACAAGAGAAACCGTCTGGAAGAAGCCATGCTGCTGCTAATGTTCAACAAAGCAAGCCAGTACCTCGGTGCCCAGAAGATTCTGGAGGAGACTCTCAACAGGACCAATGAACTCGGGAGACCCACAGGTCAGGAGACCGCCAACATGTTGCACATTAGGAGGCTGATCAGCAGACTTGAATAACTTTCTGACTCGCCCCCACTGGACATCTGTGAAATAGAGCTTCATAGCTCATCGGATTTCTCCAGGATAAATATCCTGATAAAGATTCTGAGCAGGCTGGATAGATTACTGGCATAGCAGGTGCAAGCAAGTGTCTGGAACAGCACAGCAAGTTGTGTGGCGTATGTGGAGAAGAAGGGAACACCACACTTATGCACTGCACAAGGACGAACCTATGTAATGTTGAACTTCCTTCGCACCGTACGTATAAAACCGTGCTAATCAGCCGCAGAAGCACATCCGAAAGCGCGCGATGCGGTGACCGTCTTTGTTCGATGGTTACCCAAAAGCCGCCGCTGCTGCTTGGAGGATGACTGGAGTTTTGCGTGACGGTTGACGTTTCTTGACGAGATCAGTGAGCTGCTTTGCAAGAAGTCACTGGAAGTGGGGTTGCCCCACGGGCAATGGGCGAGCCTCAGTTGGGCCACACAATTGGAGAGACCCTCGTGCCGCCGGCACTTACGCACACACAGAGAGGGGGGCCCGTGTGGGCGTTCATGACAATCCCCTTGAGCAGGAGGTCGAGCTACAACAACTGCATGTTGAGATCCAAGGGATATTCGCGGAGGGCCCCACACAACTCAAGTGATCCAGGAGTCTCAAGAGAGTTGACATTTTTCAGCGAGCTCTTTTTACACTGTGGTCAACGTTGGGGGCCCGGGTAGAGCTAAAGGGCGTTGCAAAGACTCGGAATCAATGGCACGCCTTATCGGTTAAAAATGCGGAGCGGACGGCTGGTATGGGCAGACCTAAACCTGGCGCAACGGTGAATCGAGTGGGCTTTGGTGGGTTGCGGGCGCGATGGAAGTGCATCCATGGCCCGGCGCTATGCCACCGATGCACTGGGATGCGATTGTACCGACTCGCATTGTCCTGGGCCAAATAAACGACATCACGGCGAAGTCAAATGCCATCAAGAAAATGCTAAAAGCATCTCAGAGGTGGGAGCAATGCTGCAATAAGATCTCCCGAGGGACATGTTCAATGACATCTCAAGGCAGAGCGCCAGGTGGACCCCCTGGGTAATCTGACCAGGTGGAGGGGGTGGCTTGGCTCAGGAGTGGGAATTTGGCGCAGGCTTCGATGCTTTTACAGAGGCGAGAAACATTCGGTCTGGGGAAGCCTTATGTGAAGTACACCCAATTCAGAAATAAACGCCGTGGTATTGTAGAGAGAATGATGGCGAGGTCCCTACCAAGGGTTATTACACCTCTGTGGGGCGACTGTTGGGTCCCCGTGATGGTGGTGAATCTCAAAAAGTAAGAATGCTTTAACGACGTAGTGAGCTGGCAGACGTGTGACAATCCCGAGCTGAGGAGGAATGAGACCTGTTTCAGGGCATCTAAGAAAAAAAAGTTTTGAACTCCATGGATCTGTACGGATGAGCCTAAGGCATAGGCTGGCCTCTCTTGGTCTATCAGGGATCGATATTTACAGATGTGAGGTAACCGGAAGGTCAAAGCACGAACTGTTAGATCTGCTGACAGAATATGAAGACACCTTCTGAAAGGATGTGATGGATTGCAGAGACCGTATCAGATGGTCGGACGATGATCTTTTCTGTCTTCCATAAAGAAGGGTGCCACCACCTGCTCATTACTCAGAGTTGAGGAACATTGTCTCTTGAGACGGAAGAGACGGGGATCATACGGAAATCATCGGGCGAGTTCGCTTCTCCTCTGGTGGTCTAGAAAAAATGTGGACTCTATCTGCACAGACTTCCACTGGGTGTTTAAGGCACAAGTGTGCATGTGACTGGGTGTGAGAGACGGTTGTGTGTGTGACTGGGTGTGACTGGGTGCGAGAGACACGAGTGAACGTGTTTACAGAGCTGTGTGAGACACAAGAGCGGTGCGTGTGCCTTGACAGCTCTGCAACACAAGACTATTCCCAAACGTGGATGCAAGAATTGCACCTTCAGGCAAATAGGGCCCAGTCATTCTCGATCTGCTTGAGTAATCTCGGTGATCTCTACAGTGACCATGAATTCCTTGGTCAATATGAATGGGCGCTGCGGTTGCGAGATGTTAACTACCTTGCCTGGTATACAGGGGGTCGTGGGTTCCATCCAGACTGACGAATACTGTATATTTGGATTGTGCGCATCGCTCTCCCTCCCCGTGGTCACGTGGATTTTCCTCCGGGTCTTCTGGTTTTTCCTTCCACATTTAGAATCAACATGCATTTAGAGTATTTGGCTGCTATACATTTCTACACGATAAGCCTCTTTGTTGGGCTATCATTGGTGGGCCTTACCTGTGAGAATTTTTTTTTTTTATAATTTAGTTTAGAATGCTCGTGTAAACATTGTTGAAGCGAAGATTAACGTCGGCAGTTCCCATGAAGATATCGGTCATTTGTGGTCTGACGGCAGGAAACGCCCCCGCGACAAGCCACGCCCATCGCCTCCCGTCCGGCGGACGCACGCAGGAACAAGGAGGTGAAACTTTTAAAAGTTGTTTTTATTGCTGTCCGATTGGTCGAGAAATAGGAACCTATCATCAGTGGGGGCATTAGAACTGGAGCTGTAAAGCGCAGCCCCGTTAAAGACAATGCGATGTGAGACGCGGGGGTGGGGGGGGGGGAGTAACGCGGAGCTGGGCCCAGAGGCTGCACGGTTTTGTAAACGTGGCACCTCACAGGTACGGCGAGTCACAGTAGATGCACGGGCTGTCCAGGTGCTGCTTCATCCACTCGGGATCTGTGACGCGGTGAACACAAGAGACGTGCGCTGAGAGTTAGACATGTACGTACACAGTGGCAGCAATCGTGTTGCATTGAGTTAATATATAGTATCTGATTATAAGCGCTTGAAAATGGGTTGTTTTTATCTTTATTATTGCACTTTTTCATCCTGGAAAGGCTCAAGACTTTTTCATCAGGGCCATGCCAAGTTTTCACAATAGGTAGCGATGTTGCTGCTGCTGTGTGTAATCCTAATGGAGTAATTTTCCAGCATTGGGATATTTAGCCAATACCGGTTACATTGTGTTTGTGTTTCTAGCTATGGGAGGCAACTGGAGAACCAGAGGAAACCCTTGCGGAACAGGGGGAGAGAACATACAAACTCCACACAGAAGGATGTCTAAGTCAGAAATTGAACCCAGGCCCCTCTCGCTGCGAGGCACGATGAGTGTTACCACTGCGCCACCGTGCCGCCCCAAGCTTCTTACTAACGACACTTGTCTGGCAGTGCGTGTGGCTGTAGCGTGGAATGGCTGCTACTCTGCGTCCGTGTTGTGCGAGTTACCCGTGGCCTTGGGGAAGGCCGCCACGCTGTCGTGGAGGATGCACCGCCGGTACCGCCACGTCTGGCAAGCTGCGAATGTCACCGCGCACCTAGGAAGAGCAGACACAACGCGGCGTTTTGCGCGCGGAGAGACGACATGGCCGTCGTGCTGAAACGGGGCATCTCGCACGCGACCGCCAGAAATCACTGGCGTGGGCATTCCAGCAAACTCAACCGCCATCCATAATAAATGTACTTTTTCTGTTGGGTTAGATTGCGTAGATATAAATGCGTCTCACTCTTCATCCGACTTAAGCCTCCCTTTTGTGGGTTGCGAGGGATTACAAAAAGGGATGGCTGAGAGAAAAACTCAAGGAACTCCTCGGCACATTAAACGGTCTCATCATCCCTCACACTGCACCGCTTTGGAATTCCCTCCAACCGTCTTCTTCTCTTTTACCAAACTCTTGTAATAACGTTGGCTCAATTCAACAAACGTGTTCCCCATTAACAACTTCGACAGTGCTCCATTGGAACCTCCTTTGCCAGTAGCAAAATATGATAATTGGTTTTGTACCCTTTTATCTGGCAACAAAACCGACACCTTTTTTACAAAGAGTCATGTTTGCATTGACCACAATACCTGCGGTCGGAATGCAAACAAAAATACAACTCTGATAATGTATGCACTGTCCTTGAAATTGATTGGTCCAAATCCGAGACAGCTTTCTTAGAGCCTCGTCTCACATGGTGTTGGACCAGATGACGCGTTTTGACCAGATGACACCTTTTGGCGTCTGGTCCAACACCATGTGAGACGAGGCTCTAAGAAAGCTGTCTCGGGTTTGGACCAATCAATTTCAAGGACAGTGCATACATTATCAGAGTTTTTTGTTTGCATTCCGACCGCAGGTATTGTGGTCAATGCAAACATGACTCCTTGTAAAAAAGGTGTCAGTTTTATTCGACAGTGCTGTTTTATTGCTGGCCGCTTGATGTCTTGGGACCCCATGCGCTCGCTCACCTGAGCCACTGGTGTCCATTGGCGCAGGTTGCTTGGACGTGCGACACGAAGGGGATGACTGCGGCACACAGCACGCACTTCTCCTGAATGTCCTGCTTGCCGATCTTCTTCAGGATGTTCGCAGCCAGCACCTGTGCATCCGGGAACGCCGCCGTCACCGTCACTCTCACAGGACGGCACAACCTCGTGCGCCCAGGCTCCCGCAGAGCAACAACAAGCAACAAGCCTCGCGACGTCATGGTGGCTATAAAATGTGAACTACCTTGCCCGGTATATAGGAGGCCATGGGTTCAATCCCGACCCTGATGTCTGCTGTATATTTGGAGTTTGCGTCTCTCTCTCTCTCCGTGGTCACGTGGATTTTTCTCCGGGTCCTCAGGTTTTTTCCTCCACATTAAGAATCAACGTGGGTTTAGAGTATTTGGCTGCTATAAAGTTACACATGTGTAATAAAGGACTCTTGCACTGGGTCTGTCTCCGTTGTCCTTTATTGTGGTTCTTACAACTTTGCCCGCACGGCGTCTCGCTCAGAGTCTCCTCCGTCTCCCGCTCGGCAGCCCCACTGCTGCCGTCGCTCCCGCAGACTTGCTGCTGGCTCACAATGCAGCCCCGCTGCTGGCTTTTCACTCAGCCTCTCTGCCTCCGACCTGCAGCCCCACGGCTGCTCTCTATGCAGCCCCGCTGCTGCTCTCCGCTCTCCTCCGTGCCCGGACACCACTGACCAACGGTGCCGAGTCCCGACCTGTGGCGATCACGCCACTTTCCACCTCCTGCCCTGCGTGGCCTCCTCCTGTCTTTATTCCCACACTCTCCTCCAGCCCTTCCGGTTCCTGCCCTTAAAAGCACTCCCTCTCCCCACGTGACCCAACTCCTCCCACCTGTTACGTCATATCCGCGAGGCCGTTTACGCTCGCATTACACCACCCTCCCCCGTAGAGAAAATTCCAGCCGTCCTCGGCTGAAACAAACAAGCAATGCGAGCGACCCCCAACCACCAGCCGTGAACGGACAACGGAGAATACAACGAATATAACAATAACAACAAGAACGAGAACAACAATAAACGAAAAGAAAGGGACTTCGAACGCGTGCGGGTCGCCGGCCCGTCCCGGACGAGTGGCGGCCCCCCTGCAGACCGAGAACGCGACGGGGTTTTAGGAGTGACAGGATCAAAACCGCCTGTCGCTATTGGAGGCCCGCCAATGCCAAGGTCCCGTTCCCCCGAAGGACCAGAGTCCGGGGTGTCCCGCAATCGTGTCTGTGGTGGGGTTGGAAGGGCGGCGGGGCCAGGTGTCCCCGCAGCCGTAGTAGGCCCACCCCGAGCAGAGTCCGCTGCCTCCTGCAGTGTCACGGCCGGTTTGTCTGTAGAAGGCACGACAGGCGCTCTTGCAGGGTCAACAGGCACAGGCAAGGGTGCGTCGGCAGCAACAGACACCGGCAAGGCAACATCAGGAGATGACGCATCCGTTCGAGGGGCCACGTATAGTTTCAAGCGAGACGTATGGACGTACCAGCGCCGAGCTCTGAACCGAACGCGCACGGTCTGCGGGTTAGGAACCTCAATGAGCCTAACAGGCCCCTGCCATGGTTTATGCAGTTTAGGGGAGGTTCCTGCTCGCACCTGCGGGCAATGCAGCCAAGCCATATCCCCCACCTTCCAGGGGCACTTCCCCTTCGAGCGTCGAGCGCAACGTTAGTTTCGAGCCTGGGTTTTGGCAGTAGCCACTCGGGCCCCCTCCCGCGCCTCAGCGACGCGGCGAACGGCGTCCTGAATGTAGTCAGGGAGAGGCTTAGTAGGTCCTCTCACTCCCGTTCCCAACTGCACATCCATTGGCGGCACGTTTTCGCGACCGTACATGAGAAAAAACGGAGAATATCCTGTGGACGCGTGAGGCGTCATCCGGTATGCCGAGAGTACCCCAGGGATGTGCAAATCCCAGTCAGCTTGCTTCTCATTAACCGTGTGACACAGCATGGCTGACAGCGTCCGATTGAGTCTTTTCACCATGCCATCCGTCTGCGGGTGGTAGGGGGATGTCCGGATCTTTTTGGTCCCCAGAGCAGCGCACACCTCCCCCAACAACTTAGAAGAAAAATTCTGGCCCTGATCAGTGAGCAGCCTCTCCGGCGCCCCTTTGTCCTTGACATATCCAAATAGAAAGGTGTCCGTAATTGACGCCGCCGACTGGTCGGGCAAGGGCCAGGCCATCGGCCAGCGGGAGAGATACTCCACCCCAACTAGCAAGTATTTATTACCCCTAGCGGATGGCGGGAAGGGTCCCAAAATATCCAACGCCACCAACTCGTTAACTCGAGACACTTGAATAGACTGTATCGGTGGCACATATGGGTGTTTGGGTGGCTTCCGCCGGGCACACTCGGGACACGCACGAACGTGCCCGACGACATCCGTCGTCATGCCGTGCCAGAAGTAGTCTCGCTGCAACGTCAACAAGGTTTTCTGCACCCCCAGGTGTAATAGCGTGTCGCAATGCAAAGTCCTAATCAATTCGTACCGTAACGACGACGGTACAACCAGACGCCAGCGATCATGTAACCCCTCCCTCCACATCAGCAGTCCGTCGCGGAGAGCGGCCCACGGCATCCCCCCGGAAAGCAGTCCCCCCCCTCCCTTTGCAGCCCGACTCCGCAGGGTCCCCAACGAGTCGTCCAGCATTTGTTCACGGATCCACACCGCTCGTGGAAGGTTTAGAACCCCATCGGCCAGTCCCGGGCACACTGGAGTCTCAGGCACCTCGACCGCTAACGCCATAGGCCGAGGGGGCTGCTGAGTCGGCGTACACCTATGCGTCCCTGACGCGCAAGCGCAAGGGGATCCCTGCAGTAACCTGGAGAGCGCGTCACGCGAATGCGGACGCCCCTTCCGATGTTGAATTTGGAAGGAAAACTCCTGCAGAGTGTCCAACCATCGTGCCAGCTGGCCAGACGGTTGATCTACCCTCAGAGCATATTGTAAAGCCGCATGATCCGTGCGCACAATGAACGAACGGCCGTAGAGATACGGCCGAAATTGGCGGAGAAAATAGACAATGGCCAAAAGTTCACGGCGAGTGACGCAGTAGCGGGTTTCCGCGGGGGACAAGACGCGGCTACCGTACGCCACCACGCGTTCCACACCGCCTTTGGACTGTGACAGCATGGCCCCAATGCCCGTGTCACTCGCGTCCGTGTCCAGAATGAAAGGGTGATCAAAATCGGGATAGTCCAATGTCGGCGCCGTTGCCAAACGATCGCGCAGGCCCTCAAACGCCGCCTCCTCTGGCGGTCCCCAACTGAATTTCCGTCCTTTACCCGTAAGGAGGTGCAGAGGCCTCGCGATCGTTGCAAAATTGGGAACGAACCTACGGTAATATGAGGCAAACCCCAAAAAGCGACGCACATCCCCCACCGTGGCCGGGGTTGGCCAGTTGCGGACGCACGCCGTCTTCTCCGGATCCGTGGCAACCCCGTCAGCACTGACTATATGTCCCAAATAGCGCACGGACCGTTGCAGTAGGTGACATTTCTTAGGTTTAAATTTCAGATTGGCGGAGCGCATTCTGGCAAACACCGCCTCCAGTCTCTGTAGATGTTCATCAAATGTGCGGCTAAAGATGACGATATCGTCTAAATATATCAGACATGTCTCCCACTGCAACCCCGTTAATACCAACTCCATCAACCTCTGAAATGTGGCGGGGGCAGCATTCAACCCCATTGGAAGACAATTAAATTGAAATAGACCCTGCGGCGTACGGAAAGCGGTCTTTTCCCGCTGAGGACTCATCGAGGGGAAGCTGCCAGAATCCCGAAGAGAGATCCAGCGTCGAAAAGATCTTCGCCCCCGACAAGACATCGAGGGAATCATCCATACGCGGCAGGGGGTACGCTTCCGCCACTGACACTTTGTTTAATTTACGGAAATCGACGCAAAATCGCAATCTGCCGTCTTTCTTTTTGATCAAGACTACTGGCGCGCCCCATGGGCTGTTAGACGGAGATATTATGTCCGCAGCCAGCATGTCATCCACTGCTCCACGAACATGGTCTCGCTCCGCCGGACTCATCCGATGCGAGTTCAGCCGAATCGGAGCAGCGTCCCCCGTGTCAATATGATGGGAAAGCAGGGAGGTGCGTCCCAAGTCCAAATCGTCGGAGCTAAACACATCGGAATAACTCAATAATAGCGCGCGAAGCGTGGATCGCTGTTCCCCAGTCAGGGATGAATTTTCGCCGCACAATTCGGCGATCCAGCGATCATCTTGACCCGCAGGGCCCGAAACTCCGGCAACCACATCCCGGCGGCCCAGATGGTCCTGGGCCGTAAACGCCGTTATGGCATGCGCCACGACCGTTCCGGCCGGCACGCACAAATTCTCCAAACTCCCATTAAGCACCTGCAAAAATGGCTGCTGGTCCGGCCGAATAATAGTTTGCGCCTCGACCAGCGCCGATCCGCCCGTAATGGTCGCGGACGGCGATAACAAAACCCCAGGCGCTCCTTCCTGACCAGGCACCGGTTTCCGATATCGCAAGGGGATAAACATCTGTGAACCAGGTGGAATGTCAACAGATACTTCGGACAGCACCTGGCAGACCGGAGCGGGTCGCCCCCAGGGCGACGGCAAAAACGTAATTTTTCGACCCCCCGGTAATTCAATGCAATTTTGATTAACTCTTATTAGAATGGGCATTTTGGCCAGAAAATCAGTTCCCAACAAACACGGAACCGCAAGGGACCTCGAAATCAACACAGTTCCCGAGGCCGACACCCCCCCGATGGATATATTGGCGTCCACCTGGCCCACAATGCCCATACTTCCCCCGTTCGCTGCTACACAGGAATCGTAAACCGGGCGCACTGCGTCCGGCGGGATGCCCAACAGATGGAAAATGACATCCGATATAATCGTCGCGGACGCACCGGAGTCCACTAAAATGCGCACGTCGACCCCTTGTATAGAACCCGGCACAGTGGACGAACCAGTAGCGGCCGCAACAACCCGCCGCGCCAATTTACGCCACTGCGTTACCGAGCGACATAGGCCAGTCGGCGGCCTCCCGTTGTTAACGACACCCGGATCGCGCGGCAACGGTGATGAATGAGGTGCCAAGCCTTGCCGGGTGTCTAGTGCGCACCGACTTGCCTGTCCAGGAGGGTCCTTCCGCGGCACGTCCGTGGTCGAGGCCTCCTGCTGGGGCGGCCCCGGTATACGGGCCCAGCAATCCCTGGCGTAGTGGCCTTTGCGACCGCAGCGGAAACACTCGACGTCATTGCGACGCACAGCACTCCCCCCATCTCGACGCTCCCGCGTCGGCGGCGCAGATCGCGGCCCCGGCCCTCCGCGGGCAGGCCACCATGCAGAGGCGGCCGTCAATTCCTGCGGGCCCCCCCCCCGTCAGGAACGTACACCGCCTTCTTGGGATCCCAACCCACGGCACCCCCTTCCACGATGGGCACCCCCGTCCACGCTGTCACCTGCTTCCAATGGCGCAGATTAAACTGGGCATCCAAACACTTCGCAGCTGCCCGAGACGTCAACTTCTCATGGCCGCACACCGGCATAGGGATCCCCAAATCTCTCGACAGCTCAAGCATTTTGCCCAAAATAAGGGGTTCCAGTAGGTCAGGCTCCGTCTCAGGGTATGCGGCCATGGCCAATTCCAGGACAGCACCCCTGTATGCCACCGGCGACTCTTCGGGCGCCCGCTGGCGCTGAACGAATCGTCGGTGAGCGTCATCCGGTAGCTCGTATGCATCCGCCATTTCGTCAAAAACCCCTCTCAGTGTCTTCTTTTTCTCGGCCTTGATGGAACGGAAAAATCTGAGCGACTCATCGTCGAGAAGAGTTGGCAGAACTTCCAGGGCCTCTGCGTCAGTCCATCTGGTGGAGCGCACCGCCGCCAAAAATCGGCAGGCGAATGCACTCCAGTCGCCTCCGATTGAAAATTCTTTAACTGTTGTCAAGTGACGGCTGCGGGTCCTCGCTCTGCTGTCCTCCGCAGACGGCGCATCGCGTGGCATGTTCAAGATGGCGTCGCACCGCAACGTGTCAAAGATGGCGGCTTCCCGCCGCGGAGGGCGCAAGATGGCGACTTTCCGCGGTTCTTCTCCCGCCACCCCCAAGATGGCGTCCTCGTGGCGTGTGGCGGAGGGCGCTGGCGGCGCAGGCAAGGCCCTGGTCTGTTAGTCACCCCCGGGCCTCCCCGAACCCGTCACCGGCGTGAGGAGGTCGCACAGTTGCGCCAAGACGATCTTCAAAGTCTCCAGCTGGGCCGCCATCTGTCTCCATCGCTGGTCAGCGTCCACCGAGGCGGCGACCTCTTGCACCCCCGGGCCGTCACTCGTTCCTGCGTCGATTTCTCCCTCCATCGTTGGCAGCGCTACTGCCTGAGGAAGGTCGTCGTCGTCGGAAGATGTAGCAGACGATGGTGCGGGGATATTCTTTCTTCTGAGCTGTTTTGACATGCCGTTTCACTTCTGACACCAGTGTAATAAAGGACTCTTGCACTGGGTCTGTCTCCGTTGTCCTTTATTGTGGTTCTTACAACTTTGCCCGCACGGCGTCTCGCTCAGAGTCTCCTCCGTCTCCCGCTCGGCAGCCCCACTGCTGCCGTCGCTCCCGCAGACTTGCTGCTGGCTCACAATGCAGCCCCGCTGCTGGCTTTTCACTCAGCCTCTCTGCCTCCGACCTGCAGCCCCACGGCTGCTCTCTATGCAGCCCCGCTGCTGCTCTCCGCTCTCCTCCGTGCCCGGACACCGCTGGCCAACGGTGCCGAGTCCCGACCTGTGGCGATCACGCCACTTTCCACCTCCTGCCCTGCGTGGCCTCCTCCTGTCTTTATTCCCACACTCTCCTCCAGCCCTTCCGGTTCCTGCCCTTAAAAGCACTCCCTCTCCCCACATGACCCAACTCCTCCCACCTGTGACGTCATATCCGCGAGGCCGTTTACGCTCGCATTACACATGATAAGCCACTTCGTCGAGCTATCATTTGTGCCCAGGTTGATTTTGAAAAAGAGCTACGTAGCTCAGTGACCCTTAGGATAAAACACACATTCTTTTTTAGTCCAGCTCTACAGAAGTGCTTCCCTACCTTTAATCTCGTGAGTGTCTACCCAGAAGAGCATCACTGAGTCTCAAGACTCCATTTCAGGAGGGTCCTGCGAAATCTCGCAGTAAGAGGGGGCAATGTTGCTGTGTGTAATACTAATTGAGTATTATTTCAACACTGAGTTGTTTTTCCAATACCAATTACACTATACGGATGTGGTACGAGTAAATGTTTTGAGGGTTTGACAGTGGGCCGCAGTACCCATAAAGGGTTGGAACCACCAATCAACATGATTAAATCGACGTGATTAAAACAAAATTTAAGTATTTAGGCCACCGACTCAAATCGAGAAAGGTGATTGAACCTGTTAGAAGAACGGACAGAAAATTTACTTTCAGAATTATTTCGAGGCTTGGCATCACCTGCGAGAGAGAAAGCATGCAAGCCGCACTAATCGTCAAGTATTTACTGCGTGTGTGTGTACGTTCACACTCAGACAGCGTTGTCTTTGTTACTGTTAGTTTGGTGTCATCACTGTGCTTATTGGTAAAGGTGATTTGGTTGGAGGGGGTTACCAGCCTTCGACACTTCACGTCGTCTCCAGGTGCACCTAGCTCGGCACAAGCGCCGGTGGTGACATCACCGCTACTCAGCGGCGAACAGCGTTTGCTGCTGCTGTTGATGTCGCTGCCACGACCGCTCTTTGACTCGACTTGACCAACAGGCACGACATGGAACACGAGAACCCCATGCACGGCCCATCACGACAGACGGCTGCAGGAACGTGCCTGTGCGTCGGTGGCGTGCGCGCTCGTGTCCCCGCTGGTGATGAAGCCGAGCAAGCCGCGCGCTGGCAGGTGCAAGTGCAGGTCGAAGCGCGTGCACAGGAACGCCCTCTCCAGGACACGGCACGCCGCTCCCCGGGCCAGCACCCTCTCCCTGCGCCGGATCTCGGCCAGAAGCCAGTCGGATTCCGTCTCGCGCTCAGCACCTGCGAATAGACAAATACACATGGAATAGTAACACGTAGGCTTTCGCCAGCGATTTGATTCCTGCCGAAATGTCGTACTCAGATTGTAAATGTTGCGGCTTTGCTCTCCAACACACCGGTGTGCTGTACTAGTGTAGTGTGTTCAAAAATTATTCGCACCGACACGTTGTAACAAGTCACCTGCTTACACTTTATTCGCCTATTCTTGCACCAGTTGTAGGCACTCCTATAACTATCTGTACGGTCACTTAGATCTAACTTCTTCCTACTCGCCTCCTTCCCACGTTTGTCTCTCCACATTTAGATAATTTTGCTGCTATAAATTTCCGCATGATAAGCCACAATGTTGAGCTTAGGCAAAATAATCTAATACCTCAGTGGACTTTGCCTGGTGGGATGGGGATGGATTAGTTGTGTCTGTATGCGTTTGGGTGATTTGTTTCCCTCTATTGTACTTTCACTATCGTGTGTATTTTTTGTTGTTGTAATGTTCTTACCCTGTGCCCCTAACTGGACATTGTGAAAAAGAGCTTTATAGCTCATCGGATTCCTCCAGCATAAATACATATTCAGATTCTGACATCGGCCGCAGCCCGTTCCCAAACATCAGATGCACCCCCGATGGGTTGTGTAATAAAATATGTCTTTTTTTATGTGTAGAGACAGATATGGGTTCGTTTTAAAAAGGGAAGATTGTTGTGAGACTTTATTTAATCACAACATGACACCTGACACTCGCTCCACGTGACCAAGCGTTTTACCCTCGCTCTGAAGGAGCCATTTTTGCCTTACACACCACTGAGTTATTCTTTCGAGTCTCAATCATGGAATGTTTGAGGCCGTTCATCCTCTCAGAAATGTAGGGCCCAGTGCAAATATTGTGTAGATTCACAAAACTTAAAATATTTACGTAATTTACACAATAAGACAAAGATCCATGTAGCCTTAACAGACTGTTGGGGCAAGTGCTGCTAGCGAGCAACTCTGAAGGCCGGCACGGCGCATGAGGGGGTGGGTGGCCAGCACCACGCCCGACCGCCTTTGTCTCCACCAGTGACGATGTTTACACACCACACCAGGTACTCATTTGAGGCCGAGTCGACCTAGGGGTGGCCCAGAACTGGCTCGTGAGCGAGAATCGAACTTGTGTTTCCGGGTTCGTAGCGCATCGCGCTAACAGCTACCCAATGTGCACAATTGGCAATGTATGCGAAGCATTGCTCTCCCGTGGTGTATATAGAATACACAGAGGCGTTGTTGACAGAGGTTTTAGTTTGAAAAGCACAGTTTGAAAAATATGACGATACTAACAGTGCTTTTGTTGACTTTCCAGGGATCAAGCAACCCGAGCCTCTGCCATCAAACTCCAGTGAACGAGACGGCTGCTGCTATTGTATGTTTTGCTGATACATGCAACACCACGTGTGTGGTGTAGCTCAAAACGTTACCAAGCCATCATCGGCGTTGCAATATCCAAGTCTCTGGCACAAGTCGCTGACACCCACCTTCACCGACAGCCTCCGTGCTCTTCATTCTTGTGGCGTCTGCAGTGTTAAATTCCCCACCTGCGTTACTACCGCCGTCGTCATCGTCGTCATCGTCCTCCTCGTCTTTGATTCCGTCCACGCTCTCGTCTTTGACGCCGGACGGGACGCCGTCGCCGGCCCCATCTGGACTGGTTCCCGTGGCTGGACGAGGCCGAGCGAAGGCCTCCGCCCCCACCGGCGGCCAGCGTGGCCGCGGCCTCCCCCGGGCGTGGATGGCGAAGCGCAGCAGATAAAGCCTGACGCGCGTGAGGTAGGCGGCCCAGCGGCCCCGGTCCCGCGAGCGCACGCCACCCTCCTTCGCCTCCGTCAGGCGGTCCAACTCGGCCAGCATGGTGGCGGGCACCCGGCCTCCGACATCGAGCGAGTGCGAGCGCAGCACCTCCAGCAGGTCGGCCCGCAAAAACGCCAGGCCGCAAGGCGGACAAAGAGGGCGAGTCGGGCGGCGGGACGGAGACCAAGCGCCTGAAGGCCTCGTCTGGGTTGACGAGCGAGACGAACGCGAGCGAGTACGTCCTTTGCGGAGGGTGGAGGCCGAGAGTGACGGGGAAGTCGCCGTCCGCGTGGCCGCCGTCTGGGTTCGGTGTTTTGTGGTGGCGCGCTGCCTCCGCGGCCGGGTCTCGCTCGCCGGCGTCTCCGAAGCCCAGATCTTCGCCATCTCCCCGAGTCCGTTGTTTCTCGGCAGATTCATCTCGCCCCGGTTTGCCCTCCTGGCCCGGCGCTGCCTCCTCCTCCTCCTCGCTGTCCCCGCCGGACAGCCCCTCCGTGGTTAGCAGGGCGAGGAAGGCTCCGTTGGGTGACGCCGCGAGGCCGCGGACGCGCTGCGTGGCCGAGGGGGCCCGGAAGCCTCATGACGCGCTTCTCGAAGCGCACCCATCGTCTCTGTCCCGCGGCGGCGGGGATGCTGACGCTGACGTCGCCCTCGCCGCCGCTGTGGCACAGCACGGGCCACACGCAGCACAGGGAGCCGTCGGCGGAGGCGGTGTAAACCACCCCCCCGCCGCCGCCTCCGCCGTCCCCGTCGCCCCAACGGTTCGAGCAGACAGCGGCCATGCCGCAGATTGGCTGCGGGTGCAGGCCCGTGACGTGCGCCGTCTGCACGCTCATTCCTCCCCCGCTCACGCACACCACGCATGCCAGCAGGTGAGGCCCGCGGGCGGCGAGCACCACGCTCGTGCGGCCGCACTGAGACGTCGACGAGGGCAGCGCGCCCGCGTGGGGGCTCGCCCGGGCGTGGGAGACGGCCTTGGGGGCGGCCTTGGGGGCGGTCGCTTGTTCAGTGACGCCGGTGCCCCCAGCGTGCCGAGCGGCCGGCGCGCCCGAGCCCTGCGAGGAGGGGAGCTTCGCTCCGTGCACGCTCGTGTCGCCCGAGGGCACCATGTCAAGCGTGCGGATGAAGTTCACCGACAGGCCATCCTGGCTCGACCACAGGGTCACTGGCTGCCGCAGTGTGAAGTAGCCCTGCAGCACAATAATGCACAAGGCGCGTCTGCGTTTTACTTTGCAAGTCGACAAGACAAACATTCGCAACTATCCCTGCCCTTTAGTAGCGCCGAAGGGGCAATGTGGTGGTGGTGGCAACAATGACATACCCCCGCACTGCATTAGTTTGCATTCCCCATTGAGAACCATGCAATGTGCGTGTAAGATCCGGCAAGCGGTGACAGAAAAGTAAAGAGACACAACCATGGCAGCCATGCTGCTGGTGAGCACCTTGACAGCAGAGAGATTGACCGGCAGGAGGCGCACTTGCCCCATGGAGTCTCCCACAACAAGTCCGTTGATGTTCTGCGAGCCCACGTGGCAGGCCCACCAGCTGAGCGAGCGCGGGTTTGCCAGGCCCGACTCCAGCACCGAGCCCAGCACCACGTGGGCACTCGTGCTGGCCGGCACCAACACCTGCAAAGGACGTACGGTGAGAAGCGGAAAACCGAGTGGTGACTGGTTGGCGAGTACGAGGTACGTGTGTGTACGCTGAACTTATTTCGCACCATACGTAGACAACCACCTCCTCCTCCTCCTTCTCCCCATCCCCTTTACTCCCAATTTCAGTTCTTCCTCCCTTGGTTTTCCCTCCCCCCCATAAAAACTCTGACGCTCGCGGTTCCCACCAGGGTGGGGCAGTGAGCCCAATGTCTCCCCTCCTCTAAACCCAGCTACACAGAGTTTGGGGACTTCTTCTGTCCACGGAGTTTCAGTGCCCAGCCTCCTCACGTCGCGGTTTGTGATCTGTCATCATCATCACGATCCATGGGAAAATAGCCCATGGATCGTGATGTCCACTGAACATCTCGTCATTTGTTTCCACTTTTCTTTGTCTTGTGCCAATATGTTCAAAGTAGTGGCCACATCTTTCTGGCATCAACCTCTTTCTGTTGTCGCCAAGCCATCCTCTGTCAGGTCTTACTCTCATTCCGGTTCCTTCCATTTTTCCGAACGCACTTTTAATTTCCAGTTGTTGTCCATCTTACTATAGATGTGTCGAAATGGTTCCCCAATTTACTTCTCATCACTGCCTCCATCATCATGTCTTCTTCTATGGGGCAACCTATTTATTACTTCTACCTTGGTCACTCTCATCATCATCACGATCCATAGGCTCTGTACCGGGCTCATATTTGTTGTGTAGTAACTCTTGACACCCAGAAAACTTGCAGAGGAAGATGGAGACGAGGATTCTTACATAGGGCTGCTTGCCGTTTATTCACACTTTTGCACACTCTTATACACCGTTAACACTCTCTACCCTCGACGCTTACATCCGTAATGGCGCACGTCAGAACTATGCCCTTTAAGGGGACATCCCTCAGCTATCTACGCTCTGGTACGGCTTCCTTCATGCCTACCCCCTCGTCTGCCCCGGGCGGGGGCTTATCCAACACTGCCCGGCGACGAGGTGAGACCTCTACATCTCTAGCCCTTCTTCGGCGGCTGGGGTGTTCCCACGCAAGCTCTCGTTCCTCTTCCCATGGCGGCCACTTCACTCTCTCTACGGCGACCCCGCCCTCGTCCCGGGGTCCCCCTTAAGTACCCCGCCGCCTCGATGACATGACGTCATCACGTCATCCCACTCCTCTACAGATGACATGACGTCATCCCACTACTCCTCTACATATTGAAATACAATATAAACGATAAAAACAAAGAGATCCAGCGGAGTTGCGAGCCGGTGCCTCGGTACCTGCCAAACGACGATGTGGCCGCTGGCCATCATCACGGCGAGGAGGGCGAAGCGAATCTCCTCGCAGGTGCCCGTCTTGTCTCTGACGCGCGTCGTCGTGAACATGCGCGACCACTCCACGCTCACGGGCGCCTGCATCTGGCTCCTCCGCTGGGAGCACACAACCACACAGAAAGACAAAGAGCCCCCATATAGCCTTTAGAAGACTCTTGGGGCAAGCTGTTAGCGAGTAACATCTATGAAGGCCGACACGGCACACGAGGTGGTGGCTGGCCAGCACCACGTCCGGCCGCCTCTGTCTCCCTAGTGGCGATGTTTACACGCCGCACCAGGTACTCAATTGAGGCTGAGTCGATCTCGCGAAGGCCCAGAACTGGTTCAGATAATCGTCACTGGTGTTAGCCCTGAGCAGGAATCGAACTTGGGTTGCTGGGTTCGGAGCGCAGCACGCAAACCGCGACACTACCGCTCCCCACACACACAATCATATTCACACAAAAACAACCGCCATTTTCCACTAAGTAGCGGTGATGTCACCACGGCACTTGTGCCAGGCCAGGTGCATTTTGAGGCCACATTAAGTGTTGAAGATTCACTGACAGGTCATGGGACAGAGCCAGCTGTGCCCCCTACCGTGCCAACTTGCTGCATATTAGCCAGCCGGCACTCCACTCGTTGTCGTGAGCATCGCTCCTCTGCCCTCCGTTGTTGCTGGAGGAAGACTGCCTCCTACTGCCCAGTAGCGACCTTCATGAGCCTCCTCCAGAGGCCAATCTTGACACCGATGGTACCAGTCTTTGGCAAGTCCACTCAGCTCCACATCCTCCTATACCTCATCCGTCCATCTCTTCTCTAGCCCGTGTCGTGCCTAATTAACCCCCTCTATCTGGCCAAACAGAAGCTGCTTGACATGCGGTGGTTGGGCATGCGGGCTACATGCCCCAGCCAACACAGTCTTGCCTGCCAGAGGAGCTCACCGATGGGAATGCGACTAGATCTTTCAATGATTTGAGAGCTCCTCACAAAACCCAGCTTGGTTAAACCCAGGATGGATCGTAGGCAGGCCGACCTGAATGTTTCGAACCGGCGCACGCTCAACCACACACACAGCTGCTCACCCGCACGGTCACACGGACCGACACACGCGCTCACTCACGCGCTCACGCCCAGCACGCCGGCAGATACCCCGGCGCGAAGCGAGGGCCACAGCCATGGCATGTGGGAGGTGGCCAGGAGGCTCTGGGGGATAAGGCCAAAGTGCCTGCGTGGTAGATGCTCACCACACCTCAAGAAGCACAACAGCCTCTCTGGTCAGTGCGGGCAGGTGAAGAGGAACCTAGGCCCGGTTCAAATTCGACTTGCCACTGGTGGTAGCCATGGCCAAGAACTAAACTCGGGCAACTGATTTTAAAGCGAAGTGTGATAACCGCTGAATCACCGCTCCACCGGCTTCCTTTAGGTTGTTTTATTTAAACTCGAATTACTGCTCTAAAATGCTTTGAGTGGAAGCCGTTCCTTGCATAGATCCGAGGTAGGGCATCCCTGGGGCAGGCCGACCCCAGGCAAGGGAGCAGGCTGGGGCTGGAGCCTCTTCCCAGACTACTTCATTCATCCCTTTACTTCTGCCCGTGGACATGGGATATGTTTGATTTTAAATCGCTCCATAATCTAAAACTGAAATGAAAAACACGAGGAACTGATTTGCATCGACATGCGAAACATTTGAAGATTGCAGCAAAGATTCACGAACAAAAGTATCCACACAATTAGCTCAATGGTATTGGAGCTGCATTACACACATGTAAAAGAACAAGATTAACAAAGTTCATGTCGATGCATCACCGACAGGGAAACTGGCAGTGAAGCAAAGCAAGGTGCCATGCGTGGGACGAACCTTGAATTCATCAAAGTCTTTGAGGGAGGCCCCATCAGCTGCGTGGTAATTTTCCTTCTTTAAAATGTCTCTGTACATTTGGGTGAGGTCCGCGAGGCACGACCAGGTGTGGACGTCGCGCTCGGCCCACACCCACAGCGAGACGAAGCCCTCCGAGGAGAGGCACACTAGCAGAGAGCGCCCACGCACGTCGCACCCCACGGGGCTCCAGCGTGCACACACGCAGCCACCTGCAGCCAGCGCACACAGCCATCAGTGTGACACACAGCCACTCACGTCACTCACACAGCCACCAGTGTCACACACAGGCACTCACGTCACTCACACAGCCACCAGTGTGACACACAGCCATTCACGTCACTCACACAGCCACTCAGGTCACTCACACAACCACCAGTGACACACACAGCCACTCACGTCACTCACACAGCCATCAGTGAGACACACAGTCACTCACGTCACTCACACAGCCACCAGTGTCACACACAGCCACTCACGTCACACACACAGCCACTCACGTCATTCACACAGCCACCAGTGAGACACACAGCCACTCACGTCACTCACACAGCCGTCAGTGTGACACACAGCCACTCACGACACTCACACAGCCACCAGTGAGACACACACAGCCACTCACGTCACTCACACAGCCACCAGTGTGACACACAGCCACTCACGTCACTCACACAGCCACCAGTGAGACACACACAGCCACTCACGTCACTCACACAGCCATCAGTGTCACACACAGCCACTCACGTCACTCACACAGCCACCAGTGAGAGACACAGCCACTCACGTCACTCACACAGCCACCAGTGAGACACACAGCCACTCACGTCACTCACACAGCCGTCAGTGTCACACACAGCTACTCACGTCACTCACACAGCCACCAGCGTCACAAACAACCACCAGCGTCACACAAAGCCACTCACGTCACACTCACAGCCATCAGTGTGAGACACACAGCCACTCACGTCACTCACACAGCCACCAGTGTGAGACACAGTCACTCACGTCACTCAAACAGCTACCAGTGACACACACAGCCACTCACGTCACACACACAGCCATCAGTGTCACACAGCCACTCACGTCACACACACAGCCATCAGTGTCACACACAGCCACTCACGTCACTCAAACAGCCACCAGTGTCACACACAGCCACTCACGTCACACACACAGCCATCAGTGTCACACACAGTCACTCACGTCACTCAAACAGCCACCAGTGACACACACAGCCACTCACGTCACACACACAGCCACCAGTGTCACACACAGCCACTCACGTCACTCACACAGCCTCCAGTGACACACACAGCCACTCACGTCACACACACAGCCACCAGTGAGACACACAGCCACTCACGTCACTCAAACAGCCACCAGTGACACACACAGCCACTCACGTCACTCACACAACCACCAGTGACACACACAACCACTCACGTCACACACACAGCCACTCACGTCACTCACACAGCCACCAGTGTCACACACAGCTACTCACGTCACTCACACAGCCACCAGCGTCACAAACAGCCACCAGCGTCACACAAAGCCACTCACGTCACACTCACAGCCATCAGTGTGAGACACACAGCCACTCACGTCACTCACACAGCCACCAGTGTGAGACACAGCCACTCACGTCACTCAAACAGCTACCAGTGACACACACAGCCACTCACGTCACACACACAGCCATCAGTGTCACACAGCCACTCACGTCACACACACAGCCATCAGTGTCACACACAGCCACTCACGTCACTCAAACAGCCAGCAGTGTCACACACAGCCACTCACGTCACACACACAGCCATCAGTGTCACACACAGTCACTCACGTCACTCAAACAGCCACCAGTGACACACACAGCCACTCACGTCACACACACAGCCACCAGTGTCACACACAGCCACTCACGTCACTCACACAGCCTCCAGTGACACACACAGCCACTCACGTCACACACACAGCCACCAGTGAGACACACAGCCACTCACGTCACTCAAACAGCCACCAGTGACACACACAGCCACTCACGTCACTCACACAACCACCAGTGACACACACAACCACTCACGTCACACACACAGCCACTCACGTCACTCACACAGCCACCAGTGTCACACACAGCCACTCACGTCACTCACACAACCACCAGTGAGACACACAGCCACTCAAGTCACTCACACAACCATCAGTGTCACACACAGTCACTCACGTCACTCACACAGCCATCAGTGAGACACACAGCCACTCACATCACTCACACAGCCACCAGTGTCACACACAGCCACTCACGTCACTCACACAGCCACCAGTGAGACATACAGCCACTCACGTCACTCACACAACCACCAGTGTCACACACAGCCACTCACGTCACTCACACAGCCACCAGTGAGACACACACAGTCACTCACGTCACTCACACAGCCACCAGTGTGACACACAGTCACTCACGTCACTCACACAGCCACCAGTGAGACACAGCCACTCACGTCACTCACACAGCCACCAGTGAGATACACACAGCCACTCACGTCACTCACACAGCCACCAGTGTCACACACAGCTACTCACGTCACTCACACAGCCACCAGTGAGATACACAGCCACTCACGTCATTCACACAGCCACCAGTGTCACACACAGTCACTCACGTCACTCACACAGCCACCAGTGTCACACACAGCCACTCACGTCACTCACACAGCCACTCACGTCACTCACACAGCCATCAGTGTGACACACACAGCCACTCACGTCACTCACACAGCCACCAGTGTCACACACAGCCACTCACGTCACTCACACAGCCACCAGTGAGACACACACAGCCACTCACGTCATTCACACAGCCACCAGTGACAAACACAGCCACTCACGTCACTCACACAGCCACCAGTGTCACACACAACCACTCACGTCACTCACACAGCCATCAGTGTGACACACAGCCACTCACGTCACTCACACAGCCATCAGTGAGACACACAGCCACTCACGTCACTCACACAGCCACCAGTGAGACACACACAGCCACTCACGTCACTCAAACAGCCACCAGTATCACACACAGTCACTCACGTCACTGACACAGCCATCAATGTCACACACAGCCACTCACGTCACTCACACAGCCACCAGTGTGACACACAGCCACTCACGTCACTCACACAGCCACCAGTGTGACACACAGCCACTCACGTCACTCACACAGCCATCAATGTCACACACAGCCACTCACGTCACTCACACAACCACCAGTGACACACACAGCCACTCACGTCACTCACACAGCCATCAATGTCACACACAGCCACTCACGTCACTCACACAACCACCAGTGACACACACAGCCACTCACGTCATTACACAGCCACCAGTGTCACACACAGCCACTCACGTCACTCACACAGCCACCAGTGAGACACAGACAGCCACTCACGTCACTCACACAGCCACCAGTGAGACACACACAGCCACTCACGTCACTCAAACAGCCACCAGTGTCACACACAGTCACTCACGTCACTCACACAGCCATCAGTGTCACACACAGCCACTCACTTCACTCACACAGCCACCAGTGTGACACACAGCCACTCACGTAACTCACACAGCCACCAGTGTCACACACAGCCACTCACGTCACTCACACAGCCGTCAGTGAGACACACACAGCCACTCACGTAACTCACACAGCCACCAGTGTCACACACAGTCACTCACGTCACTCACACAGCCATCAGTGTGACACACAGCCACTCACGTCACTCACACAGCCACCAGTGAGGCACACACAGCCACTCACGTCACTCACACAGCCACCAGTGTCACACACAGTCACTCACGTCACTCAAACAGCCACCAGTGTCACACACAGTCACTCACGTCACTCACACAGCCATCAATGTCACACACAGCCACTCACGTCACTCACACAACCACCAGTGACACACACAGCCACTCACGTCACACACACAGCCACTCACGTCATTCACACAGCCACCAGTGTCACACACAACCACTCACGTCACTCACACAGCCATCAGTGAGACACACAGCCACTCACGTCATTACACAGCCACCAGTGTCACACACAGCCACTCACGTCACTCACACAGCCACCAGTGAGACACACACAGCCACTCACGTCACTCACACAGCCACCAGTGTCACACACAGCCACTCACGTCACTCACACAGCCACCAGTGTCACACACAGCTACTCACGTCACTCACACAGCCACCAGTGTCACACACAGCCACTCACGTCACTCACACAGCCACTCACATCACTCACACAGCCATCAGTGTCACACACAGCCACTCACGTCACTCACACAGCCTTCAGTGAGTGAGACACACACAGCCACTCACGTAACTCACACAGCCACTCACGTCACTCACACAGCCGTCAGTGACACACAGCTACTCACGTCACTCACGCAGCCACCAGTGTGAGACACAGCCACTCACGTCACTCATATCCAGACTTCAGCCACCCCTTGTCAAACCAGCTTCTGAAGTATGAATGTATCTTGAACTTCTTTCGCACCGTACATAGCCAAACGTGCTAATCAGAGGTGTAGCAAACTGACAAGTCTCAACCCGGTCCCCATCCTAATAAATCGGTTTTTTTTTTACACAACTTGGAAAATTCCAGCTCTGTGCATCGATGCTCACCGCGCAGCGGCACGTTGGAACCGTGCGTGCGTGTGAAGCCACGGTGCAGCGCAAACTCGTGGCGATCTGCGGCTCCCAACGTCCCCTCCTCGCCGGCCTCCTCCAGGTGGACGCGCGCCGCCGCCGCCTCCTCCTCCTCCTGCTGCAGCTGCTGCCCCACGGACACCGCGGAGGTGGCGGAGGGGATCTGTGGGGACCACGCGCAACGCCGGAGACAAACGCACGCGGTGCTGGGATCGACCCCCGCGCTGAACCTGGAACAGTGCAACGTCGACCCCGGACGATGAAACTTGGAGGGGCAAATGGAGTTGAGAAGAAGCCACAAACACCCCGTGGAAGACACGACGCAAAATATCCCCTGGCTTTGGATCTTACAGGAAGCTCATGGGCCACAACCCGAAACCAGCGCGCAATCGTGGCCACCCAGAACAGAACCAATTCCCCATTCACAAAAACAGAGGAGGCATCGGAGAGATTGTCTCCACTCACTCCTCATGCAATCATCCGGCTCAACCACCTCCATGTAAGACCACAGCTGTTGCTCTACGCCAGCGGTGCTCAAGAGTAGTGGACCCGTACCACCAGGAGTCCGTGACAATCCTCTTCGTGGTCCGCGGCGCTGTGATGCAAATACAGTTTGATCCGGACGATGAATAGTTTAGTTATATTTCATTTAAAAATAAAGTTAGGTAACTACCCTGATTAAACTACCCTAACCCTACGATTTTAATTCCACCCCGAAAAAAAACCCCTTAAACCTGCGTTTACATTTTTTTTGTATGTTCCGGTAATATGAATGACTTTGTATTCGTGGCATTTAGAGAGAGGTGAAGAAAGCCTTTTGTCACCAGGGGTGGTGATGTTGGTGGTGGTGTTGATGGTGTTGATGTTTGTGGTGATGATGTTGGTGGTGATGGTGATGTTAGTGGTGGTGGTGGTGATGTTGTTGTTGTTGGCGATGCCCCGTGGCTGCCCCACCCCCCCCGGCACCTGCAGCGCGGTGACGCGGAGTCGAGGCCGCGGGTCGCCCACCCCGGGCGCCTCCTCCTCCCCCCCGCCCAGCAGGAGGATGTCGGCGACGCGGACTCCGCGCTCCGAGCTCACGCTCACGCGCTCGTCCCGCGACCACTGCACGGGCTCGGGGCCGCGGGGACGCGCGCCCAGGCGGGACGGCGCCGCGTGGAGCCGCATGGGGGACGCGACCCCCCCACCCCCCCACATACTCCGCACGGAACCCCGCCGCTGTCCCTCTGCGTCTGCACGAGCGCGGCGCCTGGCGGTGTCGCTCGCCTGCCGGGTAGATGGTGCGCGGGGCGCTCTTGCTGCGGTGCGCTGGCCGGGGACGTGCAGGGCGCCCTGCCACGTGTGCGTGTGACCGCGCACGTGCTCACACCCTGAACGCACGGACCAGGGCGCGCGTTTGGCAGCGGCCGATTCGCGGCGCGGAGGCGACGCCAGCTCAGAGGGATTCCTTCCAGGAGAGCCGCGTCACTCCGGGGCGGGAGGGGTGGGGGGGTTCCCCCGTCTCGTCACCAAATATGGACACCCGCCCACGTGGAGAAGAGAGAACGACGTCGTCGTTTGTTCGTGGGTTTACTCTCCAACACACAACCGGTCGAACCAAAATATCTATTATGAATCATAATATCGCCTGCGAAAACCTACTACGCACAAAGGTTGTGATTGATGCGTCGTATTTATCGGTGGATGGCGGTTGATCAGTTTAACACGAAGTAGGCTTTCACGAGCAATATCATGAAAAGGTTTTGGGTTATAATTCCTCAATATAAATGTGTCATTAACCCACCACCACCCGGATACAGCCAGTTAGTAAGGTTTGTCATGTAAACAACACGTGCCAAGCACAAATCTGGAAAATTGCCTGATGGAGTTGGTTGCAATAAGAGAAATATCATACTGATATTGTAAATGTGGTGGGTTTACTCTCCAACACACCGCGGCTTGCTGAAGTAGTCACTAATTGGCACGTTTTGTTTACGTGACAAACCATTACTAATTCGCTGTAGCGGGATTAACGACGTATTTATATTTACGCGATCTAATTCAAACAAAACCCATTATTCTGAACAACTTCGTTAGCTGAACGTTACACCGCCTCATTATCTGTCCCTCCACATCAAATAAACAGTACAGTATGCCGATTTTTACACATGCCATCAGCCACCCGGCTCTTCCTTCTGGGAGTGCATAATTTCAAAACCATTGGGTAAAGACAAGCAACACTGAACCGGTTTCGACATACAGCGTCTCATCAGAAGTCAGGTCGAGCTTGACTCAATGTTGGTGAACTGCCAAATGTTGGATATCTACAGGGTGTTTCAAAAAGATGGACCCAATTTAAAAGCAGTATATTTCACGATGGCAACATGTTACAATTACACAAAAAGTTACAAACGGTTTAATGAGTTTTACTAACCATTTTATAAATGCTTTATGTGCCCTCCACCTGCTGTACGGACAACATCGAGACGATAGTTGAATTTGTCCTAAACGCTTTCTTTTGTCACCTGCACGAAGAGCCTGGACCATTTGCAACCGGTATGGCCTCATGATTAAACGTCGCCTTAACAGTCGCCAGACAGTCGTATGAGGAGGGATCGCAAGTTCTCGGCTGGCACGACGAGTGGACTTGCGCGGGCTACGCAGAAAACTCTCTTGAATTCTTCTCACGTTTTCCTGAGGTGCGTGGTCGCCCTGTGCTGTTCTCCTTACATAAATAGCCTTTTTCCTCAAATTGTCGGTACCAACGACGAATGCTCTTTGACATTGGCGGACCAATGCCAAAACGCCATTGAAACGCACACTGCACCGCAATTACGGATTCAGTCTTGCCGAACTGCAGAACGCAAAACGCCCATGAATGAGTTTCATTCATGGGCGGTTCGTGATTGCAGAGATATATCGATTTCAAATCGGGTCCATCTTTTTAAAACACCCTGTATATATACGGGCGCCGCTGGCGGTGGCGAGATGTTAACTACCTTGCTTCGTGTACATGAAGTCGTGGGTTCAATCCTGATTCTGACGCCTGCTGTATATTTGGAGTTTGCATATTGTGGTCGCGTGGATTCTTCTCTGGTTTTGCCCACCACATTATTAAACACGCGTTTAGAGTATTTTGCTGTCATAAATGGCCACGTGATAATCCACTTCGTTGAGCTATCGTTTGTGGCCAAGTCGCTTCTTAAAAAGAGCTACGTAGCTCAGTGGGCCTTATCTGGTAAAATAAAAACTAGTTTTAATAGTTTCATATTGTACATGACACAAAATAATAATTAGCGTCAATGTGAAGAATGTAAAAACCAAAATCAATTCGGCAGATCGCCAATCGTAGCGGCTCGCGCACTGGTTCAATCTCCCAGTGCGGCAGTTGAAACAACGGCGCAGATTTATTAAATCCCCCTCCTCCCTATCCAACCGGCAATATACATGGGCACACCAGTGTCGAGCCGCAGGTCGCGTCTGGCCAGCGTGAAAGAGGAGATCAAATTGCATCTAGAGGTCTCCTCTTGTGTAGTCAGTTCATTACCCACGCAAAACCCACTGAAAATGTATTTCTTCAGAACTTTGTGTTTAGTTTCTTGTCTTTGCCCCGCACCTCCTATAAAGTTGGCTACATACAGTGCGAGAGAAGTTCAACACGTATATTGTGGAAGCCCTTCTGCTAGCAGCGGCGTGAGCAAGCACTTGCATGGCTGCACCTGTACCTTGTCTGTGTTGTGAACGCGGCATCGCGTTGTGTTCATGGGGTGTCACGGGACCGAGACAGTTCTGGAGCGGACGAGGTAAGGTGAGTTAGAATGTCAGTCACGTGTCACTCGAAGTGGCAACACCAGCATGCAATACTTTATTTTTTTAAATACTTCACCTGTAAAATCCCGAGATGGAACATCTCGTTTTCAAGCGTGTCTATTGACACACAGCAGACACGTGATGACACTGTTCCACACAGACCCCCCCATATAGTCTTTAATATACTGTTGGGGCAAGTGCTGTTAGCGAGCATCTACTTATACACACACAACATACACAGACCAGCCCATAGCAACATTGCCTATCAACAGCACTGGCAATCCCACTTCGGACACCAATCTGTCACGCGACGCAGTCTGTCTGAATTGGTGGCAGAAGTGTATCGATAGTTACATGTTACCGTATTGAGCGATTGTGCTGTGGTCTGGGATTATTGTTGTTCTATCTCCCCAAAGCTTGCATCGATTGTACAAAAAATCGGCAGGAATTAATACACTTTTGCAATTTGTACTTTTTTCTTGATGAATTTTATTTATTGTGACTTGTTTACCTTTCCTATACTTTGCACTATCGGTGTTTGTATTTTGTTGTTGTAACTTTCTAACCCGCCCCAACTGGACATCTGTGAAAAAGATGTTCATAGCTCGTCGAATTCATTTATCCAGTGGATGAATGAATTTAGTCAGGATGAGGGTTCGGCATCGTAACGCGAGACCAGAGAAACAAATCAACTCTGGGCAATAATCGACTCTCCAGTATCACATTCACTAAGTTGGTTCATAACCTTGGTGAACATCATCAATCTATAACTACACACGACGGCAAACTCTGCAGACACTGTTGCCAGGTTGCTTCTGAAAAATAAGTGAATACTTCAGTGGGCTTTGCCAGGTAGGATGGGATTGGCTTGGTTGTATTTGTGTGTTTGGGTGATTTGTTTACCTTTCTTGTACTTTGCACTCCTATTATGTTTTTGTATTTGTCGTTCTTACCCCATGCCCCTACTGGGCATCTGTGAAAAAGCTTTATAGCTCATCGGATTCCTCCAGTATAGATAAATATTCTCATTCTGAATATAAATGAATATATAAAAGTATACAATTACTTTAATTACAAATATACAGTACATACACGTTGCCATCTGGAGAATGTGTATTGATTAATTGTGTAATAACTGATGTGATGTCTCAACGTGGGCATATAAAACAGCCAGCCATATGTTACGTCGACCTTTATTCACATTGTACATGTCAGTATATTACTGTGAACATTGGGAGTGTACATTTTAAACCTTTGCATAGCATTCTTGTCATCGGCACGGTGGTACAATGCCAGAGGCGGTGACGTGGCCAAGCCAGGTCAACGTTCACTCCTTGGTGCAGAGTGGCAGGCTGCCCTGGTTATCGCTGTAGGGGTCTAAGCAGTGGCGGCTCGTCAATAGAGGGCGCAGGGGCGCCGCCCCCATCAATATTCAAGAAATATACATATGCAAAATGTATATAAAAATACATAAATAAAATATTTTTTTCATACGATGTGCCGGCTGGTAGTAAGAAAAGCATCAGCATTTAATAAAAACTGGCTTTAATCGGTCAACTATTTTCTATGTTTTTCAATGTGTTTCATGCGGGGCGCCGGACAAATGGATGTCTATGTGAGACTTTACATTTTCGGACAGCATGTGACCTGAAGCTGGTCTCTAATTGGTTTCTTAAAGATTCTCCTCGGGGCGCAAGTCGTTGCGTCCCTGGCCAATCAGAATTGGATACATGTTATTTTATCCAATCTGATTGGTTCTCGTCACCTGTCATTCAAATTTACGCTGTAGGCCACTACTGCGAGTGCGAAGGCGACACCACTTTGACACTTGCTAGGCTGATCAAATTTTTTGTGTAAACAATGGCAGCAGTTCATCCAAATTCTGTAATTTATTTACAAAAAAACCCTTTCACAAGGCTTTCGCTGGAAGAAATAAAAAAGATAAAGGATCTCGGACCGGACCAACCCGATTTACAAATCCAGCAGCAGGCCAGTGACAGAGGACGAAGCTACACACGAAGCTTCACCCGCGCTTGTTATGAGAAACGGAGGTGGCTGGCTGGATGTGATGTTAGCAATTCTCTTTTTTGTTTTCCCTGTCTTTTATTTCAAAGTGTCGGCACTGAAGTTTTGTGGACAACGACGGGGGTAAGAGACCTCAAACATCTCTCTGACAAATGCAAACGTCATGAAAGTAGCCGCAGCCATATTGATAATAGCATGAAACTAACGTTTTTATGTTCAAGTAGGAAACATGCTTTTTGGTACTTTGGTCTGAAATGTATATAAAAGAGAAACATTTATGTTCAAGTAGGAAACATGCTTTTTGGTACTTTGGTCTGAAATGTATATAAAAGAGAAACATTTATGTTCAAGTAGGAAACATGCTTTTTGGTACTTTGGTCTGAAATGTATATAAAAGAGAAACATTTATGTTCAAGTAGGAAACATGCTTTTTGGTACTTCTTTTGGTCTGAAATGTAAATAAAGATCATCAAAATTTATATTCAAGTAGTCAAAATGGTTTTTGGTACTGCTTTATATTTATTTGCCCCCCTCAATAAAATAAAAAAAATGCGCCCCCCCAAAAATAAATATCACCAGCCGCCACTGGGTCTAAGCTGTAACGTACGGCACCGTACGCACCGCCTGTTTCACACTGAACGTTCAGGATGCCCCGACGTCATTCTAAACGGGTTCGACCATTGTTTGCCAGCATTTTTTGGCCCACATTGGCCAAATAAAGAAAAATTACCTACAAATCACTCAATTGTGAATTACACACGGCAAAATCGCCCCCAATTATGACGCGACTGCAGACTACATCTGTGTAACATAGCGCCTTCGTGATAACCTTGCGCGACGGGAATAACGCGAAGACCAAATACTTAATTTTTATCATTCGATATGGGAGACCGGGCTGTTCACATCTATGTAGTGCAGCTACTCGAGTAAACGACGCGTCAATGTTAACTTGGAGTCTATTGACCCTTATTGCAAACATTCACAGCACTCTAAACATCACCTTTGCCTCCTTCAACTAAACCCCTCCTTGTCCTGCCCCCGGGTGAGCAATTGCTTTCAAGACAGTAAATGGCTTTTCGAGAGGAGGCGAGACAGAGCGGACCGCGGATCCTGGAGGAGGTCGTGGGGAGACGCGAACTCCAGCACTCGCCCGCCTCGCAGCAGGAGGACCCGGTCGGAATCCAGAATCGTGTTGGGTCTCAAAAAACCAAAGCAATGAAGCACACAACCAGACGGGCATGGTCTCAAAATCAGTGCCGAGAATCGGTAAGAGGTAAGCAGACGAAACTTTATATAACGTCACCCTGTTTATACCAAAATAAACGTTAGTCAGCTTTCGTGACCAATATTATCCATAAGAGGTTTTTGGGTTCGATCGTTTGTAATTTTATACGAACACTAACCCCCCTCCTCCACTTCTCTTTGCACCTGATTGGCTGACAAAAAAAGACATCACATGTATCCCTCTATTTAAGACCGAAAGAGGATTTCTCCACAACTCTGGCTGTCGCCTGATGAGACTGGTTGCTATAATTACCGGCTGAAACGTCGCGGTGCTCGAATTGTCAATGCTGTATTGGGTTTACTCTCCAACACACCGGTGTGATGAACTAGTAATGAATTGGCATGTTTTGTTTACATGACAAACCTTACTAATTGGCTGTCGGGTGGTGACAGATTTAACGACACATTTATATTTACGCGAACTCACCAGAAAACCTCTATTATGGGCAAAAAAGATGTTCATTTGAAATAGATCAGCCCCTTCTGGTGAGGAGGAATTGTCATTTGCTCTACATATGAACACTCGTGAGGACATCTACTAAGGGAGGTAGGCACAATGGTGACCATTCAGCTCTCAAATCCATGTTGTGCACAGATCTTGGAAGCTTAGCGGAGTTGCGCTTTGGTAGCACTCGGGGTGGCAGGTACCTATGGATACCAGCTGTGAGGTGGAAAGATCACAATACAGCAAAGCATTCTTGAATCTATTTCTGTGGAGATTTCAGTGTTCGAACCACTGGGACTATGCACTTTTAAATATAGATTGAAAACTAAAAACTAATTTATTTAGAACTGCTTTTTATATTTAGTTTGTTGCCCTTCCCCGGGCACCTCCGATTAGCACGGTTGGCTACATACGTAAGTACATACATACGTATGCATGTGTTTTCTGCACACAGTTTGGTTCGTTCTGTAGGCCAATTGCTCTTTAACGGATTTGGCCAAACATCTCATCCGAAAACCTCTTGAAAAAGAGTCCTGAGACTCAGGAACATCTGGGTAGAGGGCATTATCATTAGTCCTACTGTCACCTGCTATACACAATGCAAGAAGCCCGTCCTCATGCCGACTGGAGCGAAGCACATTGCGTAATAACATTTGTGTCCAAGTGTTTAGTTGTCTTACCGATGTGCAATAGTCAGCACTGTGCTGTTGACAAACTCGCTCCTGATGGTTTTTTGTAGCAGCACGTCCGTGTCTTGATCAACACTCGCAGTTGCTTCATCTATGCACAGAATCTGAATTGACATTAAAAGACAGGCAATTATAATTTCACAAATATATCAGCGAGGACTTTCCTTTTAGCAGATAAAAAGCTGCTGTTGATAATTACGTGTGACCTTTTTGCAAAGTAAATCAATAACTTTGTTTGACAATTCGGTAAATATACAGATTATGGGGTTACAAACACAGGCAAAATCTCAACAGCTGTGATAGTGAAAACTGGATGGAGTTTATTTCACTCGGAAAGCAAACGGTTTCTATCGGAATCAATTTGCAAAGGCAGATGAAGCAAACGGCAGCAGATGCCGACCTTGGCCTTGAAGAGCATGGCACGTGCCAGGCACAGCAGCTGCCGCTGACCACAGGAGAAGTCTCTTCCTCGCTCAGCCACCTCTGCTTGGAGGCCACCTGTCACAGACACGCGGGAAGTCTGGATGCTCCGCAATGCATTCACTCATTCGTTAACGCTTTGTCGTTCCGATGACATGTGCACATCATCAGTTTTTCTTCCGATTCCGTTTCTGATGATGTACGTGTACGTCATTGAAACGAAACGGGAAGAAATACCAAACTAAAATATCGTTATCGATACTGAGGTTCACATAAGGCCATGCAGGAGGGTGTGTGGCACAGTTTGGTACTAGCTACCGTAGAGTGCGGTCGTGTCGCTACACTTCTCTGCGGTGAGTGCAACGTCTTGAAGAACAATGGCGCTACGCCTCTCTAAATTAAATTAATGACGAGCCACTTGTGCATTCCGAGATTCAGCAGTGAACGGGACACCCCACCTTACAACTTGCAAAACATCTCGGAGTGGGAAAGGGTTAAATTGATATTACTGCACTTGCAGACACAGCAGTGCCAGTCCAACATCCTAGCACTGTAATTAGGGAGATGGGTAACATCACGAGTAGGGTTTTACTCAGGATGGTGGGTAGAGTGGTTCTAGTCTAGACTAGGGATGTTAAAACATATTATTGGTTTCGATTTAAAGCTTTCGTGACTGCAGGGATTCATCTTCTTGGTTCTTTCGGTAAAGTCACGTAGAAGGGAAGTAATAAAATAATAAAAATAAAACATAATAAAATAATTCTCACGACGTTTCGGCTACAACGCAAGCAGCCGTCTTCAGGTGAAGAATGAAACACTGCCAAGCTTGGAGCGTATATATAAGCTGGGTTGGAGGTGGAAGAAGAGCGCCTTGACAAAAAGAATTTGCATATCAAGATGAATTTATCATATTTATGGGAAATGCGTAGGAGGTGGGCGGGGGGGTTTCAAAGGCATATTATGCCCATGCATTATGCAGGATTAGCAGCATCAAACGGAGGGGGTAGGGGGTAGGGGGTAGCATTAACAAAGGGAGGGAATGTTAATAGTATGTAGAAGCAACGAAACATGTCAATGGGAGAGCGGTGGAGACCCGCAGCGGAGCAAATAATGCATTCCCTGTGGAGAACACAAGATACACAGTCAATGCCAGTGAGTGGACTGCGGTCTGAAAGTCACCGTAAACGTGAACAACAATCAGTTAAGATCCGAAATGGTTTATTACGTCCTTCCAATGATTGCTGAGCCAGAATCCATCTTCTCGGTTGAAATTGTCTCTGTGTTTGTATATGTGAATCGCCTCATGAACGAATCTCTCATGGTAGCCAGATGGCTTGCAGAGAACCTCTGTCTTGGAGAAGTCAATGTCATGTGAGCCCACTAAATTGTAACAGTGATCTGCCACGGCTGAGGTGTTTGTCCTACCGTGTTTCAGGTCTGCTTTATGTTCATGGATGCGGTCCGAGACATGTCGTTTGATTTCTCCAATGTAACTGCTACCACAGAGGCAACTTAGTTTGTAGACGCCAGGGTACTGTATGTCTGGAACTACGTCTTTTACAGATGGGACCAGATCACGGATTTTATGTACTGTGTTGAATCGGACCTGGATCTTGTGTTTAATCAGGATTTTGGTGATCTTTTTTGTGACCCCAGCAATGTAGGGTAAGGTGATGGTTTTGAAAGGCTCCTCAACAGGATCCTTCTTGATGGTTGGAGTGATGGCTTTGCGGATTGTGTAGTCGGAGTAACCATTATCCTTAAGAGCTTGGCGTACGTGTTTGAGTTCACTGGCAATGTGTTCCTGGTCGGAGATGCATTGGGCTCTATGGTATAGAGTCTTGATGAGGGAGTTCTTCTGGGATGGATGGTGGTGGGAATCCGGTTTTAGGTAGGCATCCGTATGGGTGGCTTTCCTGTAGACAGAATGGCTCATTGAACCATCAGGTCTCCTTTTAATTAGGACATCCAAAAAGGGTAGCTTGCCATCTTTTTCGACTTCCATGGTGAATCTGATGGCTGGGTGTATGGAATTGGTGGTCGAGATGAGCAGTGGCTCCTCCCACACGCTCCGTCGACCCGGCTCCGCCCCCCAATGCTCCGGCCCGCGTAGGGGTCGGCACGATTTGGCTCAAACCACCAAACCGCGGTTTGAACCGAACCAAATCGGTTTGGTTTGGCTCTGTTTGAACTGGTTCGGTTTGGTTTGGGGCTACGAAAACCGACTCGGTTTGGCTCGGACAGGGTGGAACCGGCTCAAACTAGTTTGGTTGGTTGTAAAGGCGACACGAAAGGACATGCTGTAGTTGCCTTTGCCTGCGAATTCACTTTGCAATTGCATCTCCATGGCTCGAGTGGCTCAAGACGGCGCCATCCCCGGCGGCTCCAGCATCACAAGGTATCTCATCCACGACGTGGAAGAGACCAAACACGCCGGTAGCGACGAGGAGCCGATGGCGAGCGAACGTGAGAGCCCGGACGCCACGCGCGGCGACACGCGGCAGAGCCTCATGCGCACCCTCGGCGCCGCAGCGCTGCAGACCGCGACGCAGCCCAAGCCCAAGAAGGCCCGTGTGTCCCGAGCGCTGTGGCACGACGAGTACTTTGAGACGAGCCAGGCCGCGGGCGACGTGCAGAGCCGGACCTGCAAGATCTGCACCCTCCAGTACGCGGGCTCCACCTCCTCGGGCACCTGTATCAAGCATCTCAAGACCCATGGGATCGTCGACCCCGAGTCGCCCACGGTCGTCACGTCGCCGCCGACGGGGAAGGGTTTGCTCGTGCAGTCCAAGATGGCCACGCCCATGTCAGCGCACGCGAGCAAGGCCATGGACAGCTTTGTCGCTGAGTACATCGCGACGAGTGGTCTAGGCCATAAACACGTAACATCGGATCCCTTTACGACTCTTCTTCAACGAGCTGCCCCAGGTTACGAGCCCAAGTCTGAGCGCACGGTCAAGCGCCGCATGCTCGAGATGTATGTCGTCCTCAAGCTACTCGTGCTACAGTACTTTACTACTTTTGGCTCTTGCGTCTCCTTGACCTACGACGGTTGGACAAACGACGCCATGACCGGCTTCTTCTCGGTCACCCTCCACTGGATGGACCCGGCGTCGTTCTCCATGTGCAACTGCATCATTGACTTCTTTTGGGTGGCCCCGGGCGAAGGCGTGGGCAAGCGCATGGCGCAGCGCCTGCACGAGCTGCTCGACGACTTTGGCGTGTGGCCGCGCCTGCTCGCCGTCGTCACCGACAGCGGTTCTGACGCCGTCGCATCCGCCAAGTCCCTCACGCTCCTCAGGGGGAGCAACCTGCGCTCGACGTGCTGCTTGCGGTGCATCGCGCACTGCGTCAACCTCGGCGTCAAGGCCTCATTCGGCGCGTTCGAGACACTGCTGCGCAGCCTCCGCGCGACGCTCGGCGCTATCCACAAGAGCAAGACGAAGAGGGCGGCCTACACGTCGCTCGCGCGGCACTACCTCAAGTGCCCGCTGCAGCCACCTTGCCTCGACGTGGTCACACGTTGGGGTAGCACGTACGTGATGCTCATGGCGTCGCTAAGGCAGCGCCAAGTGATCGACGCCATCTGCCTTGAGCCCGGCTGGTCGCGGAGCCAGGCCGGCTTGTCGGACGAGCAGTGGGAGCAGGCGGCGCTGCTCTGCCAGTTCTTGGAGAAGCCGGCGGCCATCTCCGATGCCATGGGCGCCGAGGAGTACTGCACCATCTCGAACGCCATCACGGCGCAGGAGGCTCTCTTGAGCCACTGCATGACCCACCGCCCGAGTCCTCATGTGGTCGTGAGCTCGGCCGCCGTGACCATCTCCGACTACATGGTCAAGTACAGCGACCTTCTCTCGTCCGAACCAAGCCGCGTCGCCCGCTTTCTCGACCTGCGCCACCCCAAGCCCGCGGCCTCGAGCACCGAGTACAGCAATATCAAGGACATGATGACGGACATTCTCAACCAGCGCTACCCAGCGTTGACGACGGACGCGGCGCCGAAGGCGGCGCCGCGTGGCGGCATTAACATCCTCTTTGACATGGTCTACGCGCCCAACGCTCACGACGGCGCCGCCTCCGAGGTCGACCGCTTCCTGCTTGAGCCGACTCAGGACCTGAGCATGGACGTTGTCAAGTGGTGGAAGCTGTACGGCGGCAAGTACCCGCGCCTACGATGCGTGGCCCTCGACTATTTGCCTATCCCGGCGTCGTCCGTGCCCTCCGAGAGAGCAAACTCGGCCGCCAAGCGCTCCTTTCTCGACCGACCAAACCTGCACAAGTGCACGTTCAAGGCCGAGATGTGTGTGCGCTCGTGGGCGCGGATGTTGCCTAGTGTTGGGGTTTCACTGCCATTGAACTACCACACTGCGTTCAAGGACATTGGGTGTGCCAAGCTTGAGGAGATGGCTGTGGACGACATCGTCGTCCAGTACTTGCTAGTGAATCTCAATATGAAGAAAGCCTGCGTAGAAATTAGCGAGTAATACACTTGATATTTGTATTGAATGCGAATATTGTTTGCCGCGCATCTTTTCGGTTCAAGCCAACTCAAGAGGTTTGGTTTAGCTTAGTTTGGTTTGGTTTTGGTTTGGTTCAGTCGTCGCTGGTTTGGTTTGGTTTGCTCAATTTGAAACCAGTTTGAGTCGGTTCAAACCGTGCCGACCCCTAGGCCCGCGTGATTGTCGCGGAGGCCAACAACCACCCCGTTTATGCTCGCATTACAAATGTACATTAATTATGTTTGTGTGCAGACATCTCATTTTTCGATTCCTTGCTTCATTCACTCAACTCATGTACACAGAAACCTGGTATTTTAATAATCACCTTGCTAGTATTCACATATTTTCGTTTGTGTGCTCACAACTATTAATTTATTAATAATTTGCTCTGTGTTTATTTATTTACATATTTTTTTGTCAAATCACGTTGATAGAAACCTATTTATAAAATAATCACCTGGCAAATAATACAATCATGATGTTTGTGTGCAGACAAATTATATTTCTGTTCCTTGCTTCTTCCGCTAAACTCATGTACATTTACAGTGTGTGTAAGTCGATGTGTGTGTCTGTCTTTTTCGCCCGGGCAATGCCGGGTACTTACGGCAATGGAAGCTCATTCATGCTAATCTCCCTCCCTAATCTCTCTCTCTCTAATCTCCCCCATTAACACAACTGACGTGCTTACGTCTGTGGATGGAATTCCTTTCCAGCTCAGACCCCACTTGCTTGCCCATTGCCACATCAATAACCTCTTGTTGTAACTGATCTCTCGCTGGTTCAGCAGTTCCACTTAGGCCTCGGCAAGGTAAGGTAAATTACCCTTTTTACCGGGTAAAAGGGTAAATGTAAAGGGTAAAGGTGTCGACATGCCAAGGAGTAAGGTATAAGGTAGGGTAAAGGTAGCTCGGAAGAATTACCCGGTAGGGTAAAGGAAGCGCGAAGTATTACCCGGTAAATACGGTGCCTTGTTTACCACTAAAAGCTCCGTGGCGCAGTCCGTGGCCTCCATTTAACAAGTAATATTTAAAACAACTTTTTTTTTAAACACGCTTTTATTAAATGTACTAGTAATGGCAGAACTCCACGACTCCAGGAAGTGACCCCGAAGCTTGCCACAACGTAAGGGACCGTGTTGATTTACAGCCAACGTCAGTTGAGCGTGGACAATTAGACCCAAGCCGATACATAACGTAAACAAAAGATCGTTTAAAAATATGTATTTTTTTTAGTGATATAACATAGTATTGTCATCAGTATGACATACGTATACCAAGTTTGCAGTCGATACCACATTAGGAAGTGGGTAAAATTGAGTTACAAGATTTGAGGATACGACAGCGACGACGACAACAATGACAACAATTACAACAATAACGACAACAACAACAATAACGACAACAGACAGCGTGAGTTCAAAGAAAGCGTGTAAAATTTGAATCATCAAGAGTATTCTATATGAATAAAGCGCTCTACCTAGCATTTACCGTTATAAACCTTGTTCATGTGTAGTAGTACCCCAGTAATTACCCTGTAATCGGGTCATTTGTATGGGGTAAGGGTAAAAGGTAGGGTAAAAGGTAGGCTTGTTGCTTTTTACCTTTTACATTTTACCTTACCTGCTAAAGGGTAAAAGGTAAGGGTAGAGTGATTGTATTGTGGTAAGGTAAAAGGTAGGGTAAAGGTAGGCTCGTTGTTTTTACCTTTTAACTTTTACCTTACCTTGCCGAGGCCTAGTTCCATTGCTGGATTATATTTTTTCCGCCTGAGGACGACCGCTTGTGTTGCGATCGAAACGTCGTGATATATTTTATGTTATACCTACGTGACTTTACCGAAAGAACCAAAGAGTACAGAGATGTACACTCGCATGCCTTGGTATTGTGGGTTAAAGGACGGGCAGCATGAAGCAGTTGTGGGGGTATTCTCATAAGTAACGACACTGCATTGTGTGTTCCCCAGTGACTTCCAGTGGATGAATGAATCAATTTAGTCAGGATGAGGGTTCGGCATTGTAACGTGAGGCTGGAGAAACAAATCAACTCTGGGTAATAATCGACTCTGTAGTATGCACTTGCTGAAATCAAACATCAAATTGACTAAGTTGGTTTATAATAATAATGACATTTATAACACGCCAGAATTTGCAGACAAGTCAATTACCGGTACTCAGAGGCCTGGAGCCAAGCTCAGGGTTGCTTGAAAGCCTGACCAGACAGATAGGGGAGGCCTTTTAGATGTTTATTGAAAGTAGTCAGCGTGCATTTGATGTTGCAGATGTGCAAAGCACAGAGGGGGCGACAGCAGAGAACCGACGTGAGGCTGTAACAGTTCGAGACCTTGGTGTCCGAATCAGATTTTGAGTGAGGCTGCTGCGGAGGGTTCTACCGAGCCTTCAGTGCAAGGCGAAAGTAGTTTGGTGGGGAACCAGTGGTGAAGGTGCGATGACCAAGGCAGGCGCAATTTTAAAATTAGTCCTGCTGACAAAAGGGCGCCAATGAAGAGTACGGAGAGCGGTGGCCGAGTCGAGTCGTAGATGATGGACACAAACGACGACACGACCAAAGTTGTTCTGTAACCGTTGCAATTTGAAGATGTTGCTTGATGATGACTTGGAGAGAATGGTATGACGGTAGTCGAAGCGAGACCCGACTACACTGCAGACAAGGGTGTTGGCAATATCGATGGTAACGGGTGTCAAATCTGCAGACACTGTGGTCAGGTTGCTTAATAAGTAAATACCTCGGTGGGCTTGGCCTGGTATGATGGGCATAGTTTAGTTTTATTTGTATTTGTGTTTGGGTGATTTGTTTGCCTATCTTGTACTTTGCACGACTGTCGTGGTTTTGTGCTGTTTGTTGTTGTAATATTCTTACGCCTTGCCCCGACTGGCCATCTGTGAAAAAGAGCTTTATAGCGCATCGGATTCCTGCAGTATAAATACATATTCTGATTCTGATACACAATATCTCCCACATGTAACGCTTTTTGAACATCTGCACTACAGCTCTGAAGGACAAGTCGACATGATTTGCTTCATTCGAGTCTGCCAAGTCTCTGAATCTGGGCAGTGCGAACCTTCTGCTCTGACCCCCAGGCACAGCATTCATCACCGCCACCCACACCACCCACACCACCCACATCACCAACACCACTCACATCACCAACACCACCAACACCACCCTCACCACCCACACCCATCTCTCGAGGCCAATTCCCTCCACGTGTTTTAGTGGCATGCTGAAGACGGTGTATTAGTAAAAAAAGTTAAAGAGTTTCTACATACTCTACGTGTATACATCCGTACAATGTGAGAGACAAAGATAAATATCCCTGTATAGCGTACATACACAAACTGTCGGGGCAAGTGCTGTAAGTGAGCATCTATTAAGGCTGGCATGACGCACGAGAGGGTGGTGTGGGGTGGTGTGGCCAGCCTTTGTCTCCCCAGTGCTGGTGTTTACATAGCGCACAATATGTGAGAATGCACACACATACATACCCTGATCAAGGACAAAGCTTTTCAAATGACATTTCTCCAACACTTCCCACAGTTCATGGTCCTGGTATGAACCTTTGGGGTCCAAATTATTCCGAACTGTGTCACTGAACAAGAATGGGTCTTGTGGGATTATCGCCAAGTTAGACCTAAAACATAAATAATTACATTACACGTTATATTTTCTCATTCTATTTGTAAAAACATATACATACACATTTGACCTCTTTTACGTGGTCAGCCGTTTGGTCAGTCCCGTTTTTATATTTTTGCTATCCATCATTTTGCCTCTGGATTATATCGAGGGCCTTTCCTTCCATCCTGTGTACGATGTCACGGCTGCGTTTTTCTTATTGCTACCGAGACGTTGCTGACAACTTCTCCCATCTTCTTTCCCTTGGTCTACCCTTCAATTATTGTTACGACACGCCCCATCTGTTTCCATCTTAGAACTCCTCATTAATTGTGGCGTCTTTCATCCTCTGACCTTAGGATCTCTCTCCCCGTTCATCTTCCTCTCTGTCCAGCTCATAATGCTTTACATTGGTAGCCTCCTGCATGCAACGTGTTTGTTCAGTTGATAGAGGTCAAGCATGGCTCAAAGACACCCATGGCCTCCTCGGCATGAGAAACGCAGGAGGAAACAGTTCGGCCACGCTCTTCCCAAGGGTCATATTTTAAGGTAACAAGATTACAAAAGCCTTGGCACTTCAGTTTACAATGCTTCCAGAAAAAAATGACCTTGAGGAATCTTGGAATCTGCCTTCCCCCAAAATTCTAAATGATAGCCTTCTGTGACGGTCTGAGAAGTTCAGAGAGTCATCTCGGTGATCCACTCCATCCTATCTCCGCTTTGTGTGGACCAGAAGTCAACTTGATCTCAGAGGTAGCTCTGTGGCGTCCGCTTCCACATGCCATTCTCCAGCACGGAGGGCGTGAGACACCTGAGGGGATACTGTATCTCATGACGTGACGCCGATAGCGCAAATCGGGATAACATTGGGGGATTAAATTTCGAAAAATGGGGAATGAGTCGATCCACGAGGTGGTGGCAGAAGATTCGCTTTTGGAGCTTCCCGGCGTTGTGAGCCCTTAGAAATTCCAAAGCTCGTGGGGACTGACGCCACTTCTGGATGAGCACCCCAGAAATCTAGGAAACTGACAGGGCCATGTGATCTGCACATGGCTATTGGTCACGCCGGGCACTGCAGTGACTGTGACAAATTTCTGCCACGAGGGCTTTCATCAGCACGCGTGCGGGGGAGCGTGTCCACCGCTGCCGCCTGAAACATGCTTAACCAATAAAGAGCACCAAGTTAGGTTTCCATAACTTTTTACACTTCCCACAAACAAATAATTTCGAATATTACCTTAATTGTTTGAGAGCGAGTTTTGAGATGTCCTGATCGTCAATGTAGACTGCTCCGTGCTGTACGTCCACAATGCGGAAGAGAACTGAAAACAGAGTGGACTTCCCGGAGCCAGTCCTTCCAACTATCCCCACCTTCTCCCATGGATTTATGCAAAAAGAAATTCCATTTAAAGCAAAGGGCAGCCCTGGCCGGTAAGTGAGGAACACTTTGTCAAACTTCAGTGCACCACCTTGGGGCCAATCAGGAGACACCTGTGAGAACATAGAAAAGATATTACCTCCGGTGATAAAAACTATTTATTCGTAAATTTCCATTCAGCACTCTCTAACACGCACAGAGACACTCTCAGAGTTATACTCTCACATACACAGGCACTATCACACAGACATGCTCTCTGTTACATGATCACAGAGATTACTCGTGTAGTGACTCCAACTGAGTCACAGATGTTATCTTGGGAGCAACACTATTTATTATACAACAGCACGTAACACAACACGATCTACACTCGGGTCTCGAATGCCCATCTAACCATGCTACGGCAGAACTAGACATGGTTCGCTATCCCGGTCCGGACCACAAATGGGGTCAGGACCGCATAGCGACAGGCTTCTTCTCCCCGACGTGGATCTTCGTAACACCAGCACACGAAGAACCCCGAGCTCCTCACGGGACCCTCGTTATATGCCCCCGGGCTGGGGCTGGCTCCGCCCTTCGCCCTGCCCACCTTCCAGGTCTCTCGAGCTCCTTCTCGAAGGTTCCCAAGAGCTATTTTGGACCACGTGACCGCCCCGCGGCCCCCGTCCACTGGTGGCCCCCCATCCAATATCATCCGGTCACGTCTCAGCAGGTCAACCAGCGTATCATGCCCCAACGTAACCCCGGCTGGCTGACGCTCCCTCTCGCTCCCTCACCGGGAGCCCGCACCGCACACTGCTCGCGGTGCCCCCGCGCTAACCAGCGCTCACCCAAGCCCCACTAGGGCTGGTACTACACCCCATAACCCGGGCTGCCCATCATGACAACACATTGTCCGCCGTGGCTTTCGTAAGCCCCAGCACCATACAGTGACAACCACAGTCACTATACTCGTACAGCCTTAACGGACCATAGGAGTAAGTGCTGTTAGCGAGTAGCACCGATGATCACAGAGATAAAACAAAGACAAGGTTCCCCCTGTATAGTTTTAAACAGAATTTCGGGGAAAGTGCTGTAAGCGAACACCTATGAAGGCCGTTATATGAGGGGGTGGGTGGCCAGTACCATGGCCGGCCACCTTATACTCCCCAGTGCTGATGTTTACACACTGTACCAGGTACTCATTTAAGGCCGAGTCGACCTAAGGAAAGCCCAGGACTGATTCAAATAATCACACAGCACCCTGCCACTCCCGTACCATTGGCGGACAGCAAAATGCATTGTTGTCCTGTACTTCCGACATCTAAGCTCCCTGCCTTCACCAATTTTGCACTAACCAGTGTGGTAAAGTATGGTAAAATAACCTCCACGACCTCATCCAGCAGTGGTTAAATAAAGCTCTGCATATGTACAACAATAGTACATTTTCTGCTGACCTATAGAGCACTGGATGCTCATAAAAGCTGCACCCCCGTAGAGTGGGCCCAGCCCGTGATAAGTTTACGCAGAGTAACCTCACTGAGAGCTTTCCTCCATAAATCATCCGTTAATCGCATTCTGCCCCCCGATGATCCACAATCCGTATAATCCAGTGTCGGGTTCAGCGAAACGTCATGGTTTGACTTGACATGACGTCTGCCACGTGACGCGAGTGGCGTCTTACTTGGGTGGGGGGGGGGTCGCCACCTTTTCCACAGAGCAAAAACCGTGCCAGGTTCCTGGGTCCGGCGTAGGGCTACCAAATGGTGTGCAGCGCACCAGAATAAAATTAAACGTAGCAGCGGCACGAGGTCTCGATGCAGGTCAATTCCTGCCACTCAAACAGACTCCCGGATAGGTGGCAAACCCGTGACGGCTGGGAGCTGGGCTGCTGGCTGATGCCTGCTCTCTGCTGCAGCAGGACGGGCAAGGGGGTGCTCTCACGTGCGTGGGGTGGCGGTGCGCCTCCTCGCTGTCGATGCCGCGGTACTCCTGCACACGCTCCACGCTCACCATCTGCGTCTCCGTCTGTGTGAAGCTCGAGACGAGGCCTGAGAGGCGGCCGTTGATGCTGAGCGCGTAGGCGATGGCGAGGCCCACTAGGCCTGAGGAGTGGCAGCACCACACACACACCCACGGGTGAGCTTGTAAATGTGCTAACGTCACTACTTACATACGCGCCTCCAATTAGCACGCTTGGCTACGCATGGTGCGAAGGAAGTTCAATATACGTACGTATTGATAACTGTTCATGTCAATATCTGTAGATCAGAGTGTGAATGCGTATGCATTGTCCGAGAACGAGTGTTACATGTAGTGAGACCTGCTACGTACACGATAACAAGAGCGGTGAAGAGTGGTGACGGTGTAAATAAACCACTTAAACAGAGCAATATTCTCTCCTCTTGTCATCTTAACTTTTTTTTATTGTGGAAAGAAATGGTAGTCACTTAATGAAAAAAAATAATGAGTGACATTGCATTGGCAGTAGTGCACAAGCAGGGATACCAACAGCCCAATACACCCTTTCTGGCAATAAGAGGTATTAAGATGTTCCAACAACAAATAGAAACCTTTTGCAAGGAATCATGTCTGCATTAACCACACGTACTTGTGGTGAACATGCAAACAAACATGCTCTGATAAGATATGCATTGTCTTTGAAACTGATGGGCCTACACCAGAGACAGCTTTCTTTATGGCCTAGTCTCACCAGTGTCAGACCAGAGAACGTCAAAAGTATAAAGACAATGCACTATCAGGGCATTTATAGCTCGGGGTGAGCAGCTTAGCTACAAATTTCCAGAAATAGTAAAACCTATTCTTATTTTTTCATACATTTGTCGATATCACAGTGGCCATGAAAGGTAACAAACAAATAATAGGAAATGTTTTGGGTAATGGTCACAGTGGTGAGATGTTAACTACCTCGCCTGGTATGCAGGGGGTTGTGAGTTTGAGCTCGACTCTGACCCCTGTATAATTAGAGTTTGCATGTCTTTCTCCCCATGGTCGTGTGGATTTTTCTCCGGCTCCTCCGGTTTTTCCCTTCACATTTAGAATCAACATCACCCGTTCAGGGTATTTGGCTGCTGCTATAAATGTCCACATGATAAGCCACTTGGTTGAGCTACCATTTGTGGACACGTCACTTCTGAAAGAGCTATATAGCTCAGTGGGCCTTACCTGGTAAAATAAAACAGTTTATTATAATAGTTTTTATTTTTACTATAAAGAAGGAACACTGCTCGATCATTGCCTATGATATATTTTTGTTCCCCTTTAGGGCCACAGCGTTAATAACGAATGTGCTAATTTTATATCGCTCATGACTAGGCATGTGTTGCGAAAGAGTCAACTTGGGTGGTGCCAATGGGACAATGGGCGGTGGAGAGCCCATCCCAGCTCTCCCGAGTGCCGGCCAAGCTAAGGTGGAGACGTTGCTCAAGGCCCCAACGAGATGGGGGGGGGGGGGAAGCCGACACGGTGGCGCTCCCTGCCGAGGCGTCGCCACACCTGGGTCCACGCCGCGCAGGTGGTGCTCCAGCACTGCCAGCGCCGCCAGGCTCACCACGATCACCACGCCCATCATCTGCAGGCGGACGTCCAGCCACTGCATCACGGCCACGGCCGCAAACTGGCAGCGCTGGTTCAGCTCCAGTCGAGCCTCATTCTCCCGGGTGAATCTGCACGATGACGAGGACGCAGCGTGACCACGACACGACGGTGGACACCCCACCGCTGTCCGATGCCGCGCTGAACTCGAAAAACACGCGAGAGAATAAACCCCGACCGTCAGCAACGGGCGTGTGGGCCAGGCGGGCCGTACCTGTCGGTGGCCCTGAACGCCTTTATGACGGCGAGTCCGGACAGCGACTCGGCAAAGTGGGAGTAGATAGGGGACAGGGTGACGCTGCCCAGCCGCTTCAGCTCTCTCGACGTGAACCTGTAGTACTTCTGAACGCAGAAGTAGACCCCGGCGAGCGGCAGCAGCACCAGGGCCATCCAGGGCAGGCCGTAACACATGACTACGATTGCCCCGACCAGCCCAAAGAGCTGCGCCAGGAAGATGTTCATGATGAAGGGGAGGGAGTCGTCGACCGTGAACAGGTCAGAGGAGAAGCGGTTCATGATCCTCCCGGTGGGGGTGGCGTCAAAGAACGACACCGGAGCCTAGAGGGAAAAGGTACGACACCGGATGTGACGGAGAATAACGATCAACAGCTGAGCAACATCACCCATTCAACCATTTCAAATACGTAGCTTACAAAAAATGTCGATACCAAGCGAGTCTGTTATGACTGCCGGGCAGAATGCAGCTTAATCACAAAGTAAAATATATTTATAGCTACGAATGCTCATATCCAAATATAACATTATAACATGCAGTTTATATTAAATAATGGCGTCATTCCAGTTATCTGAAGTACAAGCAATATTTTTATTATCCAGTCTCAACAATATTGGCGGCGTGAGGAGTTTGACCCTCTTCCATAAGCACGATTTTGCAGCGAACGTGCCATTTTTAAACACTCTCAGAGTCGGTGAAACTCTCTCTCCGAGGATAAATTATTTGTGAAGTGGAGAGGGGAATAACAAGGGCAGGCTGAGTACACGCTTGAGATCGTTGATGTGGAGCGATCCACAGCATGACCCAGCACCTACCCCATCACAACGGTCCCAAAAGCAACTCACAGAGTTCCACAGCCGAGAATCAGTGGCCGCACAGCCAAACTCATCACCCACTCAGAGTGCACAGTCACACACAAACTCTAACAGTGACGCCCAAACTGTAACACCAGTGACACCCAATCTCTAACACAGTGACACCAAACCTCTAACACCAGTGACACCCACACAGTCAACCACTTTAAGAAAAGCACAACGGTATGTCGCGAAGCAGTACGTCGCTACATAGGGACATGCGGCGTTACCTGCAGGACCTTGTGCAGCAGTGCACTGTGAATGTTTCTGGCAGCGCAGACCCCACCGTAGGCAAACAAGAAGGCCCTGAGTAGTGTGAACACCGTGTTCCCTGCCGCTAGCGCTCCGTACACGGACAGATAAAACTGCACCGGGTCACTCCCATTGGCACTGCTCCTGTATGGTGGGGAGAGGAGGAGCAGTTACAGCAAGACCGTAATTATAATATATATTGGGGGGGACACATCCCCCCCAATATTCAAATATGCTCAAAATGTCCCCCCCCCAATATATTGATATAAAAATATTTGTAATCAATAATTGCTATGCTACAACAGGCAACCACGCACCGCCGTCCGAAATAATCATTAGCAAATGTAATCATAATCATAACTAAACTTAACAAGTTGCCATTATTACTACTACCGGTTCTCGTATTACAGTGTACAGTTCCATGTGTGGTTTGTCCAAGTGGTGTTGCCGTACCCCAGCAGAAGCCGTTGCTCGACTGCTGTGGGTAGGTACAATCAATGTCAAACACTGTCCTGTCTCTCCATTTCATTACATTAAAATGTATCAAAAAGTGGAAAACTAGAATGTAATGAGTGTTACGTAGGCTATACCACTGTCGAGTGGAAACAAAGTTTTGCGATTGCTAATCAATCAACCATCGCTAACGTGAGCTATCATAGCTAAATAAGTTACTTGGAAAGTTAATTAGCCACACATTCATCCAGCTACCAACAATGGAGCTCATGGGCGTATTCAACTAACGTTAATGTCTTTATTACGTTATATATGTCAGAAAGCCCACGTGAAGTCTGAGTAAAGTGTCAATCATTGATGTTGCGCTGCATGTGTAATATTTGTAGACAGTAGTAACTTTAATGTATTGCATATTCGTATAGCATAGTGTATAGCTGTACTTGCTTATGATAAATAGCATTATTAGTTTTACATTTTGATTTAAAGCTTTCGTGACTGCAAAGATTCATATTCTTGGTTCTTTCGGTAAAGTCACGTAGAAGGGAAATAATAAAATATATACAAATATAAAGCATTATTAGTGTTTCTTTGATTAAAGTGCAAGCAGTTTTATTACAGTCAGCTTTCATTCACAGTGAGTGTCATCATGAGCAAGAGGAAGGGTGGCAGTAACATTCGTCAGTTTTTTGGGCAGCCTCAGAAAAGAATAAAAGTAAGTTGAGAGCAGTGAGAAAATGAGTACCAGTCAGATGATAGGAGTATACAGTAGTACAAGAGATGAGTCAATGTTTCTCGATATACTAAAAATTGCCATTCAGATCTATTCCTGAACATCGTGGCAAGAAACACCAATTGTTTACTGATAATATTTATTTCATGATCACTCTGGTGCATTCAGAGTAAAGAGAGAGAGAGAGGGAGAGAGAGGGCATGAGGATGCCGACAGGGCAGGGAGAGCAGGTGACATGGAGGTGAGTGCGAAAAGGAGCAAATATTGATGGTTAAGACCGAATAATGACATCACAACAGTCTAATCATAATGTTCATTTAAGCTGAGATATTCCTGTAAGTATGGCTTCTCATGTGTATTTCAGATAATACAATCAAGCAGGGAGAGCGAGTTTGAGACAATGACAGAGAGAGAGAGGGCAGACAGGCAAGCGAAGATGAAGGTGCAGGAGAGGGAGGGGAGTAGCTTGGACCTCGCCCAAATCAGCCAAATGTTAATGTCATACCTAGTCAAACCCTATCAAATAGGACACTACTTTCAGGAGAAATGGTTTAAAGATTATACTTGGCTCTATTACAGCCCCTCCTTAAAGGGGATCCTCTGTTTCTATTTTGCTAAATACTTTGCAACACACAAGTCTAAGCTTGCATCAAAAGCAGATTAGGTTTTTGTCAAGACTGGCCTTCAAAATTGGAAGAGGGCACCGGAGAAATTTAGTGCACATAAAGACAGCCAGTGTCACAAATTATCTGTGATGACTCGGATTCAGGAGCCAAAACCTGTTAATGTGCAACTTTCACGTGAGCTTGAAAGACAGCAGCAACAAGCGAGGAGAAATCTTATGAAGATTGTTGGGGGTGTGAAAGTACTTGGCACGGCAAGTTCTGGCTTGTCGAGGTGTCGATAAGGAGAGTGGGAATTTCAGCCAGCTTCTGAAGTACAATACAGAGGGCGATGCAGAGCTGACCACCTGGCTGAAAGGTCACTTTGATTTCACCAGTCCCCAAATGCAAAATGAAGCTGGTGGGCAATACAATCGTCGAAAAAATTGTCTCGGAAATAACATCAATGCCAGTGGTCCAGTTCGCACTTATCATTGATGGCACCCAGGGCATGTCAGGAGTTGAGCAGGAATCAATATGTTTGCGCTTTGTAGATGCAGATCTACAACCTAAGGAAGCATTCCTGGGACTCTACGAAGTGTCATCAACGACAGGGCAAAACATAGCCAAGATGGCATGTGATGTGATGATGCGTCTAGGCCTTCCTCTGTCCCAACTTGGAGGACAAACCTATGACGGTGCCACAAATATGGCTGGACGATTGCAGGGGGTGCAAGCCATTTTAAGAATAGAACCGCTGGCTATGTATTGTCACTGTGGTCCACACTATGTGAACTTAGTTACGCAGGCTGCCTGTGTAGCCTCTCCAATAGTAAGATAATCAATGGGTTGGGTGCATGCATTGGGGGGGGGGGGGGGTTCTTTACTCAATCTGGCAAGTTCAAGGTGATTTTCCAGGAAATCGCAAAATCAGAGCATGGTTTCACCTCGTTGAAACCTCTCTGTCCCACCAGGCGGACTGTTCGCACCCCTGCCATCCACTCAGTTCTCAGCCAGTATGAGTCAGTGCTGACAGCCCTTGAAGAAATGGCATCATGCAGCTCATCTGACACTTCAACTAAGGCCAATTGTCTTCATGGAACATTTCTAAAAGGGAACACTGTGCTCCGCCTTGTAATGGCTGAAGACCTGATGGGGGATTTGGAGTGCCTGAACACCTCCCTGCAGCTTAGGAAACAGACTGTTTTAGGCATGTTGGAGGCTGTGGACCATGTCAAAACAAGCATGCAGGACAAGCGAACGGAGGAGCACTTTGATGTCTTGTTCGCAAAAACAACTGCTGTGGCAACAAAGTTGGACCTACAACCGATTCAGATGCCTCATATCCGCAAACCTACAAAGCGCTACACCGGTCAAGCTGCAGCCCATATCCATCCGGAAGCCCAGTCTTTGTACAAAGTCCACTTCTACAATGCCTTGGACACAGTGAATACTCAATTCATACAGAGGTTTGATCAAGCTGGATTCCACAAGCTGCAGCAGCTTGAAAATGTGCTGCTATGCGGAGACATGGACAAGGTGGTAGACGAGTATCCTAAGTTGAAGACTACTCCATGTGCAGCGATACACGCGCTCGCCGGTGCGCCGCGGAGCCGTCTCGCGCACCGCCTCGCCCTCGCTATGTGGTGGAGTGAGACAGGGCCGAAAAGGGCACACCACAGGGGGGGCCCACACCCCCGCAACAAGGGAAGGGGAGGGGTGAGGGGGAGGGCCCACGGGAGGGGAGGGCCCATGGGAGGGAAGGCACTCGGCCCACCCCCACCCCTGACCCCCCCACCACAATAAGGGGCCCACCCCACACTATCATGAGGGGCCCACCCCCCACCACAATTCTGGGCCCACCTCACACCACATGGGGGACCCACCTCACACCACATGGGGGGCCCACCCCACATCATACGGGGGGCCCACCCTGCACCACAATGGGGGACCCACCCCCCACCACAAAGGGGGCCGACCCCACACTACAATGGGGGGCCCACCCCACATTAGGGGCCCATCCCATGTCACAGTGGGGGCCACCTTGCACTACATGGGGGGCCCAGCCCACACCATATTTGGGAATCCACCACACGTAACAAGGGCCGATTCATCCCGCTGAGACACACCCCAAGGGAGGGAACCACATTTTCGGGCCGTTCACCTCCATCCCCCGTCGCCTTGCTATACACCACAGGATAGCGAGCCAGTGCTTGGTCAGTGGCCACGCAATGGAAGAAGCTGGTAAGGCGGGTGGTAGCAGCCACGTCAGGAACCTTGGTCCTGCGGTTCGGGAAAGCAAATTTGAAGCTCAAAGCCTTCGAAGTGCCACCTCATGCAGTCGTCGGTACCCTACTTGGGCCACGTCGTCAGTGAGACTGGAGTGGCTACGGACCTGGAGAAGACGGCCTGTATAAGGGCCTGGGCCGTTCCCATGACAGTTCCAGAGGTACACAGGTTTGTGGGCTCTATGTCCTTCTACCGCCAGTTTGTGCTCAACTTTGCAACCATCGCTAAACACGTTGATGGCTAGGAACCAGAGGTTCTACTGGAGACCCCCGGAGGATGCATTCCAGCAGCTGTGCTCGTGTCTGACGGACGCACCACCCTTGGCCTTTCCAGATTACAGCCTCCCCTTTATCCTGGACACGAACACCAGCGATGTAGGCATTGGCAGCGTTTTTTACAAATCCAGCACGGTCGGGAGGTGGTTATCGCCTATGGCAGTCGCGTGCTGTCACCCAGCAGTACTGCGTTACCCGTAGGACGCTCTTGGCGGTCGTCCACTTCATGCAGCAATTTCGACCCTACCTGTATGATCGCAAATTTACGTTCTGCATTGACCACGCGGCCTTGCAGTATTTGCTCCGCATTGACCAGCCTTTGGGCCAGCTAGCCAGGTGGATAGAGCGCCTGCAAGAGTACAGGTACCAGGTGGTACATCGCAAGGGGACAAGACACGCTAATGCAGATGCATTGTCCCAGCTGGCGCCCCAGGGTGCTTGTGTAGTAATGTTCAGGAGGACTTGGACGCTGGGGTTGGAGGCACACTTATTTATTCAGTACAAGGTACAACACAGACCGGGACGTACAGCACTGGAAGGGGTGTCGGCCCCTTCACCCGTCTAACTGGGAAGTCACGCTCTAGGCTACACCTAGCCTACCTCTAGGTCCTCCACTATCGGGCTAGGGGAGGCTAGCTAACCCAGCCCTGGTTAAGCTGGGATTACGGCGCCCGGAGTCCCCAGACCGGCTCTGACAAGAGCATCGGCTCTGGCTCTCGGGGCCACGCCACTGGCTCGGTCCTGGTCGGCCCTGAGAAGGGCAGCGATCCAGGGTAGTCCCAGGGCTCTATCTAGTAGATCTTCCTTCTTCACTGGTTTAAGCTTAATACATACTGCCCCGAGCCCTCCGGCTCACCCCTTTATATATCCCTCCCCCGTTGAGGGGTGGGGCCGCAGGGGATCCCAGCTCCGTGTCAGCCCCCCAGGCTGAACGGTGCGGACGTCGCTGTGAGCACCTCCCCGCGCACAGACATAGCCACGCCCAGTGTGTTTGTTTACCGTCCGACACAACTGTATAACACCCCCTCCGTAACACCCCTACATCACCCCCCCCTGTACAGCTCGCAGCCATCCCGGCTGCAACAAAATAACAATAAAGATGTATCCCCCCCAATCCGTGTGTGCCTCGCGTAATTTTAACAAGAACAACGACAACATGAACAATAACAACAGGAAAGAGAAAATAACCCGACGTACCCCCCCCCCCCAAATAAATACCGAATCCCGTAAAAAAAAAACGCAACATATATACAATTTTCAGGACCTCACAAAAGTCTGCGCATTTTGGCGCGCGTTCTTGCAGCGGGCCCGTCACACGGGGCAACCCCGGTTGGCCCAATGGTGGGTGTCAACAGTCCGGTTGTGAGGGAGTCAGGCTTTGCTGCTGAGTGACCCCCGACCTCCCCGGGAGGGGTTGGCGGGCGTGAGCACGTCACTCCCGGTGCACCTGGAGGTGGAACAGTTGGCGGCAAGTTAGGGGAGAGCAGCGAAGTCGGACTCCGGGAGTCGGTGGACCCCTCACATGTTTTGCCACGCGTGTGTGAAGTGGGAACACGGGCCGCAACGAACGGTTTCAATCTGGAGGGGTGCACGAACCACCGACACTTCCCCCATTTGACACGCACACATTGTGGCCGCAAAACCTGCACCACTTCCACAGGACCCCGCCACGGCCGCACCAGCTTAGAGGAGGTCGCCAGTGGTACTTGGGGACAGTGCAACCACGCCCTGTCACCTGGTTTCCACTGAAGCACATGCGCCCGACCCAGCCTGAGCCTCTCATTAGCCTTCTGGCGGAGGTCCGAATTCTGCATGGCCGCCTCCCGTGCCTCTGTCAATTTAGCGATGTTGAATTTAACATGGTCGGCAAATTTAGATTTACCCCGCGGCGTGGAGATCTGCAGCTGAGTCGGAACAGGTGGGTTAGGCTCGCGGCCGTACATCAGGAAGAAGGGCGAAAATCCGGTCGCCGCATGGGGAGCCATTCTGTATGCCGCCAACACCCCCAGAAACTGAAGGTCCCAATCGGTCTGTGAGTCAGAGACCTGTTGGGAAAGCATGGACGTGATAGTCCGATGCAGACGCTCCACCATCCCGTCAGTTTGCGGATGATATGGGGAGGTACGAATCTTTTTCGTTCCCAGGAGCTCGCAGACTTCGTGGAGAAGTTTACCCGAAAAATGTTTACCTTGGTTGGTCAGCAGCCGCTCCGGAGCACCTTTGTCGAGGACGTAGCCCTGGACAAAGGTCTCCGCGATGGCTGCTGCCGACTGGTTGGCGAGGGGCCAGGCCATAGGCCAGCGCGTAAAATATTCTACCCCAGTCAATAGGTATCTATTTCCCCTGGGCGTAGCGGGGAATGGGCCTAGAATATCAAGCGCAACGAGCTCGTTCACCCTGGAAACTTTGATAGATTGCAATGGCGGGTTAGACCCCCGCGCTAGTGGTTTCCGTTGCGCGCACTGAGTACACGACCCTAAAAGATCCTCGACATCCCTTGCCATGCCTGGCCAAGAAAAATCCAGCTGCAGCATGGCAAGGGTTTTGTGAGTCCCCAGGTGAAGGAGACGCTCGTGCGCAGCCCACACCACTCTACCCCTCACCACTCTACCCCTCAAAGCGGAAGGCACCACCAGCCGGTGTCGGCGGGATCTCCCGTCCCAATGCATCAACAGACCCTGAACCAACCCCCACGAGTCGACATTCTCCCCCCCCCGACCAGCTCCCCCGATGCGACGGCGCAAAGCGAGGAGGGAGGTGTCCTCCATCTGGAGGCGCCCCCATTCAGCAACAGACAACCCCAGCAAGGAATCCCTCCCCTGTTGCTCAATCGGACCCGTCATCGAAGGCGCGTCAGCGGCGGCCGCCAAGACCGGATCAGATATCTCATTCGGAGGCTTGCAACGCCCCGAACCCAGGAGGCATGCACACTCGGAGGTGGTTGGTAACCGTGACAGAGCGTCTGCATTCGTGTGGCGAACGCCCTTACGATACGTAGCGTCAAAATCGAAATCCTGGAGAATCTCCAACCAATGAGACAATTGCCCCGATGGCTGTTGAACTCGCAAGGCGTACTGCAGTGCCGCATGATCTGTGCGGACGGTGAAATGATGACCGTACAGATATGGGCGATACTGTTGAATGAAGTTAACAATTGCCAATAGTTCCCGACGGGTAACACAGTATCGTTGTTCCGCCGGAGACAACACCCGACTGCCGTACGCTACCACACGTTCCACGCCGTCAACCACCTGCGAAAGCACGCCCCCAATGCCATTGTTGCTCGCGTCCGTATCGAGCAAAAAGGGTTTAGTAAAGTCAGGATAAATCAATGGCGGAGCCCCCACTAGAGCGTCCCGGAGGGATCGAAAAGCAGCCTCCTCCTCCTGTCCCCAGTGAAACCTGACCCCCTTCGATGTCAAAGCATGTAAGGGCTTTGCAATTGTCATGAAGTCAGCGACAAAACGTCGGTAGTATGACGCGAATCCAACGAAACTCCTGACCTCTCCCACGGAGGTGGGAGTCGGCCAGGAGCTGACACATTGCGTTTTGGCGGGATCGGTAGCAATACCTGAGCGTCCGACGATGTGTCCCAAATACCGCACTGATTCGCGTAGCAAATTACATTTCTGGGGTTTGAATTTCAAATTAGCAGCCCGCATTTTGAGAAAAACCGCACGCAACCTCTGGAGGTGTTCGTCGAATGTTTTACTCAAGACGATGACGTCGTCTAAATAAATCAAACATGAATCCCATTGCAACCCAGCCAAGACCAATTCCATCAATTGCTGGAAAGTTGCCGGCGCTGAGTGGAGCCCCATCGGCAAGCGGTTGAATTGGAAAAGGTCGTGCGGCGTACTGAAAGCAGTTTTAGGTTTTGATTCGTCATCCAGAGGAAGCTGCCAGAATCCTGAAAGCAAATCCAATGTGGAGAAGAATCGCGCCCCTGCCAAGGCGTCAAGCGATTCGTCCATCCGAGGAAGCATGTATGCGTCGGCTACAGAAATTTTGTTCAGCCGACGAAAATCGACGCAAAAGCGCAACGAGCCGTCATGTTTTTTAACTAAGACAATCGGCGCACCCCAAGGGCTAGTAGAAGGAGAAATTATATCGGCAGCTAACATGTCATCAACGGCCGATTTGACATGGTCCTTTTCGGCGGGACTTAACCGAAAAGGATTTTGGCGTATTGGCGCGCTGTCACCCGTGTCAATATGGTGTCGCAGCAGTTTAGTACAACCCAGATCGTATTTGTGTTGACTAAAAACGTCGGAAAACTCGCGCAGAAGGATTCCAAGTTTCTGACGCTGTGAGTCGGACAGGTCCGATGATCTCGCACAAAGCGCATAGAGCCACCCTTCATCACGGTCCGTATGTGGTTGCGATGGAGGAGCAGTGCTTACGTGACTAATGCGCAAGCACGGTCCCTTGAGGAACCACCGCCGTACGCGACCCCACATTGAGGACCGCGATGAAAGGGTCCCCGTCCCCTTTTACGATGGTCTGGGCCGGTATTAAGTCAGCTCCGTTAACCCCGACCCTAGATGGTCCCAACAGAACCCCCTGGTCCCCAATCCCCTTAGCAAATGGTCGACGTAGCCTAAGAGGCACGAGCATCTGAGCTCCCGGTGGTACGCGTACCGTCCTCGCAACCAGCGCCGGTACCGTCGCAAATGCCGTCCGACCCGTAGAGGGGGAGGGCAGGAACGAAACACGTCGGCCCGACGGGAGTTCAATGCAATCCCGATTGACTAGGATGCGAATCGGCATTTTGGCCAAGAAATCCGTCCCCAACAGGCACGGAATCGCCAGCGAGGAGGAGACCAATATTGGGCCAGAAAAATTAATATCCCCAATACAAATTTGCGCGCGGATCTGTCCAATAATGCCCAGTGAGCCCCCGTTAGCAGCGTAGCACGGAACATCAATGGGGAGCAGGGGACGGCTTTGAACGGGGAGAATGTTATAAATCAATTCGGAAACAATAGTCGCCGATGCTCCCGTATCGACCAGGATTCGCACCTCAACCCCGTCAATATGCCCCACAACGACCGACGACGCGGCAACAACGCGATGGCCCAACTCGGACCACTGGCTCGGTTGGAATGCACTCCCCACAGTGACACGTTTCAGCACGACGACAGGTAATTTACGACCCCCGTCCGTTGCGGTGCGTGAGTGTGTGACGGGTGTGTGCGTGGGCCAAACATGTGGGGTGCCACGACTCGCCGGGGTTTGCTGGTGAAGCTTGGGTAGAGGCGCGACGTCCTGCCGAGGCGTCGCCCCGCGCTGTCGAGGAGCCCGGCATCCTGAGGCCACATGGCCCCGGAGGCCACAATTGTAGCAGCGCGTGAGTGCTCCGGATGACTTGGGCTGGTCCTGGCGGCTCGGTCCGTCCCGAGCTGGTCGTACTCCCGATCTCCACTCCGTCGGGCGATCGACGGCGCAGATTTCTTCCGCTGGGAGGGTGGCTGCAGCCACGGTATGGCTGGCCGCCGCCTTGCTGGCCTTTCGACGCTGGGACAGCAAGTTCGCATGGATGTGTCGCGCGGCCCGCAGGGAACACATCTCCGTGTCGTCTTGCGCCAAGACGACAATGTCCAACTCGTCAGCCAACAGCAGGATTTTCTCCGTCACCATGGCGTCCACCCCTTCCTCATCCATCCGCGGGAAAGCCGTTTTCGCCAGTGCCAGGAGAGCCATACGGTACGCCAGGGGCGACCCCTTGGCACCCCGCTGGCGATCGTAGAACAGCTGCCTGCAGTCCGAAGGTGGTCCATAGACTGCAGCCAGGAGTTGAAGCGCCATCTGCAGCGTGGCGCGCTTCGCTCTCGGCACCGAGGTGAGGGTAGCGAGGGCATCACTGTCGAGCATCGCCGGCAGCGCGCGGAGTGCTTCGGCATCCGTCCATTGTGCCATCTCTTGGTGAGCGAGAAAACGTCTCTGGAAGCCGCCCCAGTCACCGTCTTCGCCCACGAACTCCTTGAGAGGTGGTAAGCGCTGGTCTAACGCGGCGTCCGCAGTCGAGGGTCGCCCTCCGTCGCTCCCGTCACTCCACACGGTTTTGGCGGGAAGGGCGTGTGGCATCGGCGGTCGCTCTGTTGGTGACGCGCTGGCCGCTCCTGACGACGTGGCGGCTTCTGTATGCCCGACGTCGGACACGTGACTTAGCCCAGCCACGCCCTCAGCACTCACTGTAGCCATGGCGGAAAATTCGAAATCAGGCCCCGTGGAAATGGCGGGAACCGGCGCTGCATGTCGGCTGTCATTGCTCCGTGCAGCTCCACCAGCCCCCAGTTGCGTAATTTCTTCTAGTGTGGCGGCTGCAGCGTAAGGTAGTTCCGCCAGTCGCGAATGAGCCTGCCGCAGTCCGTCAGCCGACGGCCCCCATCCGTCCAGACATTGCGGTGTGGATGGACTTGGCCTTGGCTGCTCGGTGTCGCCTTCAGCCATCTTGGGCTCAAAGTCGGCCGTGGTTTCCTCCGCCCCCGGTTCCCTGGTACGAGCCGTCCGTCTCGTGTCCATCTTCGTAGAAGACCACTTCTGACGCCAGATGTAGTAATGTTCAGGAGGACTTGGACGCCGGGGTTGGAGGCACACTTATTTATTCAGTACAAGGTACAACACAGACCGGGACGTACAGCACTGGAAGGGGTGTCGGCCCCTTCACCCATCTAACTGGGAAGTCACGCTCTAGGCTACACCTAGCCTACCTCTAGGTCCTCCACTATCGGGCTAGGGGAGGCTAGCTAACCCAGCCCTGGTTAAGCTGGGATTACGGCGCCCGGAGTCCCCAGACCGGCTCTGACAAGAGCATCGGCTCTGGCTCTCGGGGCCACGCCACTGGCTCAGTCCTGGTCGGCCCTCAGAAGGGAAGCGATCCAGGGGAGTCCCAGGGCTCTATCTAGTAGATCTTCCTTCTTCACTGGTTTAAGCTTAATACATACTGCCCCGAGCCCTCCGGCTCACCCCTTTATATATCCCTCCCCCGTTGAGGGGTGGGGCCGCGGGGGATCCCAGCTCCGTGTCAGCCCCCCAGGCTGAACGGTGCGGACGTCGCTGTGAGCACCTCCCCGCGCACAGACATAGCCACGCCCAGTGTGTTTGTTTACCGTCCGACACAACTGTATAACACCCCCTCCGTAACACCCCTACACTTGTATATGCGCTACAGGCGTGGCACGCTGCAAGGAGGCGATGCCGGAGGGAATGGTTATCGCTCCCGTATACACGGCAGATGGCGCATAGGGTGAGGTCCAGCTGACCGACCACAACCTGGGGCTAACCTTGGACGACTGCAGATGTCTGCAGCAGGAGGAGGCCCCCCTACGGGCCCTACGCACCTCAGTGGAGGAAGGGGGGGTGGAGTATGTTGTATGGGAGGACCTCCTCATGTGATTGAACCCGGCGGGACGCCAGAAATGCCTGGTGGTTCCGGAGTCGCTGCGTCAACAATTGGTCATGGATGTGCACTGCCGCCAGCTGCTACACCTGGCCGAGCAGAAGACACTGTCCACATTACAGGGTCAGTACTTCTGGCCAGGTATGACTGCTGACGTGCACCGATGGGTCGCAACCTGCGTCGAATGCGCGTAGCGGATGTCACCACCCCAGGTAAGCCGAGCACCCTCCTGGACCAAATGCACAGACCATCGTTGGTGCCTTCGTTGGGGGCTATGTTCTTGATAAAGGGGCGCCGGAGCGGTTGCTCACGGATCAAGGGAGGAATTTCTCGTCACAGCTGCTAAAGGACGTCTGCTCTATCTGGGGCACTAAGAAGGTCCGAACATCTCTGTATCATCCCCAGCCCAATTGCATGGTGGAATGACTTAACCGCACCATAGCGGCCATGCTGTCCCAAGTGGTGGACCAGAACCACTCCGATTAGGACCTCCACATCCCGTCGGTCTTAGCGGCATACAGGGTGGCCCCACACACGGTGATGGGGTTCTCGTCGTTTTTCCTTATGTACAGACGAGACCCCATCCAGCATATTGAGGTGCAGCTGACGGACATCCCCGTGAGGGTAAACGCATGGCCAAAGGCACTAAAGATCTCCCTAATTTATTTGAGGAAGGCACACCAAGTGGCCGAGGCCGCATCAGCCGATAGTCCAAAGAGCAGTGTACAGATACAGGAGAGGACGGTGATAGCCAAGCCCTTTAAAGTCGGGGACCGGGCATGGCTACACTGTCCTCACCGAAACTGCACCGACCCTGGAAAGGGCCGGTCGAGGTCGTCAAAGCACTCCTACTTCAGTGCGTCCAGGTCCAACTGGGTAAGCGCCGATGGTTTGTGCACCCCACCTGCCTTAAGCCATATATCTCTCTTCACCTCCATCACCTCCATCACCTCCATCATCCTCTGCTGAGGCAACGCCATCGTCACCGCCATCATCATCACCGCCGCCCGAGCCAAGGTCGCCCGCCTCTACTCGCCGACCTGAGGGGGGTTCGGTGCCCTGTGTTCCCTTGTAGCCTACAGCACCCCATGTGAGGCTTGACAGAGAGGCAGCAAGACCGGTGGTCGCAGGGGCTGGAGAGATGGCAGCACGCACAGGGCGAGGCAACGCCGGCACCACCGAACCGAGGACCGCGACAAGAGGGGCTCCGACGGAGGGAGCCGCCGTGGTCATCTATAGCCTGTGAATGTCCGGACTGTTACAGGGCACTGGCTGGAGACCTGGGCAGACCATTCAATTGATGTTGTTGATGTTGTTATTGTAGGGGTACTGAGGGCTAGGCAGAACCGAGGACATTTTTTGTATCCCCCGGGGGGGGGGGGGGGTTAATGTAAGGGATGTCAGGGGTAGGAATGGAGATGGACAGTGGGTTAAGCGGCATGGAGAGGATTCCCGCCAAAAGGAGGGTGGCAGTGGAGCAGGAACAGGGGAAGAGGGGAGGAGCAGGTGAGGAGATATAGGAGGAGGGGGGCATCAGGCGAGCTCGGGGAATTATGTCGGGGAACAGATTGTGAGAGGGCTGTGGGCAAGTGTGGACTGGGGGAAAATAAACGACAAACACCCCCCCCCCCCCGCAACCTCCAACCTCATGTCGGCTCTACTTTATAAGTACATAGCTCCAGTGGCTTCCTAATATCGGAAGGATGGCCACAGAAGCGCATCTGAACACGTGCGATACAGTGACCATCTTTGTTCGATGGCTAGCCATTGAACAAAGACGACCGCAGTTCGCTCGACGGTTTATGCTCCTTGACAAAAGTGGCGCTCGCTTAAACACCCAAGCAACTCAGAGCTCCTTACATCTCCCCCTCCATCTCAGTTGCTCCAATGCCCTTCTGCAGTCTAGCCAAGGGAACCCCCCCCCCCCCATGGCAGCAGTCCCTGTGTGGCACAAGGTAAACGCAGCACTGACCTTGCAAGCGGGCGTTAATCCGCCACTCGTGGGAATTGCTGCGATGTGACTCTTTGCAATTCAGTAATTTATGCGTAGTTTGTAAAATTGAGAGAGTTGTACTGTTTTGTAGTGGGTACAAAAGTTGAGGAGACTTCTCTCTTCTGGAGGCACAACGTTTATGTAACATTTACATTTACACAAAGGGGCCCCTTCCACCCGATACACTAAGGAGGTATTTCATCCAGACTATTCTGCCCTCACACTGGTTACGCTCTAACCCTGCCCTGGTTAAGCTCTAACCCTGCCCTGGTTAAGCTTTTGTCCCGACCCTAGCCAGGGGTTCGGGTTCTGCCCTTTGGGCTCTTCACTTCGGGTCTCCCAGGTGGCAGCTCCAGGTCTCTGGGGTGGCTCTTCGGTCTTCAGGTAAACGACGACCGCCGGTCCCGTTCAGGGGACCGGCTTTTATACCGTTTTCTAGCTCACTCCGCCCCTAGCCACTCCCCCCTTCTGGAACCGTCTGGAGGGGCCTGGAGCGTGACGTTATTCCCCAGCCCCCCTCTTGGGGGTCTGGGGTCTATACCCCTGGTCCCGAGCTACACTGGGGTTTACCTTGGCCTAGCGGCCTCACTCATCTCCATCGGCTTCCTTTCTCCCCCCTGTTGGCTCAAGGCCGTAACTACAGGCCATAATTATTTAATTTATTATTTTATCTTTATACGTGACTTTACCGAAAGAACCAAAGAATAATTCCTGCAGTCACGAAAGCTCCGAAATTGAGATTACAGGCCATAAGTAGCGGCAGTTACACACAACCTTCAATGATGCCGCTACACCTCTATGCCAGCAAATGTGGCTTATCCATCAGAATAATGTCACAAGTGGTGAGTTTTTTGGTAAACGGTTGTGCTAAACCGGATTTTTTAGCTCCCACGTATGCGAACGCGGTTACGGGGTCATGACAAAGTCACCAATTTTTGGGCAATGGCCTCAGGAACTCACAACCTTGCGGGAGAAGAACTGTGTGAGGGAGATGTAGAACGGCTATAAACTAAAAATTTTTTTTTTTAACAGGTAAGGCTCACTGAGCTATATAGCTGTTTTTTAGAAAGCAAACTGGCCACAATTAATAGCCCAATGAAGAGGCTTATCATGCTTACATTTATAGCAGCCAAATACTCTAAACCCATGATTCTAAACGTGGAGGGAAAAATCGGAGGATCCGAAGAAAAATCCACGCAACGACGGGGAAAGAGACACCGTAAACTCCGAAAATACAGGCGTCAGAGTTGGGATCTAACCCACGACCTCCTGTATACCACGCGAGGTAGTTAACATCTCCTAGCCACTGTGACACCCCCCCACCGTGTCTGCAAGGGGTCGACCGATTTCAGCGCCTCTCGCTGGAAAGAAAACTGAGTGCACACGGCGTTCAGCAAAACCACATGGCATCGAACGCTACGTGTAATATTCGTACCTCTCGAAATTATCGTGGAAACTTGCATTTTTATGTTCCTGTACATGTGCGATCCAGTAAGACAGCCACCAGTCTGTAACATTACGAGTTGCTGCAGAAACAGGAAAATAACCTCTATGAGGATACATTTTATCATCACCATATATCTCAACTACCGACACTTACAGAGCATTTATCATCCTATTCCAGAACAGCACATCCAACCAGGCCACCTTTATTTTGTTATGCCTTATCTCATCAGACCGATGCGCTACGTGGTCGATCGCTGCTTGCCAACACTGCTGAATGGCAGAAACTCTTGAGCTCACAGCCAGCACAGCTGCACGGCTAAAGACGTCAACTTATAATGGTGCTGCTATTCGAAAATTCAGTTGCACGTCTCTGCCACACGTCGTACGTAGGAATTTCCTGACTTGGACATAGACGTAGGAGTCGCTGTTCATTTCAGCCAAGCGCACAACTCAGGGGCCATCGCTTCATGAGACCCTGAAAGCGCGAAGAGCAGCCCTAAACCTTGGGCTCTTAGTAGCACCGTAGGCCTTAAAGCAGAGGTGGACGTCCTGTTATATATTTAAAAAGTTAAATGCTACACTGTTAAAAAATTTAATATCCATCTTCTAATGCCACTGCAATAAATGGTGGCTCACTGAGAAGCGTGAGATTAATTACTTTTACAGACCTAGTACGTGGTGAGCATTAGGTTTTCGCAGTGTGCAAGGGGCCCTGGCGTGGTAACAACCTCACATATCAACATTGCACATCGTCATCAACACCCAGCAAGCACAAGACTCACCCTGCATGAGAAAGAGGGCAAGGATGACGGCAACGGAGAGGCAGGAGCCGACGGCGCGCCAGTACGCGAGCCACACGCCCAGAGCCACGGCACCCACCATCCTCTCCTCCTGCTGCACCAGCGGCTCACTCACTACTCCAGCCACACCGCCACCATCCGCTCCATCAGCCACACCACAAATACCACCACTAATCGCTTCTCCAGCAACATTGCCGCCACCACCACCCGCTCCTCCAGCCACACCACCACCACGCACCTCTGCAACCACACCGCAACCACCACTACCACCACCTGCTCCTTCAGCCACACCACCACCACACGCTCCTGCAGCCACAGCGCCAGCCACACAATCAGCATCACCCTCACACTCATCTCCTCCACCTCCTCCTTCTGTCACACAGGGAAATCATCATTGCAGAATTGTTAGCTTGCATAGAAGGACAACATATCATTGGTCAGCATCAACAACGTTCTAAACAAGATGTAATGCGGGGGTCACGATAACGCTAACGTTAGTAAAGAAGATCCAATATGAACAAAACTTCATTATAAAGTCGTGTTGCTATGAGGGACTTAGTCGATAGACGCCCGGGCACATTTACCAAAGGGTCGCCCCAAGACTCGGTGAAAACCCCCTTTGTAAATGACGCAGGCCTCCCAGCCCTTGCAATGACATCACATGCCACGCGTGCACAAGGAAACATCAACAAATAATGAGCCGGCGAGATGTTAACCACCTCGCCTGGTATACAGGAGGCCGTAGGTTCGATCCTGACCCTGACATCTGTATATTTGGAGTTTGCGCGTCTCTGTACCAGTGGTTGTGTGGATTTTTCTCTGCGTCTACTCGAATATGTGGCTGTGATCAATTTACACCTGATAAGCTACATTGTTGAGCTATCACTAGTGGCCAGGCCGCTTCTAAAAGAGGGCTAGAGAGCTCAGTAGGCTTTACCTGGTAAAATAAAATAGTTTATAGTTTAGTTGAATAGAATGGCCTGTGTTCATGTTCTATTCATATGTTTATATTCATATAAGTCCATGATAAAATTTCGATTTAAAGCTTTCGTGACTGCAGGGATTCATCTTCTTGGTTCTTTTGGTAAAGTCACGTAGAAGGGAAGTAACAATAAAATAATAAAATTATTTTATTATATTATATTATTTTATAATATTATATTATTTTATTATTTTTTATTATTTTATTACTTCCCTTCTACGTGACTTTACCGAAAGAACCAAGAAGATGAATCCATGATAAAAGTTTAGCGAAAGCAACAATGGCTGTAGAATACAACAGCAGTCTATGGTGTCACACTCCTGGTGTGACACCATAGAGTGCGCTTACATATTCGTTGCGTAATAATAGATGATGCCCAAGTTAGATTCAGGCCCTTTTTGAAACTTTTTCATGACGATGAAAGTCTGAACTCGGGCCACTGAGCATGCAAGCTTCAGCCGCGCAGCGGCGATTCAGCGTTTCCGTGTGCCACACTACGAACCTCTCTACCTGAGCTCCATTCCCAGTCAACGGATTACATCAGTGGCGAGTTACATGTGAACCGAGCCTGCCCACCACCCCTACCAACCTGCACTGACAAAGCGTGGCCAATTTTGATCCAAAGAAGCCTTCATGTCCACCATTTAATTGACAAATGACTGTGATTTATTACCTGCTATAATTGCATATTATTCAACAACACGTTTATGAAAGCAGGCAAGACTCCAACAGCTCACATGAGCAAATGTGCACACATTGCAGGACTACAGTGAGGGAAAAAAGTATTTGATCCTCTGCTGATTTTGTACGTTTGTCCACTGACAAAGAAATGATCAGTCTATAATTTTAATGGTAGGTTTATTTGAACAGTGAGAGACAGAATAACAACAACATCCATAAAAACGTATGTCAAAAATGTTATAAATTGATTTGCATTTTAATGAGGGAAATAATTATTTGACCCCCTCTCAATCAGAAAGATTTCTGGCTCCCAGGTGTCTTTTATACAGGTGTAGTGACATAGAACGGTCACTACTGTGTCGGCCCGTACGAGGGCTGGGGGCGCCAAGGGGGTGCCTGGGGGGTCACGTGGTGGAGGGATCCGGACCTTCCCAGAGGTGAAGGAAGGGAGGCGTGGCCTGGGAAGGGAGGCGTGGCCTAGACAGAGCCAGCCACGCCTGGGCAGAGCCGGCCACGCCAAAGCAGATATAAGCGTGGTGTGAACGCAGAGCGAGGCTGTTGTACTGTACTCCAAAGTGAAGACATCATCGGTCGTCAAGTCCCGAGTCGTCGTCCTGGGCCAGGCATGCCGTTGCCTGCCTGGTCCAGTCTGTGTCGTGTTCCAGAGTGTTAGTGAGTTGAGGAAGGTGGTCACCACCTCATGTACAGTGTTATATTACTTACCGTTAATAAATAGTGTTGCCTCCAAGCTGCGTGTTTGTGCACCTAATTCGAATCCACTACATTTGGCGTCAGAAGTTGTGGAAATATAAATATTGCTAGGTGTTATCCTAGGGAAGTAAAATGGGCACATGAAAAACAAATACAACACTCATCTGGACGCCTTCGTACGACGGGGATGGTGTGACGACCATCCTTCGGACAGCCCCGGGGATGGCAGCCCCGGTGACAGAGAGAGAGAGAGATGGCGCTGCACGCGGAGCGGCGGGACTGGCATCGCACCGCTGCTTCGCGGCCATCGGGAACGGAGCGATGGAGCCGCGGGGAGAGGACACCGTCGTCTCTGCGGGGGCTGGCGGGGGAGGCCCGGGCATGCGGGCCACGCGGTGGGGCCGCCAACTCGGTGGCTGATCGTGGCGCTGTTCCCGCCAACTCGGCGGCTGGTCGGGGCGCGGTTCCCGCCAAAACGCCGCTCCCGCCAACTCGGCGGCTGGTCGGGGCGCGGTTCCCGCCAAAACGCCGCTCCCGCCAACTCGGCGGCTGGTCGGGGCGCGGTTCCCGCCAAAACACCGCTCCCGCCACCTCGAGGGCTGGTCGGGGCGCGGTTCCCGCCAAAACGCCACTCCCGCCAACTCGGCGGCTGGTCGGGGCGTGGTTCCCGCCAAAACGCCGCTCCCGCCAACTCGAGGGCTGGTTGGGGCGCGGTTCCCGCCAAAACGCCGCTCCTGCTGCCGAAATGCCGCTCCCGCCGACATCAACGCCTGCAGAGGGGGAGTTCCAGCCTTCTGCTCTAGCGCGAGAGGTGGATGGGTTCGCAAGAGCAGGCCGTGTTCACCATGAAAGATTCTTCGGGCCGTCCCAGTGCTCCACCTTGCCGCCCTCCGCTATTCACAGTTTGCCAGGCGAGTCGTGACATGACAAGCACCCGGCCCCAAGAAAAATAATAATATCTTCACCCATCTTACGTGCGCCGGGTTGCGATCGCGGGTGTTTTTTTTTTAACTCGCTGGTTTGCGGAGCGTGTTCGTCCGGTTGTGTGCGTGATAAATTGATGCGGCTTCCATGCGGGTGTCTGCTTGTAACAGTGTTGTTAATTACGGCGTCGAGATCGGTATCTTCTGGGTGTAGTTAATGATTAATTCGTTGTTTGGTGTACCGACCTCCGTTGATATCCTGTAGGTTGCCGTGTTAATGACTCGTGTTGTTACGTCGTTTTGTTGCGAAATCGCCATTGTTATTGTGTATACTGTATGGAGTTTCGCTCGTGATTGTCACGCGTAACTGTCAGCAACTTTGATCGTCATTGTTGCCAATGTACAGACCGTATGGAGCTTTGCTTGAAATTATTAACAGTGTATGGACTGTTGGGTACTTGCTTGTGATTATTTACTATGTACGGATTGTCTGGAGTATTGACTGTGTGTGTTGCCATGTGGGGACTGGATGGAGCATTGCGCCAAATGATTGACTGTACGAACTTCGTATACTGCATATACTGTATTAATCAATTCGGCGATTCTTGGGGTTTGTGTCTAGTTTTTTTGCTCTCAAAATTCGAATGCCCTGAGTCCCATGGTTAATGTTGAAGGGGATTTTGAAATGACAGCTTTGGTTTGTTTCAAACTCACTGGTTGGTTCCTGTCCGTTGTTGCACAGATGATGTCTTTTGTGCGGGAATGCCCCTTGTGTTCTACATGGATCGGGGGTGCGTTTCCGTTAATTGCCGTCAAATTGCATTGCTCTCTCCACTCGGTTGGTACAGCTGCATGCTGCAATGCGAGTCTTGGAGATGATGTGTACGGATACGGGATGTGAGGTGTATTGTTGTGACCATTGAATATTTGGGATCGTCACAAATTGTGCGTACCTGTTCGGCATTGGATCAGTTCTGTGGGGGATCATAATTCAAATTGTATGTGTTGTGATGGTGTTAAATTGCGATGGTGACATGCTGCCAGGGATTTGGAATTGTGGTGCTGGCTGTCACTTATCTTGGAGCACAGATCCTGACCAGGATGGCCCAGTGAGAGTTGCGTGTCTAACACGAACATTGTGGTCCCGTCATGCTGTGTCTGACGGCTTGACCTGACAGCCCGGAGATCGAGACACTCCGTGGCTTGTCTAGCCTAGTGGGCTGTGCGCTCACATGGCTCAGAGAGTGTGGTCCCGTCATGCTGTGTCTGACGGCTTGACCTGACAGCCCAGAGATCGAGACACTCCGTGGTTTGTCTAGCCTAGTGGGCTATGCGCTCACATGGCTCAGAGAGTGTGGTCCCGTCATGCTGTGTCTGACAGCTTGACCTGACAGCCCGGAGATCGAGACACTCCGTGGCTTGTCTAGCCTAGTGGGCTGTGCGCTCACATGGCTCAGAGAGTGTGGTCCCATCATGCTGTGTCTGATGGCTTGACCTGACGGCCTGGAGAGTGAGACACTACGAGGCGCGTTGAAAAAGTGGGCTGGAGATTCGTAGTGTTCAGGTGGAGTTGTCCCGTTACGTTGGGACTGTATCCCTCGGTTGTTAGGGTGCATGTTGTGCAGTGAGTGAACGATGGGTCGTCTCAGCTCGGTCGGTACAGCTATATGCTGCGATGCGAGTCTTGGAGAGAGACTGGGTTAAAATCCCCCCCATATGGCCGACGCGTGCTACTGGTTGTGATGCCGCGTCGGAAAGGCGGTGGGGTGGTAACATGGAAATTCCCCCCCGATATGGCCGACGCGTGCTACTGGTTGTGATGCCGCGTCGGAAAGGCGGTGGGGTGGTAACATGGAAATTCCCCCCCGATATGGCCGACGCGTGCTACTGGTTGTGATGCCGCGTCGGAAAAGCGGTGGGGTGGTAACATGGAAATTCCCCCCCGATATGGCCGACGCGTGGTACTGGTTGTGATGCCGCGTCGGAAAGGCGGTGGGATTGTAACATGGAAATTCCCCCCCGATATGGCCGACGCGTGCTACTGGTTGTGATGCCGCGTCGGAAAGGCGGTGGGGTGGTAACATGGAAATTCCCCCCCCGATATGGCCGACGTGCGCGGGTTTTAGGATGGAGACGCCATGTCGGAAAGGCGGGGGGGGGGTGCTATTGGGTGACTGTCATGTCCGAAGAGCGGAGGCGAGTGTTCGTTGAGTGATGCCTCAGGAGGGGTTGTTTCTCGTCACAGGAGGCAGTATCTACCTGGCACCTTGGAGTCGCCGGTTATGCCGACCGGCTACGGACTGGGGGGGGAGGGAGTGGAGCATGCGTCAGCTACTCCTGCTCTTGACTCCTGGGGGGAGGGGCCGTGCCCTTTGGGCCGCTTGTGGTTCCCCAGGCCCGGCCACATGGACTCGTTGAAGACTGGCTGCTCTACATGCCTCTCAGACTCATTGCCTACGCCGTCGTTCCAATGGCCACACTCACATGTCGGTGCATGAGTGATTCTCACGGGGAGGCTGTGCTGGAGCGTAAGTGGGTTAGCCAGTTTTCATGTATATTTGTTGTTAATTCCCCATTTTCTATGCGGTTTCCTTCCTTTCACCCTCGTCGATTCTGTGTATATTACGTGATTGTATTTCTTATCGGTCGCCGGTTATTTATTGATGTTGCTGGTTGGGAGGCACACCTTTTCGATGTTTCACAGTTGTGTTACAGCCGGGGACGGCTGTGTGTTTATACAGGGGGGGGTGATGTAGTGACATAGAACGGTCACTACTGTGTCGGCCCGTACGAGGGCTGGGGGCGCCAAGGGGGTGCCTGGGGGGTCACGTGGTGGAGGGATCCAGACCTTCCCAGAGGTGGGGGAAGGGAGGCGTGGCCTGGGAAGGGAGGCGTGGCCTGGACAGAGCCAGCCATGCCTGGGCGGAGCCGGCCACGCCAAAGCAGATATAAGCGTGGTGTGAACGCAGAGCGAGGCTGTTGTACTGTACTCCAAAGTGAAGACATCATCGGTCGTCAAGTCCCGAGTCGTCGTCCTGGGCCAGGCATGCCGTTGCCTGCCTGGTCCAGTCTGTGTCGTGTTCCAGAGTGTTAGTGAGTTGAGGAAGGTGGTCACCACCTCATGTACAGTGTTATATTACTTACCGTTAATAAATAGTGTTGCCTCCAAGCTGCGTGTGTGTGCACCTAATTCTAACCCACTACACAGGTAACGAGCTGAGATTAGGAGCACACTCTTAAAGGGAGTGCTCCTAATCTCAGCTTTTACCTGTGTAATGGCGTAAGTTGCTACTATACAGCACGTAGTGCACCCTAACACTGGAAGGGGTGACGGCCCCTTCACCCGGTTCTATCTGAGGCAGTGTCCCTCAGCTAACGTTTCCCCGTTAGCTCCTACACCCCTCTAAACCAGACCATCCTAGTGGAGGCTAACTGACCTGGCCCAGCTTCGGCTCAGGTCCGACCCTCAGCCACACGAGCCTGGCCCTCACAAGGACACAGACCTCGCTGCTCTGAGGTCGCCCCTGGCTTGCCCTGCTCGGCTCTTATAAGAGCAGCGAGACAGGGTAGTCCCAGGGCTAGCTAGCTGGTCTTCAGTCTTCATTGGCTCTTCTGCTCCAACGACTGGCTCGAGCTCTCTCGCGCACCGCCTTATATACCCAACTGCCCCTCCGAGGGGCGGGGCTGTATGCGGATGTTGATGTAGACACACCCCAACGTAACGGCTTGCTACACCCCGGTACGTAATACCTCTACACCTGTATAAAAGACACCTGTTCACAGAAGCAATCAATCAGATTCCAAACTCTCCACCATGGCCAAGACCAAAGAGCTCTCCAAGGATGTCAGGGACAAGATTGTAGACCTACACAAGGCTGGAATGGGCTACAAGACCATCGCCAAGCAGCTTGGTGAGAAGGTGACAACAGTTGGTGCGATTATTCGCAAATGGAAGAAACACAAAAGAACTGTCAATCTCCCTCGGCCTGGGGCTCCATGCAAAATCTCACCTCGTGGAGTTGCAATGATCATGAGAACGGTGAGGAATCAGCCCAGAACTACACGGGAGGATCTTGTCAATGATCTCAAGGCAGCTGGGACCATAGTCACCAAGAAAACAGTTGGTAACACACTATGCCGTGAAGGACTGAAATCCTGCAGCGCCCGCAAGGTCCCCCTGCTTAAGAAAGCACATATACATGCCCGTCTGAAGTTTGCCAATGAACATCCGAATGATTCAGAGGACAACTGGGTGAAAGTGTTGTGGTTAGATGAGACCAAAATGGAGCTTTTTGGCATCAACTCAACTCGCCGTGTTTGGAGGAGGAGGAATGCTGCCTATGACCCCAAGAATACCATCCCCACCGTCAAACATGAAGGTGGAAACATTATGGTTTGGGGGTGTTTTTCTGCTAAGGGGACAGGACAACTTCACCGCATCAATGGGACGATGGACGGGGCCATGTACCGTAAAATATTGGGTGAGAACTTCCTTCCCTTAGCCAGGGCATTGAAAATGGGTCGTGGATGGGTATTCCAGCATGACAATGACCCAAAACACACGGCCAAGGCAACAAAGGAGTGGCTCAAGAAGAAGCACATTAAGGTCCTGGAGTGGCCTAGCCAGTCTCCAGACCTTAATCCCATAGAAAATCTGTAGAGGGAGCTGAAGGTTCGAGTTGCCAAACGTCAGCCTCGAAACCTTAATGACTTGGAGAAGATCTGCAAAGAGAAGTGGGACAAAATCCCTCCTAAGATGTGTGCAAACCTCTGTGATTGCCAACAAGGGTTTTGCCACCAAGTACTAAGTCATGTTTTGCAGAGGGGTCAAATACTTATTTCCCTCATTAAAATGCAAATCAATTAAAAACATTTTTGTCATGCGTTTTTCTGGATTTTGTTGTTGTTATTCTGTCTCTCACTGTTCAAATAAACCTACCATGAAAAGTATAGACTGATCATTTCTTTGTCAGTGGGCAAACGTACAAAATCAGCAGGGGATCAAATACTTTTTTCCCTCACTGTATGTGGGGGAGGATAGGGAAGAGGATTAGGAGAGAGAAGAGGAGAGGGAAGAGGAGGAAAGGTGGGGGAGGGGAGGAGGAGGAGGGGGGGAAATGGGAGGGGGGGGAGACGCGGTTACCATCTGAGTGTGGCTCAGCCTCGACGGCCAAGGGCCAATCAGGAAGCGCGTTACCGGCCGGAAGCACCGCGTGGGGCGGTCCTGCAACACAGACACCTCCGATTCACATGGTTGGCTAAGTACGGCGCGAAAGAAGTTCAACATCCATACACACGTACATACACACGTACATACATACGTACATACACACGTACATACACACGTACACACACACGCACACACACACGTCTACACACACGTCCACACACACGTCCACACACACGTACATACACACGTCCATACACACACGCACATACACACAGGCCGGCACAGCCTGGCGTTGTCTAGCAACACCGATAAATTACACGCACAGCGGACGGCAAACGACATCGGTGGCCACGTACAGCAAGCCGGTTATACTCCGCCTCAATGTTGAGTGGTTAAGACTGTTTTAAACATATGCTTAACGAGTGCTGTTTGCTGAATTGTCACTCGAGCATGGCTCAGAATGGATTCACCCCTGCTCAAGGACGCTCTACGAGTGGGGCCAAGGCAACGCAGGTAAACCGATCAGAGGAGGGCACGTGGCTGTTATTAGGGATGTCTGGCATAGACACACCTAAGACAATTAACACTTCACTTCATATCACTTAACTACGTATTTACAATGTGATGGGAAACACTAATAACCTTGATAAAACCACTGAATCTGAGTCATTCATCACATCACCATGAAGAAGTAGATGATGGTTGCGGTTCGTTGGAGGGCTTGAAGAATTAACTTTGGTTTTTTGTAAAATGAAAGTGAAATAAAAGTGATAAGCGCGAGAGCGAGCACTGGCAGAGAGCGTGGACCACTGAGGCATCCAAGCGAATGGGTTTTACCAAATTCCATACAACAGATAAGTATATCGCCTTACAGTTGATAGTTAACACCGTGAGCAGTTAGACCGCGGCACTACTTAATTGGCACGTGAACTGTGTTGACTTTTAAATGTACAATAATTGATACATTTCTGGTAACCTTCCAGCTGACTCGAGTCCAGCTTCTAGAGGTGTAAGAAACGTGTTTTAGATGACTCGGTGCAGGGTATGTGCCCACAGGGGGAGATAATTTCTGCTCAAATGGGCACTGAGGCTGCGCTCTACTTCAGTTCACAGCCCTGAGCCAGTGGTGAAAACTCCCCATTCCTATTATGGGGGCAAGTCACATCCATAGGACAACAATTGTTGACTTCCTCACAGAGTGGAACTCATTTTACTCCCCGCAGGGGGATGATGGGCCGAGTGAACTCCGCTATCAAGATCTGAAATCGCAAGCGCTGAGCCACACGACCGGCTCGCAGCATTTGTACAGTGTTAAAAATGCCACGAACTATGGATACTTCCCAATGCCAAAATCCGGTACCCGCTTTGATGACGATGCCATTGTCGAGCAGGATGACGAGGTCGGCTGCGGCCAAATACTGGGTGCGATGAGTGCACAGGATCCTGGTCCTCTTCTGCAGAAGCCCATTGATGCATTTGCTGAACAGGTGAGCAGCAACATCACAATCCACGGCTGCTAAAGGATCGTCCAGCAAACAAACGGGTTTGTCCTGCAAGAGACCATGACGCAATATCACGATTATTAATATTGCGCTTGTTTACTCAGGAACGCCTCACCGAGTCTCAAGACTCCTCTTCAGGAAGAGCCTTGCGAGGCTTTTGCAGTTGTGTGGGAGGAAGCCAGAGGACCTGGAGAAAACCCATGCAATGCAGGGGGAGAGAGAACAGAAAAACTCCATGCAGAAAGGTGCCCGAGTCGGGAATCAAACCCAGGTCCTTCTTGATACGAGACACGAGTGTTACCACTGCGCCACCCTGCCGTCCAAGCAACTTGCCTCCTGCATGCTCCGCCTTCTTCAGCTGTGAACTTAGTCTGGTCATTTCATTGAAGAGGCGAGAGGCTTTCGGGGCAACCAGACAAAGATCCCCCGTATAGCCTTAACAAACACATTTGTCTCTCTCATGGCAATGTTTACACACCACACCAGGTACTTGTTTGAGGCTGAGCCGACCTAGGGAAGGGACCCAGGACCGGGTTCAGATAATCGCACTGTTTGTTGGTGGTAGCGGGATTTGAACTCGGGTCACCGTGTTCGTAGCGCAGCGCGGCGCTAACCGTTGCACCAGAACTCTCTTGTCAAGCGTGTCGATCTACACAGTCTGAGAGCGCCACTAAGGCCAGGGGAGCTCACATGCTCAAAGGTGATTGGGCTACACAGGCACATGATACCCACATAAGATGACCGAGTCATACCCCCAACTGGCACACCAACTTGTTCAACCAGCAGCTAGAGCTGACGTAACAGGAAACGATGCAGATATGTTCACATAAGTGGAAAAATTACACTATAAACATCGGATTTGAAAACTATACATTATTTTTTTATTGTACCAGATAAGGCCCACTGAGCTATACAGCTCTTTTTCAGAAGCAACCTGGCCACAAATTATCACCCAATTAAGTGGCTTATCACGTGGAAATGTAGAGCAGCCAAATACTCTTTAACACATGTTTCTAAATGTAGAGGGAAAACCAGAGGACCTGGACAAACATCCACACGACCATGGGGAGAACATGCAAACTCCAAATATACAGGCGTCGGGGTCGAAATCGAACCCACGACCTCCTGTATACCAGGCAAAGTAGTTAACATATCTCCACCGCCGCTAAGAGGGCTGGCATACGACGAGTTATGTTTGGCCTTGAAACACCACGTGTAAATACACGTATTAACAATGATCCTGTTGATGAATGTGCCCATGGAATATGGCACCAAAGCTCAGGTCTGTAAACTTTCACGGATGTTCTGATAGTGCTACATGACTTACAAACCGAACCATCTATTAAAGCGATTGATTGTACATCAATAAGGTGTGAATCAGAAACCCACGTATCAACATGCGATGGAGTGGTGAACCCGGCTCTTTGAGTTCAATTCCTGGACACGGCTAACAAAAGTGGCGAGTTGTTTCTGAATTGGTCCTACCAACCACCCTCACCAACCCATATCGTCCAGCACGATGACGTATGGTCAAACTACCCCCACCTCTGACGCTATGGGAAAAAGCCTTCATCCAGCACTGGATTATCAAAGAGCTGTATTTTTTTTTGGTCATACGTAAAGCCGAAAGACCTTTTATGTTGTAACAAAATACAGCATCCGATTAGTACGGTTGCCTACGTACAGTGCAAAAGAAGTTCAACATATATACTTACAATCTCTCCGAGAGGAAACGATGATTGTCAGTGGATGAGTGTGTGTTTGGTACATCGTGAACATGCGTGTACACATGTCATCACATGCTTGCTGTGTGCGTGTCATTTGACACCCCTGGACACCGTTGCAGACAAAAAAATTCCATTTCGAGGGACTTTCCAGGTGAAATGTTTTAATAAAAATCGATCGAGAGAATAAACTCACGCTGTAGGCCACCCGTGCAAGCGCAATCCTGGCTTTCTGGCCTCCACTGAGAGTCACCCCATTCTCCCCGACCTCTGTCCGGTCCCCGTTCACCAAGGTCTGCACACGCATCAATAACAACAGCAACAACAACACATCCACATCAGGGACGTGCGGTCAGGGGAGGCAGGGGAGGCAGAGCCTCACCTGTCATACTCCAATGAAAATAGCTGTTACGGAAAGTAATAAAAATAATAAAAAATAATAAATAAAATAAATATGAAGATTTATCCACTGATCTGTGTTATAAATGTAATTTATGTACGATTCCAATCATTTTTATAGTCAAAATCGCCAAATTTGCGGAGCTCCGCTGAAAATACAGGAAGAGACAAGAGGTGAGGCAGCGACGAGCTCAGCCTCCCCTCTGATTGCACAACCCCTCAGTAACTGGATGGAGCGCGGGCAATAAGCGTGTGCCAGTTACTATCTCAGTATGTCACCAATGTAATGTTTGTAGATCCCTTAATTTCATGTCCTCGCCTTCCATACTCCAGGTAACTTATTTCACGTATGTGTATAAAGATATTTAGGCTCGCTGGTCTCGTCATGAAACTGCAATGAAAAAGCACCAGGGGAGGCAGCTATCACATCTGCCTCACTGAGGGGGACGTGTCTAACACGCCCCCCTCAGTGAGGCCACGCCCCCCTCCGTGAGGCCACGCCCTCCTCAGTGTGTGAATCTGGCTCTGACACAAGCCAGTGCCTCCCCAGCCATTGACCTCACATCACTGATCCACATTGCAAGCAAACCACAAAGCGCCACTGTTTACATATCACCGGCCCAGTGCTGGCATTACAAATCACATTTTTAAATAAGGATCCATAATTTGGTTTTAATTACCTTATTTATATTTTATATCGTGTTTGCTTCTTAATTTGTCACTCTTGCTGCCATGTCTGTCTGCTGTTCGAGTCACCCTTACAAACTCGCCACATAGCTCAATGGGTAATTCAAATACAAAGGAGATATCAAGGCGATGATTAACGCCACTGCTCCTGACACGGATATCTGGGCTTCACCACCTGAATGTGGAATTGTAATTGTTTCTCTGCATCTACATCAGCAGCCATACGCAATAAGGAGGAAGAAGAGGAAGAAGGAAAGGACGAAGGAGAGGGAGAGGAAGAGGAAGAAGAGCAGTAATTTAGTCGGATTAAAAACTTCTGTTTAACACGTCGGCTTTCACGAACAATATCATCCATATTTTTTCGGTTAGATTGCGTAAATATATAAATGTGTCGTTAAAACCCGCCACCACCCGACACAGCCAACTAGTAAGGGTTGTCACGTAAGCAGAACGTGGCCAAGTCGTCACTAGTACAGCAAACTGGTGTGTTGGAGAGCCAAGCCACAACATTTACAATCCGAGTACGACATTTCGCCAGTAATTACAACTAGCTTCATCAGGCGACAGCCAGATTTGTGGAGAAGTCCACCTGTTTCGTTCCTTATATAGAGGCGTAGATGTGGTGACCACACTTCTGCGCTCTTGTGCAAAGTAGGGGGGAGGGGATTAATGTGTCAACGTACATTATTCATACACATTATGCGAGCCCTTTGAACTTGTCCTTCCTGTCCATTGTGTGTATTAAAATAGCCGTACCAATGGGAATCCCTATTGAAGTATAGTGCCCTGTATAGGCATGCATTTAAACAATGTATTATTTGATTATTCGCTTCCATGCAGCACTAAGTCGGTTGCTATACGAACGGTTAAAATTATTTGTATTTCTTTCAATTTCGATATATTATCTAATTAGTCTTGGCCAGTAGTAGATAGTTTTGCACAGAACTTCAACATTATCAAAATCAATTGAGTGTCCTTGTTGGCACAGGTGTTCTGCTACTGCTGACAGTTGCATTTGGGAGTATTTAATATTTCTATGATGTTCTTTTAGTCTAATGCTGATCAATCGTCCTGTTTGCCCAACATAACATTTGCCACAAGGTGCAGTTAATCCTGTACACACCTTCTGTTGATAACTTGGGTGGTGGCGGGTTTTAGCGACACATATTTACACGATCTAACCCAAAAAAAACCTCTAATACGAAAAACTTAACATTACCGTAGCCACCAAAACCACACAGAGGCTGCATGGCCATGATTGCCACTGGTCACCCATGCCCAGCATCTCAATGTGCCGACACCGCCACTGCGCCAGGTTTGGCTTTTCACAAACAAAAAAATAATCCATAGAATCTATAATCGCTCGGTAATAAAAAAAAATCATGAAGAAACTAAGCTTGATGTGTGTTGAAAATGAAAACACGTTACTTGTAAATACAGCATTGACAGCAGTGCACAAAGAACACTTAACATTCGTCAATAATAGTGTGGCCTTAAACGGAACAAAATATATCACAGGTGATGTGTCGGGCAATGACCCTTATTTAAGTACATAGATTTACAGCACACAGATAGGCCACAGAGAGCGAGGGCATACAGAGCCCATAGAGAAGAGAAGCCAAAGATAGTGAAGTCATAGATGAAATGCCATAGAGAGGCCACAGATAGAGAGGTCACACGTGCTTTGAAGACGGGCCACTGCCCAAGATGTCGCCTATTATGTTTTTTTTTTATCCTCCATGTCAAATTGGTACCCGACTGGACGGCCCTGCCCAGGAGGTATAACAGGCAAGCTCCGCAGGTCTGCCAGACTGCAATATGTAGATCATTTAAACTCCATACAGGCAGCATGTGGCAAAGCAGTTCTCCTGGGATCGCCACCTTGTCCACAAATCAAACCCGGGCATTCTTCTCCATCAGCCTGGGTCTAGAATCAAAACTGTGCAGTAAACTGTAATAAAGTTCAACACAAGACTGGTACCAGATCTCGGTACAAGTCAAGTCCTGTCACCCAATTACCGGACTGACTGGTCAAGCCCAGACAGGTGCCCCCCCTGAATTATTCACATCGATCACTGCTGCATAAAATGCACAAAATGAGGTGTTGTCATAAAATATTTGCAAACCTTGAGGTCTTCCGACAGCGCGCAAGCGCGAATGATGGAGAGGTATTTGTCTTCATCGTAGCGACTGCCAAAGAGGATGTTGTCTCGCACAGTCCCATGCTGGATCCACGTCTCTTGGGTGAACAATCCGAAACCTTCCTCCAGTCGCTTCACAAGGACCCCTCCACGACACCTGCCGGGAAGCCGCACGTGAGGGAAGCAAGGGGGCCAGGAACACCGCTACCTATGCCAACATAGCCCCCGTGTCTCAACACCCACCACCAATCGGTCCCATTAACCCGCAGAACACCAGATGGACTCGTTGGTGCTTAAAAATTCATATTTTTATAAATGCACTAAAACCAAACTAAACTGTAAATTATCTTTACATTACCAGGTAAGGCCCACTGAGCTGTATAGCTCTTTTTCAGAAGCGACCTGGCTACAAATGATAGTTCCAATGAATGTTTTTAAATGTGGAGGTAAAAACCAGGGAACCCGGAGAAAAATCCATGCGACCACGGGGAGAACATGCAAACTTCAAATATACAGGCGTGAGGGTCGAGATCGAACCCACGACCACCTACAATACCAGGCGAGGGAGTTAACATCTCGCCACCAAACTACACAGACCAAACCCGCACATATTTTCCCAGCCTAGGTGTATGATGACTGTGCAGTGCACTAGAATAATGTTCAACAGGAAATCACCAGATTTCAGTAAGAATCGATAACGGTCACCCAAACACAGATGCCAAATCCCGGACTGTTCAGGTCAAACAAAGAGGCGTTCCTGCAGGTGGAATATTTCTACGATGAAACATGCAACCGCAATCACAGTTTGCTAAAAAGGTGGTTGCACAACAGCCCTCCCTGCAGGCCTAAAAACAACCAAACCGAGTGGTTGGAGTAAGCGATCAATGCCTTCCCACCTGAAGCCTCAATTCACACCGACAGTCGCGTGCCAGCTTGTGCAGCTGGCAACGGTGACATGGCTCCTCGTTACATTAACCACGGTACGCTACGCCGTAATGTTCCAAGCGTTTTAATTGAACTCCAGTACTGCGTCATCAAAACACAGAAAAAAGCCAGAGGAACAAACCAATCAAGTATGAGAACGCTCTTATTTCAGAGCATTTCAGGCGAGTTTGGACATGAATGTCAATGAATACCAACAAATGCATGGAATCTCACCTGAAGAGGTCACCGGTTATAGCCGCAAGTAGGGAGCTCTTCCCGCTTCCGACTTTTCCAACTACGCCGACCAGCTGACCCTGGTGAACAACACGGCGCCGGCATTACCAGCGGCAGCTGTGGGAAGTGCCTTTTAACCCTTTCCCGTTCTGATAGCATACATATGTAGGGGTGTTACGGGAGGGCAAACAAACACACAAGGGGTGTTTGCGCCCGCACGCGTAAGGGTGCCTACATCCACGTCCGCAACGGTTAGCACTGGGGGGCTGTGGCGGTGCAGTGATCCCCCACAGCCCCACCCCTCGGGGGGGAATTGCTATACAAGGCGGGGAGCCGGTGGGCTCAGGGTCGAGTATTACAGCTTAACCAGCGAAGAGCGAAGACCAGCAGGATAAGCCCTGGGACTCCCCTGGCTCGCTGTCCTTCTAAGGACCGACCAGGGAAAGCCAGCGGTGCGGCCCTGAGAGCCCAGAGCCGATGCTCTTGTAAGAGCCGGTCTGGTTGGCTAAGGGTGCCGAGATCCGAGCTTAGCCAGAGCCGGATCAGCTAGCCTCCCCTAGCTCTCAAGTGGAGGACTTGGGAGCAGACTAGCCGGGCTAGCGCTAGGGGTGTCTCCCTGTTAAACGGGTGAAGGTGCCGTTACCCCTTCAAGTATTGTGTTCTGCCCTTTGGTTGAATAAATGAGCCTCTGACTACGTCGTCTACGTCTCCTTGAATTCACTACAACTGGAGTCAGAAGTGGTCTTCTAAAGTTACCAAATGGATACAAGACGGACGACTCATACCGGGGGACCTGGAGAGGAAGACACCTCGGCCGACTCGGAGCCTGAACTCATCGAGGACGAGTCCGTGCAACCGCTGCCGAGTCCACCGCCACCACAGCAGCCGGACGGGTGGGGGCCGTCGGCGGACGGGCGGCTCACTCCCGCCTGGCGGAGCTACTATATGCAGCAGCCGCCACGCTAGAGGAAATTACTCGCCTGGGGGTTGGAGGAGCAACACGGTGCGATGACGGGCGACACTCAACGGTAGTTCCCGCCATATCGACGGTGGTCACCAACCAATGGCCGCCACGTCATCAACGAGGGCCGATCACTGCTGCCTCCGTTCAGCAGCCGCCGCGTCATCAAAAACGGCCGACTGTGGCGAGCGCCAATCAACGGCCAGCGCATCACCAGCAGTGCGACCGCCGATGGCGACCGCCATTCCCTCCAATACTGTAGAGAATGGCGGGAACGGCGGCTGGCGATCTTCGGCGGCGGAGTCCACGTTCCAGCAGCGTTTGCCGGTCCTGAAGGAGTTTGTGGCGGATGGGGGCGACTGGGGAGCATTCGAAAGACGGTTCCTCGCCCACCAGGAAATGTCACGATGGACAGACGACGAGGCGCTACGTGCGCTCCCGGCGACGCTGGACAGCAACGCTCTCGCCACCCTCACTACGGCGCCGAAATCGGCACGCGCTACACTGCAGTCGGCGCTTCAACTCCTGTCTGCAGTCTACGGGCCACCTTCCGACTGCAGACAACTATTTTACGACCGACAATGGGGCGCGAAGGAATCGCCCCTGACATACCACACGGCTCTCCCTGGCCCTGGCGAAGGCGGCCTTCCCGCGTATGGCTGAAGAGGGAGTGGATGCTATGGTGGCGGAGAAAATCTTGTTGCTGGCTGACGATTTGAACATCGTCGTCTTGGCGCAGGACAACAAGGACATGTGTTCCCTGTGGGCCGCGCGGCACATCCACTGCTAACCTGCTGTCCCAACATCGTAAAGCTAGCAAGGCGGCGGCCGGGCACACCGTGGCTGCAACCACCCTCTCATCGGAAGAGGTCTGCGCTGTGGGTCGCCCGACGGAGTGGAGATCCAGTGAACGACCAGCTCGGGATGTGCCGAGCCACCAGGATCAGCCCAAGCCGACTGGGGCGCTCACACGGTGCTACAACTGTGGCCTCAGGGGCCATGTGGCTTCTGAATGCCGGGCTCCTCGGCAGCGCGGTGCAACACCTCGGCCGGACGACGCTCCTCTTCCCAAGGCTCCGCAGCGAACTCCGGCAAGTCGTGGCACCCCACATGTTTGGCCTACGCACACACCTGTTACTCACTCACGCGTTGCAACGAACGGGTTTCGAAAATCTGGTGTTGTTGTGTCGAACTGTGCCGCAATGGGGAGGGCGTTCAAACCGGCCCAGTGGTCTGAGTTGGCCCACCGTGTTGTTGCCGCGTCGGCGGGGTCGTCGGTCATTGTGGGACATATCGATGGGGTGGAGGTATGGGTCTTGGTTGATACGGGAGCATCAGCAACAATTGTGTCCGATTTAATTTACAACATTCTTCCCGTTCAAAGTCGCCCTCTGCTCCCGGTCGATGTTCCGTGTTATGCTGCCAACGGGGTCTTGTTGGGCATTATTGGCCAGATCCGCGCACAAATTTGTATTGGGGACATCAAATTATCCGGCCCGGTGTTAGTCTCCTCCTCTCTGGCAGTCCCGTGCCTGTTGGGGACGGACTTTTTGGCCAAAATGCCAATTAGAATACTGATTGACCAGGGATGCATTGAACTCCCTTCAGGCCGACGAATGATGTTTCTGTCCTCCCCCGCTACTGTGCGTACGGCCTTTGCGACGGTACAGGCGCTCGTTACGCGAACGGTACGCGTACCGCCGGGAGCTCAAATGCTCGTGCCTCTTCGGCTGCGTCGACCCTTCGCTAAGGGGATTGTGGATCAGGGTGTTTTGTTGGGACCATCTAGGGCCGGGGTCAATGGACCCGATTTGATAGCGGCCCAGACGATTGTTAAAGGGAACGAGGACCCCTTCATCGCAGTCCTCAATGTTGGGTTGCGAACGGCTGTGGTTCCTCAAGGGACCGTGCTTGTACACGCAACGCCAGTACCTTGTGAGGAACCAGTCATTGGGCAGGTGAGCACCGCTCCTCCGTCGCAGCCGCATTTGAACCGTGATGAGGGGTAGCTGGATGCGCTTTGTGCGGGATCATCGGACCGACTCACAGCGTGCCAAATTACGAACCCTTTTGCGCGATTTTTCCGATGTTTTTAGTCAACACAAATATGATATTGGCTGTACTAAACTGCTGCGACACCATATTCACACTGGTGACAGCGCACCAATCCGCCAAAATCCTTTTCGGTTGAGTCCCGGCGAAAAGGATCATGTCAAATCGGCTGTAGATGACATGCTAGCTGCAGACATTATATCCCCTTCTACCAGCCTTTGGGGTGCACCCATCGTGTTAATTAAAAAACACGATGGCTCTTTGCGATTCTGTGTCGATTTTTGTCACCTAAACAAAATCTCGGTGGCCGATGCATACCCGCTCCGTCGAATGGATGAATCTCTTGACGCCCTGGCTGGGGCACGGTTCTTCTCCACGTGCGATTTGCTGTCAGGGTTCTGGCAGCTCCCTCTGGATGATGAATCTGAACCAAAAACGGCTTTCCGAACGCCGCACGGCCTACTCCAATTTAACCGCTTGCTGATGGGGCTCCACTCAGCTCCGGCAACTTTCCAGCGCTTAATGGAATTGGTTCTTGCTGGCTTGCAATGGGATACTTGTCTGATTTACCTAGACGATATCGTCTTTAGTAAAACATTCGAGGAACACCTGCAGAGGTTGCGGGCCGTTTTTCTCAAGATGCGTGCTGCTAATTTGAAATTCAAGCCGCAAAGTGTCACTTGCTCCGCGAATCTGTGCGGTATTTGGGTCACATTGTCGGACGGTCAGGTATTTCCACAGATCCAGCGAAAACACAATGTGTCAGCTCCTGACCGACTCCCAACTCGGTGGGGGAGGTCAGGAGTTTCATTGGATTCGCGTCGTATTACCGGCGGTTTGTCGCCGATTTCGCGATGATCGCTAAACCCTTACATGCCTTAACATCGATGGGGGTCAAGTTTCACTGGGGCCAGGAGGAGGAGGATGCTTTTCACTCCCTCCAGGATGCCCTAGTGGAGGCCCCGCCATTAAGCTATCCCGATTTTTCAAAACCCTTCTTGCTCGATACGGACGCAAGCAACACGGGCATTGGTGGTGTGCTTTCCCAGGTTGTTGGGGGCGTATAGCATGTTGTGGCATATGGCAGTAGAGTTTTGTCTCCGGCGGATCAAAGGTACTGTGTCACCCGTCGGGAACTATTGGCAATCGTTTTCTTCATTCAACAATATCGCCCATATCTGTACGGTCGCCACTTCACCGTCCGCACAGATCATGCGGCCTTACAGTACGCCTTGCGGGTTCAACAGCCTTCGGGACAATTGTCTCGATGGTTGGAGATTCTTCAAGATTTCGATTTTGAGACTAAATATTGGAAGGGTGTTCGCCACACGAACGCAGATGCTCTGTCGCGATTGCCGCCCACTTCCGATTGCGCTTGCCTCCTGGGTTCGTGGCGTTGCAGACCTCCAAATGAGAACCCTAATTTGGTCCTTGCTGCCGCCGCTGATACACCTTCAATTGCGGGTCCTATTGAGCAAGAGGGGAGGATTCCTTGCTGGGGTTGTCCGTTGTGGAGTGGGGGCGCCTCCAAATGGAGGATACTTCCCTCCTCGCGTTGCGCCATCACGTAGGGGGATCTGTTCTGGGTGCGACGAATATCGACTCATGGGGGTTGTACCAGGGTCTCCTGATGCATTGGGATGGGAGGTCCCGCCGCCACAGGCTGGTGGTGCCTTCCACACTGAGGGGTAGGGTGGTGTGGGCTGCTCACGAGCGGCTCCTGCACCTGGGGACTCACAAAACCCTTGCCATGCTCCAGCTGGATTTTTCTTGGCCGGGCATGGCAAGGGACGTGGATGATCTCCTAGGGTTCTGTACTCAGTGCGCGCAACGGAAGCCACCAGCAAAGGGGTCCGACCCACCGCTGCAGTCTATTAAGGTTACCCGGGTTAACGAACTCGTCGCACTTGATATTTTGGGTCCATTCCCTACTACACCTAGGGGTAATAAGTACATATTGGTTGGCGTTGAATATTTCATGCGATGGCCTATGGCCTGGCCCATCGTCAACCAGTCGGCAGCAGCCATCGCCGAGGCCTTTGTCCAGGGCTACGTCCTCGACAAGGGCACTCCGGAGCGGCTGCTGATCGACCAAGGGGAAAACTTCTCTGGTAAACTTCTCCACGAGGTGTACGAGCTCCTGGATACAAAAAAGATTCGTACCTCCCCATATCACGCGCAAACTGATGGGATGGTGAAGCGTCTACATCGAACTATCACGTCCATGCTGTCTCACCAGGTGTCTGAATCCCAGACCGATTGGGACCTTCATATCCCAGGGGTTTTGGCAGCCTACAGGATGGCTCCTCATGCGGCAACCGGATTTTCGCCCTTCTTTTTAATGTATGGTCGTGAGGCTGAACCACCTATCGCGACCCAGCTGCGGGTCTCCACGCCGCATGCTAAATCCAAATTGGCCGACCATGTCAAGTTCAACATCTCTAAATTGGCAGAGGCGCGGGAGGCAGCTATCCAAAATTCAGACCTTTGCCAAAAGGCGAATGAAAGGCTCAAGCTGGGCCGGGTACATGTGCACCGGTGGAAATCGGGCGACAAAGCATGGTTGCACTGTCCCCAAGTTCTGCTGGCAACCTCGTCAAAACTGTTGCGGCCGTGGAGGGGGCCCGTGGAAGTGGTGCAGGTCTTGCGGCCAAAATGTGTCCGTATTCAGTGGGGGAAGCGTCGTTGGTTCGTGCACCCCTCGCGGTTGAAACCATTCGTCGTGCCCCATGTTCCTACTCCACACACACATGGCCGAACATGTGAGGGGTCCACTGACTCCCGGAGTCCGACTTCGCTGCATGTGCCCGATTTACCACTGACTCTTCCACTTCCAGGTGCACCGGGACTGACGCGCTCGCAACCGCCAACCCCTCCCGGGGGGTTCGGAGGTCGCTCGTCCGTGAAGCCAGACGCTCTCGCACCTGAACTGTTGACAACCACCACCGGGCCGACCGGGGTTGCCCCTTGTGACGGTCCCGCTGCAAGAACGCGCGCCAAAACGCGCCGACTTTTGTGAGGCTGGCCTCTTGTGTGGCCCTTGCTGCGGTCACAGGGGAAATCCGTTCGGGGTGGGAAGACATGTATTGTATATATGTTGGTTTCTTTATGGAATGGGGTACGTCGTTTTTTTTCTTTTTTCGGTATTGTTGTTGTTATTGTTGTTGTTCTTGTTGCTGTTATTAATGCGAGGCACACACGGTTTTGGGGGGTTTCATCTTTTATTGTTGAATTTTGTTGCAGCCGGGACGGCTGTGGGCTGTACAGGGGGGGGTGATGTAGGGGTGTTACGGGAGAGCAAACAAACACACAAGGGGCGTTTGCGCCCGCACGCGTAAGGGTGCCTACATCTACGTCCGCAACAGTTAGCCCTGGGGGGCTGTGGCGGCGCTGTGATCCCCCACAGCCCCACCCCCTTGGGGGGGAATTGCCAGAGGTGTGGACTCGAGTCATGTGACTTGGACTCGAGTCAGACTCGAGTCATGAATTTGATGACTTCAGACTCGACTTGGACTTGCATAACAATGACTTTGTCCCACCTCTGAGGTGTGGACTCGAGTCATGTGACTTGGACTCGAGTCAGACTCGAGTCATGAATTTGATGACTTCAGACTCGACTTGGACTTGCATAACAATGACTTTGTCCCACCTCTGGGAATTGCTATATAAGGCGGGCAGCCGGTGGGCTCGGAGTCGAGTATTACAGCTTAACCAGCGAAGACCAGCAGGATAGGCCCTGGGACTCCCCTGGCTCGCTGTCCTTCTAAGTGTAATAAAGCTCGTTGAAGCGCACTTCTGGAATCCGTCTTTTATTCAACTTGTATACAGCTTCTTTTCCTTCACGCTGCTGACAGGCAGCGTGAAAGGGACAGATAGAGAGAGAGACACACTGCCACGTGGCAACCCGGAGCCCCGCTCCCGCGTGGCCCCCTTCCTCTGTTCGTTCCCGTTCTGACCACGTGTCGTTCGTCTCCACCCCTATTTAATACCCGGGTCACGTGGTATGTTTCCCCCAATCCTGGTTAGCCTCCATGGAATATTCCAGGCTCCCTCGTAAGCTGCCGGGACCACGCCCCTGACTCATGTCCCCATTGGCTGTGGCCAAAGCCAGCAGAACCAATCCCCTACTTACAGCTGTCACCTTTCCATTACGTCAGGGCCACGCCCCTAGGCTTCCCCCCATTAGCTATAAACCAGGACCGGCAGAGCCAATCATCATGACGAGTTGTGATACGTCATTGAGCCGGATATATCCTCACATTACATAAGGACCAACCAAGGAAAGCCAGCGGCACGGCCCTGAGAGCCCAGAGCCAATGCTCTTGTAAGAGCCGGTCTGGTTGGCTAAGAGTGCCGAGATCCGAGCTTGGCCAGAGCCAGATCAGCTAGCCTCCCCTAGCTCTCTAGTAGAGGACCTGGGAGCAGACTAGCCGGGCTAGCGCTAGGGGTGTCTCCCTGTTAGACGGGTGAAGGGGCCGTTACCCCTTCAAGTATTGTGTTCTGTCCTTTGGTTGAATAAATAAGTGTGTCTCCGACTACGTCGTCTAGATCTCCTTGAACTCACTACACATATGTAGGTCAAGTTTTCCTTCCAAGTCGGTTCCTGATGACATACAAATGTATGTCATCGGAACGGAACCGGAAGAAAAACTAATATAAAATAATTTATTGCTACCGAGGCTCCCCCCACAAGGCCATGCGAAAGGGTGCGTGGCACAGTTTGGCCCCAGCTATCATAGAGGGCGGTCGTGTCGATATAATTATCTTCAGAGAGTACAATGTCTTTAAAAACAACGGCACTACACTTGCGCGTTCCAAGATTCAGAGGTGAACGGGACGCCCCACCCTGCAACTTGCAGACATCTCGGAATGGGAAGAGGGTGAACAAGTGGCAATCAGCTAACCTGGTTTCCAGCATCTGGTGAGACATTCCCAATTGATCTCTCATTATATAATTATATAGACGGCCGACGTACAATCTGGGTATGACCATGGCTACGTCACGGCTGCGTGGACAGCGGTGGAGCATTCCATGTCCAACTGGAAGAAATGGGATTAAAATGCCAAAAGAAAACTGAGGCAGGGGAAACTTCAAATCTCAGTAAAGACAAGATTACAGAAAACTAGAAAATAAGTTTCTACCATGTGAATATTGGTGAATACAGATAATTGAAGGGATTTGATCGCAGGATGTGACAAGCAAATTGAAAGTCTGGAATAGAGCATAGCAAGAACAGAGTGTAGACAAGAAGAAGAGATGGCCAAGGGTGGGGCATGGCTGCGGGATGGAGAATTCACGAGCTGGGCACTGAAATGGCACCAGGGGTCAGTGACCTGGATCAGCGCGGGCGCTAGGCGGGAATTTGGATGGGCCCTGCACCACCAATTGTCCCTTTGGCACTACCCAGGCTCACTCTCCTTGGCAGTCTATCACCGCACACCACAGTTCGACTGGCCCCCTGTCCAGGAGGAGCTGAGTCGGGCCTGTCCAGGATGTGCAATTCGGCAGGAGGAAGTTATCGTGAATTCCTAGCGGCATCAACAGCACTGCCCGGTTTTACATCCCGGCCTTAAAGCGTTTATCATTATAAACTGTAAAACTAGAATATCGGCTTGCAAAGCGAGCGGCATAACGCATGTCTGAAACGCGACGAAGCTCCAGCTGACCTCCTTAACTCTGAACTCCACACGTTTGAGGGAGAAGCCCTCCGCGGCAGGGTCCGGGGAGCCGCGCTGCCGCGGTGGGCACAGCAACGAGCCCCACGACAGCGTTGCTCGGCACAGCGCCACCTCCCATTCGCCGCTCTGCGCTTCCTCTGCTCAGCACGGAAGGGGGGGGGGGGACGCTGGGGTGATTTCCTGCTCACATGAGCATTGAGGCGGTGCAAAGCTCCCTTTTACAGCCAAAGGGCCGGTGGTGCATGTGTGTCAAACTGAAAATTTGGAACAGGGAAGTGACCACAACTATGCAACGACATGGCAACCTTGTTGAACAGTTGGGCAGCGTGGCCAGAGGAGACACGGAGAGAGGTTAGAGGCGGAGATACAGCCTTTCTGTTTCAGCAGAGCATCGCTTAAGTGCCCCTGGCCCTACAAGGCCTGTGCCGACAGGCTCCACACGTTATTCCCAGTGGCAGTTCTCCTTGGTTGCCAACCTTTGTTTACCCAGGAAAATAACACCGAGTCTCAAGACTCTTGTTCAGGAGGGTCTTGCCAGGTTACCGCAGTAGGGGGCGATGTTGCTGCTGCTGTGTGCGTGTGTAAATCCAATTAATGGGGAGCGGTCGTGTAGCGGTGAGCGCGCTGCACTACGAACCCGGCGGCCCAGGTTTGATTCCCGCTGACAGCCCACATAGGTGACGATAAACTGAACAGGTCCTGGGCCTCCCCTAGGTCAACTCAGCCTCAAATGAGTACCTGGTGCGGTGTGTAAACATCGCCATTAAGGAGACAAAGGCGGCTGGGCGTAGTGCTGGTCACCCACCCCCTCATGTGCGGTGCCGGCCTTGATAGGTGCTCGCTCACAGCACTTGCCCCTACAACCTCTAAAGGTTACATCGGGGATCTTTGTCTTTGTAAACCTAATTCAGTCATTTTCAGGAATTGGGGATGTTTGTCAATACCAGTTACATTGAATGGGTCTTTTGATGCTATGAAAGTCAATGGAAGAACCCAGAGGAAATCCAACTGGGACACAGGAAGAACATAAAAGCTTTACAAAGAGGTTCGATGTGTGGCACAAGTGTTCCAGGATATCTCAACGTTTCCACTTTACAGACTCTATGATGGAGCATTACCGTAAAATGACTTGCTATTGCAGTAATATGTTTCAGCACTGAACTCTGGTAAGGACAAAAATGTTTCAAGTCTCCTTAAAGAAATCCGTGCTTCAATGAGTCCGTTTAGCACCCACGGAAAGGCATTGAGAGGCGTAATCAGCATGTTGATCAAAGCCACAGCTGTGAAAACCTGCAGGAAATACAAGTGTAAGAACAAATGCAAACATTATTTCATTCTATTTATGCACACCTCTTCCAATTAACCCAAAATTACTCACAATCCAATTATCACTTCATCGGTATTCTGCAAATTAAAAAGCACTGCAAGTCACAATTTCTCTCCAGCCAAAAATAATTGCAAGTACAATGCATGAATCTATCGCTATTGTGAAAAGACTTCAATATTAAATTGTTGTTTAAAATTATTATCAATGGCCATCAGGTAGAACTAAATTTGAGAGAGACAAAACACAGACACGGAGACACACAGACAGACACACAAGCAGAGAGAGACAACACAGAGACACAGAGAGAGACACAACATAGTGTGTCTGTTTGTCTCCGTGCCTGTGTTATGTCTCTCTCTCAAATTTTGTTCTACCTGATGACGATTGGTTGTGTTGCAATCGAAACGTCGTATTCTATAATTTAATTTATTTTCTTTCTACGTGACTTTACCAAAAGAACCAAAGAGTAATTCCTGCAGTCACGGAAGCTTCAAATCAAGGTTGGGATCAATGACCATTGCTATCAAAAGTCACCACAGTGTACGTATGTATGTTGAACTTCTTTCGCCCTGTAGTAGTCAACCATGACTTAGATAATCATGACCCTGAAATTACTGTTTTACGAGTGACAGTTGTGGAGTGGCAGTGGCAACATCTCCTGTGAGAAGGGATGTTATAGCCACTCAAAGCAGTTTGTATATTGGCGGCAAAGAGCGTGCGTGGGACAGCGGCATTGTGTAAATTAAGCTTCCAATGAAACCAGATCAAATTTACAAGAGATTTCACTCTAAAGCTCACGATACGTCTTTCGCGTACAAGTGGGTGTGAGCGGTGGAAATATTGTAAAAGGACATAAAACTGAACACATGTTCCAAAAACACCGAGGCCTTAAAATATATACAGGCATACCTCCTATAGCGCTGAAGAATGCTGTCTTGGTAAATTAATCGCTATAGAAAACAGCGCTAAAAGGTCACTGTAACACGGTTCCAATGGGGATGCGTTCCCGACCGCTACTTTTTACCTATGAGCGATATGAGGGCTTCATTGGGGAAGCTTCATTGGGGAATCAGTAATAGCCTTAAGAATTATACTGTCCACATGATAAATGTATTAAAGCATTTATAACAAACAAAATCACTTTTTAACACGTAGGCTTTCACGGCCAATATCCATACTATTTTAATAAACACAATAGACAGGAAGGACAAGTTCAAAGGGCTCGCATAATGCGCATGCATAATGTACGTTGCCTCAGTAATCCCCCCCACATTGTGCAGGAGCGCAGAAGGGTGGTCAACACATCTAGGCCTCTATATAAGGAACGAAACAGTAAGACTTCTACACACTGTCTGCCGTAAACACACGCTCCATGGGAAGCTATTCTAACAAATTGGATTACTCAAGCCACGGATCACCAATAAATGGATGCAGCGATGAACCCTGGATGAATCCATACTCTAACGTGGCTATCGCATCGACTATGAGCAAAATCGATACAATAGGCACCTCCATTCAGATTCCACAAGACCATTATATGGGCTGAAACACGCCCCTACGGGCAACGCCATGCCCACTTTCTTCCATATATGGGGGGCTGTTCCGCTCAGGAATTTTCCATCCATAAAAAAGGGCGTTATAAATGTGTCCTAAGTATACTTTTGCAATCTAACCCAAAAACATTTTTTATTATGAATAATATTGGTCGCGAAAGCCTACGTGTTAAACTGAGGTATATCTGTATATAATAAGCAACGATTTGGACAAAGGCCCTTCTTCCATCTGAGGCAGAGTGGGTGCAGTCTCCTGTTGTGGAGGGTCTGCGAGTTGTGGTGCATTAAGGGGTTGGTCTGCTCCAGACTCCTTTTCTTTAGAACGGCTTTTTGTATTTAGGTTTGTTGTCCTTCCCCGCAACTCCGATTATCATGGTTGGCTACGTGTGGTGCGAAGGAAGTTCAAGATACATACGTATGTATGTATGATCGGCAGAATTAACCTTTCGATTCCACCGCCTCCCTTCTCAGCCGGGCACTACTATTCTCATCCCCTCTTCTGCTGGACATATGAAAGAGCTTTATAGCTCATTGGATTCCTCCAGTATTAATAAACATTCTCATTCTCATATTTTGGTACTGGCAAAGGAGGTCCCATGATGTAGCTCATTCTGATTATTTTGCACCTTCTTCCTGTTCTCACGTTATTTTTCAGTCTTGTTTCGGGACGTGAGCCTGCCCCCGTACTGGAATGTTACATTAGGCTTCGTGGTGAAAGGGTGACAAAGAAGCCTTCAGCTTTGGAGGGTTTGTATTTTCATCTTTCGGTGCTGGTCATCCAAACCCATCAGGACGTCTCGTTCTTCGGAACGAAGTTTCACCGGAAATAAAATCTCTTCAAGTTGAATATCATACCCGAAAGGCCTCAATGCTGATTCACTACACCCTTGTGTTTATGTGAAGGTGGATTTCAGCAAAAAACAAAACCACACACATACTCCGTGGCTTTTATCAGAATTTATTTCAACGAAACGACCGAGCGCGCTCCCCTACCTTCGTTGCGGTGAGGGCGTTGCCAAGGCTGACGTACGTCACGAACGTGAGGATGGAGATGAGCACCGGCGTCACCGCCCACAGGTACACGCACAGTGCATCCAGGTACTTCATGCCCGAGAGGCCCTTCAACTCATCCGAGCGAAACCCATTCACTTTGCGCGAGAAGCTCTCCTCCCAGCAGTGCAGCTTGATTGCACGGATGCCGAAGAGAATCTCGGTCATGAGCTGTGAATCGCCGACATGGTGTTGAGTTTTATACGTGACGAACCCACTTCATTTCTAAACGACTTAAATCATAAGAGAGCCAGACAATTTGGCGCCGATTGAAAATAAAATTATTATAGAGAGGGTCCTTGCCTATAAACATTGGGCAGTTCACCGGCATTGGTTCTAGTAAGCCTGACTGTTGATGAGACACTAAATGTCAAAACTGGTCCAGCGTTTTGATTGTGTTGAATCAATTCTGCTGAAATTATGCACTCCCAGAAGGCCATGTTGCTGAAAGGATGTGCAAAATAAATGTTTAAAAAAAAATGTATTTGGAGGGTACAGATGTGTGAAGGAGGCATATTGTCTGCTTATTAAATTTTTTCATATTCTGTACAATGACGATAGTGGTCATTATGCATCACATCCATGGTGGCAAGATGTTATCTATCTCGCCTGGCATGCAGGAGGTCGTGGAGGCGTGGATTTTTTGCCGTGTGCTCCGGTTTTTCCCTCCACATTTAGCCAAATACTCTAAACACGCGTTTAGAGTATTTGGCTGTAATCAATTTCCAAAATATAAACCACTTTGTTGAGCTATCATTTGTTGCCAGGACGTTTCTGAAAAAGAGCTATATAGCTTAGTGGACCTTACCTGGTCAAATAAAAAAAATATTGTTCAAACCAACCTTGACTCTTCCATCTTTATGGTGCATCATCGCTTGGCTGAATCCTCCAATTTTGTTCGCAATCAGTTTGTTCAGCGGGACGAGCAAGATGGCGACGGCGATGCCGGCCAGGAAGGCGACGCCGACCTGCTGGTAGAGCAGCAGGAGAGAGACGGCCACCTGCAGAGGCAAGCTCCAGAACGAGTGGAAGCTTGGGCAGAAGTTGACGATGCGGTCCGTGTCGGTGCTCATGTAGTTCACTATCTCTCCCGTGCTGAACTCGGACAGGGAGGACGCACCGACCCGCAACGATTTCCGATAAACCGTCGTGACCAGGGCTGCGCGTACGCACAAGGCGATCTTGTTGATCCGGTAGGAGAACTGATTGTTGAAAAAAGCCCCAAAAAATGTTGTCCCAAAGAGGCCGGCAATGTAGTAGTAGCCGTGAGAGGCAGGCTCCTGTCTGTTCTCCATGAAGGAGAGCAAATATTGCAGAATGACAGGGCCCAGCAGACCGAGCACAATGGCAATCAAGTAGAGAAGACCAATCAATAAATAGTGAACGCCGTAAACCTTGTAGAGGGACCAAAAGAGAGTGCGTCTCGGCTGGCTATCAGGTAATGGCGTGTCTTTGTTGATGCACAATCTCTTCCCAATTGGGCTACTCTGGCTGACATCCTCAGGAATGCAATCCCTTGTTTGGTTACTGTCTGCATACAAAACGTCTTTAAACGCTTGAGACACAAATGATACCTTCATGTTTTCAGGCAACTCAAGGATATCATCAGGGCTATTCAATTCTCCATTGTAACCTTGCTTCATTACTGGGTTTAACCAAATGTAAAAAAGTTTTGAGATGAAGCCACTACCATCTTCAGTCACCGCTTGTCGGTGACGAGCATCAGGGAAAAGTTGTTCAGTTTTTCTTTTCCGACTGCCTAAGAGCGCAGTCCTTTCACCTGCATCATTAATGGATTCCACCTCATGAACGGCCACAAGACGATTTGACGGAATCAGTGAGATTAAATAAACCGCCATGAACACTGGAACGCCACACATTACCACTTTGTGCATACAAGCTGCAGCCCCGAGGAGGCAGAACTCGGGCCTCGTGAAGAAAGCCACTCCGTTTATGACTGCGGAGGGAATTGTTGCGAGCCAGACAACGATGATCAGCGGCGGTCCCCGGGAAAAGGACAGCTCAGATTGAGCAACGGAGGACAGTGCCAGGGAGTGGCACAGCCAAGCGAACGCTGCAACGCATGCAGCCATGACGTCCAGGTGTCGCGTTTTGACATCAAAGTCAAAGGAAAGGGACACGAGGTCGCAGAAAAATAGTGCCACCACCAAAGCCGACGTGAGGATTCTCAGCACCCAGCCGTACGATACGGGCACGTGACTATCACGTCTGCACACAAACACAACATCGCACGCTCGCTGGTTAGTCCATCTTACACACGTTATACACCATTAACATACATATCGCATACTCGCAGAGTCCACTTTATATTGGGTTTGTGTGTTATTTATTTATTATTTATCACAGTTGCTGCAAAGGCCCAAAAGGCCCAAAACACCACCAACACAATTCACTAATATAGTTGTACTCGACAAGCATTATGGGTTAGGCCACAATGATCTAGCTAAATTTCAGGCATAAGAACCATCCACCACCAAACAAAGCCAAACTAGTTAAATTGTTATATTGGCTGCAAAAACCTCATGGTAAGGTAAGAGTTAATAGGTTTTTTGAATTGAGCAAAGCTATTAGGACTGGCGAATTGGACCAATGGGAGGGAATTCCAAAGTGGAGCGGTGCAAGGGAAGATGCGGAAAGAACAGTGTTGTGACCTGCAGCGTGGTGATTGAGTTGGGTGGCTAAATTCAGCAATCTTGATTTGAAGCTTTCGTTACTGCAGGAATCCATACTCTTTGGTTCTTTCGGTAAAGTCACGGAGGTAGAAAACTAATAGATCACGATGTTTAGATCGCAACACAAGCGGTCGTCCTCAGGTGGAAAAAATATAATCCAGCAGTGGAACTGCTGAACCAGCAAGAGAGCAGTTACAACAAGAGGTTATTTGTGTGGCGATGGGCAAGCAAGCGGGGTCTGAACTGGAAAGGAATTCCATCCACGGACCCAAGCACGTCACTTGTGTTAATGGGGGAGATTAGGGAGAGAGGGATTAGGGAGGGAGATTAGCATGAATGAGCTTCCGTCGCCGCATAAGAGTATCATGCCCGCATATGCGCACAACAGCAGTGTTAATAAGAGATTAGAACCATGAGAGTGCAATCCAAAGGACATGCGAGCATGAGAGTGCAATCCAAAGGGAATGTGAGCATGAGAGTGCAATCCAAAGGACATGTGAGCATGAGAGTGCAATCCAAAGGACACGTGAGAGATCTAAGAGAGAGGCATAGAGAGAGAGACAAACAGAGAGCCAGAAATAACAGCGGACATAGGCAGGTAGGATGGAAACATCACAGTCAGTTAAGACTTTACCTGGTTAATAACGTCCTTCCAAAGATTGCTCAGTTTGTACCTATCTTCTCGGTTGAAGTTGTGTCTGTGTTTATATATCTGGATGGCTTCATGAACAAATCTCTGAAGGTAGCCGGTAGGTTTGCAGAGTAGATGACACGTTCGTCATCTGGCCACATGGCCTGCCAGCACTGAACCAATTTCTCAACCACATCAATTCCATACACCCATCGATAAAATTCACCATGGAAGTGGAAAAGGATGGCAAGCTCCCGTTCCTGGAAGTTTTGATCGGGAAGAGACCTGATGGCTCGTTGGGACATTCGGTCTACAGGAAAGCCACCCACACGGATGCCTATCTAAAGCTTGACTCCCACCACCATCCAGCCCAAAAGAATTCCCTCATTAAAACACTACACCATAGGGCCTGTTGCATCTCCGACCAGCACCACCTAGCTCGTAAGTTGGAGCAAGTACACCAAGCCCTCAGGATGAACGGATACCCCCAGCCATGGGGAGACAACCTTCTGAGGATCCAACCAAAACCATCACTTTACCATACATAGCAGGGGTTACCAAAATATTTCCAAAATCTTAAACAAACACAAGATCCAGGTTCGTTTCAACACAGTACACAAAATCCGTGATTTAATCCCATCTGTAAAGGATGTGATTCCTGACATGCAATACCCTGGTGTCTACAAACTGAGTTGTGGTTGTGGCAGCAGTTACATTGGGGAAACAAAGCAACATGTCTCGGACCGCATTCATGAACACAAGGCAGATCTGAAACACGGTAGGACCAATAACTCTGCCGTTGCTGATCATTGTTTTAACGCTGTGGGCTCACACAAAATAGATTTTTCCAAGACGGAGGTACTCTGCAAACCTACCGGCTACCTTCAGAGATTTGTTCATGAAGCCATCCAGATATATAAACACAGACACAACTTCAACCGAGAAGATGGGTACAAACTGAGCAATCATTGGAAGGACGTTATTAACTAGGCAAAGTCTTAACTGACTGTGATGTTTCCATCCTGCCTGCCTATGTCAGCTGTTATTTCTGACTCTGTGTCTCTCTCTCTCTATGCCTCTCTCTTCGATCTCTCACATGTCCTTTGGATTGCACTATCATGCTCACGTCCTTTGGATTGCACTCTCATGCTCACATGCCCTTTGGATTGCACTTCTCATGCTCACATGTCCTTTGGATTGCACTCACATGCTCACATGTCCTTTGAATTGCACTCACATGCTCACATGCCCTTTGTATTGCACCTCTCATGCTCACATGTCCTTTAGATTGCACTTTTCAGGCTTCTTGGTTCTTTCGGTAAAGTCACGTAGAAGGGAAGTAATAAAATAATAAAAATAAAACATAATAAAATAATTCTCACGACGTTTCGGCCACAACGCAAGCAGCCGTCCTCAGGTGAAGAACATGTCTGTCGATAAGACAGAGTCTAAATGACACGTCTTAGGCTTGGAGTGTCTATTTAAGCTGTGAGAGAGGAGGAAGAGAGCCTTGACAAAAGAATTTGCATTTGAAGAGGAATTTAGCATATTTATGGGAAATGCAGGAATGCGAATAGTGCTAATTGTGAAATGCGTGGGAGGTGAGCGGGGGGTTTTCAAAGTCATATTATGCCCATGCATTATGCAGGATTAGCAGCATCAAAGGGAGGGGGGCAGGGGCAGCACCAACAAAGGGAAGGAATGTGAATAGTATGCAGCTGCAGCAACCAAACAACCACGTAAAAAACTAAAGTATAAACTTCATAGTATCATCAGTATACTAAATATACTCTCCAATAAGCTGAGCTACTAACAGTAAGTAATACATTACAATTCTATGTCGCATGAACGAATCTCTCATGATAGCCAGATGGCTTGCAGAGAACCTCTGTCTTGGAGAAGTCAATGTCATGTGAGCCCACTGAATTGTAACAGTGATCTGCCACGGCTGAGGTGTTTGTCCTACCGTGTTTCAGGTCTGCTTTATGTTCACGGATGCGGTCCGAGACATGAGGCGATCCACATATACAAACACAGAGACAATTTCAACCGAGAAGATGGATTCTGGCTTAGCAATCATTGGAAGGACGTAATAAACCATTTCGGATCTTAACTTATTGTGTTCACGTTTACGGTGACTCTCAGACCGCGTTCCACTCACTGGCATTGTATTCTCCGCAGGGAATGGATTCTTTGCTCTGCTACTCTCCCATTCTCATATTTCGTTGCTGCCTCTTAGTATCTTTCACACGACGGTCAATGGTACAGTGTATAATAACAAATAGTATAACATTTATATGCTTAATACAATGTACAAAGTAATATATAGTATCGTAATTGTATAGTGAATATATAGCAGTGTGATATACATTAGGGTGGGTAGAATAATACATAGTGTAATATAACAATGTATAAGGTATAGGGTGGTGTATAGTAATACAGTATATAATTTAATGTTGGGTTTGTCTATGGCAGCATATAGTACGGGGTAGACCTGTTTGATGTAAGGGAATAAAGTTTAGCTGGAAGCATATTACATTTTTATTGGAGAGTATATTTAGTATACTGATGATACTATGAAGTTTATACTTTAGTTTTTTTACGTGGTTGTTTGGTTGCTGCAGCTGCATACTATTCACATTCCTTCCCTTTGTTGGTGCTGCCCCTGCCCCCCCTCCCTTTGATGCTGCTAATCCTGCATAATGCATGGGCATAATGACTTTGAAAACCGCCCGCCCACCTCCCACGCATTTCACAATTAGCATTATTCACATTCCTGCATTTCCCATAAATATGCTAAATTCCTCTTCAAATGCAAATTCTTTTTTCAAGGCTCTCTTCCTCCTCCCTCACAGCTTAAATAGACACTCCAAGCCTAAGACGTGTCATTTAGACTCTGTCTTATCGACAGACATGTTCTTCACCTGAGGACGGCTGCTTGCGTTGTGGCCGAAACGTCGTGAGAATTATTTTATTATGTTTTATTTTTATTATTTTATTACTTCCCTTCTACGTGACTTTACCGAAAGAACCAAGAAGATGAATCCCTGCAGTCACGAAAGCTTTAAATCGAAACTTTTCAGGCTCACAAGTCCTTTGGATTGCATTCTTATGTTCACATCCTTTGGATTGCACTCTCATGGTTCTAATCTCTTATTAACACTGCTGTTGTGCGCATATGCGGGCATGATACTCTTATGCGGCGATGGAAGCTCATTCATGCTATTCTCCCTCCCTAATCCCTCTCTCCCCCATTAACACAACTGACGTGCTTGGGTCCGTGGATGGAATTCCTTTCCAGCTCAGACCCCGCTTGCTTGCCGATCGCCACATATATAATCTTGTTGTAACTGCTCTCTCGCTGGTTCAGCAGTTCCACTGCTGGATTCTATTTTTTTCCACCTGAGGACGACCGCTTGTGTTGCGATCGAAACGTCGTGATTTATTTTATTTTATACCTACGTGACTTTACCGAAAGAACCAAAGAGTATAAATTCCGCAAGTTGGCAGAGTAGGGGGTACAGCTGGTGCATCCACCAGTCATCTCAGTCAGCCAACCCATGGCACCTGGGTCTGTGCCGAGACCTCCTGTCAGAGAGCCTTTCGACAATTCACGTGTCCTCAAAGTGCACCTGGCCTGACACAGGTACCGTGGTGACGTCACCGTCAATTGGTGGCCAATGGCGAAATATTGGTATTGGCTGGTGTGACCTGCAGTGCAGTGAGTGAGTTGGGTAAGAAGGTGAGTGGGTTGTTGTGACCTGCAGTGTGGTGGTTGAACATAGTGTGGATGCAGTGCCAGATTAAGCTAGTGCGGGGCCTGTAGCATATGTTATAGAGGGGCCCTAAATAAATAAAACACAAATATTAAAACACAAATTCTTTACTTCTGTAGAGGTGTAGTGGGTGACATCACGTCACGCGCGCCCTCGGAGAGAGTGGCGTCGCGGGACGTGACGTCAGGCGGGCCGTGGAGGACGGTGACGTCATGCCCCCAGGGGGGTATTTAAAGGGGGACCCGGGATGGAACCGGGGTTCATCGGGGGTAGGAGTGGGGACTCGGGGAGTTGGTCCTCACACGAGGCTAGGGGAGGCTACTCCGCCCGACCGGCCGAGGTTGAGGGTGGTCCCGGGCTGGGGCAGGGTGGAGAGCCGGGTTAGCCGGGGTGTAGGGATCCCAGTACCCTGTCCCCTGGGGAGTTATTGGCTAGGGGCGTGTTGGTTCGGCGTAAGCCTTATCAACCTGGCGTAAGCCCTTAACAACCTGGTGTAAGCCGTGAAATAAACGTGGTGCAAGCCCCTAACAGCAACCTGCCTCCGAGTCGTGAATTGCACCTCAACACTTGCATAGTAAAATAATTGTATTTTTTCATTTGCTATACAATCAGACAATACGACAAATCGCTAACGTTAAACACCCAGTCATTCATAAAAATTGAAGGCAGTATAGTACTATAGTAATAGAGCAAGCGCAGAGGGCCCTTGAAAGTGATGCACAACCCGTAGCATATGCTACTTTTGCTACTAGGATAATCCGGCACTGTGTGGATGAGACGCAACAGTCAGTCTAGTAGATTTAGCCCTCATTATGTGAAGAATTAATGAGTGAAGTGCTGTACATGGCAATAGCAAAAGAAGAGGGATATGGAGACAGTTGACTGCCGGTGACCAAATGACTGGAGAAAAATCACTGAGTGCCAGATGATCAATCACCCTGACTGCTTTATGTTTAATTATATCAAGTAGAGTGAGGCAGGAACTGGGTGCTTCACCCCAGATATTACAGCAGGAATCCAACTTCAGTGGAATTTGTTGCTTGTGGAACAGCAATAATTCTTCTGAGTTAAAGAAGATTTTAGCACCGAAAAGCTTCCAGTTTAGTGATTCCATGACAGGTCCGTGCATGTCAGATAAGACTGTTGTGCAACAGTCTTGCACACATAATCAGAGAGATTGATTGCTGGCTAAACTTAAAAAGGAAAACATTCACATCAAGTTACAAACTGTGTGCAAAGCAATAATCGATTTAAATGAAAGTGTTGTAAAAGAGCATGACAATATCATGGGACCTCCTTTACCAGTACCAAAATATCAGAATAGGTGTTCCCCTTTTTTCTGGCAACAAAACAGGTGTTAAGATGTTAAAACACAAAACTGAAACCTTTTACAAGGAATCATGTCTGCATTAACCACAAACCTTGTAGTCAGAATGCAAATAAAAAACATACTCTGATAATATATGAATTGTCTTTTAAATTGATTGGTCCACACCAGAGACTGCTTTCTTTTGAGCCTTGTCTCAAATGGTGTTAGACCAGATGCCAAAAAGCGTTTTAACATCTTAACACCCATTTTGTTGCCAGAAAAAAGGGTAAAACCTATTCTCAGCATGACAATAATGTAACAGAGTACAGATGAGTAAGAGTCAATTAGTGTCCACAAACATTCCGTGTAGTCGGCTGCATAAAGCAATAAGAGGAATTCTCCACAACTCTGGCTATCTCCTGATGAGGTTGGTTATCATGGCCAGTGAAACGTCATACTCGAATTGTAAATATTGCGGGTTTATTCTCAAACACACCACCGGTGTGCTGAACCAGCAACGAATTGGCACGTTTTGTTTACGTGACATAACCTTACGAATAAACTGTGTTGGGTGGTGGCGGGTTTATCGACACATTTATATTTGCGCGATGTAACCCGACAAAAACTCTGTTTTGGAAAATATTGGTCGCAAAAGCCTGCGTGTTAAACTGCATAAAGCAACGTAAATATGTCCTTAGCTCACAGTCCGCACCAATCACGAGGTCCTTGTGTCAGTCCCCTTGGTCTTTCTGGGAGTCCCTTCCTCCTGCCACCTATGCTGTTGACTCCCTGCCTGGGATTGACTGCCTCTCTCTATGAAATACATATTACTGGTAGGAACCTCCTGGTTACACCAGCCGACAGGGGATTGTGTCCGTCCGTCGTGCATCCAAAAATGGGAGGGGTGGGGCTGGGTGGAGAGGGGAGGGTGGGGAGGGGCTGGATGGGGAGGGGCTGGTCACCCCGTGGTGCCCTTATAAAACTCAACGTTGAACCTACTCACGCCGGCTTGTGCCCGCCCTCACAGTCGGCCATATTTGCGGAATACACCACGCCGCCGTTGACCCTGGCCATTGACCGAGCAACCCAACGTTCCTACCAGCTCCCTCCGCAGGAATGTGTTCCTGTTTCTAAATAGCATCTACTACTGGATCAAAACCACCAAAGGGGATGATATGCTCAGTCTTAATTTAAATTAAAAACTAAACTATTTTTATTTTACCAGGTAAGGCCCACTGAGCTATATAGCTCTTTTTCAGAAGTGACCTGGCCACAAATAATCGCAAGGCCAATGAGGTGGCTTATCATGTGACAATTTTTCATAATTTACATTTATTTGTATGGCACCTTCGACTATTGTCTGAAGGCACCAAATACTCTAAACGCATGTTGATTCTAAATGTGGAGGGAAAAACCAGAGCACGGCCATGGGGAGAGAGACATGCAAACTACAAATATACAGGCGTGGGGTTTGGATGGAACCCACAACCTCCTATATACCAGGCGAGGTGGTTAACATTTCTCCACCGCGGCGCCCAATTTATAAATGGGGATGCTTTGACCCGTCAGTCAACGTAATTTGAAAAACAAAGCTTCTCTGATGTATAAATGCATATTAAAGTAAAACAACCAAATACCTGTATTTTCCCATAAAGAATGCCGAGCTCATGGCCAGGAGAGCATGCGAGGGTAAGTTCAAAGCCACCTGATTAAAACAGTGGCCAACGGATCCGTTGATCCAGAGAGGAAAGCGATCCTCTTCCGTGGTTCCGCACAGAAGCACCAGCAAGTCACCCATGGCCACCTGCACGAGAGAACAATGTGTGTGTGTGTGTACGTACGTTGAACTTCTTTCGCACCGTATGTAGCCTAAGCGGAGGGAAAAGGAGCGACACTCACAGCAACGAGCGGAGCGCCGGGTGGCTAAGAGGCAGCAAGTTGCCACAGTGGGGAGCCCAGTTGGTGCATCTGCCAGTCATCTCAGTCATGGCACCTGGGTGTGTTCTGTGACCTGTCAGCAGCGAGCATTCGACACTTCACGTGGCCTCAAAGTAGCCTGGCACAAGCGCCGTGGTGACGTAGTGGGTCAGTTGTAGTGTCAGTGTGTCAGTGGTAGCGCGTGTGCCAGTGTCAGTGTGTCAGTGGTAGCGCATGCTTCAGTGTCAGTTTGTCAGTGGTAGCGCATCTGTCAGTGCGCCTTCCCATCAACCAGAGGCGAGGAGTGGTGGTCGTGGTTACTTATGCCCCCACCGAAGACGAACATCTCTGGAGGGATGTAGGCAAGGCCGATGAGTCAGATGCCTTCTGTGACCTCCTGTCACAGGTGCTGGCTAAAGTGGCCCCTCGGGATAGTCATCTTGTTGGGTGACTTCAATGCCCGAGTTGGTCATGATGCTGGTACCTGCTCTGGAGTGATTGGAAGGCATAGGCCAGATCAGCTCAATAACAACAGTAGGAGGCTGCTAGATTTTTGTGCAGCCCATGGGCTTGTAATTACCAACACGCTGTTCCGGCATCGGTGCATCCACACAACATCATGGGTGCATGCCGGATCCAAGCAAGACCATCTGCTGGACTACATAGTGACGGAACAGCGGATGCGAGCCCATGTCCTTGACACCAGGACCTACCGTGGAGCTGATCTGCCCTCTGACCATTGACTTGTCATCTGTAAGATGCACCTGCCGATTCTTCCACTGCGTTGGTGGGTGTACACCCAGGACCCCATTGCAACCTAAGGTGGCCTGGTCTCAGATAGCTGATGAAAGTTGCAAGCGAGAATTTCATCATCGCTTGCGGCTGGGGTTGGCATCGTCCCCCACTCCTCCTGATGTCGAGGGTAAATGGGCGAGGTTTAGGACTGTGACTCATGCAGCTGCAATGGCTGCTTTGGGTAAGCGGTCCAGACCTCCCAGAGACCCTGGCTGACAGAGGAGGTGTTCAGGATGGTTGAGAAAAAGCGACAGGCCCACTCCAATCATCTACAGCATCCCACATCAGAGAATGAGGAGGCTTACCGCAGCCTTCGCTCGGAGGTTCGGAGAGCCGTGAGGCGCTGCAAGGCTGGGTGGTGGTCGCGGGTTGCTGAGGAGATGGAGTCTGCCTCAATGGCCCGCGATCACAAATCCCTATTTAACTCCATCAAAAAAGTAACCTGCAGTGCCAAACCTCTTACGATCATTAGGGGAAAAAACGGTGATCCAATCTCCGACCCCCAGGAACAGGTTTGCAGATTTGCTGAGCATTTCTGTGAAGTTGTGGGGGAGGGGAAATCCCTCAACATGGAAAACATTTGTGGGACAAAGTGGGGATTACCCTGCTGAGCCTGCGGTGCCTCAAATATTTGAAGAAGTCACCCCCTGTGAGTGGCTGGCTGAGGTGCCATCTGTTGAGGAAGTACTAAAGGCGATCCAGAGTCTGAGACTAGGAAAGGCACCGGGCAGAGATGATCTCCGAAATGCTAAGGGAAGGTGGCGTTTGTGCACAGACTGCCGGACATCATAACAACAGTCTGGACCACTGGATGGGTTCCGCAGGATTGGAAGGATGCCCTTGTGGCCCCCCTCTTTAAGGGGGACCGCACAGACTGTAACAACTACAGGGGCATCTCACTCCTCAGTGTGCCGGGAAAGGTCCTGGCAAGGATTATTCAACATCGCCTTGCCAGGCACGCTGAGGAGAGGCTTGCGGAGCCCCGATGTGGTTTCAGGAAAGGGCGGTCCTGCACAGATGCCGTATTTTTTGTCCGTTTGCTACAGCAGAGGTGTAGGGAATTCCAACAAGACCTACATCTCTGCTTTATTGACCTGGTCAAGGCCAATGATACCATCAGTAGGTCTGGGCTCTGGGTTGTTCTTCATGCTTCCGGAGTCCCTGACCCTCTGCTCACGATCATTAAGAACCTTCATGATGGTGAGCGGGCCCGGGTAAAACTACGTGGCCAGGAGTCGGAGTCATTTGCTGTTCACCTTGGGGTGTGACAGGGATGTCCTCTGGCTCCCACATTATTTAACATCTTTTTCGACCATGTAGTCCGTGAAGCCTTTGAGGGCTGTACCAGAAGAATTTCCATCTGGTACAGATACAATGTGAGGCTGATCGATGCCCGGATGCGGTCAAGGGATGCTCCCTATTGATCAACCATGTTATGTATACCGATGATCTGGTAATTGCCGCTCACTCAGAGGAGGAGTTGGAGGCGCTGATGCTGAACCTGGAGCGTGCTACTAAGAGGTGGGGCCTTATCTTCAGCCCCACCAAAACTAAGCACCTGCCTGGGTATTTTGTACCATCGGGCAACCCACCCACACATCTCCCAATCGGTGATGGGGCAGTTGTGGAGAGAGTGGAGAGTTTCCCATACCTGGGCAGTGTGCTCATGACTGGCTCTGGTTTGACAGCAGAGGTCTCACTCAGAATCAGTCAAGCGGCATTATCTTTTCATCGGTTGCGTAACGCTGTGTGGAAGCTACCTGGTCTGTCACTCCGGACGAAGCTTCAAGTCTTCTCGGCCACAGTCATTCCATCCCTACTCTATGCTTGCGAAACGTGGACCCCCCTAATGGAGCATCTTCGCAGAATATAAGCATTTAAGCTGGCCTGCCTAAGATCCATCCTGGGTTTAACCAGGCTGGATTGTGTGAGATCACAAATCCTAGAAAGACCTGGGCAAAGTCCCATCAGTGAGATCCTCCGGCAGATGGAGTGACGTGGTACAGGAGGATGTGGAGCTGAGTGGACTTACCTATGACTTGGTACCAGCGGTGTCAAGATCGGCCTCTGTGGAAGTGGCTCGTGAAGGACGCTGCTGGGCAGTTGGAGGCAGTCGCCCTCCAACAACAACGGAGGGCGGCGGAGCGACGCTCACAACAATGAGCGGAGCGCCGGGTGGCTAAAGCACAGCAAGTTGGCACAGTAGGGGGCACAGGTGGTGCATCAGCCAGTCATCTCAGTCAGTCGACCTGTGACACCTGGGTCTGCCCCGTGACCTCCTGCCAGCGGGCGTTCGACACTTCACGTGGCCTCAAGATGCACATAGCCTGGCACAAGCGTGGTGGTGATGTCACCGTCACTTAGTGGCGAATGGCGGTTGTTGTTGTGTCAGCATGTCAGTGTGTCCGTGGCAGCGCGTGTGTTTGTCAGTGTGGCAGTGGTAGCGCGTGTGTTAGTGTCAATGTGTCAGCGCATGCTTCAGTGTCAGTGTGGCAGTGGTAGCGCGTGTCAGTGCCAATGTGTGTCAGTGTGTCGAGAGAGCTCGATCGGTGATCGTGAAGGGCGGGGCGGGGGTGAGGGGGCAATGGGAGTGGGGGGTCCAGGGATAGAGAGGCGGGGGGGGGGTCCAGGGATAGAGAGGCGGGGGGGGGGGGGGTCCAGGGATAGAGAGGCGGGGGGGGGGTCCAGGGATAGAGAGGCGGGGGGGGGGGGTCCAGAGATAGAGAGGCGGGGGGGGGGTCCAGGGATAGAGAGGCGGGGGGGGGGGTCCAGGGATAGAGAGGCGGGGGGGGGGTCCAGGGATAGAGAGGCGGGGGGGGGCCCGGGATAGAGAGGCGGGGGGGGGGGGTCCAGGGATAGAGAGGCGGGGGGGGGGGGTCCAGAGATAGAGAGGCGGGGGGGGGGTCCAGGGATAAAGAGGCGGGGGGGGGGGTCCAGGGATAGAGAGGCGGGGAGGGGGGTCCAGAGATAGAGAGGCGGGGGGGGGTCCAGGGATAAAGAGGCGGGGGGGGGTCCAGGGATAGAGAGGCGGGGGGGGGGTCCAGAGATAGAGAGGCGGGGGGGGGGGGGGGTCCAGGGATAAAGAGGCGGGGGGGGGTCCAGAGATAGAGAGGCGGGGGGGGTCCAGGGATAGAGAGGCGGGGGGGGGTCCAGAGATAGAGAGGCGGGGGGGGGTCCAAGGATAAAGAGGCGGGGGGGGGGTCCAGGGATAAAGAGGCGGGGGGGGGGGGGTCCAGGGATAGAGAGGCGGGGGGGGGGTCCAGGGATAGAGAGGCGGGGGGGGGGGGTCCAGAGATAGAGAGGCGGGGGGGGGTCCAGGGATAAAGAGGCGGGGGGGGGTCCAGGGATAAAGAGGCGGGGGGGGGGTCCAGGGATAAAGAGGCGGGGGGGGGGTCAGGGATAGAGAGGCGGGGGGGGGTCAGGGATAAAGAGGCGGGGGGGGGGTCCAGGGATAAAGAGGCGGGGGGGGGGTCCAGGGATAAAGAGGCGGGGGGGGGTCAGGGATAAAGAGGCGGGGGGGGGGGTCCAGGGATAAAGAGGCGGGGGGGGGGGTCCAGGGATAAAGAGGCGGGGGGGGGTCCAGGGATAAAGAGGCGGGGGGGGGTCCAGGGATAGAGAGGCGGGGGGGGGGGTCCAGAGATAGAGAGGCGGGGGGGGGTCCAGGGATAGAGAGGCGGGGGGGGGTCCAGAGATAGAGAGGCGGGGGGGGGGTCCAGGGATAAGAGGCGGGGGGGGGGGTCCAGGGATAAAGAGGCGGGGGGGGGTCCAGGGATAGAGAGGCGGGGGGGGGGGTCCAGGGATAGAGAGGCGGGGGGGGGGGGTCCAGAGATAGAGAGGCGGGGGGGGGGTCCAGGGATAAAGAGGCGGGGGGGGGTCCAGGGATAAAGAGGCGGGGGGGGGGTCCAGGGATAAAGAGGCGGGGGGGGGGGTCAGGGATAGAGAGGCGGGGGGGGGTCAGGGATAAAGAGGCGGGGGGGGGGGTCCAGGGATAAAGAGGCGGGGGGGGGGGGTCCAGGGATAAAGAGGCGGGGGGGGGGGTCAGGGATAAAGAGGCGGGGGGGGGTCCAGGGATAAAGAGGCGGGGGGGGGGTCCAGGGATAAAGAGGCGGGGGGGGTCCAGGGATAAAGAGGCGGGGGGGGGGTCCAGGGATAGAGAGGCGGGGGGGGGTCCCTCTCGCGCCCCCGCCCCCCGCCGCGTCACTGCCCGGGCCGGGGCGCGGGACGCGGAGGGATACGCGAACCCGTGCAGCTCAGGGACCGCGGTCATTTACCGCACCAGACGTCGCCTCGGGTAGAGAGGGCGAAGGGGGGGGGGGTTGGTAGATCACAGAGGGAAGGGTTCCGACGCGCCCCACAACCCCCTGGAGCTGTGCTGACGGCAGCAAGTGGGTTCCTGAACCCGAGCGCTACCCACCCCCCCCCCCCCCGTGTTACCCCCTGACGTGCCATCAGATTTTACACTTAATAAGGCAATACGCCTCGCTTACCTGTCCACGTGAATAATTGTTTGACATTCCCATCAGCCACCTAAACTTTCTCTCGGGGTGCGTCTTCAGCAGCCTCGGTTCAACACGGCACAGTTCAAGCCAACTGATGGTTACTAGGCAAGGACCCCTCTCAGATATTTAAAAGCTTTTTTAGTAGAGGAATTGCAACTTTTTGACCCGCCCCGACAGGACATCCGGGGGGGGGGGCGCTTCATCGGATTCGTGCAGGATAAATAATCCGAGATTCGGTCTCAGTTCGACGCAAAACTAGAAAGGATTTGTCGTGTACTATGTTGAACTTCTTTCGCACCGCACGTGGCCAACCGCGCCGATTGGCGTTGTGAACACCGCAGCCTCCCCAAGACAAGCGAGCGGAGAGCGCCGAGGTGCTTCTGTGTCGCGGCCGAGTTACCGTGGAGCGTGAAGACGCGGGCCGCCTGGGCAGGGGCAGCTAACCCTGAGACGCCTCCGTGTCTAAGGACTGACGCCTCACAGACGGTGATCTAATCGCGTTCACGGTGACGGCAGCGGGGACTCGTCGACTGCGGCTGTTTTAAACGTGACCGCCTCTGAGGCCTAGCGAGACCAGGAGCAAGCCTGACTTGCCTGATCCCCCCCCCCCCCTTCTGTTTCATCATCGGCGTCAAATGGTCGCGAGCCCTGAGCGGGGAGGGGGGGGCGTGGGAACCCGCCCTTTAAAGGGGCTCGGCATACTCCCACGTCGGCCCGGCCTGTGCTCACACACAACTCACACATAGACACACGTAGACATAGACACACATAGATAATACATAGAAACACGTACACGGATATACAATACATAGACACGTAGACATACATATACAATACATAGACACATGTACATAGACAATAAATCAGACACATGCATCAACATATACAAACACACAGATACATTTCCATACATAAGACACACATGTACACATACATAGATATACGCACACAGATACACATAGACGCACATCGTGTATGCTTGCATTGGTGTTCATACATAGACGCACCGTGTAAGCTGTACTTGCATGCCTATGCTTAGGAGCATAGATGCAGACATGCATACATAGACTCGCATACTGTACCTACTCGTATGCTTAGGCATACATAGATACACATATAGAACAAGGACACACACAGGCTTTATGGGGACAAATTTCCCCGTATCGCCTTTAGAAGACTGTTGGGGCAAGTCCTGTTAACTGTTCAAGCTCGGCACACACGCAGATATACTGTACACACAGAGACACGCACAGAGACACAGGGACACACATAAAGACACAGAGACACACATAGAGACACAGACGCAGAGACACACACATAGACACAGAGACACACATAGAGACACACAGACACATAAAGACACAGACACATAAAGACACAGACACATAGAGACACAGACAAACACAGACACACACACAGAGACATAGAGACACACACAGAGACACACATAGAGACACAGAGACACACATAAAGACACAGAGACACACATAAAGACACAGAGACACATAGAGACACAGACACACAGAGACACACAGAGACACATAGAGACACAGACACACATAGAGGCACAGAGACACACATAGAGACACACACATAGAGACACCTATATAAACACAGACACAGAGATACACGTAGAGACACGCAGAGACACACGCACACAGACACACAGAGACACACAGACACACATAGAGACACAGAGACACACACAGAGACACACTTAGAGACACAGAGACACGCATAGAGACACAGAGACACACACCGAGACACACAGAGACACACACACACAGAGACACACATAGAGACACACAGAGACACACATAGAGACACACACAGAGACACACACAGAGACACACACAGAGACACACAGAGACACACACAGAGACACACAGAGACACACACAGAGACACACATAGAGACACACACACAGACACGCACAGAGACACAGACAGAGACACACAGACACACAGAGACACACACAGACACACATAGAGACACAGAGACACATTGAGACACATAGACGCTGGTGTGGCCATGGCGAGCCCCAAATCGCGCCGAGTCCTGCAGGACGCGAAGGCAGTGGACGACAACAGCGTGAGCGGTGCCTCGTTACTTCGTTACCATGCCACCTCGTTACCGTGCCAACTCGTTACCAAGCCGCCTCGCTACCATGCTGCCTCGCTACCGTTCCACCTCATTACCATGCCGCCTCGTTACCTCGTTACCATGCCAACTCGTTACCATGCCACCTCGCCACTGCGTTACCATGCCAACTCGTTACCATGCCTACTCGTTACCATGGCACCTCGTTACCATGCCAACTCGTTACTATGCCAACTCGTTACCATGCCACCTCGCCACTGTGTTACCACGCCACGTTGCCATACCACCACGTTAACGTGTGTGTGAGGTCATACAGGTTGTGTGTGTGTGGTGACCCTGCATGGTGTGTAACGTGTGCGTATGCATGTGTGTGTGTAAGATCATACATGCTGTGTGTGTAAGGTGACCCTACAGGTTGTGTGTGAGATCATACAGGTTGTGTGTGTGGTGACTCTACAGGTTGTGTGTGTGTGTGGTGACTCTACAGGTTGTGTGTGTGTGGTGACTCTACAGGTTGTGTGTGTGGTGACTCTACAGGTTGTGTGTGTGTGGTGACTCTACAGGTTGTGTGTGTGTGTGGTGACTCTACAGGTTGTGTGTGTGTGTGGTGACTCTACAGGTTGTGTGTGTGTGTGGTGACTCTACAGGTTATGTGTGTGTGTGGTGACTCTACAGGTTGTGTGTGTGTGGTGACTCTACAGGTTGTGTGTGTGTGTGTGGTAACTCTACAGGTTGTGTGTGTGTGAGACCATACAGGTTGTGTGTGTGTGTGAGATCATACAGGCTGTGTGTGTGTGTTTAAGGTGACCCTACAGGTTGTGTGTGTGTGAGACCATACAGGTTGTGTGTGTGTGCGAGATCATACAGGCTGTGTGTATGTGTAAGGTGACCCTACAGGTTGTGTGTGTGTGTGTAAGGTGACCCTACAGGTTGTGTGTGTGTGTGTAAGGTGACCCTACAGGTTGTGTGTGTGTGTAAGGTGACCCTACAGGTTGTGTGTGTGTAAGGTGACCCTACAGGTTGTGTGTGTGTGTGGTAACTCTACAGGTTGTGTGTGTGTGTGAGATCATACAGGTTGTGTGTGTGTGTGTAAGGTGACCCTACAGGTTGTGTGTGTGTGTGTGTAAGGTGACCCTACAGGTTGTGTGTGTGTGTAAGGTGACCCTACAGGCTGTGTGTGTGTGTGTGAGATCATACAGGTTGTGTGTGTGTGTGAGACCATACAGGTTGTGTGTGTAAGGTGACCCTGCAGGCTGTGTTAAGGATGGCAGCGCGCATGAATGTCGTGGGTACCGGACGGAGAGATATTATCAGTGGGCCAAGACTGCTGTCCTCATTGATGCATGGCGAGGAACGCGGCCTTTGCTACTATTGTCCTGAGACCTATTCACAACTCTAAACTGCAATCTAACCCTAAACCATATCAGATATGCCTCAACCCTAAGCTCCAACGCCTACCCCCATGCCAAAACCCTAACCATATCTCCTTTGCCAAAATCCTAATCTCTGACCCCAATGCATAAACCGTAACGTCTAACCCATACCCTAACCTCCAACCCCTTATCCCCAACCTCTAACTCCAACGCCTAAACCCCAACGTCGATGTCTAAACCGTATCCCCAATGCCTGACCTGTAACCCTTAACCCTACATGTGAACTGAAGAAGCGACTTCAACTGAAACGCAAGCTCTGTGATTGGGCATGAATCTGCTACGTGGATAGGACACCTGCGGTGTCCGTGGTGCTGAGAGACTCGGGTTCTCTTCCCTTGCTGTCTAATTGGCACCGTCTGTGCCGCCACAGCTGTGCTTCGAATGTGGTGCACACAGCGCGCAGTGGGCAAGCGTCACCTACGGCATCTGGGTCTGCCTGGAGTGCTCGGGTCGGCACCGGGGCCTCGGCGTGCACCTCAGGTGAGCGCGCGGACACAGCGCCGCTACGTCGAACCTGCAGTGGCCCCGCGTGGCGGCAGTGGAGGTAGCACAGGCGCTTAGCCGCGATCCACGCACTCGGGATAGCGCGTTGCGGACTTTGGCACGGCACAAAGATTGGGCCATCTTGTGAGGTGAGGCACCCACTTTCGGGGCAATCTGGTGCCTGTTGGAGGATAGTACTGCAAGTAGGTTATGCCATTTTAATTCTTGTCTATTATCACTAAATGGATTATCCTATCGTGATTTATATAGCGCCTCATTCCAAGGCACTTTACAGCCCCAGCTGTAAAAAGTTGGCCAAACCCTCCTGAAAAAGAGTCCTGAGATTGTGTGGGTAAACAAGAGTAATGATTACTACAATAATACTGCATAAGGTTTTTATTCACAAGGCCTAAATCCTTAAGGAATTGACCAAATCAATGAGCAGGACTCTCCTGAAATAATGCCTTGGGGCATTGGTGGGTAAAGGAAGAGATGGGAGATGCATGGAGTCAGATATATAGAGATGAGGCATGGTAGATGTGCAGTTGATCACAATCTGTATCTTTATTTTTTAGACTGGAGGAATCCGGTGAACTTTGAAGCTCTGTTTTTTACAGATGTCCAGTAGACGGTGAGAGATGCGGAGAGCGATATGGCACAAAGAGCCATGATAGTGAGCATGTTCGGCCACGAGGAGGGAGCTCGAGACAGACTCTTCATGGGGAACATGTGGAGTTAGAGGCGGCAGGTATACGGAGTGGGATGGGCGATGCACAGAGTGAGAGAGGCAGAGGCACTGCACGAGAGATTTGCAGAGAGAGAGAGATGGGGACAGCATGGATGACGCGTGGGAGTGTAGTGACTTGCAGTGTCGCTACTGTGTACACAGACACACGTGTGACGTCACTATGTGGGGGAGCGTCATTACCACACGGGTTTACACACACACACACACATGACGTCATCCCGTCTGGAGGCGGGAATGACGTCAGGGCCGGTTCAGGGATCGGGAGACCGTGGGTGAGGCCACGGGGGTTGTGTAAGGCCGTGGCACTCTGAGTGAACCCGGCTGGACACGTGACCGGATCAAGGTGGGGCCCGGGGAGCACCTTGGGGAGCCACGTGGACAGCGGAGGAGCTTCGAGAGGGTTCTCGAAGGAAGACCTGACCGAGGTGGGGCCCGGACACGCCGAGACCCATATAAGCAGCCTCCCCACCGGGTTCGGGACAGTTCGTGTCAAGAAAGAAGATGCATCGTGAAGACGCCTCCTAAGAAGAGTCAAGCCTCCAGTCAGCCGACCCGCCAGTAGCCCACCTGGCTGGGTCACGCTAGTGTAACCGAAAGTCCGTGTTAGTGAGTGATGGTGTGTGTTAGTTAGAGCAGGTCGGTGGTTACCACCCTATGTTAAGTGTAATGTGTTGGTGTTAATAAATAGTGTTGCCTCCCAAGAAGTTGTGTGCGCCTATCAGAGCCCATTACAATTGGTGCCAGAAGTGGCAAACGTTAAGGTTAGACTTACCTTGAGGCGCTATGACCACACGCCATAGGCAACCTGCAAGGCACTCCTCTGGAGAGGAAGAGGACGACGGAGCTCTCTTCCCACCGACAGCCCCGGGGATGGCAGCCCCGGAGGGCCCCGCCGACGTGACACCGGCGGTGGAGCAGCGCAGTGCGGTCCGACCGGCGGACCCGTCTCCGGCCGACGATCACCGGACGACGAGCGCCTGCATCGGGGAGTTACTGGGCGCCGTGGCGGAGCTCGTTGCCAAGCTCGACGTCGGCCAGCCGTCGACGGACGGGCCGGGACCACATGGCGACGCCGCTACCGCGGCTGCGGTCCGACCGCGCAAAATTCCCGCCACTCCGGCGGACCACGCGGCAGCCATTTTGGCGGGAACGCGCGGCGTGGAGGCCGCCATTTCCCCTCGCCCGCCAGCTGTGCAGCGGGACGTCCCTGCGCTGCATCGCGTTTAAATGCCGGTTCTCCATAAGCTGCACCTTGGCGGGGTGGACGGACGAGGAAGCGTTGAAAGCGCTCCCCACGACGCTGGATGATGACGCGTTGGGGGCGTTTTACGCCATTCTGCCTGCACGGCGCTCTACGCTGGCGTTGGCCTTTAAGGAGATGGCCACCATTTACGATCCGCCGCCCACCATCCGCAACAGATTCGTGGAACGACGGCGGGGGGAAACCGAGTCGCCCCTCGCCTTTAGAAGTGCCCTCTTGTTGCTGGCTCAGGCAGCATACCCGAATCTTGGGCCGACGGGTGTCGACTCCCTGATGTTGGACCGGTTGTTGGGGCTGGCCAAAGAGCTGAACGTCGCCCTGCCCGCGCGATGTATCCAGTCTCACCTCGGGTTGAAGAAACGCTCGGGCCTCGTGGTTTGTGCTACACCAGCGGGCGAGACGTCTGAGGAGGACGAGTCCGCCTCTGTGCCGCCGTAACCGGCGCCGAGACCAGCGGCGAGCTACCGAGCGCCAAGGGAGGCGCGACCGGCCTCCGCGGGTTCCTCCTCGTCCGGGCTCCACTCGCGGCGTCTGCTTCAACTGCGGGCGGCCAGGACACGTCGCTGTGGAGTGCCGGGCGCCGCATTGAGGACGTCCTGGGCCGCCGTCTTCGTCTCCTCGCCTGCGTTCGACGTCCAAGGGTCCCCAGGCGAGTCGCGGTGCACCACACATTCGGTCCTCGTTCCCACCTCACCCATCTTTTTATCATGGCGATTCGCGCATGGTCGTCGCTTCTTCACGTTGGGTTGCGCCGCACGGGGGTTCCGCCGCATCAGGTGAGAATTAGTCCTTTGTGCGCACTCAGTGGTTGCAGTTGGCCCGTCGAGTCGTTGCCGTGGCCGTCGGGTCGTCCACGGTCGTCGGTACCATTCAGGGCATTGATGTGCAGATCCTCGTTGACACCGGCGCCTCCGCCACCATTATTTCGGAATTGCTTTTTAATATATTGCCGGCTCATTGCCGTCTGTTACGTTCCATCCCCGTTCCATATTTTGCGGCTAACGGGGGTTCGCTGAGGATTTTGGGACAGATTGCCGCGGAGATTTCCATCGGTGGCATTTCGCTGCGGGGGCCCGTCTTGGTTTCGGATTCCCTGGCAGTGCCGTGTCTATTGGCGACAGACTTCCTCGGGAAGATGCCCCACAGGTATTTGGAGTTGCCTTCGGGACGGCGGATAGCATTCTTATCGTCACCTGGTAACACAGCCAAGGGCTGTGCATCGGTGCAGGCGCTTGTGACGGACACGGCTACGGTTCCCCCAGGGGGACAGATACTCGTCCCCCTCCGGTTGCGCAAGCCGCTTGATCGCGATGCCACCGAGGGGGATACCGTACTTACACCCGCGAATTAAGCGGCCCGAGCGATGGCGCTTGTGGAGGCGCAGACGTTGGTGTCTTGGGACCGCCAGCCCTTTATTCAAGTTTTAAATGTTGGCTCGGACGCGTCTGCCATTCAGGTGGGTACGGTACTCGCTCACGCGTCGGTCGGGGTGGCACGGGCAGACTGTGTTGCTGCTGTTGATGGGTCACGCAGTGGCGTGCACGCGTGGTCTTGCAATACTAAGTGGGCTGACGCCCTTTGGAATGAGAATCGGGACCTTTCCCATGGCCAGAGGTCCGCGTTGCTGGCTTTGCTGGTGGAATTCGGGGACGAGTTCAGTCACGGGAAATTTGATCTGGGTCGTACCACCCTTTTGAGCCACCACATTGATACCGGCGACTCCTCCCCTATTCGACAAAACCCCTACCGGCTGAGCCCCGCTGAGAAGGAACACGTACAAGTCGCTATTGACGAAATGTTGGCGGCCGATATTATATCCCCGTCCACGAGTCCCAGGAGTGCCCTAATAGTGCTTGTGAAAAAGCATGACGGGAGTCTGCGCTTTTGCGTGGACTTCCGCAAACTCAATAAAGTATCGGTGGCAGACGCTTATCCCCTGCCCTGTAGATATGACTCGTTGGACGCGTTGGCAGGGGCCAAATTCTTTTCTATGCTGGATCTCCTTTCGGGGTTCTGGCAGTTGCCTCTTGATGATTCCTCCAGGCCTAAGACGGCTTTTCGGACGCCGCAAGGCCTGTTTGAATTTAACAGACTTCCGATGGGCTTACACTTTACCCCGGCTACCTTCCAGAGGTTAATGGAATTGGTTTTGGCAGGACTCTTTACCTAGATGATGTAATTGTGTTCGGACGCACGTTTGAGGAGCACCTCGGGAGGTTGCGCACTGTTTTTCTCAAAATGAGACTGGCTAATCTAAAATTCAAGCCCCAAAAGTGCCATCTGTTGCAAAAGTCGGTGCGGTACCTTGGACACATTGTGAGCGAATCGGGCATCGCGACTGATCCCGATAAAACTGCGTGTCTGCGCACATGGCCCACCCCCACGTCTGTGGGTGAGGTCCACAGTTTATCGGCTTCGCTTCGTATTATCGTCATTTTATGCCTAATTTCGCCACCATTGCCAAGCCTCTCCATGCTCTCACGGTGAAGGGGCAGAAATTTCACTGGAGTGTGGAGGAGGCCGCCTTGGTTGCACTCTGGGATGGGTTGGTGCACGCCCCTCCCCTGCGGTACCCTGATTTCTCCCTACCCTTCATCCTGGACACCGATGTCAGCAATACGGGCATCGGTGCTGTATTGTCGCAGATGATTGGCAGCGTCGAGAGGGTGGTGGCGTACGGGAGCAGGGTGTTCTCGCCGGCCGAGAAGCGTTATTGTGTAACGCGGAGGGAGCTGCTCGGCATTGTATTTTTTGTGCAGCAGTACCTGCCCTATAGTAATAGGTTTTTACCCTTTCAACTGGTACAAAAACTGACACCTTTATACAAGGCATCATGTTTGCAATAACCACAACACAAGATGTCAAAATGCAAACAAAAATAAACAACTCTGATAATGATAATGATATGCACTGTCCTTGAAGTTGATTGGTCCACACCCGAGACAGCTTTTCTTAGAGCCTAGTCTCCATTGGTGTTGGACCATATGACACCAAAAGGCGTACAACTCAAAAACAGTGCACTATCAGAGTATTGAGAGCTCGGGGTAAGCATTTCCACTATGAGACATTTCCTTTACCAGTGGCAAAATATAGTAATAGGTTTTTACCCTTTCAACTGGTACAAATGTCTCATAGTACCGGCCCTATTTATATGGCAGGACTTTCGAGGTGCGCTCCAATCACGCCGCCCTCCCGTCCCTTGTGATGCCGCAGGCCGTCGGGAGGTTGCTACTGCCGTCCTCAAAGGACGGCGGGCTGCAGCGTTATAACGTCGTGGTGCCCACATGCCTCAGAGGTAGGCTGGTCGTCGCCGTTCATGAACGGCTGATGCACTTGGGACGGCACAAGACGCTTACTGCCCTGAAATTATATTATTTTTGGCCCGGCATGGCGGCGGATGTCGCGAATATCATCAAGGGTTGTGTGCAGTGTGCACGCCGGAAGCCGCCACCTGTTAAATGCTGCCCACCCTTGCAATTTATTACAATATCCCACTACGGCCCAGGGAAACAAATATTTGCTTGTGGGGGTCGAATATTTCTCACGGTGGCCTGCTGCTTGGCCGCTCCCCAATCAGACAGCTGTCAGCATTGCTGAGGCGTTCCTGCATGGGTACGTGCTGGACAAGGGGCCCTGGAGCACCTCCTTACTGACCAAGGGAGAAATTTTTCGGTCAGCCTGCTGAAGTAGGTGTGCAATCTTCTGGGCACCGAGAAGGTTCGCACCTCGCCCTACCACCCCCAAACGGATGGAATGGTGGAAAGGCTTAATCTGAGCCACCAGGTTGACGAGTCACAAAGATTGGGACCTACGTGTCCCGGGGGTGCTTGCAGCCTACAAAATGGCCCCCCATGTTTCTACGGGCTACTTGCCCTTCTTTCTTATGTATGGCTGGGAACCTAGCCCCCCCCCCATTGACATTCAGCTCAAGGTGAGTCCTTCTAAGGCCAAGGTGGCCATTCCCAATCCAATGCGATTCACCCATCATCGTGTCTCGGAAGCGCGCGAGACCTCCAGAGCACATTTGGCTGCTAAGCAGTGGGCCAACGAACGCTTGCGGGGCCGTCGGGTGTCAGGCAAACAGTGGGTCCCTGGGGACATGGCCTGGCTGCACTGCCCGCAGGTGCCGGTTGGGACGTTTCCAAAGTTATACAAACCTTGGCGTGGGCCGGTCGAGGTTGTGGAAGCCGACCGCCCCCAGTGTGTGAAAATACGGTTCGGTCGTCGGTCTTGGTTTGTTCACCCGTCGCGGCTTAAACCGTTCGTTCCACCCCGGCGTGTTCATTCATCCCCAATCCCCGAGGACCGCATGTCTGGTACGCCGGGCGAGCTGGGGGACGCGCCTGTTGAGGTACCCTCAGGGTGGCTCTGTGGTCCCGCCCGCAAGACTGGAACCCGTGATCCCCTCCATATCTTCAGGAGCTGCTCGTGTGGACGTCCCGCTCCAGGTGGTGCGGAGGTCGCCCCATGGACCTCCGCCAGCCCCGCCGCCCCGCCGGAGGGGCCGCGGCTGCCCACCTGTTTTAACATTACCCCATCGCCCTCCGGCGTGCTTCGGCCCGCCTTGACCGAGGTGGGGCCCGGACACGCCGAGACCCATATAAGCAGCCTCCCCACTGGGTTCGGGGCTGCTCGTGTCAAGAAAGAAGATGCATCGTGAAGACGCCTCCTAAGAAGAGTCAAGCCTCCAGTCAGTGGACCCACCAGTAGCCCACCTGGCTGTAACTGAGAGTCCGTGTTAGCGAGTGATGGTGTGTATTAGTTAGAGCTGGTCGGTGGTTACCACCCTATGTTAAGTGTAACCTGTTGGTGTTAATAAATAGTGTTCCCTCCCAAGAAGTTGTGTGTACCTATCTGAGCCCATTACAGGAGTATAGGTGCGAGCAAAGTGATGCATTGAGCGAGAGAAGCTGTTGGTCGCTATGCCCCACTATGATGCGTAACTCGCGTTCAGCACTTACCTGCACTTAACTGCACATGGCAATGTAATATTAAGAACTTAAAAAAACTAGGGGTGGAAGGAAAACACGCAGGTCGACTCTTATGTTTTTCTTTTCTTTACCTATCTAGATCGTTTTCAGAAGCGACTGGTCACAATTGATAGCTCAACGCAGTGGCTTATGTGGAAATGTATAGTATCCAAATACTGTACTCTAAACGCATGTTGATTTTAAATGTGGAGGAAAAAACCAAAGGACCTATAGAAAAATCTACGCGACCACAGAGAGAACATGCAAACTCCAAATATACAGGAGTCAGGGTTGCGATCAAACCCACGACCTCCTCCATACCAGGCGAGGGAGTTAACATCTTGCCACCGCGTGCATCATAAACGCGCACGTCATGGCAGGTAAATTCTTCCATTGACACGGTGCCTCGCCTGTCAGTGTGAGGTTAAATTATTTTACCGCCGTTGGAATACATGCCGAGATGTTTTTCTCGGTGTTTTCTAGCTTTGTTCGTTCTGTGACAATGGACAAGTGGAAGGAAAAGGAGCTGCAGAAGATGCTTGTAGGAGGAAATTCCAAGTTCCGCGAGTTCCTGGAAACGCAGCCGGACTTCAATCCCAGCTGGTCCCTGCAGGACAAATACAACAGCCGAGCTGCAGCACTCTACAGGGACAAGGCAAGGCCCTCGGCATCGCTCTACCTACACTCACACAAACCACACTTTTACGGTTTCCCATTTCTTTATTATATGATTTTAGGCCACATCTCGTCTATTCTTTTTTTAAACAGTTCCATGACGGCATTTTGTAATCTCTGCAGGATATTGTCTCAGCTGTTTTTCCCAGCGCTGACGACTGCAGCGGTTACGTGCGTTGCAACCGTTGCTTGTGTTTGCGTTTTAGATCGCTGCTCTGGCAGAAGGTCGGGAGTGGACCATAGAAACATCACCCGCCAGAGACTGGCTCCCCGCCCAACCCAAACTGTTCCCATCAGCCACACTCAAGTACGTGCACCATTCCTAGTCTAAACACCACAGCCACTGAACCGGTTTCACGGTCATTCGCCTGCCCAGGTCGTGTCCTGCCATCGTAGAAATGACAACACAGAGCCAGCTCATGGTTGGTTTTGTGTTATTAAGGCACTCATGCCGGGAAAACTACAGCACATAGATCAGCATCAGGATCTTTATTTATCCTGGAGAAATCCGATGAGCTATGAAGCTCTATTTTTCACAGATGTTCATTAGGGGCGGCTCAGAAAGTTACAACAAAAACAATGCATAATAACGATAGGAGTGCAAAGCTTAGGAAAGGTAAGCAAATTACAAATGTTTTATTAATATAACATATATAACTTCAAATTGCTTAAGTACACCAATTCCCAAGCTTAGCCATACATGTATCAGAATAAATGGGGACACTGCAGGAGGTAGTTGGTCGGCAGGTCATTGTGTAAAGTGTGGTTATTCCCACCTCTTCCAAGATGTCCGACCAACGTGGAAGATTTGGCTGAATAGGGTCTAAGAGGGGCTCTATAGGGCTCCTCCTTTGGAGGCCCTTCCGCCAGCAGTGATGTGAGCAAGACATTGCAGGGCTGCATCATTACCTTTTTATAATGGGAAAAAAACACTGAAAACTGAAATTGCCCTCATCCTTCAATATAAACCATCTTCACAATGGGAACACGCCCAGGACTTATAAAATCCACTCGTTTGGGGTCAGGGAATTGGACTTTAACAAAGTAACTTGAAAATAAATGTCTGTCCCTTGAATATAGGTGCATGCGGAGAATGCTAGACGTTTCATAGATAACGTAATACAAGTAATAACCAAAATTTTCACAACAAAGTGTTGTAGATTTAATAAGGAAGAGGAGGTTGTGGTGGGTGGGACACGTGTTTAGGAGGGGGTGGCAGGTTACCGAGACTGGCGCCGTGGTGGTGAGATGTTATTTTCCTTGCCTGGTATGGAGGAGGTTGTGGGTTCGATCCAGACCCCGACGCCTGCTGGATATTTGGAGTTTGCGTGTTCTCCCCGTGGTCGTGCAGATTTTTCTCCTTCGGTTTTTCCCTCCACATTTAGAATCAACATGCGTTTAGAGTATCCGGCTGCGAGAAATGTCCACACGATAAGCCACTTCGTTGAGCTATCATTTGTGGCCAGGTCACTTCTGAAAAAGAGCTATGAAGCTCAGTGGGCCTTACCTGGCAAAATAAATAAAAAAAGTTTTTATAGTTTAGTGTTTAGTTTAGACCAAGGGAAGCCCACCATCCCGGCGCAGTATTTGGTTACAACGGCTACGGGATTTGGCAGAAGGAACCGACGGTCAGGTGTGGAGGCATCTACATAATCGACCGTAATGGCCTGTTGACTGTAAAAAAATCAAGCACTGAGCGAGTGGTAGAAATTGTACGTTCTATGGCGGGGATGAGTCCATCCACAGGAAAACCACTGTTGGCTTTCCCACAAAGTGATATTTATTTTGTTGACCCCAGAGGGATGATGGGCTGAGTCATCTCCTAACCAGGATTTGACAAAAAAAACCTGTCTCAACTATTGTGGGGATAGATTCCCTGCCCTGTGTATCCTGTTCCAATTCCCTTGGCAACTGATCTACAGGTCAGACTCGTGTACAGCTACTGGAATTCTGATTGGTTAGTCTACGTAACTACTTGGTACAGGGTTAAGATCAATGGATTGTGTGTAAATTGCATCGATTGTACTTTGCTGAAAATTGCATCTAACCTTTTAGTTGAATGTGACTTTGTCGCAAATTTTAGAAGTCCACCGTTTATGCAGTCATCCCAGACAAACCCAGACAACGGCTTTGAAGAGTGGCTCAATGAAGATGGGACTTCCTTCCAAAAGTGAGTGAACTCTGCATGCTGCTTCTTGTGTACGTGCCACACAAATGCGCTGGTTGTTGTGAAACGCCGCAGTGATCTGTGCGTATTCATCTTTCTTCGTGCCTTTACGGTCATCAACTCCCTGTTCACAAGCAAGGACCTTCATGATCAGGATTTAAAAACACACAAAGGTGTCCAGCATTGTATTTACCGAAGCTCTTGGCATTATCGAGACCATCACCTCAAAGAACTGACTATGCTGCCATATTTATCATGTAGAGCACCATCTCAAAGATTTGAGAATGTGGCCATCTCGACAGGCAGCAGTGACACAAAGACACAACTGCAGACGGTTTCTTCCTCATTCGGAATCGTCAGTAAAGCACAGTCATAAATGTTCATTGCTGCCACGTGCCTTTGGTACCTTCACAATTGTGGGCAGGTTAGGCTGCAACGCTGCTGCACCTGAACCGTGAAAATATAAGATGGTGCCTTATCACCATTGTATCAATGCTAAAGACCCGTATTAGCACTCCCATTGAACGCTCAATCCTCCCAGCTCTTCACGGATAATGGGGAGATTTTAGAGAGGGTGGAAGAAGTCTTGTACTGGGCAGTGTGCAGATGGCCTCCAATTAGCACGTTTGGCTACGTACGGTACGAAAGAGGTTCAATATGCAGTACATATGGCCTGCTCATGTTTGGCAGCAGAGGTGTCACCCCGATCCAGTCGAGCGACATTGTTTTCATCGGCCGCATCCCACTGTGTAGCGCTGGCTGCCTGGCCTCCGCTGGGTTTGTGTGCTGCAGGGGCGCAGGCTATGGAGGACAGGGAAGCCGCTACGTGGGCTTCGGCAGTACCACGGTGACCGAGAAGAACACCGAGGAAGCGGCGAATAACAGTGTCTCTTCACTCCATTCGGTAAGTTACAAAATGACGAAGCAGACGATGTGCATCCTACGCATATCTGTCCCTCCACATAACAAGCAAAAGTATTTTTTTACACATCCCATCCGCGACAGCCATATGGGAGGTATGTACATTTAGTAGCGTGTGTGTAAATTGGAAAACAACACATCAATTGAAATTACAAATGTGCAGTTAAAACCAAACTTTCTTCTGCGGGATTATAAAAACGAATTATTTGAAATAAAAGAAATGTAAATTATAACTTTCATTATTTAATTATACTGTATATCCTAAACTCATTGAATTATCAAACACTGACTGTTAAGAATAATTAGGCCAAATTTTTTTATTATATATATATATATATTTTAATTAAATAATTAAAACAACCCACTACTCGTCACATTCCACGCCGTGCATCTGGTAAACGTGGAATTCCATCAAAAACAGCAAACGTCAGGACCTCCCTGCCACCTTTGTCTTCCAACGGTTCGGCACAAACATGCCAGCCATCAAATCCGTAGAGGGGTCTGGCCTCGGGATGACCCACGCAGGGGGAGCAAGGGAGTTAGAGGGTCGCGAAAAGGGTTTATGACCTGACATTCAGGGGACGTCTGTTTTTCTGTTGTTGTTTCTCTCGCAAGAGATGCGCAGAGGGGAGGGGTTCACGTTTTTGGGTTTTAAGCACAAACGCACATCACGCAGAGCAGTCTGGTTCGAGCCTTGCTTCAGCCTTGCTCAGGCTTACGGGGCCGTCGCAAACGCGCCGGGCACCGATATATCATGGGTGTTATGTCTCGCAAAGAGCAGTAACGATGGGTGTTTGAGAGTTGGGTTCAGCATGAGTCGACAAGAGGATTGCTGAAAGTTATGCTACAGTTACCCTGATGTGTTGATATGCTCGCAAAGTCAAGGATTGCAACAAGTGGCCTTGTACTAAGCCTTCACAGTTGTTTTAAGAGGTGCGAGTGAAACTGACGGAGATTTCAGTTATCATTCTCGAGCCAGCGAAGACACCCAACATCAACCCAACGTCAACCCATCAACGAACGAGAGCATCGTTCATCGCCAGAGCACTCAAAGCCGGTGAGTGCGCACAGCCGCGTCGTCCAGAGCCTGGGCCAACGCAAGGGCGTGTGTCCGTGTGAAGCTGGCAGCGATCAAGGAGAGAGCACGGAGAAAATGAGAGAGAGAGAGAGTGACGAGCGACAACAAGCAATCAACCTGGAGAAAAGGGCGGAAATTGCCAAGCATCGACCAAGCGAGCATCGCAGAGGACCAACAGCAGCGGATCAGCGACGAGAGCCATCGCGCATCGCCAGAGAGAACGGAGCAGTGGAAAGAGCCTGATCGGTCGCCCGTGAGGAAGAGGAGAGCGCCATCGAATGCGCCGTGTGTTTAATGCACACACACACACATCGACCAACACCCGCTGAGAACAGAGAAGACGTCCAGCAGTGGCGGAGCTGCGCGCTATCCGACGACGGAATCATCGCGCACCACGACGGCGAGCGTCGTGCCGACGCCACTCGTCTAGCAGTGAAGAGAGAGAGCGCACGAACATCACCACCCGGGCGTCACCGAGCGTCAAGCGACCGAGCGTCCTATCGACCCGTAATCCAACAGGGGAAAAAGCCTGATCGGCCGCCCGAGAGGAAGAGGAGAGCGCCATCGAATGCGCCGTGTGTTTAATACATACACACATCGACCAGCATCCGCTGAGAACAGACAAGACGTCCAGCAGTGGCGGAGCTGCACGTTATCCGACAACGGAATCATCGCGCACCACGACGGCGAACATCGTGCCAACGCCGCTCAATCCAGCTGCGGAGAGAGAAAGCCGGGAGACGGGCTCGCTGCGGCCACGCCCAAGCGAGAGGGAACCTCTCTGGCCGCTGGTTGTATACCCCTCCCCCACCCCACAAGGTCCGACACAGCGCCCTGCCTCTGCTTAAAACAATAGTTATCAAGGGAACAATACAACGCACACGCAACACGTACACGAAGAAGACTATTTCAAAAAGTTATCTTTGTGTTTCGAAAAGGGTTACCATTTCAAGGTGGTGCGTTCAATATCAACTGATTGTGCAAAGCAGTTGCTGCCATCGAGTTACATGAATAAGAAGTGTTTTAGTCATTCATTTTCGTTAATTGCATAATCTTGCTCATGAATCTATTGACGTATGCTTTCGCCTTTTCATATTAGTGTCATATTTTTGTTTAGAATTAAAATTGCTAAACAAAAGCGTTTGAGTGTTTCTTTCCAAGTCCATGCAAAACTCTTATTTATAAGAACTGTATCCTGCGTTGAGATATGAATTTGGAGACCTAACATAATATAAACACACTAAGATAATCAATAAATGTTTAATCAAAGATAATCGTTTTATAACTGATTGATACAACTCTGGATAACGAAGCTAAGCCTAATTATCATAACATAATTGCAAGCAATCACATAAATTAATACGATTATCTCCGTAATCATCATAAATTATGCATATAATTATATACATTAGCATAATTTATTCGAATTACTCTTTTTTTATTTGATTAATATTTATTATTTTAATCAAAATTTCATAACCCGACATATACAATAACTGTCCCTTGGGGGAAACTTTTAGGTAAAAAACATACAAATCCAATAGAGCTGTCATAATGAAATTTTAGTATGCAAAGATTTAAACAACGTTATTTGTATGACCTAAGATGTACATTGTGTTCTCGTACATGTGGGTTATTGTCGCACCTGTAATAATTAATAATTGTTCACCCAAGTTCCACGATGGTGATGATGTTCATGATGATGTTTATACGGGGAAGTGTTTGGATAGGAACAACAGTCACAAAACCAGGTCGAATGATGTTGACGAACAACCTCATACATTCATATGTTATTGGGTGGCAGGGTGGCACAGTGGTAACACTTGTGCCTCACAGCAAAGAGGATCTTGGTTCAATTCCTGACTTGGGCGTCTTTCTGTTTGCAGTTTGTATGTTCCCCCCCCCCCCTTCCATTCTGCATGGGCTTTGTCCCGGGTTCTCCGGGTTTCTTCTTAGAGCAAAAAAAAACACAATAGTATAACTGGTATTGGTCAAACATCTAAACTTAAACTAAACTAATTTTTATTTTACCAGGTAAGGACCACTGATCTCTCGAGCTCTTTTTCACAAATGGCAACTCAACGAAGTGGCTTATCATGTGGAGGGAAAAACCGGAGGACCCAGAGAAAAATCCACGCCACCACGGGGAGAACGTGCAAAGTCCAAAATATACAGGCGTCAGGGTCGGGATCGAACCCACAACCTCCTGTATACCAGGCAAGGCAGATAAAATCTTGCCACTGTGGCGCCCTCAATGCTGAAAGATTGCCTGCAAATGACTCAATTGGGATCACACATGGCAGCAACATCACCCCTCTACTGCCAAAACTTGGCAGGTCCCTGCTGAAAAAGAATTGAGACTAAAGTGAGCCTCTCCTGGGTGAACAAGCATAATAATAATAAACAGTGGTTGGCACTATCCAAGTTGTTTCATGATTTGTGTTGCTTTTGAAAGGGCTGGAGCAGCTTTGCGGTGGGAGCCAGCAAGATCGCTGCTGCAGCCAAAGAAGGGGTGAGAGCTGCATGTATACCAATGTCACTTTCCTCGCACTCTCCTAGATTCCGATGCTCATAATGTATGCCACGCATCGTGCATCTACGAATCAATGATTTACAATGTATGCAAATTACGTGCAAATGCACCTCATAGGCTAATAGAACCACTAATACAAAATATATGATATCATGGGACCTCCTTTGCCAGTACCAAAATATGAAAATAAGTTTTTCCCCTTTTATCTGGAAACAAAACAGGTGTTAAGTTGTTAAAACACAAAACTGAAACCTTTTACAAGGGATCATGTCTACATTAACCACAATACCTGTGGTCAAAATGCAAACAAAAACATACTGTGATAATATATGCATTGTCTTTCAAACTGATTGGTCCACACCAGAGACAGCTTTCTTTTCAGCCATATCTCAAATGGTGTTAGACCAGAGGACGCCAAAAGGCGTACAGCACAAAAACAATGCACTATTGGAGTAATGAGAGCTCGGGGTGAGCATCTACATCATGGGACCTTCTTTGCCAGTACCGTTGTGATTTATTCAGACATTATTCCTTGTGTAGTGACATCGGGGATGTCACCGTATGGTGCCGGCCCGAGAGGGCCACGGCACACGATGCACTCTGGTTGACCCCGTGTCCGGGGAGAGCTCTCGAGAGGAAGCTAGAAGGCTCCAGAAGGCAGGCGGGGCCAAGGGCGGAGCAGTCCCGACCCGTGAGGGGATATAAGATGGGTCCCTGAGAGGGACTGGGGTCACTGCATCCGACAAGCTGAAGCTCCACGTCCACAAGCTGAAGCTCTACGTCTTGCAAGACATCAACACGTGGTCGAGGACCCGACCCTTCGTAGCTGTAACTCCTCAGGAAAGCGTAGTTAGCTGGTGGTCACCACCCTAGGCTGTATCTGGTGAAGGGGCAGTTACCCCCATTGTCTTAGGTGTTGATGTTACATAAAAGTGTTGCCTCCAAAGAGCAACGTCTGCGACTCAGTTGGACTCACTACACTTATTAATGGTTTCAATTTGGTGTTTTAACAACTTTTAACACCTGTTTTGTTGCCAGATAAAAGGGGAAAAACTTATTCTCATATTTTGGTACTGGTAAAGGAGGTCCCATGGTGTAGCTGCTCTCACCGAGCTCTCATTACTCTGATAGTGGCATTGTCTTTGTGCTCTACGCATTTTGGCGTCGTCTGGTGTAACACCATTTGAGATATGGCTCAAAAGAAAGCTGTCTCTGGTGTGGACCAATCAGTTTCAAAGACAATGCATGTATTATCAGAGTGTTTTTTGTTTGCATTTTGGCGACAAGTATTGTGGTTAATGCAGACATGATTCCTTGTAAAAGGTGTCAGTTTGATGTTTTAACAACTTAACACCTGTTTTGTTTCAATTTAAAGCTTTCGTGACTGCAGGGATTCATCTTTTTGGTTCTTTCGGTAAAGTCACGTAGAATGGAAATAATAAAATAATAAAAATAAAACTTAATAAAATTATTATCACGACGTTTCGGCCACAACGCAAGCAGCCGTCCTCAGGTGAAGAACAGGTCTGTCGATAAGACAGAGTCTGAATAACACGTCCTGGGCTTGGAGCGTCTATTTAAGCTGGGAGGGAGGAGGAAGAGCGCCTTGACAATGTGTATTATTCTACCCACCCTACTGCACACCACACTGCTGCATATTCACCATACAACTACGACACCATGTATTACCTTGTACATTGTAGTAAACATTACAATTTTATACTATTTATTATTATACAATCCGCTATACACTATACCATTGACCGTCGCGTGAAAGATACTAAGAGGAAGCAGCGAAATATGTCAATGGGAGAGTGGTGGTTGGAGACTTGCAGCGGAGCAAAGAATCTATTCCCTGCAGAGAATACAAGATATATAGTCAATGCCAGTGAGTGGAACGCGGTCTGAAAGTCACTGTAAACGTGAACACAATCAGTTAAGATCCGAAATGGTTTATTACATCCTTCCAATGATTATTGAGCCAGAATCCATCTTCTCGGTTGAAATTTTCTCTGTGTTTGTATATGTGGATCGCCTCATGAACGAATCTCTCATGGTAGCCAGATGGCTTGCAGAGAACCTCTGTCTTGGAGAAGTCAATGTCATGTGAGCCCACTGAATTGTAACAGTGATCTGCCACGGCTGATGTGTTTGTCCTACCGTGTTTCAAGTCTGCTTTATGTTCACGGATTCGGTCCGAGACATGTCGTTTGGTTTCTCCAATGTAACTGCTACCACAGAGGCAACTTAGTTTGTAGACGCCAGGGTACTATATATCTGGAACCACATCTTTTACAGACGGGACCAGATCACGCATTTTATGTACTGTGTTGAATTGGACCTGGATCTTGTGTTTTATCAAGATTTTGGAGATCTTTTTTGTGACCCCAGCAATGTAGGGTAAGGTGATGGTTTTGAAAGGCTCCTCAACAGGATCCTTCTTGATGGTTGGAGTGATGGCTTTGCGGATTGTGTAGTCAGTGTAACCATTAGCTTTAAGAGCTTGGCGTACGTGTTTATTAAAATCCATCTTCAGATTGTACGATTTAATTGATACATGGCTAAGGAGCATGATTAGTAACATCAGCGTTACCATCATCTGCATTGGCATCACAAACATTTTATTACATGACCTCTCAGTGTTAGTCTTGAACGACATGTTTAGCTTTTCATTAAGACCAAATAACAGAGAAACCTTTTTTTTATAATCTTAGCTTTGCATATTTTCCTGCACTGATATATAAAAAATGAAATTCCACAAAACCCCTCCTTGAAACAATCTGAAACATTCCTGCATTAAGCCTTCTCTGACTCCACACTTTCCCACGTGTATCATTCAACCCCCCCCCCTCCCCACCATACATTTGTAGCATCTGTTATGCTGATTAAGACATGATGTACATCCCCCTTTGTGTGCCGCCACGTGGTGACATGCGTTGCGATCTTAGTGCCGCCCTCTGAGTACCGCTCCAAAGACATCAACACGTGGTCGAGGACCCGACCCTTCGTAGCTGTAACTCCTCAGGAAAGCGTAGTTAGCTGGTGGTCACCACCCTAGGCTGTATCTGGTGAAGGGGCAGTTACCCCCATTGTCTTAGGTGTTGATGTTACATAAAAGTGTTGCCTCCAAAGAGCAACGTCTGCGACTCAGTTGGACTCACTACACTTATTAATGGTTTCAATTTGGTGTTTTAACAACTTTTAACACCTGTTTTGTTGCCAGATAAAAGGGGAAAAACTTATTCTCATATTTTGGTACTGGTAAAGGAGGTCCCATGGTGTAGCTGCTCTCACCGAGCTCTCATTACTCTGATAGTGGCATTGTCTTTGTGCTCTACGCATTTTGGCGTCGTCTGGTGTAACACCATTTGAGATATGGCTCAAAAGAAAGCTGTCTCTGGTGTGGACCAATCAGTTTCAAAGACAATGCATGTATTATCAGAGTGTTTTTTGTTTGCATTTTGGCGACAAGTATTGTGGTTAATGCAGACATGATTCCTTGTAAAAGGTGTCAGTTTGATGTTTTAACAACTTAACACCTGTTTTGTTTCAATTTAAAGCTTTCGTGACTGCAGGGATTCATCTTTTTGGTTCTTTCGGTAAAGTCACGTAGAATGGAAATAATAAAATAATAAAAATAAAACTTAATAAAATTATTATCACGACGTTTCGGCCACAACGCAAGCAGCCGTCCTCAGGTGAAGAACAGGTCTGTCGATAAGACAGAGTCTGAATAACACGTCCTGGGCTTGGAGCGTCTATTTAAGCTGGGAGGGAGGAGGAAGAGCGCCTTGACAATGTGTATTATTCTACCCACCCTACTGCACACCACACTGCTGCATATTCACCATACAACTACGACACCATGTATTACCTTGTACATTGTATTAAACATTACAATTTTATACTATTTATTATTATACAATCCGCTATACACTATACCATTGACCGTCGCGTGAAAGATACTAAGAGGAAGCAGCGAAATATGTCAATGGGAGAGTGGTGGTTGGAGACTTGCAGCGGAGCAAAGAATCTATTCCCTGCAGAGAATACAAGATATATAGTCAATGCCAGTGAGTGGAACGCGGTCTGAAAGTCACTGTAAACGTGAACACAATCAGTTAAGATCCGAAATGGTTTATTACATCCTTCCAATGATTATTGAGCCAGAATCCATCTTCTCGGTTGAAATTTTCTCTGTGTTTGTATATGTGGATCGCCTCATGAACGAATCTCTCATGGTAGCCAGATGGCTTGCAGAGAACCTCTGTCTTGGAGAAGTCAATGTCATGTGAGCCCACTGAATTGTAACAGTGATCTGCCACGGCTGATGTGTTTGTCCTACCGTGTTTCAAGTCTGCTTTATGTTCACGGATTCGGTCCGAGACATGTCGTTTGGTTTCTCCAATGTAACTGCTACCACAGAGGCAACTTAGTTTGTAGACGCCAGGGTACTATATATCTGGAACCACATCTTTTACAGACGGGACCAGATCACGCATTTTATGTACTGTGTTGAATTGGACCTGGATCTTGTGTTTTATCAAGATTTTGGAGATCTTTTTTGTGACCCCAGCAATGTAGGGTAAGGTGATGGTTTTGAAAGGCTCCTCAACAGGATCCTTCTTGATGGTTGGAGTGATGGCTTTGCGGATTGTGTAGTCAGTGTAACCATTAGCTTTAAGAGCTTGGCGTACGTGTTTATTAAAATCCATCTTCAGATTGTACGATTTAATTGATACATGGCTAAGGAGCATGATTAGTAACATCAGCGTTACCATCATCTGCATTGGCATCACAAACATTTTATTACATGACCTCTCAGTGTTAGTCTTGAACGACATGTTTAGCTTTTCATTAAGACCAAATAACAGAGAAACCTTTTTTTTATAATCTTAGCTTTGCATATTTTCCTGCACTGATATATAAAAAATGAAATTCCACAAAACCCCTCCTTGAAACAATCTGAAACATTCCTGCATTAAGCCTTCTCTGACTCCACACTTTCCCACGTGTATCATTCAACCCCCCCCCCCTCCCCACCATACATTTGTAGCATCTGTTATGCTGATTAAGACATGATGTACATCCCCCTTTGTGTGCCGCCACGTGGTGACATGCGTTGCGATCTTAGTGCCGCCCTCTGAGTACCGCTCCAATGCCGTTCTCGGTAATCTGCCCTCCTCCATCCTGTGCCCACGTCTCGCCCATCACCGCCCACTTTTCCCCACTACATCGTCAAAGGTTTCTTGCCATGTTCGATTGCGAACGCCTAAGTTACTGACCCTATCCTTACATGGCATTCCTGGCATTCTCCCAAGTGCACCTTTATTCAGAAGGTGGACATTACTTTCATCGTTGCTCTGGTAAAGTCCCAACTCTCTGACCTGGCTTAAATGTAATGGTATATGTGCACATGTTTTATGAACAGCTCCACATGACAGATAGACATGTTCTGAATGTTATTGCACGTTTCAATAGGAATATTGCAGCTTATAGATCTTAATTGCTACTGCAAGTCATGCCTGACCTCGCACATACCTTATCTATTTACCAGGCCTGACCTATTCATTCGGCTTGACCTATTCAGCCCGATTGGCTGGAGCACTTTCACACTTGGTTGTGTAAATATGCTTTATGACAGCACCGTCACTGAACACATTATACTGAAGGAGGGTCTATATGGGTAATGCGTGGAACAAATAAGAAAACGTGCACGAACCATGTTGTCTAAACAGCCTAAATAAGCTACGTGTACATAGCAACTCCAGTTTATACGGGAAATAACGTAACCTTATGTGAACTGAACCAAAACAAACACCTCCGTTCATGCCCTGGCTTTGGCTCCATCAGCCAATTTCATTAAAACACAAGTGAAAGTCTCCCTTAATTGACTTAACTTAAATAGGAATCTGATAATTTTGTATGTATCTCAAATAAGAAGATGATAAACTGAAAAGGAAAGACAATGAACACGCGTTTCACAAATGACGGTGGGCATGCAAGTATAGATTGTCGTCGGGAAGTGATGGCTCACGCCTGTAATCCAGCGCTCTGGAGGCAGTGAGGGTTGGTGGATAGTACACATGTTGTGAAACTCCCTGGGGGCATCGATCAGCCATACCCTGGATGGCAAGATAGCAGTACAGAAAAATAGCTTGCTCCACCTGTTCCGTCTGTATGAGATGGAGTGTTTCCCTGTCGCACGTGTGGCTTTTCTCCGGATGCTCCGGTTTTCTCCCACATGTAAACACTCATTAATTGACTGATAACACCTTCATATGTAGAGGACGACTGAGCTTGGGGGATTATTAGCACCGGCTCATGGTGTGGCAGCCGTCCAGCTTGTCTGTGGTTGCTCCTCGCGCCTTTGAGTCGTTCTCACACTAGAGTGTGCAAATAATGTGCGGCATGTTACAAGATGGAATCATTATTAGCAGAGTACAATTTATGGATAAAGAATACAAAAAATCGGCCTTGGAAAATGTTTTCACATTTTTTTATAAATTGTCCAAAGGCAAGTAAGAAACACGAATGTTGATGAGGTTAATGGTGAAAATGTAAAAAAACGAATTATTACAAAATTACGGTGCACTTGGTTCAGAGTTGAATTTTCCTGTTTATTTCAGGCTGCCAAGTTTGGATCCCAAGCCTCACAAAAGGTAATTGTGTATTCATTAATGTTCATATTACGTTCCTTCCCCCACGGGACTGTAAAGCTCAGGTGGACGTAGGAAATGTGACGGTGAATTGATATAGCAGAGTAGACTGCACGCTGCAGGGTTCTCCCCTCCCCCGGTTCAATCGGACCACTCGGCACCTTTGGGGCTTCGCACCGTTTAACGTTGTCATGCTACGATTCGTCATTGAACGTGTGCTAGGGGACCTTCGCTCCATACAAGTGTGGTTTCCTGGTTTGGCTGCGCGTTCAGCATTTCCTCCCTTGTTTCCATGACGCACTACTGTGGGCATCTCGAGGAGTTTAATTCGAGATTAATATTTATTTAATTATTACTGCACTCGTTCACCCAGGAAAGCCTCGCTGATTCGCATGACATCTTTCAGCAGGGTCCTGCCCGATTTTTGCAGCCGAGGGTAGTGATTGCTGCGTTTATTTTGAATGGGGTAATTTGCGGGTAATTTTCAAATGTTTATATTTCTGACCATGACGCCAACACACATCGGCTTCCTCTTGTTCATGATGTCATGGGATCTTTAACGTTCTCTGTGAATCAGATGAACGTTTTGTATTATAATGGTTCATACACTCGCAATATTAATCAGGGCGGGCGCTGGATTCACACCGTGAACATCTGCAGCAAGCGGCAAATGCGCTACCAGGAGACTATGTCACCGTGCTAAGACGGTGCCTGCAGGTATGCGTGGCGAAATATTTCTATAAAAAATGCTCCACACTCAACCGAACCCAGAAAACTGCACCTAAATATCAAGCAGCTGTGAACACGTACACGTTAAATCCTCACCACGTGCTCCATTTACGTGCGATTGTGGAACCTACTCTTCGTGCTTGCTGCCTTGGGTGACACGTGGTGCCTTTGTGCTCTGCCTGATTTTTTGCCTCGGAGCAGCTCTGGAAAAACAAGCAGCAGGTGCCTCACAAAAGCTTCACTTCCCAACACTCACTCTGATTGCGCACCCCGCTTTAGAGTTCCCGCGCGCCACGTCCGTGAGACAGCGGGATCTCTCGTCGATGCCACAGCGAACACGTTGCTTTGTGTTTCATTCATTATTCATCCCTGCTGACATTTTTCGGTACACCGTAGTTGCACTCGTGTTCATGCTTTAGGTCTCCGTGTGCAACAGCACGTGGCGGTAATATGCATGTATGTCCGTATGTTGAACTACTTTCATGTATGTATACATGTTTACAGTGAGGGAAAAAGTATTTGATCCCCTGCTGATTTTGTACGTTTTCCCACTGACTAAGAAATGATCAGTCTATATTTTTAATGGTAGGTTTATTTGAACAGTGAGAGACAATAACAACAACAAAAATCCAGAAAAACGCATGTCAAAAATGTTATAAATTGATTTGCATTTTAATGAGGGAAATAAGTATTTGGCCCCTCTGCAAAACATGACTTAGTACTGGGTGGCAAAACCCTTGTTGGCAATCACAGAGGTCAAACGTTTCTTGTAGTTGGCCACCAGGTTTGCACACATCTCAGGAGAGATTTTGTCCCATTCCTCTTTGCAGATCTTCTCCAAGTCATTAAGATTTCGAGGCTGACGTTTGGCAACTCGAACCTTCAGCTCCCTCCACATATTTTCTATGGGATTAAGGTCTGGAGACTGGCTCGGCCACTCCAGGACCTTAATGTGCTTCTTCTTGAGCCACTCCTTTGTTGCCTTGGCCATGTGTTTTGGGTCATTGTCATGCTGGAATACCCATCCACGACCCATTTTCAATGCCCTGGCTGAGGGAAGGAGGTTCTCACCCAAGATTTGACGCTACATGGCCCCGTCCATCGTCCCTTTGATGCGGTGAAGTTGTCCTGTCCCCTTAGCAGAAAAACACCCCAAAGCATAATGTTTCCACCTCCATGTTTGATGGTGGGGATGGTGGGGATGGTGTTCTTGGGGTCATAGGCAGCATTCCTCCTCCTCCAAACACGGCGAGTTGAGTTGATGCCAAAGAGCTCCATTTTGGTCTCATCTGACCACAACACTTTCACCCAGTTGTCCTCTGAATCATTCGGATGTTCATTGGCAAACTTCAGACGGGCATGTATATATGCTTTCTTGAGCAGGGGAACCTTGCGGGCGCTGCAGGATTTCAGTCCTTCACGGCGTAGTGTGTTACCGACTGTTTTCTTGGTGACTATAGTCCCAGCTGCCTTGAGATCATTGACAAGAACCTCCCGTGTAGTTCTGGACTGATTCCTCACCGATCTCATGATCATTGCAACTCCACGAGGTGAGATCTTGCATGGAGCCCCAGGCCGAGAGAGATTGACAGTTATTTTGTGTTTCTTCCATTTGCGAATAATCGCACCAACTGTTGTCACCTTCTCACCAAGCTGCTTGGCGATCGTCTTGTAGCCCATTCCAGCCTTGTGCAGGTCTACAATCTTGTCCCTGACATCCTTGGAGAGCTCTTTGGTCTTGGCCATGGTGGAGAGTTTGGAATCTGATTGCTTCTGTGAACAGGTGTCTTTTATACAGGTGTAATAAAGGACTCGGTCAGGCGATGTAGGTCTCCGTTCATCCTTTATTTGGGTTGTTGTCTCGCACCCCACTGGTCCTCGTCCGGACCCGCGCCGCCTCTGCCGTGAGCCCCGCGCACGCTCCCTGTGGCCCTTGCCCACACTGCGGCCGCACTGCTTCCTCCGTGTGCCCCTCCGCACATGCCGCCAGCCACACCGCTGGTCCGTGTGCCCCTGCACACCGTGCTAGCCACTCGCTAGCTACGTGTGCCCCGCACACTTTGCGAGCCCCTCCACACTCTGCTAGCCCCGGCACCCCACGCACACCGCTGGCCTATGGTGCGCGTAGGTCTCCGACCACGTGGCAAATGGCGCCACTTCTCCGCCACTGCCCAGCGTGGCTTCCTCTCTATTCTCACTCTCTTCCAACCTCTCGATCTCTTCCGGCTCTCTCCTTATATCCTCCCCATCACGTGACCCTGACTCCTCCTTCCCGTACTGCCCCCGTCTCCGCCCCCCGTTCACCCCGTCTCCCATTGGAGCCGAGGTGAGCAGTAGCTCCTCCCACACGCTCCGCCGACCAGGCTCCGCCCCCCAATACTCCGGGCCGTGTGAGTGGCGTGGAGGCCAGCAACCACCCTGTTCTTGCTCGCATTACATGACCCCCCCCCCTGATGAAAAAGCCAGCCGTCCCCGGCTGCAAGAGAACAACAATAATGCGAGCAACAACATGACAATCAGGAATCACAAGACAAACGGATATTAGGACAACAACAATTAACGAAAGGGAAGGGACTTAGAACGAGTGCGGGTCGCCAGCCCGTCCCGCACGGGGGGCGGCCCCCGCACGGACCGTGATCTTGACAGGGTTTTAGGAGCGGCAGGACCGGAACCGCCCGCCGCTGTTGGAGACCTGTCAATCCCAGCGTCCCGTTCCCCAGAGAGGCCCGTCGTCGGGGCCTCCTCTAACTGCGCCCGCGGCGGGGTTGGAGGGGCAGCGGGGCCAAGTGTCCCCGTCGCCGTGGTAGGCCCACCCGGAGCAGGAATCACCGTGTCCGGCAGGATCACAGCCGGTCCGTCTACAGGAGGCACGACAGGCGCGCTTGCAGGTTGAACAGGCAAAGTCAGTGGCGCGTCGGTCGCGACAGACACCGGCAAGGCAACATTAGGAGATGACGCATCCATCCGCGGGGCCACGTAGGGTTTCAATCGAGACGTATGAACGTACCAGCGCCACGATCCGAACCGAACACGCGCGGACTGCAGACTAGGAACCTCAATAAGCACAACCGGCCCCTGCCACGGTTTGTGCAACTTAGGGGAGGTCCCCACCGGTACCTGCGGGCAGTGCAGCCAGGCCATGTCCCCCACCCGCCAGGGGGACTCACAATGCGAGCGTCGTGCACAATGTTCGTTCCGGGCCTGGGTCTTGGCTGTAGCCAATCGGGATCCCTCCCGCGCCTCTGCCACACGACGAACGGTGTCTCGAATATAATCAGGGAGATGCTTGACAGGACCCTTCGCCCCCGTGCTCAGTTGCACGTCCACCGGCGGCACATTCTCGCAGCCGTACATCAAAAAGAAAGGTGAGTACCCCGTCGACGCATGTGGCGTCATCCCGTATGCGGAGAGCACCCCAGGGATATGCAAATCCCAATCAGCCTGTTTTTCGCTAACCGTATGACAGAGCATGGTCGACAGGGTCCGATTGAGCCGTTCAACTATCCCATCCGTTTGCGAATGGTAGAGAGACGTCCAAACCTTCTTGGTCCCCAGTGCAGCGCATACCTCGGCCAACAGTTTGGAAGAAAAATTTCGCCCTTGGTCCGTGAGCAACCTTTCCGGTGCCCCTTTGTCCATTACGTATCCGAACAGGAACGCCTCCGTGATAGACGCCGCTGACTGATCGGCTAAGGGCCAGGCCATCGGCCAGCGGGAAAGATATTCCACCCAAACCAACAAAAATGTATTCCACTGAGCGGACGGCAGAAAGGGTCCCAAAATATCCAACTCCACCAACTCGTTAATCCGTGACACCTGTATGGACTGCACTGGTGGAACATATGGGTGTTTAGGCGGTTTCCGCCGAGCACAGTCGGAGCACGCCCGAATGTGCCCGACGACATCAGTCGTCATGCCGTGGCAAAAATAATCCCGCTGTAACGTCAACAAGGTTTTCTGCACCCCGAGATGTAACAGAGCCCGAATCAACTCATATCGCAACGATGGCGGTACAACAAGATGCCAGCGATCGTGCAACCCTTCCCTCCACATCAACAAGCCATCCCGGAGAGCAGCTCCCGGCATCCCATCGGACAGCGGTCCACGTCTCTCCTTCGCAGCCCGACCCCGCAAGGCCCCCAGCGATTCATCGAGCAATTGCTCGCGAACCCATACCGAACGCGGCAGATTCAAAACCCCATCAGCCATTTCTGGACACGCGGGAGCCTCAGGCACCTCCACATCGGACATAACAGGCCGAGGCGGCAGCGGAACCCGTGTGCACCTATTCGTGCCCGAAACGCAGGCACAAAGGGACCCCTGCGGCAATCTGGAGAGTGCGTCCGCGTTCGCGTGACGCGATCCTTTACGATACTGAATCTCAAATTAAATTCCTGCAGGGTTTCCAACCATCATGCCAATTGGCCAGACGGTTGGTCAACCCTCAGGGAATATTGCAAAGCCGCATGGTCCATGCGCACAATAAACGTACGGCCGTAAAGATACGGCCGATATTGTCGAAGAAAATGCACTATGGCCAAGAGTTCCCGACGAGTAACCCAGTAGCGGGTCTCCACCGGAAACAACACGCGGCTACCGTAAGCCACCACGCGTTCGACGCCGCCCTTAGACTGGGACAAAACGGCCCCAATCCCGGTGTCACTCGCGTCAGTATCCAGAATAAAAGGGCGAGTAAAATCTGGATAGTCCAGCGTCGACGCCAACGCCGAACGATCGCGTAGGCTCTGAAACGCCGCCTCCTCCGTCGGTCCCCAGCTGAACCTCCAGCCCTTCACCGTGAGGTGGTGCAACGGCCTAGCGATCGTGGGAAAATTTGGAACGAACCTGCGGTAATAGGAAGCGAACCCAACGAACCGACGCACGTCCCCCACTGTGGTCGGAGTCGGCCAGTTTCGGACGCACGCTGTCTTCTCCGGGTCCGTGGCCACCCCGTCCGAACTGACTATGTGGCCCAAATAGCGCACAGATCGCTGCAATAGGTGACACTTTTTGGGCTTAAATTTCAAATTGGCGGAACGCATCCTAGCAAACACCGCGTCCAATCTCCGCAGATGTTCCTCAAACGTGCGGCTGAAGACGATAACATCATCTAAATATATCAAACACGTGTCCCACTGCAGACCGGCCAACACGAGCTCCATGAGCCGCTAAAACGTCGCCGGGGCGGCGTTCAAGCCCATGGGAAGACAAACTGAAACAAGCCCTGCGGTGTACAAAAAGCCATCTTTTCCCTCGAGGACTCGTCCAGGGGAAGTTGCCAGAATCCCGAAAAAAAAATTTCCCCAGACAAGCCATCGAGGGAATCATCCATACGCGGCAGGGGGTACGCGTCCGCAACTGACACCTTATTTAACTTGCGAAAATCGACACAAAATCGCAATTTCCCATCCTTTTTCTTCAAAAGGACCACCGGGGCGCCCCACGGACTGTTGGACGGGGAAATAATGTCAGCGGCCAGCATATCCTCCACCGCGCCGGGTACATGATCCCGCTCCGTCGGACTCAATCGATGAGGGTTCATCCGAATCGGAGCGGCATCCCCCGTATCAATATGGTGGGAGAGCAAGGAGGTGCGTCCCAAATCGAAATCGTCCGAACTAAAGACGTCGGAATACTTTCCCAACAGCGCGCGAAGCGCGGACCGTTGGTCCCCAGTCAAGGACGCATTTTCCCGGCACAACTCGGCAACCCAGCGATCATCCTGATCCGTGGAGGCCGAGACCCCCCCTATGAGGCCCCGGCGGCCCCGATCGTCATGGGCCGTGAAAGCAGTCGTAGCATGAGCCAAAACCATTCCGGGCGGCACAATAACATTATCCGCGCTCCCATTCAACACTTGTAAAAACGGAGGCTGACCCGGCCGAACAATTGTCTGTGCCCCGACCAGCGTCAAGCCACCCGTTATAGCATTGGACGGCGACAACAACACGCCCACCGCACCCTCGATTCCCGGCACTGGTTTCCGATACCACAGCGGAATAAGCATCTGCGAGCCAGGTGGAATATCAACCGATACCTTAGACAGCGCCTGCACCTGGCGGTCAGGAGCGGACTGCCCCCAGGATGAAAGAAAGAAATTTTGCGGCCCCCCGGTAATTCGATACAATTCTGATCCACCCTTATCTGAATGGGCATTTTCGCCAGGAAATCGGTCCCCAACAAGCAGGGCACCGCGAGGGACCTGGAAATCAACACCGTCCCTGAAGCCGAAACACCCCCAACCGATATGCTGGCGTCCACCTGACCCACAATGCCCATACTTCCCCCGTTCGCCGCTATGCAAGAGTCATAAACCGGTCGTACCCGCCCTGGCGGAATGGACAGGAGATGGAATATCACGTCGGAGATAATGGTCGCAGACGCACCCGAGTCCACCAAAATGCGCACGTTGACCCCTTGGATCGAACCCGGCACAGTGGACGACCCAGTAGCGGCCGCAACCACCCTCCGCGCCAATTTCCGCCATTGCGTCAGCGAGCGACGCGGATCTCTCAGCGCCCCCCCGTTAGTAATGCCATCCGGACCGCGTAGCGATGGTGATGCATGAGATGACAGGCTTTGCCGGGTGTCTGATGCGTACCGACTTGCCTGTCGTGGGTGATCTTGCCATGTCGCGTCCTTGGCAGGGGCCTCCTGCTGGAGCGGCGGCCGAGAGCGAGCCCAACACTCCCTGGCGAAGTGCCCCCGACGGCCGCAGCGGAAGCACGACAAGTCGGCTCGTCGTCCGGCACCCCCTCTGTCTTGGCGATCCCGCAACGGTGGCCCCGAGCGCAACTCCGCTCCCCCTCGAGTAGGCCATTGGGTCGATACTGCCGCCAGCGCCTCAGGCCCCTTCTCGTCCCGTACGTAGACAGCTTTGGATGGATCCCACCCTGTGGCACCGCCTTCGATGTTGGGGCTTGCCGTCCAGGCCGTCACCTGCTCCCACCGGCGCAGGTTGAATTGCGCGTCCAGGCACTTAGCCTCTATCCGTGAGGTCAGCTGTTCGTGGCCGCACACCGGCATGGGGATGCCCAAATCCCTGGACAACTCCAACATCTTGCCCAATATTAAAGGCTCCAGCAAGTCGGGCTCTGTGTCCGGATATGCGGCCATAGCCAGCTCCAACACAGCGCCCCGGAAAGTCACTGGCGATTCTTCTGGTGCCCGTTGCCGCTGCACGAATCTGCGATGTGCGTCGTCCGGGGGCTCATAAGCCTCCGCCATTTCCTCGAACACCCCTTTTAGCGTCGTCTTCCTCGCGGCCTTGATGGAGCGGAAGAACCTCACAGACTCGTCGTCCAGGAGCGTCGGTAGGACCTCCAAGGCTTCCGCATCCGTCCACTTGGCGGATCGGACCGCCGCCTCAAAACGGCAGGCAAATGCACTCCAATCCCCGCCGATCGAGAACTCCTTGACCGTCGTCATACGATGGCTGCGGGTCCCCGAGTCGCCGTCTCCCGCTGCAGGTGTTCCACGCAGTCGCGACAAGATGGCGTCTCCTTGCGGCGGGGTCAAGATGGCGGCTTCCCGCGGTGGAGGCAACAAGATGACGGCTTCCCGCGGTTCGTCCCCGACCACGCCCAAGATGGCGGCGTCCTGCCGCGTGTCGGAGAGGGCGGGAAGCGTCGCACAGGCTCCAATGGCGGACGGCTCGGCCCCACTCGAAGGCTCCCCGCTTGGGCGATCCGGCCTCGTCGCTGTTGTCACCAGGGTGCGTAATTGCATCAAAACAGCCCGCAGCGAATCAAGTTGGGCCGTCACGTGTCGCCAGCCCTCCTCGGCGCCCGTTGATGCAGACGGCCCGGCCGCCCCGACGACATCTTGCACTCCTAGCGCGTCGCCCGTCCCCACTTCGCCTCCGCCTTCTATCGTCGGGAGCGCCACCGCCGCTGGAAGATCGTCTTTATCTTCAGAAGATGGTGCAGGTATGTTCTTTTTCTTGAGATGTTTAGACATCTCGTACCACTTCTGACACCAGTGCAATAAAGGACTCGGTCAGGCGATGTAGGTCTCCGTTCGTCCTTTATTTGGGTTCTTGTCTTGCACCCCGCTGGTCCTCGTCCGGACCCGCGCTGCCTCTGCCGTGCGCCCCGCGCACGCTCCCTGTGGCCCTCGCCCACACCGCGGCCGCTCTGCTTCCTCCGTGTGCCCCTCCGCACACGCCGCCAGCCATACCGCTGGTCCGTGTGCCCCCGCACACCCTGCTAGCCACTCACTAGCTACGTGTGCCCCGCACACTCTGCTAGCCCCTCCACACTCTGCTAGCCCCGGCACCCCACGCACACCACTGGCCTACGGTGCGCGTAGGTCTCCGACCACGTGGCAAATGGCGCCACTTCTCCGCCACTGCCCAGCGTGGCTTCCTCTCTATTCTCACACTCTTCCAACCTCTCGATCTCTTCCGGCTCTCTCCTTACATCTTCCCCATCACGTGACCCTGACTCCTCCTTCCCGTACTGCCCCCGTCTCCGCCCCCCGTTCACCCCGTCTCCCATTGGAGCCGAGGTGAGCAGTGGCTCCTCCCACACGCTCCGCCGACCAGGCTCCGCCCCCCAATACTCCGGGCCGTGTGAGTGGCGCGGAGGCCAGCAACCACCCTGTTCTTGCTCGCATTACACAGATAACAAGCTGAGATTAGGAGCACTCGCTTTAAGAGTGTGCTCCTAATCTCAGCTCGTTACCTGTATAAAAGACACCTGGGAGCCAGAAATCTTTCTGATTGAGAGGGGGTCAAATACTTATTTCCTTCATTAAAATGCAAATGAATTTTTTTACATTTTTGACATGTGTTTTCTGGATTTTTTGTTGTTGTTATACTGTCTCTCACTGTTCAAATAAACCTACCATTAAAATTATAGACTGATCATTTCTTTGTCAGTGGGCAAACGTACAAAATCAGCAGGGGATCAAATACTTTTTTCTCTCCCTATATGTTGAACTTCTTTCGCACTGTATGTAGCCAACCATGCTCATCAGAGGTGCAGGGGAAGAACAACAAACTAAACACAAAAAGCAGTTCTAAATAAATTAGTTTTAAACCTAGACTTAACAAGACTTAAAAGTGTATGGACATGTGCGTGCAGGTTTAATACGGAGGTGGGGGGGGGGTGATCAGGACTTTGGCACGTGCACACATATTGCTATTTTTCATTACTTTCTATTGCTCATTTCTATTACAACGTTTGCTTTTGATCCTCTTGTTGTGTTTGTCTTGGATGATTTTGGTGAGTAAACTTGCATTAACCAAAAATTATGCAATTCTTTTCTGATTTCTGCTGGTGCTTTCAACAATATGTATTGGTAAGTGTTTCCTGTAACTCAAAGCTTTTGAAAACATTTTCTCTGGAGTCACAGCTCAAATGCTGGAACACTGCATGTGGAATTTAGCAGTGAAGCTGTCTTTAAACATTTGATGGGGAGAAAATAACACTGAAACCTTTACCTCTTAATGTTCTTTGTAGTTTTTCAGGGACAAGGGATGAAAGGCTGGAAGGAAGTGACCTCCATGTTCTCGAATAAGCACGGAGGCCATGAGCGTCTCTCGGGAAACGACTCTCCTCTGCTGGAGGGGTGAGCATCACATCCGTGGCTGTGATTGACGACGTATCGCTGGTGGCTGTGCTGTACGTGCTCTGTGATACAGCACTGGGGGAGGCAAGGGTCAGTGGATCACACACATTTGTGAAACTCCCAAACCCACTAAAACGATTTAAACTATTTTATTTTACCAGGTAAGGCCCACTGAGCTATGTAGCTCTATTTCAGAAGTGACCTGGCCACAATCGATAGCCCAATGAAGTGCCTTATCATGTGGAAATTTATAGCTGCCAAATACTCTAAACGGGTGTTTCTAGATGGTTGTCTCCTAGCTCATCATGGCATAGGGATTGAGTGTTACCCCTTTTCATCCCAGAGTTTCTTCCCACATATATAACCACTCAGTCATAGAATTGGCAATGCATCCAAATATAGGGCCACAGAGCTTCGGCAACTGTTTGTGCCAGTTCTAAAAGTTAATGAAAACTGTGCACGTTACAAACTCTAAATTATTATGATGAACCTATCTCCATGCACTCAAACGATTGCGAGTGTGCTTCGCTCAAACGGGGAGCCTGAACCAGTGGCGGAAATTCTCCATTCCTTTATCGGGGGTGATTCTCTGAAAAGGAAAACTCCTTTTGACTTTGCTGAAAGGGGTACTCATTTTATCAACCTGACAGAGATGATGGGCTGTGTTATTCTACAAGAATTTAAAATCATAACCTTACCATTGAGTAGAACCCTTTTGACGCCAACCAGAATTGCAATACTGAGATATACATACAGTGATATATTGCAATTGTTTAATAATGCCACGGACGGTTGTCAACTTTCCTTCCCCTATGAGCCCCATAGCAAAATGGCCGATAGCCACAGGACACACGTGGGGCTCACACGTCTGGTTCACTCACACTTATTGGCTGTTCGGATAATTTGAGTTTAGACATTTGCGGGAGTGCCCTGGGAGTCCTTGTGTCCCGCACCGCTGCCAGGGGCAAGTACCTTGCGCCATTCACGCTTCTACAAATTTATCTTGTTTCAAATAAAGTATTGAAAAGTTAATCATGAGCTGCGTCTCTATCAAGCCGCACTGGAACTGCTCGGGATCCGCATGTGGCTAGCAAGCTGCGGTCTTGGCTGCCCCTGTAATGCGAGGCTAGTGTATTAACCCTTTCCCGTTTTCTCCTGTTTCGAACTGATGATGTACGTGTATGTCACGTACGTGTACATCATCGGAATAAAAATTTAAATTAATGAACTTTATTGGTACCGAGGCTCCCACAAGGCCATGCAGGAAGGTGTGTGGCACAGTGTGGCACCAGCTATTGTAGAGTGCGGTCGTGTCGTTACAGTTCTCTGTGGTGAGTACAACAGCTTTAAAAACAACGGCACTATGTATCTCTAAAGTTAACGCTGAACCGCGTTCCAAGATTCAGCGATGAACGGGATCCCACCCTGCAACTTGCAGTCATCTCTGAACGGGAAAGAGTTAAAGTGATGATGAATTGTTACAGCGGGGTAGAATGCAGATTGTAGTTCATCCTCTCCCACAATGCAATCAGACCAGTAGCAACCGTGGGCAATGCGCTGTTTAATTTTGTAAGAACGATTTATCATTCGTACAACATGCCTTTGGTGTCATGTATCATCCAATTAAACAATTATAAACACTTGAAGATCCACAGATGAGAAAATACATGACATGTCCCTTGGCAGTCTGCATCTACGTTGGCAGCCCTAAGTCAGTGGTGGAAATTCCACATTCCCATAATGGGGACCAGCTCCCTCCACAGGATAAACGCTGATTAATAATTGCGTTTTGGGTTATACCACGGAATAATCTAAGCAAGTATAGCAATTAATAATCAAATTTATAAAGCGCCCCTTAAACAATCGCTATGCATGGAAAGACGGAAATAGTTTAACATCAACCAAGGAAATAAGAAATGAGAGACGTTTGAAAATAACGAAAGAGAGAGAAAGCCATTTGAAACAGATACGTTTTTAGTCGAGGTTTGAAGATCTGTAAATGTCTTGGAAGTCCTGACCTCGGGACAACGAGTTCCAGAGTTTAGCTGCTGCAATTGCAAAAGCACCGCTACCTCAAGTGTGAAGCCTAGACAGTGGGAGAGTGAGCAATGCAAAATCTTTATATTTTAATGATCTTGATGGAATATATGGCTAAAGGAAGTCATGAATGTAGGGAGGAGTAAGTCCATATAAGGCATTGAAAACCAGCAGGAGAATCTTAAAATCAATATGGGTATGGACAGGGAGCCAGTGAAGGGACATTTGTTAAATGCGGTTGTGAGAATTGCTCTTCAACTTACCAATGAGCTGACACAATCATAATTGGCACGTTACACGCTTGCACACGATCCATTTAATTTGCTTGGTTGTGTGGGGTGGTGAAGGGTCTTAACTACAGATTTGATCAGATCATTTACACTGCCTAACCTAAAATCTACTTTTAATTGTAATATTGTCTGTGAAACTGACGTATTAAGTCATGAACTTAATTAGAGTACGTACTTATTCTTTGGTTTTTTCGGTAAAGTCACGTATAAAAATAAAATAATAAATTAAATAATAGCATACGACGTTTCGATTGCAACACAAGCAATCATCATCAGGTATAATGAAATAGCGACATAGAATATAACCAGAAAACTATAGACAGACATATAAGCAGACAGATATCACCAAGATACATAGAGAGAGCAACCCAGGTACAGAGAGAGGTGATCGTCTCTGTGGGGTGGCCTTAAATAGACAGAGGGGGGCGGAGGCAGAGAGAGGGAGGGGGTAGGGAAAACATTTACATGTCAATGAGTACGAAGGGAGGGGAGTAAGGTAAGCAGGCTTAGAGGGAGACAGAACACACTGAATTAAATAACCTAGCAACCTAAATAACCTTCTCTGTCTACACTCGTTTTGTATCGTTCTTAGGTTCTGCTCTGTCTGTGTGTCTCCGTTCCTCTTTTTTTATGTTTTGTCTTTCTTTGGAATTTTCACACTTAAATTCTAACTTAGCAATCTTTGAAATACGTAATCGACCAGGCAATGCGTTAATTGTGTGTTGACCGACTCTCTGTGTCGTTTTACATAACATTTCGATACTTTGCTAGGTTATTTAATTTAGTGTGTTCTGTCTCCCTCTATGCCTGCTTACCTTACTCCCCTCCCTTCGTACTCATTGACATGTAAATGTTTTCCCTACCCCCTCCCTCTCTCTGCCTCCGCCCCCCTCTGTCTATTTAAGGCCACCCCACAGAGACGATCACCTCTCTCTGTACCTGGGTTGCTCTCTCTATGTATCTTGGTGATATCTGTCTGCTTATATGTCTGTCTATAGTTTTCTGGTTATATTCTATGTCGCTATTTCATTATACCTGATGATGATTGCTTGTGTTGCAATCGAAACGTCGTATGCTATTATTTAATTTATTATTTTATTTTTATACGTGACTTTACCGAAAAAACCAAAGAATAATTCCTGCAGTCACGAAAGCTCCAAAATTAAGATAGAGTACGTACATTGCACAGTTTTGATAGACCTCGGCTGACTGAGTGACCAAAGTAGAGGTAAGAAAAAGCTCGCACCATGGAAGAAGACCTAATGATGGAGGCAGCGATGCGAAGTAAACTGGAACCATTTGGACACATCTGTAGGATGGACAACAACAGGAAAATTAAAAGTGTGTTTTTCCAGAAAAATAGAAGGAACCGGAAAGAGAGGAAGACCTGACAGAGGATGGCTTGACGACCACGTAAGAGATTGGTGCCAGAAAGATGTGGCACTACTTGAGCATATTGGCACAAGACAGAGAAAAGTGCAAACAAATTACGAAATGTGCAGTGGACACCTACAGGGCTATCTGCCCATGGCTCGTGATGACGACGATGATGATGGAGGCCGCATGAGAAATATGTCCGGGTTTGGTCTGATGAAAAAGGTAGCAAACCCTACTACAATCACGCCCAAAATTTCACTTTTGACCTCCACCATCCCATCGCTTTGTTTTCCACAGGTCGGCAGCTGGAGAAGGGGAAGCGGCGGTGAGCCAAGAGTTTTTTGCAAAGAAGGAAGGCCAGCGGTCTCCGAAAGCCGAGAGTTGGGTTTCATTTGGAGCACGGTCTGTTGGAGAAGAGGGACAGACAAAACCCAAAACGAGTTCAGAGGGCTGGCAGCCTCTGCAGTGCGACTCTCCTCCAGATAGCACCGAAGTAGAAGAAAGCTGGGACGAAGGGGAGGAGGGCAGCGCTTCTGCAGGTGCAGGAGGAGGCAGCAAACCAGGAGGCAGTGGCAGTGGTAAGGGCATAACCTTTGGAGTGAAAAAGTCCAACAAGATGGGGGATGAGTGGGGTGATAAGGACTGGCAGCCTATATATTAAGCCTATATATTAATACTGCCCATATGTGTGCTGCCACAAGCGAAGTTCTAGCATAATATGTTCAGTGCATTCTTAGGGTTGTCAGAAATTCCAAAATGCTGTGTACAGAACACTAAGACGTTAAACCGGTATCGTCACGCTGATATGGATAAAATAATCACTGATCAATGTGCTATAGCTATAAAAACGCTCAGTTGTATTCTTGCTGGTAGTGCTACATTTGTAACAACTTGACAAAGGCTGCTTGTAAAAAGTGTAACAGTTATTACCCCAAAAGTAATTGCTCCACCCAATGTTTAGCTATTGTAAGAAGAAAATGTTTTTAATTACTTTAATTGCTTTAGATTATTAAATCGAAATATTTCCAGTTTAATTCAAGGCAATGATGAGAACATTATTTAGTCTGTCATTTAATTTCTCAGTTCAGGTAAAGAAGCAATGTTTGTCATGATCTAGAGATACAGTGTTTAGTTTTAACGGGTTTCAGTCTGTTGCAGCATTGTTACAGGTTGAAGGCTGTACTTGTTGTATTTCGGGCTTTTGACCAGATTCTGTATGACGTGTTGCACTGGATATGCATCAAAGGTAAGTGTCTGGGTATTATTTTTGATGGAAGATGGTAATATTGCATGTCCCATTGATAGCATATAGCACAGTAACTCTTAATTGAAAGCACATTTTATATTTGAACAAAATACCATCGTCCATTGGATCCCCCCTCGGAGAACTTGAGCTACATATCTCATGAATATGAGAGCCTTGAATGACAGTACAGCCATACGTTACACATCGCAGAGCGTTCGCTGTGACATTCCTACATCCAGAGCATTTTTAACGCTCTCACACCCACACGACCACATTTCCAGAACTCGGAAATCAATGCAAAAACTAATGAAAGTCCCAAATTCATACATGCCCAGTTATAGATTATTTAGAATGTTTGGCTGATATAAATTTCCACGTGATAAGCCACTTTGTTGAGCTATCATTTGTAGCCAGGTCACTTCTGAAAAAGAAACTAATAGCTCAGTGGGCCTTACCTGGTAAAATAAAAAGTTTATTTTTAAAGTGATTTGCTTACCCTTCCTATACCTTGCACTCATATTGTGTTTTTGTATCATGTGTCGTTATATCTCTCTGATCCGCCCCTACTGGACATCTGTTGAAAAAAGCTTCATAGCTCATCGGATTCCTCCAGTATAAATAAAAATTTGATTCTGTACCATCCTTGAAAACCTTGCAACAGAATGTCCTCCACCAATCGTAAATTGGCCAGGTGGCTCAGCAGTCGAGCAAGCGGTTCCCAAATGGAAGGGATGTGAGTTCAAATTCTGGTCAGTGTTTCACCCGGCTCATCATCCCTCCGGGGTTAGTACAAGTAAAAGAAGTCGCGCTTTGTGGGGAGGTCAAGTGGTTATCCTATGGATAGACAGACTCACCCCCACCATAGTAATGTAGGATTTCCACCACTGGCTCAGGGCTGTAAACAGGAGATGAGAAGCGCATCGCAATGCTCATTTTCCAGGATATCACTTTGACTTTTGATTTGCTGCCTGAGGAACGGGCTTGGACCACACGGTTCAAGAGGATGTATCCAAAAGGTGCTGGGATGGTGCCAGGACAGCTCCAGGCTGACTGCAGCCTGGTCTTGAAACTGCATGTTTAGTTGAAACATAGGACTAAGCCCCTCCCAACAGTTTCTGTCACACCAAATTACAATCTCCCTGACACCCAATGTATTTGAGTGTTCGGTGCTGTGTTAAGACGCAAGTTACGTCGCTTGAAACAACTGTTTGAAAATTGTTTAATTTGCCTCAAAACCGAAAGCGTATTTATCGTTGGTTTTGAAAAAGTTAAACCGATAAAATATCTCCCTGCCATGACTCATATCCTCCATGAATCGTTTGAGGTTAGAGTGCGTTTTGTACCGTATTTTAATTCACAGAAGTGGTTTATACATACATGTAAGTGTTGTAAACGTTATGGCAATATCTGAAATGGAAACTGGTCTCCCATATCGACAACAATTAAACTGTCAAATTGTCCTGCACAGCCAGAATTTGGCAGTAATATTTTACGCATCGTAAGCAGTGATCCGTATCCTGTTTTTAGTGTGTAATCGGTCATTTTTACATGGCATGCATCAACTGATTACTTTTATAATGTTTTACACAATGATTGTGCCAAGCAATTAATGCGAAATCAAGTTGACAGCATTTGTTTAATGCGAGGATGGCATCAATGCAAAGCTAATTAAACATCGGTACCAATTGTTGGAAAATATATACCACAAAGCAAATTAAACTAATTCGTAGCAATTAATCCAGTACTGGATAAAACTCTCCCCATGCCGTGTCGGTCATGGGGTTGTTTAACCATATTTCACCATGCAGGTCAGTGCGGGTTGATAAAGGGGCCCCCAGGATTCGGATATCTCACCAATGATTCTACCCGTGTGTAGGTTTTCGCAAGTTGTGCTCGCTTGCGCTCTGGTGTGCTTTTGGGTTGCACCGAACAACACTCGGTACACATCTAAAAACACAGAGGGCTATACTCACCACTGATGTTGTTCTGGCCCGGAATCGAACTTAGGATTTATAGTGCAGTGCACTAAGCACTGTGCCACCGCTCCACACAACATAAACGAATACTATTTCTCTCTTTATTTGAAGTAATCAAACATTACATTACTCGTAAAATCGCAAATAAGAATTTATCTATGAACGTAAGTAATCAGACCGATTACCTTTTGAAGTACCCCGGAATTGCCTATGATAATAAATGAGCTTTACGAAGTCCACCTCGCAGTCGTGTGTGCGAGTGAGTGCTTGTGTGTGTGTATCTGGTGAGGCTGTATCAGCCATGGAAATCTTATTGCATTCAGTTCATTACAAAAGCCTCAATTAAACCCCTGTGAACCTAATAGAGTGCAAAGATTAAGGATCCGCATCACTATGCATTATAGTATCATCATGAAAAGTGTGGCTTTCATCGCCAGATATTGAGTAACCTTTTAGTCAGTTTATCTTTCGGGTAATGTCGAGTAATATTTTTGTTGTTTACTTCATGTAAATTGTCAGTAATTTAACATGCAATTAACAGTTTATCCATTCTACATTGTAGCTGGACAACATCGCCAAACCTCTCGTATTTGTAGTAACGCACAGCGGCTGAAACTTCTCAGCGGTGGAATATTCTGTACATCAGTATATCAGTACTAGGGCTGAACGATTGTTCGATTTCAAATCGAAATCGCAATTTGAAACAATGCGATTAGCAAATCGCAAAGACTGTGATTATTTGCGATTTTAAAAGTCCTATTACTTTCTTATTGGAATTGTTTTTATTATTATTATAACTTTTGTTTATTTAACTTAACAATTGTTCATCATAGAGGTTTTTTTCGGTTAGATCGCGTAAATATATAAATGTGTCGTTAAAACCCACCAACACCCAACACAGCCAACTTTACAATCTGAATACTCAGATTGTAAATGTTGTGGCTTGGCTCTGCAACACACCAGTTAGTGCTGTACTAGCGACGAATTGGCACGTTCTGTTTACGTGACAATCCTTACTAGTTGGCTGTATCGGGTAGTGGCGGGTTTTAACGAAACATTTATATATTTACGCGATCTAACCCAAAAACCTCTTATGGATGATATTGGTCGCTAAGGCTACGTGTTAAACTTAACAATTGTTCTATGTTTTGTTCTATTTCAATTAACATTATTTTTATAAATACATGTTGGAAGCAAGTAATCTATTTTAAGTTATCATCCTTGCATTATAATATATAGAGCAGTTCATATTTTGATGGTATCATGTGGTAATGCTCCATCACGTGTTTTAAATCTATTACACAGTGAATATTGAACTTGAAGCTTGACTTTAAAATGTTTAATCGTAAATCAAATCGCAATATCTGTCAGAAAAATCGCAATTAGATATTTTGCCCAAATCGTTCAGCCCTAATCGGTACCTTAAACGTGTACGATCATACTGGTGGACGCTTGGGACGTGCAATATGCTTCACAACTGCAGCCGTTTTTCGCTGTGAAAGAGCTTTGGCTAGAAACATGAAAGCTTTATTGTGTTGGGCTCTGTTCAATTGCACAGACGCTTTATGAGCTTGTGGGTTGTGCTTAAGCTTACACCTTTAAATTCTCACCACCGTTCAATTACGTGGGGAAATTTTGTTTTGTAATCACTGTGAAGGGAACTTAGAAAAGAGCCACATGTCGTTATTTTTGTAAACACTCAAATAGAATTGAAAATTTCTTTTTTACGTCTGACATCGTCGTGTATATGTTTAAGCTTGCATGTGCTTTTAGCTGTGCACATATCACAACTTGGCAGTCTTGATAGAATTAAAGTTTAAACAAAAAGCATGACGGTTTGGAATGTTGCTCTTTCTCTGTTAACATCACGGCACTCGCCCATATCCAAGTGCTTTCGAGGCTGGGGTTGATGACAGATCTGTGAATCGCCAAAACTTACTGAGCTGTGAGGTCAGATGGGAGTGCAGCAAGTAGATTCATGAACCCATCTTGGTAGACCGATGCGTGTATTGCCCATGAAATTGCAAAACACTCCTGTCACAGAAGTGGACAAACATACTGAAGCAGACCTTCCGTGAACATTAATTCATAAATCAATAACATTGTTTACGGAATAAAATACAGTACATTGTCTACATAAGCAACCAATTATCTGTATGTGCAGATCACTCCTCGCATGAAATATTATAAACTGTTACTTATAAATATTATATATATATATATTTAGGCCTTGGATGTTAACACAAAAAAATGTCCCCTTCTGATTGGAACCACATTGACAACTTCTGCTTCTGCTGACTCACTGTCAGCCAAATGCAAAGCCAACCTGATTTCTAAATTCAACCTCCTATCTAAGAAGAAATCGGAGCCACAAATCACAATGCTGGATGTCAACAAGACCGTTATTAATCAGAGTAACATCCCAATTTCTGACAATCTGAAAACGGTACCGGCCAAAGGACTAAATTTCGCTGTCACCCCTAAATATATACCAGTAGAGGATGTCATTTCTCAGGTTGATGTTGCCCTCAGAGGCATAGGACACATCCATGCGGATGTAGCAGGAGCTGAAATAGCCACGATTCTTAAGAATACTAAGAAACCCACTTGTAACATTAGCAAAAACGAATGCTCTGAACTTGCGAACAAAAAAAAATGATATAGTCATCCTCTCGGCAGACAAGGGCAATGCCACGGTCATCATGGATAAAGAATCATACAACAAAATCCTGGACCTACTTAATGATGGGAGTTACTCCAAAATTAAAAGCGATCCTACTAACAGCCTAACGACAAAAACCAACAAGATCATCACGAGTTCGACTTCCCTAATCGAACCAACCAAACGTCCCTCTAAAACCCTCGGCGGCTAGACCTCCCAGACTCTATGGTCTTCCCAAGATCCATAAAGAAGGCACCCCGCTACAACCCAACGATCAACTCCCTTCACAGGCAAGACCTCTTCGGCAGTACTCAACTCAACCCAATTAGTCTCTATGGTCAAGGACATGGTACTATCTCCTGATTATATCCTCGTCAGTTTTGATGTAGTATCTCTATTTACCAAAGTTCCAGTGCCTGACACCCTAACAATAATTGAGGACTTGGTCCAACATGGATTGAATTCGGATGTACCTGCGCTGGTTAGGCATTGCCTCACCAACACTTATTTTACCTGGAATGGCACCTTCTACAAACAGAATGAGGGTACCCCTATGGTCTCCCCCTTGTCACCAGTGATAGCCAACATGTTCATGGAAAAGTTTGAATCAGACGCCATCCAGACATCCACCCTGCGTCCTTCCCTGTGGAAGAGGTATGTGGATGACACTTTCGTCATTTGGCCACATGGCCTCCCAGCATTGAACCACTTCTTGGACCACATCAATTCCAGACACCCATCCATCAGATTCACCATGGAAGTGGAGAAAGATGGTAAACTACCATTCTTAGATATTCTGTTTGAGAGGAGACCTGACGGATCCTTGGGACATTCTGTCTACAGGAAAGCCACCCACACAGATTCCTACTTGAAACCGGATTCCCACCACCACCCATCTCAAAATAATTATCTCATCAAAACGCTATACCACAGAGCTTCATGGCATTTCTGACCAACACCACCTGGCCAGTGAATTAAGACATGTACATCGGGCCCTCAGGATGAACGGATACTCTGAACGCATCATCCGCCAAGCTGTTTCTCCCACCACACAGAAACAGCCACTTGAAACTCCGATCAAAACTATCACGTTGCCATACATAGCAGGCGTGACCAAAAAGATCTCCAAAATTCTAAACAAACATAAGATCCAAGTCCGATTCAGTACAGTACATAACATATGATCTAATTCCATCTGTGAAGGATGTCATCCCTGACTTGCAATACCCTGGAGTCTATAAACTGAGTTGCAGCTGTGGTGACTGTTACATTGGGGAAACGAAACGTCATGTCTCTGATCGTGTCCGCGAGCACAAGTCAGATTTGAAACACGGTAAAATTGAGTCTTCCGCCATTGCCGATCATTGCTACAACGCGGTGGGCTCTCATGATATTGTTTTTTCCGAGACTAAGGTGCTCTGCAAACCCTCTAGCTACCATCAAAGGTTTGTACACGAAGCCATTCAGAAATACAAACACAGACATAATTTCAACCGTGATGATGGGTACAAACTTAGTAATCATTGGAAAGATGTTATTAACCAAGTAAAAAAGATTTAACTACACATTTTTGGACCATCTTATCTGACAGGCACTTTTACTTTACTTAGTGTTAACATCCCCCAGCGTTCAACAGTACTCTCTTTGTCAGCCAACACTGGTATAAACATGGGCATTTTTGTTCTTTTCTATCTTGTGCATCAACAGGTGCTTGTGCACAGGCATGTCCACGTACACTTGCACCCCGTGCTCTCTTTTAGCCCCCCCCCCCTTCCAATACGTTATCATGTGCAACAACAGTGACTTGCGCACAAACACACGTCGAGCACCTCGTGCCCTCTTTTAGCCCCCCCCCTCCCGATACGTTCCATTCATTGGCTACCACATTCTGATAAGCTCCCCCCCCCCTCTCCTCCCCCTTAACTTGTATTTAAGAGCTTGCATCTTGAATCCCTGCCTTACTTGATGCAGCAAATCTGGCTGTGACGGTCCCGCCTGATGACGGAGACTTGTGTTGCCTCCGAAACGTCGTGATTTTTTATTTTAATTTAATTTTTACTTCATTTTTTACTTACGTGACTTTACCGAAAGAACTAAGAGTATCTTCCGTCCCCTGTTTCAGCGATGTTCGTGCAGGTGCGAGCAGGGATATAATGATGGCCCTGCACGTCATCGAATCGGGTTTTGTTTCCATTTTTAAAAATGACGGTGCAAGCCAGGTAGTTGAGCACAATGACCATGACGCGAGGATAGGACTGGACTGGAGTCTCAAACTCTTACAGGGGGAGTCTTAGCCGAGTTTTCGCGGTAGGGTGGTCCAAATTTAGTCATTTGCAATTGAGTCATTTTTCAATTAATCAATTGAGTAATTTTTCAAGCGTTGGGATTTTTGGATAATGCCAGTAACATTCGTTTAAATTACTTAGATAATTTTACTGCTGTACATTTACACATGATAAGCCAATTTGTTGAGCTATCATTTGTGGCCAGGTCGCTTCTGAACAATAAGCTGTGGGCTTTGCCTGGCAAAATTAAAATATATAATTTAGTTTGCTTTGTATATTTTTAAGTGATTTGCTTACCTATCCTATGGTTTTCACTCCTGTCGTGTACTTGTTTGTTGGTGTAACGTTCTGTGAAATAGAGCTTTATGGCTCATTGGATTCCTCCAGTAAACATACATATTGTGCTCTCATTCAGTTCCACTGCGTGTGGGGGTTTAGCTATGGGAGGACACCGGGGAAGAACCCACGCAGAGCAGGAAAGAAGATGATGACGGACGCTTGTGATTTATTTTATACCTACGTGACTTTACCGAAAGAACCAAAGAGTAAGAAATACAAACTCCACACAGAGGCACCCGGGAGGATGCCTCTTGCCGTGCGCAGCGCGCCCCCACGCAGCCGCTCGCGTGGGGAACCCCTCGAGCGGAGTCTCCGAATCACGACGGCAGGGGGAGTCGTCCCCGTTCAAAATTCTCGGGCCCATGAACTAAACAAGATGGCGCGCCCTGCTGGTAAGGGGGCATGAACTAAACAAGATGGCACGCGCAGCTGGTGGGGGAGGCATGAACTAAACAAGATGGCGCACGCAGCCAAGGCCACACCTCGTCTAGGCCGCATCCGCGTCACGTGGCGGGGCAGTGCCACGCGACACCGCGGAGGCCGATTCGCCACGGTCACGTCCGCGGCCGCCCGCGGTTCGGTGGCAGCAACCCGTGGGGTTCCCCTCGGCCGCTCGCCCGCAACTCACTGGCGGCGCCTGCTCGCCCCTAAGAGCTCTGCTCTCGGCGAGCGCCGTGGCCGGGCCGCGTTGTTGCGCTCACGCGAATCGGCGCCGCTCCGATCGGCGCTCAGCTGCGCGGGACTCGACTTGTGGGCTGAAGGCAGCGAGCGCCAGGAGAGGAACTGAGAACAGCGCCGCGAGAGACGAGGGGGAGATAGTCACCCAGAGCCGCCCACACCGTGAGAGACGAGACGGAGAGTCAACCACGCCGTGAGAGACAGGGAAGAGTCACCCACACAGTGAGAGTCAACCACCCCGTGAGGGAGGAGTCGCCCCTGAGTCTCAATACCAGGAGAGCGCCTGTCTCACTACAGGGTCAACGCCACGATAGTCAACCCCGAGTGAGTTACCCCGAGTGGGTCACCACACAGGAGTCGAACTCTTGAGAGTCGCTGCCTCATGAGGAGGGGTGAAGCCCCGGGCGAGAAGCGCCCGGGGCGGTCTCCGCGTCGTGTCTCTGTGTGTCTATCTCTCTGTGTCTCTGTGTGTCTATCTCCCTGTGTCTCCCTGTGGGTCTCTGTGTCTCTGTGTCTCCCTGTGTGTCTCTGTGTCTCCCTGTGTGTCCATGTGGGTCTTTGTGTCCTTGTGTGTATCTGTGTGTCCCTGTGTGTCTCTGTGTCCCTGTGTGTCCCTGTGTGTCTCTGTGTCTCCCTGTGTGTCCATGTGGGTCTTTGTGTCCTTGTGTGTATCTGTGTGTCTCTGTGTGTCTCTGTGTCCCTGTGTGTCCCTGTGTGTCTCTGTGTGTCTCCCTGTTTCTCTGTGTGTCCCTGTGTGTCTCTGTGTCTCCCTGTGTCTCTCTGTGTCCCTGTGTCTCCACTTCCCAATTGCTCCCGTTGACCCCCCCCCCCCCCTCTCTCCCCGTGGTCTCACGGTCTCTCCGGGTCTCATTGTGCCTCAAATGTCTCCCCTGTGTGTCCCCATGTCACCTCTCTCTTCCATGTGGCTACTTTGTATCTTGAGTGAGCACAGCAAGCTCCACGAGTCCACGCTGTTGTTGATGTTTTAAAACGCCGACCCGAGGTCCGCCTAAATCCTTGTTGTGTCCCCGAGTCGCGGAGTCGGACAAGGGAGCCGCCCCGCGTCTTGGTGGTGGTGGTGGCCCTGGGGGCCATCACCACCACCAACAACACGCGGGAGGGAATTCTTGTAATGTGCATTACATTCCGTGGTTATTTTAAAGTAAATACAACTGATGTAAACGGTCAAAACAGTAAAAAAAACTAATTCCCAGTGTGATTAATTCCGTTTTAGAGAGTTTGTGGCAATTCCAAAATCGATGTTGATGGAAATCGATTCAACAAGGAATCTAAATGTGGAGATTCTCGTTACTCTTTGGTTCTTTAGGTAAAGTCGAGCAGTTGTTCTTGCTGTGATTGTCCCACCTGATGACGATTGCTTGTGTTGCGATCGAAACGTCGTGATCTATTAGTTTTCTACCTACGTGAATTTAATGAAATAACCAAAGAGTATGGATTCCTGCAGTCACGAAAGTTTCAAATCAAGATGGAGATGCTCGTTGTTGGACTCCCGCGGGTACTTGCTGCTGCTGCCACCATCAACAACTCCCTCTGCTGCTGCCACACCACCAACTCTCGCTGCTGCTGCCACCACCACCCACAACTCCATCTGCCGCTGCCACCACCACCCACAACTCCATCTGCTGCTGCCATCACCACCCACAACTCCATCTGCTGCTGCCACACCACCACCAACTCCTGCTGCTGCCACCACCACCAACTCTCGTTGCTGCTGCGGCCACCACCACCACCCACAACTCCATCTGCTGCTACCATCACCACCCACAACTCCATCTGCTGCTGCCACACCACCAACTCCTGCTGCTGCCACCACTACCAACAACAACTCCCACTGCTGCTGCCACCACCACCCACAACTCTCGCTCCTGATGCCACACCAGCACCCACAACTCCATCTGCTGCTGCCACACCACCAACTCCTGCTGCTGCCACCACCACCAACAACAACTCCCTCTGCTGCTGCCACCACCACCCACAACTCTCGCTCCTGATGCCACACCAGCACCCACAACTCCCTCTGCTGCTGCCACATCACCAACTCCTGCTGCTGCTGTCACACCACCACCAACAACTCCTGCTGCTGCTGCCACACCACCACCCACAACTCCCTCTGCTGCTGCCACACCACCACCCACAACTCTCGCTGCTGCTGCCACCACCACCCACAACTCTCGCTGCTGCTGCCACCACCACCAACAACAACTCCCTCTGCTGCTGCCACCACCACCACCAACAACAACTCCCTCTGCTGCTGCCACCACCACCAACAACTCCCTCTGCTGCTGCCACCACCACCAACTCCTGCTGCTGCTGCCCGCTACCAATAGCCGGAGCGAAAAGGATGCAACAATCCCAGCCCTGGACGATAAGCCCCAGACAGTCCGCTTCCTCCACTTGTTTGTCCCTCCACACAAAAACACATCAACGTATTTTGTACACATCCTGTCACACACACGGGCCTTCTCTGGGAGTGCATAATTTCAGCAGCAGTATTAAATACAAGCAAAATATGGGCCATTTTTGATATTAAGTGTCTCATCAAGCAGTGTCAGGTTTGCTTGAACCAAAGTTCTAAGTACAGTTTGCAGCATTATTTATTTTTCGCTCGTGTTTTTGGATATATTTTTCTTCACATTGTGTGGATCTGTATGTAATGGTGTGCACCTATCTCTTGTTGACATTATTATGGAGAATGTAACTTTTTGTTTACGGTTTTCAGGGTTCTGAGAAGAGTTGTCTCAGTAGTGAACCACGTGGATACCGAATGTCCAGGAATGAGCAATCAGCAGCAGGTGAGACAGAGACCATCTCAGTTGTTAAAGTGATTTGATTTAAAGCAAATGTAGTTGTGTGTCGGGAAGATGTGCTACATTTTCCTTGAATGTTCAATTTTTCTGTTATGAGTACTGTAATTGAAGTGAGTAATTACATTTTTTTTTATATATCAGTAGTCAATGTGGAATATATTTACAAAAGCATAATCCTTTCCTATGAATGTCTGGCAGTTCACCAGCATTAGTTCAAGCAAGCCCGGCTGCTGTTGAAACGCTGAAAGTCAAAACCGGTTCAGAATGTGCTTGAATTAAACCAATACTGCAGAAAAAATGCACTCCCAGAAGGCCGTATAGGAAATTGGATGTGTAAAATTAGTATTTTATGTGGAGAGACAGATATGGGAAGGAGGCGTGTTGTCAAAGTAATTAGCATCTTTTGAGTAATTTCCTCACCTTTATAATTTTATAGCCAATTACTCCTGTGAGTTCCTGGTTGATCACTTTCCACAGGGTGTGTATTGACAGTTGATGTGCTCGGCAGGGTTTCATTAAAAAACCAGAGCATTGTGGGAATGGCTTTGCACATTAAATATTCTCTCTCATTGCCCAAAATTTTGTCAAATATGTAAGAAATTGCTTGGGGAAAAAGCCTGCCTCACCTAGTTTCCCTGCCTGGGGAATCGAGGCGAGACCAGGTTAGGTCCATTTGTCATCAGCCATGGCGTGTGACGGCTGAAGAGGCCTAAAACATTAACGCTCAGTGAATTAATTCATGAATGTATGACAACTCTTATATTCATTTGCCTGTTTTTTTATTGTTTAAGTCCTCAACAGTGACACAAATTAACAATAACTCCTTATTGTACGAGAGTTCTCGTGATCCCCGCTACAAGCTGAGAGGGCTAAAGCGTTATCGCTTTTATAATGGTAAGCATTACGAAGGACTTGTTTATTTTCAACCCATTTGCTGTACTTGGCGAGTTTGCAGATAGAGGTGAGCAAGAGGAATGCCATGACGAGGCAGCGTGTGGCTTCATAGTGACGCACCACCACCACCACCACCAGGCAGCCTCCACGGAGGACGATGCAGGTACGGCTCCTGCTGAATGCATCTGCAGGTCTCTTAAAGTCGGCCAAAATAATCTTGGGTTTGCAGGTATTGTGTTGCAGTTATAAGGTCGCGCTCACAAATGAACCACAACACTTTGGTGATCTCATTGAGGAGCATAAACCCTCACCCAAACTCCGGTCATCCTCGCAGCAGCGGCTTTTGGCTAACCATTGATCAAAGATGATTGCTGCATCGCACGCTTTCCGATGCGCTTCTGCGGCCCGACTCCATACAGTCCCAAACCAATGCCATTCTTACGTGTTGAGTGACATACACCAAGGGAATTGGAATCACACCATTGAACCTTTGTTGTAATTCAGAGGGTACCATAGAAGAGTTAATGCAACTTTTTATTTGAAGAGCATTATAAAAAAATTACCAAGGCTATTATTTATCTGCCCGATGACTTGAGAGCGATTACGACTCAGAGGTGCCAATTTCGTATGTGCACTGAATAATTGCGAATGGCCAAACACGTGCTCTGCACTAACTGTTTCGTTTTGTTGATGTCCAGGTAACATGGAGGAGGGATTGGACACTAAGTCCTTCGATAGAGGCACTGGTCGTCTTGAGAAGCCTCGTGTGGGTGGGATGAAAGATAACGTGGCAAACAGAGACACAGAGCCTGCTGGCAGCGCTGACCTTGCTGTGCCTGCTGCCGCTTCTACTACTACTGGTGGTCGTGATGGTGTTCCTTCTACTGAAATTGCTCCATCCATTTCTACTGCCTGTGTGAATACAGACACTCCCACTTCTGAGGAGTCAAACATGGACACAGAGCCTAAGCAAGAGAAGACTGAAAGTGTTGGATTACAGAGTGGGCCCATTAAAAAATGTGAGAACTTAGGCCGTGCGGGTGATGAGAATGATGTGGGGTTACCTGGGCTGACTGCCTCGTTGCAGGGTCTTTCGCCCGGCTCGTTTGGTAGCGATGATCAGGAGGAGTTACCTTTGAACCTTGCGGTTAACGTGGAGACTTGTCATCCTGTTGCCCAGCAGAGGATGTGTGAGATTAACAACGCACAACGGGATGAGGAATACAACACTGAAAATGTGGACCACGTCTCAACTCCAAATACTTGTGGGAAAGAGGCAGTAGATCAGTCAATTGATACAGCCTTTCAATCCAAGTCACGCAATACTAGGTGTAGTTTAAAACTTGATTTGAATAATGTAACTAATTTACATGAATCTCAGAGTATAGCATCTGTTGAATGTGATAAACTGAAGGAGGTAGATTTGCACAATGTAAGTTACCAGTTGAAATGCCCCGAAGGTGTGGATCACGACAGATTAAATCACAACATGGATACAACAGCTGTGGCAACATCCGAAGGTGTGGATTGTAGTGTGCATCCCATTGAACATGAGGGAAACACTAGACAAATCTTAGAGCCCACAGTGCACATTGACAAGGACAAAGGCAATGCACGATCCTTTGCAAATGCAACAAAGGGACATAACACAACATCTGAAGAAGCTACAGTTGCATTGGAGATCAACCGTGGCGTTAAACATTCACAAACAGCACAAGATGTTTTGCAAGACAGGACAGGGCACACAGCTGATAACGCGCACAAAGTCAAGGAATCTGCGTCGTTAGGGCAGGCGCCTCTCCAGCCGACGTATGACTCGACAGATGTGGCCGTTGCAGACAGCAGTGCAGAGAGGCAGGACCTAGGCAGCGTAGTTTGCGCAGGCGAAGACGTGGCAAAATGGATCAGCCCCGCCAGTCGGAGACTGCGAATTAACCCCTTTAATAACATCCCCGAAGCCGAGCTCAACCTGGAGATCTGTGAAAATCACTTTGGAGAATCTGGTCATGGCCCCTCGAGTGGCGTGCCGGGCACCCGTCAGCAGCACATCTTCCCAGAGGTGTACGTGTGCAGTAAGGGAGGGGCGGCGGTGGCCGGTGCCGCGCCCGCGAACACGCCCAGGGGGATGTGGCGCATGCAGGATAGCCGCAGCCTGGACGGCATCAGCCAGCTGTACGTGCTCGGGGGGGCTCGGCCCAAGGAAGGGGGGCGGCCCGACGGGCGCCGTGCCACTATATCCAGCGCGCTAGAGCTGGAAGGAACCGTGACGCACGAGGGAGAGTTGACCCACTTTGTGGCCGATGACCTCCTGCAGAAGATCAAATTGAGCTCGAGCAGAAACCTCGATGGTAAGTCTCACCAACGGGCGACAATCCGGCAGGGCCCCCGCGCATGCTGTTCACCACGCCTACGGAGGTCGTCCACGACCCAATAGAACATGGAAGCATCGTTCAAGGCAATTCGTTTCGTGTGCCAATTTATTGCTGGAATGTTCGTGATTTATAAGATGTTTTTAAGAGAGTGTTTTACACCTAGTAGGCTTTCGCGAGCAATGATCATAATAAAGTTTGTTTGGGTTAGATCTCGTAAATATAAATGTGTTGTTAACCCACCACCACCACAACATGGTAAACTGAATAACCTGGTTTTGCAAATTTAGATTTTTTTAATAGCCTATTTACACTGTACGATACAGAGAAAAACTAAAACATATCTTATTAGCCCTGATATAAATTTAATTGAGCCATGTAACTAAATGTACATTTTTTTATTGATTTAAAAGTACTCAACTTGCTCTATGCGGGTGGTTAAAATAGTTTATACCACACTCGTCAGGACACTTTGCTCTCTACAACTGATTGATTTGTAAACCATTAAAAACATTTTATGGATCTTTAATATCTGTTGATGCATTGCCGTTACACTGGTTATATCTACCTTCGTTGAGCAGAATACAATACTGTTAAAATGCTTGAAAGACGAAAATTCCAGCTTTATGTTGTACTTTCAATGGTAACTGATCCGTATATTGTGTGGTCAGTTTTGTATACTTATCAAGTGGATACATAATTTGTTTAACCACAACCTTGTATGTGGTTTACCATCATGAGACTAGATACTGTATTTTGTGTGTGATGGGTCCGGTACCCGCTCAATAATGTTACAGAAAGATGGAGAGGCAGGATACATCGTAACGAAAGAATTTTGCCTGCCAAAAATATATTGTAAAAACGAACCAATTTAATTATTGGGCTTTGGCTCCCATATCATTGGTCAAAACCCAAACAATTAACATAGAGAGGAGTAAGAAGACAGAGGAAATTTGATTACCACAGCAATCATGGGGATAATATAAGTAACAAAATAAACTGCCAAAACACATCCTTCCAATATTTTCCTTTCGTATGAAAATAAGTATTTTACACACCCCATCCGCCACATGGTCGAGGACCCAAATCTAACAGAAACGGTCCGTGCATATAAACAATTGGCATTTCACCATCATCGGTGTAAGCATGACTGACGTGACTTGCTATTGACAGCAAGACTGACTGCTGATGAGACACTAAATGTCAAAATTTGTCTTAAAGCATTGCTTATTAAAGAAAATCACTCCCAGAATGTCACGTGTGTATGTGGCTGGTGGGATATATTAAAACAAAAAGAACCTTGTTTACTTCATGTGGAGATACTGATATGGGAAGGAAGCGAATTTTCGAGGTGTTGAGAAACGAGGCGATGTCACTGTGGAGCTGTGGTGGCGGTTGGCAGTGGTGGTGGTGACTGCGGTGACGGTGGTGGCGGTGGTGGTGGCGCTGTGTGTAGCACTGTGCTGTGTCCTGCCCAGATGAGGCCGGTGGCGCCGTGTCGCGGGGCTTCCTCACGCGGCGCGACATCCCTCCCGTGGACCCCGCCGTGCTGGCCGACCTGGAGGCCCAGGCCCGCGACCTGGCCTCCAATGTGGACCGCATGATGAAGTCCCTCAACACCACCATCCAGAACGTAGGTGTGCAGTGGTTACTGTGGGGAGCCTCACAACAAGAAGGGCCTGGGTTTGATTCCCGACTCGGGCGCCTTTCTGCGTGGAGTTTTATGTTCTCCCGCTGTTGTGCATTGGGTTCCTCTAATAGCTAGAAAATACATACAATGTAACCGGTATTGGTCAAACGTCCCAATGCTGAAATGTTATTTGCCAATTAATCAATTTGGATTACGCACAGGAGCAGCATCGCCCTCGACTGAGAAAACTTAGAAAATAAGTGGTTAATGCAGTGTGTTACGAACAATTCGATTCCCACTCACAGCCAATATCGGTGACGATTATCCGAACCGGTCCTATGTCGACTCAGCCTCAAATAAGTGCCTAGTGTGGTATGTAAACATCAACATTGGGGAGACGAAGGCGGCTAGGCATGGTGTTGGCCTATATTACGGTATTTAACCCATTTGGAAAAGAGCTGGTCACTACCATTTAAATGTGGGTATTATTGGTATTGCAGATACCAAGAATTAGTCATTAACACCCGACTGATAACATTCCCTACTATAAATCTAAAGATGTAGTCTTATCACCATTGTTTGTTTTGTTTTCTGCAGATGACAGCACTTAGCGTGGGCTACATACAGACGTATCGTGATTCGGTGGACAGTTTGGGAGAGTCTGTTGACCTCAGCATCAAGGTAAGGTTCTTAGATTTTTTTAAGGTCAAGAGGTCGTGTCAGCGAGTGCCGGAGACGCCTCCGTGCTTGACCAGCCAGAGCTTAACAGTGAGCTTTTCTTGCAGAAATATCGCAGGCAACAACGTTCATTCCTGTGTTGCTTCGTGCAATGTAATGAAGTTGCATTTGGGTCTGCATCGCAGAGCAACTTTGTTTCAAATGTGCAGCTGTTGCGCTAACAACACATGCTCTGATTGGCTGGATGGGGTCACGTGGTCGATAGGGTAAACAGATACCTGTATCCAACATGGCGGAGGGGGTGATACGACAGAGCCGTTTCGCGTTCGCAGCTTGTTGCCGGGGTTCTTGGTCCAAATTTGGCAAATTAGATAATTGCCTGCAAATTACTTAATTTGGATTACATATACAGTAACAAGACCTCCCCGTACTGTAAAAACTTGGCAGGCCCCTTGAACAATTCTTGAGACTCGGTGAGATATTCCTGGGTAACCAAGCAGAGTTTAACACGTAGGCTTTCGCGACCAATATCCATAATAGAGGTTTTTTGGATTAGATCGCGTAAATGTATAAATTTGTCGTTAAAACCCGCCACCACCCGACACAGCCAACTAGTAAGGGTTGTCACGTAAACAGAACATGCCAATTCGTCACTAGTACAGCACACCGGTGTGTTGGAGAGCCAAGCCACAACAGTTACAATCAGAAAGATTACCTCAGATTGTACCAAGAGATTACTGTTGGTACTTCTATTTTAATACACGCAATAGACAGGAAGAACAAGACCAAAGGGCTCGCATAATGCACATGCATAATGTGCGTTGACTCATTAACTCCCCCCCCCCCCCCCCCACTTTGTGCAAGAGCGCAGAAGTGTGGTTACCACATCTACGCCTCTATATAAGGAACGAAACAGACTTCTCCACAAATCTGGCTGTCGCCTGATGAAGCTAGTTGTAATTAATGGCAAAACGTTGTACTCAGATTGTAAATGTTGTGGCCTGGCTCTCCAACACACCGGTGTGCTCTACTCGTGACGAATTGGCATGTGCTGTTTACGTGACAACCCTTACTAGTTGGCTGTGTCGGGTGGTGGCGGGTTTTAACGACACATTTATATATTTACACTATCTAACCAAAAAATCACACTGCACCAGGTACTCAAATGAGTACCTGGTGCAGTGTGTAAACATAGTCACTAGGGAGACAAAGGCGGCCGGGCGTGATATTGGCCACCCACTCCCATCGTGTTTCGTGCCGGCTTTCATAAGTGCTCGCTAACAGCACTTGCCCCAACAGTCTGTTAAGGCTACACGGGGGTAATCTTTGTCTTTGTGCGGTGGGCACATTGTTGTCGTTTCAGGCCATGTACACACTGATGGCGCGCACCGAGGAGCTGGACAAGGGCATGCAGCCCGTGCACGGCCTCGCCAAGCAGATCAAAGATGTGAAGCGGCTGTTGGATCACCTGGAGAACCTGTGCAAGTGACGGAGGCGCCGATTTCTCAGCTGCCGGCCCTTGTCCTTTCTCCCCTCCTGCGCCCCAGCCGATGGCCTTCCCCATTCTTTTAAAAAGACTTATTCATTCTGGTAATAGCTGCATTCAGTACGTCAAAAGAAGCCTGGGTTTGTTTAGTTTATGGCTTACATTTTTGTTTGGCATTTTGAATTTGTCGGTGACTTCATCGAGTGTAGTGCTTTTGTTTAGTGTTTTACCGAACGCAGCATTGTTCTGTTAATGCATTAGCGGTGGTCAGATATCAATCATTGGACTACACGGCTATCCATGTTTTTGACTGTTTTTGGGATTGTCTGTAAATTTATTTTTCTATCGGTGAACATCGTACGTGTTTATTATCTTGCAAATTAAATTCTAACATTATTGATCGCGACCTGCAACAAATCAGAGATGAAGTGACATCATTCTCAACAGCAGATGCCTCCGTGAAGGAGTTGTGGTTTAAATCCTAATTTACCCACAGCTGCATTATGCAATTTGTAGAGGTCATAAATGCTACCAGGTGCGCTGATCACCTTGCCCTGTTTGCCTCTTGTGTGTGTGCGTAATGATGCAGTACAATGCACACTGTGTATGGGATTTAAATTGGTAAAATTATGGTCGTTGGAGTTTAATGACTCCTGGGAGAACCACTTTATTCAAGTTTGGTGAGGAATTGTACATAATGGGTATGGACTATTTTTTGTTTATATATATATGCAAGGTTATATCTGTCAACATGAGTGTGTTCTTCACTGTTCACCCCATCTGGACGTCGTCGCAACCTGCGCATGCAGCTATGCTGCTCTCCATGCCGGATGGGTCGCACTGCGGTGTTTACCCTCGTCGCCTCTGGAAATTGATGCGCCGGGCCACTGCAACACCGAGTCGTGCCAGGCAATGTTGGGAATTGTAATGTTACGCCCCAAAGCAGCCCACACCAGTCCCCTGTCTACAATGCCATCCCCAAAGGGCGCACGGCACCTCGTGTGCCTGTCACACGATCCGTCTTCCCTGCAGGCTAGTCTCGCAGCGAAGTAATCTAACTCACAAATTCCTGAGTTTTGCCTCCATATCCTACCAGAGAAAACGGCAATGGCAAATCGAGTCCCAGTGGAGCAGTTGAGTCCGGGCAGAGATGGCACATTTAACTCATCTGCCTGCCTCGCCAGGAGATGAGAGGGGAGTGCTCAATCCCTGCCTAGGCATGGGACTTGAGCCAAAGTAAAGCCCCTGCATTGTGTTGTGCCTCATGTTCATGCACACCTGCAACATGTCATTTGCCAACGCTGAGCTTCGCCTCATGCACTTAAATTGCACCAATGTTTGTATTTAACGGGCCACCCATGAGATCTCATGGGGTTATTTTATGACTGTTACCCGCGTTGACCAATTGTTGCCAATTGGTTGACCGTGATGTCGCAATGCGGCCTGCGCAGCCCTTGTGGCAGCCACGCTGCTGTCCGTCGGCCCCAGCAGAGCTCAGTCTCGCGACGTAACGACGAGGAGGAGGCTCCTGCTTCCGATGTTCGGCCCTCCAATCATTGCAGTGTCTCTGCAATGTAGAAGGGAACCCCCTAGTGCCTGGAGAAACCCCTTGCGTATGAGGGGCTAACACGATAAATGCCACAGCCACCTACTTGCTGTACGGCTACCTGGTGCCCTGCTTGTGGATGCCTTGGCCCAGCTCAGAGTCGTGGATGACACACATGTGGATGTTAGATACAGGAAAAACACCAACACAAGAGCCATCATTGTAATATTGACTTTATTTGCGTTGGATTACATTGCTTTCCCATAATTTAAAATGCACAATCCCAGGTAAAGAATAGTGTTTTTTAAAGATACAGTTGTGGACAAAGAATACCAACTTGAATTCATGTAAATCAATGAATGGCACCACAATTGCAAAGTGAAATCGGCAATTTCCTGCTCAAATGAGCATTTGAGGGCAGTTCTCATCCGCGTTCAGGCTCGAGCGAGTGGTGGAAATTCCACATACGTGTGTATGGTGCAGGTGAGTTTACCCACAGGACAACCATTGTTGACTTCCCCAAAAAAAGATTGATACTCGTTTTTTTTTTTATATCAATCCGTGAGGGATATTGAGTTGGTCACCATCCAGAATGTGAACCTGCAACCCTCTAGATAGCAAGCCGCAGACAGCATCGGTCGAGTTTGACTTCTATATTCCGGGGGGGAGGGGTACAGGGGTTCGCGTTGTCCGTCACATTAGGAATCGCAGGTGAATGTAATTAATTACATTTTCATGTTAATTCTAAACTATTGAAAATGAATCTTGACTTAAAGCGGGAATTCATATTCTTTGGGTCTTTCGGTAAAGTCACGGAGATAGGTTCAAATTAATAAAAAATAAAATTAACAAAAACCATGACGTTAAGATCACAACACAAGCGATCGTCATCAGGAGGAAAAAAGAGGGGGAAAGCTGCTGAGGCAAACTGTTTTAAAGGTTTAAAATTGGGTGTAGCCCAAGGGTCATGAACGAAGTGGGCGGGGCTAGTGATGTTAATGTGTATTATATTATTTAATTTACCGAAAGAACCAAAGGGTAATTTTTCGATTTAAAGCTTTCGTGACTGCAGGGATTCATATTCTTGGTTCTTTCGGTAAAGTTACGTAGAAGGGAAATAATAAAATAATAATAAACAATACAAATTCTCATGACGTTTCGGCCACAACTCAAGCAGCCGTCTTCAGGTGAAGAACAGCTGTTGGAAAGACAGCGTCCTAATTCATTCTAAACTATTGAAAATTAATCTTGACTTAAAGCTTCCGTGACTGCGGGAATTCATGTTCTTTGGGTCTTTCGGTAAAGTCACGTAGAAGGGAAATAATACAAATTTTCACGACGTTTCGGCCACAACGCAAGCTAATTAGGACGCTGTCTTTCTGACAGCTGTTCTTCACCTGAGGACGGCTGCTTGCGTTGTGGCCGAAACGTGAGAATTTTTATTATGTTTTATTTTATTATTTCCCTTTTACGTGACTTTACCTAAAGAACCAAGAATACATTTACAAATTTGACTAAGTTTGTTTTCTCAAACTTCCTATTTCTCTCTTTAAATTTTGCCAGGCTTGCTTGTCTATAGGTCCATTCTCTCTCCTCCGGCCGCTACGGGGAGGACTTCCACACAACTCTCTCATTGACATGCTAATTTCTCTACCCCTCCTCTCTCTGCCTTCCCCCTACTCTTTATTTAAGGCCTCGACACAGAGGCGTTGTTTCTCTGTGTGTCTCTCTGTCTGTGTCTATTTCTGCTTGTGTGTCTGTCTATGTGTCTCCGTGTCTATGTTTTGTCTCTCTCTCAAATTTAGCGATCTTTGAAAGAACGTAATCAACCAGGTAGGGTGTTAACTTGTGTTAGCCGACTCTCTGTGTTGTATTGCATTATATTTCTTAGTTTACTAGGTTTGTTTTCTCATTCATTCTTACCTGATGACGATTGCTTATGTTGCAATCGAAACGTCGTATTCTATTATTTAATTTATTTCATTTCTACGTGACTTTACTGAAAGAACCAAAGAGTAATTCCTGCAGTCACGAAAGCTTCAAATCAAGTGAGAGATTAGCATGTTAATGTAAGATCGCAGAGCCGCCGCCACGTCGAGGTCGGCACACGGCGGTGGCTGCGTTGGTGTGAGAAATGTAAACCTGTTAATGTAAAATAAGAGAGCCGAAGCCACGGGGAAAAGGTGGCAGGATGGGAACATCACAGCCAGTTATGACTTAAACTTGTTGATGACGTCCTTCCAATTATTGCTGAGTTTGTACCCATCCTCTCGGTTGAAATTGTGTCTGTGTCTATATATGTGGATGGCTTCATGAACGAATCTTTGTTGGTAGCCAGTGGGCTTACAAAGTACCTTCGTCTTAGAGAAATCAATTTCGTGTGAGCCAACCGCATTAAAACAATGATCAGCGACGACCAAGGTATTGGTCTTACCGTGTTTCAGATCTGCCTTATGCTCACGAACACGGTCCGAGACATGTCGCTTAGTTTACCCAATGTAACTACTGCCGCAGACAACTTAGTTTGTAGACGCCAGGGTATTGCTTATCAGGGATCCTATCCTTCACAGATGGGATCAGATCACTAATTTTATGTACTGTGTTAAATCGAGCCTGGATCTTGTGTTTGCTCAAGATTTTGGAAATATTTTTGGTGACCCCTGCTATGTATTGCAAGGTGATGGTTTTTATTGGGTCCTCAGATGGTTCTTTCCCAACGGTTGGGGTGATAGCTTTATGGATTGTGTGCTCTGAATATCCATCCATCTTGAGAACTTGGTCCACGTGTTTCAGTTAACTGCCTAAGGTGATGATGGTCAGAGATACAGCGAGCTCTATGGTGTAGAGTTTTGATGAGGGATTTCTTCTGGGATGGATGGTGGTGGGAGTCCGGTTTTAGGTAGGTATCCGTATGAGTTGCTTTCTTCTAGACAGTGTCCCATTGAGCCATCTTGTCTCTTTTCGATTATAAGATCCTTAGAATGGTAACTTTCCATCATTTTCCACCTCCATAGTGAATTTGGTGGAGGAATTGGTTCAGAGCTGGTTGGCCATGTGGCCAGATGACGAACGTCGTGGGGTTTTTTTTCACTTGAACCTATCTACGTGACTTTACCGAAAGACCCAAAGATATTGAAAATAAATTAATAAACGTGTCCAATTTGGACGAAGCTCCCCCCCCCATTCCCTCCCCGCAAACTAAGCCCCAGCATTGCGTCGTGCCCGATGTTGCAGGCGGACCAGCGATAAACTAACATGAGTAGTATCAGACATAAGAATAGCTTTTACCCTTTGTGATTGGCCTACAGTAGGCCAATCCGTTTGGAAGATAATGCATATATTAATTATCAGAGCATGTTTTCCCACAAGTACATTTGATTAATGCAGACTTGATTCCTTGAAAAAGGTACCCATTTGGTGTTTGGACATCTTAACACCTGTTTTATTGCCAGAAATGGTAAAACCTATTCTTATTTTTCATACGTAGATACTGGCAAAAAAAATATCCCATTAAATCTAACATGAGCATGGGCCGTAGTACACTGGAACCACACTCCAGCTACACTATCGATGTTGAACTTATTTCACGCCGTACGTAACCAACCGTGCTAATCGGAGGTACGGGGGAAGGACAACAAACTGAACACAAAGCAGTTCTGCATAAATTTGTTTTCAAAGAAAGGCCATGACTTGGGTAAGCAAATATTGGAGCTCTACTATCCTAACACCATGGCCACGATATTTGAGTGGCATTCTGCCATCCTTCACAAACGGCTCCCCTCTATCCTACAAGTCTAATTGGATTTCAACATGAACTTGCATCTCTCATGTTTCTCTGCTGACTACCAAAGGCTTGAAAAAGATCATTGCTGTTCAGGGCAAATGTTTCCATTATCCAGTGGTAGAGTTCATAAACCTGCGGTTGATATTGAATCAGTTTTGTATGCAGCACACGAGTGATTTAATACACCGCTAAAAGTTTAAATTTGAATGATATAAAAGTGTTTTAGGCACCCTGCCTCCAGTAAACTGTTGTGGAAGTTTAAGATCAAGCACTGGTTTTAAAGATTGTAGTGCAATTGCAGGCATTTAAATCGTGATACAGAATATTCATTTATGGGACAGCTTTTAAACCACTCTCCAATTATCTTTGTGCAAAGTAATTTTATGAAGTGGATTGAATGAAAGTTTCGGATATAAATCTTACTCGGTACAACATTTTGTTGCAAAATGCCCCAGGGCCTTGTAGTCTTACTCTAAAATGCTTAAATGTGGCAATTTTTCTAAATTATGTTTGCATTCCCGTTTAGTTTTTTTGTGATTTAATTTGAGTTATTTTGTTTATGGAAATAATTGTATTACGCCCGATCTCTGGCGTGTCAAGTGGAAGCGACAAGAGCTGCAAGAAGTATTGTGTTAAGTGTTCCCTGGCCTCCGAGGTTCTGCGATTGGTCCCGATTGAGCGAATGGTGCAGCACAGGGGACTTGGGAGCCCAGCGGGCATCATCAGACCCACATCGACCCCGCACAGCGAGGATGGTCACCAAGGGGGCCACCGAGGGGGTTACTGAGGGGATCACCGGGGGGGTCACCGATCTCTCGCTGGCCAGGAGCTGCACCGGGCTTGCCCGCACAGCACAATGTCACTGCCAAAAATAATGTTAATTTTTGAAGGAATTTCAATAATTGTGACAGGTATGCAAACTATTGGGGGAAACTGCATCTCTCTTGTTTTAATATTTCCACGGTGACGAATTGTAAATAAAAATAATAGACATCAAAGGTTTCCATGCACGTTATTATTGTCGTTCACGCTTTGCTTGTGAACAATGTGTGACGTCACTGAAGACAACCCGACGGATTTTCGCATTGCGGCTCCATGAGGAATGGCAATGGCGTGGAGATGCATCCATCCAACAGTAGAGAGACAATGCAATATGATGTAGAGAAGCTGTACTGTACTTTTTAATACCAAGTTACGTTTAACAAATATAGTACACCTTTAAGAATACAAATAACTCCAAGGAGTGATGGTATTTATAGAGAAACTGCTACATGAATGTTGCTGAATTAAACTAAACTTTATTTTACCGGGAATGGAGCACTGAGTTGTGTCGCTCTTTTGCAGAAGCGACCTGGCTACAAATGATAGTTCAACGAAGTGGCTTACCATGTTGAGATGTATAGCAGCCAAATAACACATGCAAACTCCAAATATATAGCAGGCGTCAGTATCGGAATCTAACCCACGACCTCCGTGATCACCAGGCGAGGTAATTAACATCTCACCACCGTGGCCGAGCTACGGGGGGAGAGGAGCCAGGCGGGAGGGGGACAGAGGGAGGACAGTGACTGGGAGCCCAAGAGTGACAGGAGAACTGAGCAGACTTGCCTGGGACGACTGACAAACTCACTTGGTTTCTCTAATCAAGTACATCTCACTGTCTCCAGATGATTTGTTTTTCAGTTTCGATGTAGTTTCCCTGTTCACCAAGGTACCTGTACCTGACACCATTGCAATCATTGAAGACTTGGTCCAACAAGGACTGAATCCAGATGTACCAACTTTGGTGAGGCACTGCCTTACCAACACTTACTTCACCTGGAATGGTACATTCTACAAACAGAATGAGGGTACCCCAATGGGTTCTCCCTTATCGCCAGTGTTAGCGAATGTTTCATGGATAAATTTGAGATGGATGGCATCCAAGACATCTACCCTACGTCCTTCCTTGTGGAAGAGATACGTAGATGACACGTTTGTCATCTGGCCACATGGCCTGCCAGCACTGAACCAATTTCTCAACCACATAAATTCCATACACCCATTTATCAAATTCACCATGGAAGTGGAAAAGGATGGCAAGCTACCATTCCTGGATGTTTTGATCGAGAAGAGAACTGATGGCTCGTTGGGACATTCTGTCTACAGGAAAGCCACCCACACTGATGCCTATCTAAAGCCTGACTCCCACCACCATCCAGCCCAGAAGAATTCCCTCATCAAAACACTACACCATAGGGCCCATTGCATCTCCGACCAGCACCACCTAACCAGTGAGTTGGAGCACGTACACAAAGCCCTCAGGATGAACGGATACCCCCAGCCATGGGGAGACAACCTTTTGAGGATCCAACCAAAACCATCACTTTACCATACATAGCAGGGGTTACCAAAAATATTTCCAAAATCTTAAACACAAGATTCGTTTCTACACAGTACACAAAATCCGTGATTTTATCACATCTGTAAAGGATGTGATTCCTGACATGCAATACCCAGGTGTCTACAAACTGAGTTGTGGTTGTGGCAGTAGTTACATTAGGGAAACGAAACGACATGTCTTGGACCGCGTTCGTGAACACAAGGCAGATCTGAAACACGGTAGGACCAATACCTCTGCCGTTGCTGATCATTGTTTTAACGCTGTGGGCTCACACGAAATAGATTTTTCCAAGACGAAGGTACTCTGCATACCCACCGGCTACCTTCAGAGATTTGTTCACGAAGCCATCCAGATATATAAACACAGACACAACTTCAACCGAGAAGATGGGTACAAACTGAGCAACCATTGGAAGGACGTTATTAACCAGGTAAAGTCTTAACTGATGGTGATGTTTCCATCCTACCTGCCTATGTCAGCTTTATTTCCGACTCTCTGTGTGTCTCTCTCTCTCTCTCTCTGTGCCTCTCTCTTAGATCTCTCCCCCAGTGACTCAAGTGCTGTTGCAGAGTCAGAGTCCCGTTTTCTGCCCCGCCCCCTCTCCCCACCCCTTTCCCCCCCCATTATCTCTTCCCCCTACAGCCGATCTCTTGGATTGCACTCTCATGCTCACATGACCTTTGGATTTCACTCTCATGCTCACAGGTCCTTTTGATTGCACCCCTCATGCTCACATGTCCTTTGGATTGCACTCTCAAGCTCAACATGCCCTACAGTCCATCTCTCACAATCGCTGGCCTCACCCTCTTGCCCGATGCAGCAACCCCCCCTCGGGTCAATATAATGCCTCGTCCACAGCAGTCTGATTCTCTCACCTGAAGACGGTCGCTTGTTGTTGCGATCGAAACGTCGTGATCAATTTTTTTTCTACCTCCGTGACTTTACCGAAAGAACCAAAGAGTACCGATTCCTGCAGTCACGAAAGCTTCAAATCAAGAATGTCTTGGGAACGAATTGTGAAAGGGGACGTTATTCTTCAAAGCTAAAGCTGATTTAAAAAACTGTCTCCGATAAACAATAGGACAACAACAATGTCGAATTATCTTCCCTTGAACTACTCTCTATTGAGAATGAGATTGTGCGAAAAACATAATTTGAAGAAGTTATGTGCTTATTTTACAATAAAAATCTTGAAAAGTTCATCTTCGGTGTTAATTTCGCTCACCTTATAAAAAAACGATTGACACGACTCTGCCTCTGTGTAGTAAGTATATGGGAGGCTTGAGGACAGGATCCGAGGCACACTTGTTTATTACAACAACACAGTAATTACAGGTCACTTGGCTACAGGGATTCACGACAGCTAAGCCCTCTAACCTATACCAATTCCTCCACTACGGGGCTAGGGGAGGCTATCTGTCCCAGCCTGGTTAAGCTGGGATCCCGGCACCCTGAGTCACCAGACCAGCTTAGTCTGGGCTCTCGGGGCCACGCCACCGGCTTGCCCTGGTCGGCCCTTATAAGGACAGCGAGCCAGGGGAGCTCTGGGGCCTATTCTAGCAGGTCTTCCGTCTTCTCTGGTTAAAGCTGAGTCCCCACCTCGAGCCCTCGAGCTCATCACCTTTTAGAAGAAGTTATGTGCTTATTTTACAATAAAAATCTTGAAAAGTTCATCTTCGGTGTTAATTTCGCTCACCTTATAAAAAAACGATTGACACGACTCTGCCTCTGTATAAACACTGTGCCCATCCTTGCTATATAAATACATTTATTCAAGAAGATATTTTGGTTTCAAAAATGTATATCATACATACGAAAGACATAGTCAACATTTTTTTTTTGTAGGCCCAAAGGCACAGTGCCTACTGTGGCCTATTGGATAATACAACCCTGGTGGGTGGGTGAGTGGGTGGGTTGAGTGAGTGGGTGAGTGAGTGAGTAGGCCCTAGACACAGTGCCTACTGTGGCCTATTGGATAATACAACCCTGGTGGGTGGGTGAGTAGGTGGGTGAGTGAGTGAGTAGGCCCTAGACACAGTGCCTACTGTAGCCTATTGGATAATACAGCCCTGGTGGGTGGGTGGGTGAGTGGGTGGGTGAGTGAGTGAGTCGGCCATAGACACAGTGCCTACTGTGGCCTATTGGATAATACAGCCCTGGTGGGTGGGTGAGTGGGTGGGTGAGTGAGTCGACCATAGACACAGTGCCTACTGTGGCCTATTGGATAATACAGCCCTGGTGGGTGGGTGAGTGGGTGGGTGAGTGAGTCGGCCCTAGACACAGTGCCTACTGTGGCCTATTGGATAATACAACCCTGGTGGGTGGGTGGGTGAGTGGGTGGGTGAGTGAGTCGGCCCTAGACACAGTGCCTACTGTGGCCTATTGGATAATATGGCCCTGGGTTCGCGACGGTCCTCCAGGTGGTCCGCGGGGCTGTGATGCAAATGCAGATGTATTCGTACAATAATGACGTTTTACCTTTTGTTTCGCACATTAATATTTTACTCATGATATTTAATTTAAAAAGGTTAGGTAAACTACCCTGATTAGACGACCTTAAGATCTAAATGTTCCCTATAAAAAACCTGAAAGCTGCGTAAAAAAATGTTCCACTAATATGAATAATTAGTGTTGCTGGTATTTAGATAAAGTGAAAGCGTTTTGTCACCAGGGCTGGGGGAGGCTGGGTGATCAGCGGGCCAAGCAAGTTTGAGAAAGCCTACGTTATTTATTGCTCTGTAGCACTTGGAAATGTTTACTAATCTACTTGTGTTATTATTCTGTTTGCCTTTGACTCTTGCCCTGAAATATGGTTATTTTGACAGGTCTGTTGTTTGAGACAAAAGTAACTGAGATGTTGTATAATTTGTCCCGTGGTTTATTTCACTATTGGACAGTGACCAATTCTGGAGGTGAGGTTGAGAATAAACCCCCAAGCGAAACCAACCGGTGACTGGACGTCGCCTCGTGCCCATGGTGTGACTGATAATTTCTTCAGATAATCTCAAGCTACTGTTTCTGTTGTGGTTAATATTTCGACCTGCCTTCTATTATCGGATGTTTGCATAACCCAGGTCTCCCTAAGTCTCAGTCTGCTCTGATTGGTTTTAAATGCACGTTTCATCATGATGATTCATTCATGTTTAAAGTGATGTTCACGTGACAATATACGATGATGCGGCTGCTGCATCAAGTGTGCATTGTGAATATGAACACAATTGAGATGTATCTTAAGGAGGTGACTCGCTGTACTTACTCTTTGCCATTGTCGTGATAACTGGACACACCAGCTAAGAAGTAGGAGTCTGGGACAGTCCAGCTGAACTGCTCATCCCAGTTATTGACGTAGTCAGTCCACAAGCACTCGCTGAAGCAGACATTGCTCTGGGTGCAGCAATTATACTTCCACCTACATCGGGAGGAGACCGCGACTCAGTTCGGTGTCATTATTTGCGAATAAAAGACGATACAGAGTATAGTATGTTAACTGTAAAACGTCACGTGTGTGGGAAGGACTGGACGGCCGAGTTTACTACAACGGGGCAATGCAACCCCGAGCCTCAAATCGGATTCAAAATGCGCAGGGCGTGCCACGTGGTGTCAGTCTCTCTCGGGGAGCCAGTGGTGGAAACTCCACTTTCCTATGGCGGGGGTTAGTCTCCACTTTATCTGCTTCCCACGCTTGGAAACAAAGTTGTCCACAAGAGGTTTATTGGGGGGGGGGGGCGTAAATATAAATGTTGTGTCGTTAAAACCCACCACCACCCGACACAGCCAATTAGTAATCAAAACGTGACCAGTTAGATTCTAGTTCAGCACACCGGTGTGTTGGACAGTAAACCCACAACATTGTGGTGGCGGGTGTAACGACACATCTATATGTATGCGATCTAACCCAAAACAAACCTCTGTTATGGATAACGTTGGTCGCGAAAGCCCTACTACGTGTCAAACAGAGTCGGACTTGTTTTTATCAACGAGTACGACTTCCCAACTCTTCAATTGATTTCAATTCTGCCAAATACCTCCTGGCCAGGAATCAAAACCAAAGGAGCGATTGCGACACTTCCCGGAATGTATGGAGCCGACGCTTTCTAAGCACTTGCCTGCGTCTCTTGCAACGATTGATTGGATTGCAATCAGGAACGGGGGAAGCAGGGGAAGCAATTTCCCCCCTCTGCACTTGACGAGTCGGGGCGTGTTGGGTGAAGCGGCTATGTAGGTCACGTTGCCTGGGTGCACGACTCAGCCTCACATATAGGAAACATCGCCACTGGGGAGACAAAGGCGGCCGAACGTGGTGCTGGCAACCCACCCTCTCGTGTACCGTTCCGGCCTTCATAGGTGCTCGCTAACAGCCCTTACCCCAACAGTCTGGCAAGGCTACACTGGGGGGATCTTTGTTTGCGTACGCGAGTCGAGGTGTGGGAGCTGCGAGTCGAGGTGTGGGAGCTGCGCACCTGCGGTCCTCCTTGCCGTTGTCGTGGTAGCTCTCCATGCCATTCAGAGCCGAGTGGAAAGGGCAGGTGAAGGAGAAGGCCTCGTCGAAGTTGTTGACGTAGTTGCTCTGCGTGCAGGTGACGGTGCGGCTCGTGTCGAAGGTTCCTTTGCAGCGGAAGTCCCAAATCCGGTCTTCCTTGCCGTTATCGTGAATACTGCGGGGCGACACCGGAGCGCCGCGCCGCGCATCACCCCTCGTGCACTCAATCGATGTTTGTTTATGTAACGTTATTGCATGTGTTTTATTGCACTTATTGCTGTCATTGTTTTATGTTATTGCTGGTGTCATTTTGGGCAACCCCGGGTCACTTCTTGCAAAGCAGCCGATCCCAGTCTTGCGTTGACACCTAGTTAAACCAAATACATTTTAAACTTTAAACCCGCACCGACCAGCGTGGTAAAGTATGGTCAAACAATCCCCACGACCGACACGGCGCGAGAAGGCCTCCACCCAGCAGTGGACTGACAGAGCTGTAAGTTATTCCTTGTTCTCACTGTAACGTGGCTGGTCCGGAGAGGGCATGGGGCAACAACTCACCTCTGCACTTGCGAGATGCTCTGGTGGGAAGGGCAGTTGAAGTTCAGAAGCTGGTCATAGTTGTTCACGTAGCGCGGGTCGGCGTAGGGACCTGGATGAGTTTCCGTGCGGCACATTCACACGAGGGGAGTGTCAGGGGGCGATGTTCAGGCAAACGGAGTTTCGGTTCATAGCGCGTACCGCTACTGTTGCTGTTGGGGTGTGTGGCTGCCAAACCCCTTGTGCAGTATACCACGGACATGAATTAGATACAAAGTTTACAGCAGCTCCTCCTGCTCACAATGAGAAAACGCGGGGGAGTGTTTAAGTGCAGCGGCCGAATACGGACGAGTCCGATGCACCACGCGGCCCCTGTGAGACCGTGCGCTTTGCCCTGCCACTCGTGCGCTTTGCTCTGCGCACAACGCCAGCGGCACTCACCCAGATTGGCGGCGTGAAGCCCGGCGACCAGCGTGGCGAACAGCAACAGCTTCATGGCGACAGGCAAGCAGCTTCTAGAGTCTCTCCCTTTGCTACCCATTTGACGCCTCCTATATAGCGCAGCCCACTCCACACGCCGGGAGCCACGCGCTTACCGTGCGCGTCACAGTCCGCGGGCTGCTGGGACGACCGCCGCCTGCTCGCGTTCCCACGACGGCGTGGGAACGCTCACACGGACGCAAGGCAGCTCTGCCATCAGCCGGCCTTCACCTGGACCTGAACTGATGCCTGATGCATGTGTGGGGGGCGGCGTCCACCCCACCGCCCTCACCGCGTCGATCGGCTCCCGCCGGGCACCCGCCGACCGAGTGATCGCCCCCCCCCCCGCGCGTGCGCCGTGCAGAGTTAGTCCTCACTCGCACACACACTCACGCAGACGCGGCGCACAGCTGTGTGACCGCACCCACACTTGCGAGCGGTTTCCTCTTAACACAAACTGCAGCTAACGCGAGCGCTGCGCGAACACGCGCGCGCCTGCGGGCGATTATATTCTAACACGCGCACACACCACAGCTGACGCTGCAGCAGCTGCGCTAACGCGCCCGCACCTGCAGGCGATTATCTCAACGAGCGCTCGTGCTGCGGCTCTGCCCTCACTCTCGCCGCGCGTCCACCCACGCAGCCGCGCCGGTCCTCCAGGTGGTCCGCGGGGCTGTGATGCAAATGCAGATGTATTCGTACAATAATGACGTTTTACCTTTTGTTTCGCACATTAATATTTTACTCATGATATTTAATTTAAAAAGGTTAGGTAAACTACCCTGATTAGACGACCTTAAGATCTAAATGTTCCCTATAAAAAACCTGAAAGCTGCGTAAAAAAATGTTCCACTAATATGAATAATTAGTGTTGCTGGTATTTAGATAAAGTGAAAGCGTTTTGTCACCAGGGCTGGGGGAGGCTGGGTGATCAGCGGGCCAAGCAAGTTTGAGAAAGCCTACGTTATTTATTGCTCTGTAGCACTTGGAAATGTTTACTAATCTACTTGTGTTATTATTCTGTTTGCCTTTGACTCTTGCCCTGAAATATGGTTATTTTGACAGGTCTGTTGTTTGAGACAAAAGTAACTGAGATGTTGTATAATTTGTCCCGTGGTTTATTTCACTATTGGACAGTGACCAATTCTGGAGGTGAGGTTGAGAATAAACCCCCAAGCGAAACCAACCGGTGACTGGACGTCGCCTCGTGCCCATGGTGTGACTGGTGAGTCTGTGTCCATGGTGGGACTGGTGTGTTTGCAACAATAATTTTGTTTTGAGCTTTTCCCACATGCTCCAATAACTTTCACCTCAATCACGTCTATGGCCCAAGCTATATTTGGCGTGGTGGTGGCTCGTCATGAAAGTTGTATCCATGGATGCGGTAGCGACTGGCACGTCAGCCATCCAAGACGTGGGTTTCTTGGAGCGTCAGTACATCAGTGTCACGTGGGTGTTCATGATGATCGCGAGATGCTCGCACTTCGACCGCGAGAGTCCGTCAATGTTCAGTTGGAGGATCCTCGTCCCAGGGCCGATCTGGCGCGCCGTTGTTGTTTGGCTCTGAAGAGGGCCCTTGGCGTGGCTCGTGTTGTTGTTGTTGTCGCTGTGGAGACCGGGAGATCGACCATCGATCTTCGGTCGCCGCGTTTGACGGCATTCGTCGCGATTTCTCACTTAACAACAGAGTGGGACCGCGTGAAGGCTGCCATTCTCCACTCTTTTCACCCCCTCACTCCGTACTCTTTAAATGTCTTCTGGTTTTTTTTAATCGAACGTGTTTACAACCCTCTTTAACACTGCCACTGTGGCTCGGACTGCCATCTTTGAAGAAGCTAGAGAGACGCCTCCACCTGGCTCTCGACAAAAAGCCCATAACGCTTCGGACCAATGCCTTGTACAATACTATTTTTTTTATTTTTACTAAGCTATGGAGCTCTATTTCAGAAGCGACCTGGCTATCACAAATGATAGCTCAACGAAATGGCTTATCACGTGGACATGTATATCAGCCAAATACTCAAAACGCGTGATGTTGATTTTAAATGCGGAGGGAAAAACCGGAGGACCCAGAGAAAAATCGACACGACCACGAGGAGAAAGACACGCAAACAGCAGGCGTCTGCGTCGGGATCAAACCTACAACCTCCTGCACACCAGGCGAGGTAGTTCACATCTCGCTACCGTTGTTCCTGAATCCCTCATTCGCCCGAGCTCCCACCCATAACCCGATGGGTCGGGCCTCTACAGAACGTTCAGAGACCAGGGCTCCACCCGCACGCCGCAGCTGGGCCTGCATCGACTTACAACACGGCGCTCCCAGTGGCTGTGGACGCCCTCCGATCGTGACCCACCAACCCCAATGTGAGCAGACAGGCCCTTTGGAGGTTCCCCTGAGTAACAGCATTAAGAGGCATCACGCCACTAAAACTGGCTGTTGTCGATTTATTGAAGACGAGCTTTTTTGTATATTGCAGTAAACCTGAAATATTCAATCGAAAAATTGTTCACCTCATGATTATTAATGAGGGGGGGTTGCCCCATATTGAGTGACGTCACCCGTTAACGGTTATTGGGGAGGGGTGCGGCATGTGGAGTGACGTCATCCGCTCATAATTATTAATGAGGGGAGGGGTGCGGCATGTGGAGTGACGTCATCCGCTCATAATTATTAATGAGGGGAGGGGTGCGGCATGTGGAGTGTACATGCATATTCATGAAGGGGGGGGAGCTCTTTTGTAGTGACGTCACGCACAGATGTAGCACTGCTGCGTAGATTTATTTTTTTACTGTCAATTTCTGTAAAGAAACGTCATATTTGAAGTGACTTTGCATAATAAATTATTTAATTCAGTTCGACCTTTGCGTTAATGTAAAAATCCACCCGCTCATGAATATTAATGACGGGGGTGTGCCTCATGTGGAGTGACGTCACGCGGGGGTGTGCCTCATGTGGAGTGACGTCACGCGGGGAGGTGGGCCTCATGTGGACTGACGTCGCGCGCAGGGACACGCATTCTTAGCTTATTATAGTCGTAATGTTAGTTCGACTACAATAGCCGCCCTAGGTACACTTTGCTGTTTTCCGGCTATGTCCCTTTTGACAGATATCCCCAATGGTTTAGCGAACATATTGTACATGAAGTTTGTTGTGCTAATTTATTTGTGTAATTAGGGAGCGGTGGTGCAGTGCTTCGCGCAATGCGATTTCAACTCAGTGAGCTGACCTCGATCCCAGCCTAGCCAGTAGTAGTTTCACACCCAAAGCTCCGGACAAATGATTTCCCATTCAATTGCTGCCATCTGTTGGCCACATAACATCGTGAAATTTAGCAGTTTTATAAATCAGTGTGTGGTGCACAAACCGGTGCCTCGACAGTGCTGGACAATCCTCGCGCATAATCACGCAAGACATATTCCCTCATTTCTAATTGAGTCCACATTATCGAGGCCATATTATTCATGTCATTAATATTATTTACTACCCGTAGCACTGACACAAACGACACACACAGACACATCACGTATTCGTCAACAATTTATTCTGATGCGGTTTGTCTTTTGCAGACACGGTATCACAGTTGGCACATTTGCTAAATACTTAGCAAGATATCTTCTTGCAGAAATGGTATTTCCAGCGACGATCCCTAAAAAGAAGTAGGAAGACGTCGTTAGTGATCTTTAAATCAAGAGTGGCAGTAGACATCGCCGTCTGTAGATGATGAAGCAGATTGTGATGGAAGACGTCTGTATAATGATGGCAGAGATGCAGGCAGAGATGACAACAACTTTACAATCCAATCTTCATGTTACATCACTTCATTATTCTTTATTTGATAATTTCTTCAGATAATCTCAAGCTACTGTTTCTGTTGTGGTTAATATTTCGACCTGCCTTCTATTATCGGATGTTTGCATAACCCAGGTCTCCCTAAGTCTCAGTCTGCTCTGATTGGTTTTAAATGCACGTTTCATCATGATGATTCATTCATGTTTAAAGTGATGTTCACGTGACAATATACGATGATGCGGCTGCTGCATCAAGTGTGCATTGTGAATATGAACACAATTGAGATGTATCTTAAGGAGGTGACTCGCTGTACTTACTCTTTGCCATTGTCGTGATAACTGGACACACCAGCTAAGAAGTAGGAGTCTGGGACAGTCCAGCTGAACTGCTCATCCCAGTTATTGACGTAGTCAGTCCACAAGCACTCGCTGAAGCAGACATTGCTCTGGGCGCAGCAATTATACTTCCACCTACATCGGGAGGAGACCGCGACTCAGTTCGGTGTCATTATTTGCGAATAAAAGACGATACAGAGTATAGTATGTTAACTGTAAAACGTCACGTGTGTGGGAAGGACTGGACGGCCGAGTTTACTACAACGGGGCAATGCAACCCCGAGCCTCAAATCGGATTCAAAATGCGCAGGGCGTGCCACGTGGTGTCAGTCTCTCTCGGGGAGCCAGTGGTGGAAACTCCACTTTCCTATGGCGGGGGTTAGTCTCCACTTTATCTGCTTCCCACGCTTGGAAACAAAGTTGTCCACAAGAGGTTTATTGGGGGGGGGGGGCGTAAATATAAATGTTGTGTCGTTAAAACCCACCACCACCCGACACAGCCAATTAATAATCAAAACGTGACCAGTTAGATTCTAGTTCAGCACACCGGTGTGTTGGACAGTAAACCCACAACATTGTGGTGGCGGGTGTAACGACACATCTATATGTATGCGATCTAACCCAAAACAAACCTCTGTTATGGATAACGTTGGTCGCGAAAGCCCTACTACGTGTCAAACAGAGTCGGACTTGTTTTTATCAACGAGTACGACTTCCCAACTCTTCAATTGATTTCAATTCTGCCAAATACCTCCTGGCCAGGCATCAAAACCAAATGAGCGATTGCGACACTTCCCGGAATGTATGGAGCCGACGCTTTCTAAGCACTTGCCTGCGTCTCTTGCAACGATTGATTGGATTGCAATCAGGAACGGGGGAAGCAGGGGAAGCAATTTCCCCCCTCTGCACTTGACGAGTCGGGGCGTGTTGGGTGAAGCGGCTATGTAGGTCACGTTGCCTGGGTGCACGACTCAGCCTCACATAAAGGAAACATCGCCACTGGGGAGACAAAGGCGGCCGAACGTGGTGCTGGCAACCCACCCTCTCGTGTACCGTTCCGGCCTTCATAGGTGCTCGCTAACAGCCCTTACCCCAACAGTCTGGCAAAGCTACACTGGGGGGATCTTTGTTTGCGTACGCGGGTCGAGGTGTGGGAGCTGCGAGTCGAGGTGTGGGAGCTGCGCACCTGCGGTCCTCCTTGCCGTTGTCGTGGTAGCTCTCCATGCCATTCAGAGCCGAGTGGAAAGGGCAGGTGAAGGAGAAGGCCTCGTCGAAGTTGTTGACGTAGTTGCTCTGCGTGCAGGTGACGGTGCGGCTCGTGTCGAAGGTTCCTTTGCAGCGGAAGTCCCAAATCCGGTCTTCCTTGCCGTTGTCGTGAATACTGCGGGGCGACACCGGTGTGCCGCGCCGCGCATCACCCCTCGTGCACTCAATCGATGTTTGTTTATGTAACGTTATTGCATTTGTTTTATTGCACTTATTGCTGTCATTGTTTTATGTTATTGCTGGTGTCATTTTGGGCAACCCCGGGTCACTTCTTGCAAAGCAGCCGATCCCAGTCTTGCGTTGACACCTAGTTAAACCAAATACATTTTAAACTTTAAACCCGCACCGACCAGCGTGGTAAAGTATGGTCAAACAATCCCCACGACCGACACGGCGCGAGAAGGCCTCCACCCAGCAGGGGACTGACAGAGCTGTAAGTTATTCCTTGTTCTCACTGTAACGTGGCTGGTCCGGAGAGGGCATGGGGCAACAACTCACCTCTGCACTTGCGAGATGCTCTGGTGGGAAGGGCAGTTGAAGTTCAGAAGCTGGTCATAGTTGTTCACGTAGCGCGGGTCGGCGTAGGGACCTGGATGAGTTTCCGTGCGGCACATTCACACGAGGGGAGTGTCAGGGGGCGATGTTCAGGCAAACGGAGTTTCGGTTCATAGCGCGTACCGCTACTGTTGCTGTTGGGGTGTGTGGCTGCCAAACCCCTTGTGCAGTATACCACGGACATGAATTAGATACAAAGTTTACAGCAGCTCCTCCTGCTCACAATGAGAAAACGCGGGGGAGTGTTTAAGTGCAGCGGCCGAATACGGACGAGTCCGATGCACCACGCGGCCCCTGTGAGACCGTGCGCTTTGCCCTGCCACTCGTGCGCTTTGCTCTGCGCACAACGCCAGCGGCACTCACCCAGATTGGCGGCGTGAAGCCCGGCGACCAGCGTGGCGAACAGCAACAGCTTCATGGCGACAGGCAAGCAGCTTCTAGAGTCTCTCCCTTTGCTACCCATTTGACGCCTCCTATATAGCGCAGCCCACTCCACACGCCGGGAGCCACGCGCTTACCGTGCGCGTCACAGTCCGCGGGCTGCTGGGACGACCGCCGCCTGCTCGCGTTCCCACGACGGCATGGGAACGCTCACACGGACGCAAGGCAGCTCTGCCAATGGCCGGCCTTCACCTGGACCTGAACTGATGCCTGATGCATGTGTGGGGGGCGGCGTCCACCCCACCGCCTTTACCGCGTCGATCGGCTCCCGCCGGGCACCCGCCGACCGAGTGATCGCCCCCCCCTTCCCCGCGCGTGCGCCGTGCAGAGTTAGTCCTCACTCGCACACACACTCACGCAGACGCGGCGCACAGCTGTGTGACCGCACCCACACTTGCGAGCGGTTTCCTCTTAACACAAACTGCAGCTAACGCGAGCGCTGCGCGAACACGCGCGCGCCTGCGGGCGATTATATTCTAACACGCGCACACACCACAGCTGACCCTGCAGCAGCTGCGCAAACGCGCCCGCACCTGCAGGCGATTATCTCAACGAGCGCTCGTGCTGCGGCTCTGCCCTCACTCTCGCCGCGCGTCCACCCACGCAGCCGCCACACACAGGAAGCACAGACACCACACCGATGCTCTGTGCTAACTTTTATTCACGGCGCAAACCCTGCACTGCCCAGAGGGAATATTGTGCGAGCAGAGCCTAGCCTACTGCTACCCAAGTCCCCAAACACTTACACGCCATGTCACGTACCTAGCAGCTGTACTCACGGCGTCGCACAGACGCTGTGAGAGTCGGAGGGAGGATGACGAAAAAACCCGCGCCTATCACTGCCTCGTAGCAGCACTCGCTGAGATCACACGAATGCTGCGAGCGGCTCGAGGAGGCAAGACGGCAGGGGGGGGGATCTTGGCGACCAGGCTGTTGAAGAGGTGGTGCTCGGATCCTCCCCTGCTCGCTTAATATTTCCCCCCAGCCCGTCTCCCCGATGTCGTGCGTGACTCATTGCAACTGGCCCGGTAAACCTTTGTGCGCCCATAAATTTTTAAGCCAATTTATGGGCGCCGCAATGTGATTTGTCCTGTGAGGGTCGGCCAATCTCCTGGCACCAGGAAACCGCGGGACTTCCCACCTAGGGACCCTTCGGATGAAAACCCATTGTGCCAGGCGATCCCCCACTGGGACACTACGTGTGTGTGTGCTGCGTGCATGTCAGTGTGCTCAGGGTGGGGGTAGGAAAGAATTGCGGCGCTTGTGGAGTTGCTCCGCGGTTGTGGCACCACACGTGTACATATGCTGAACTTCTTTCGCACCGTTCGTAGCCAACCGTGCTAATCGGAGGTGCGGGGGGAAAGGGACAACAAACTAGCACACAAAAAATGACGGGATCTCACCTCCCGCTTGCTGCATTGCATTGCGATGACTGTAATGCACCGCCAGAAAGAGCTGCCTCTCGACGCTAAGCGTGTCGCCAGCCGCGACTCGTCTACATCTCTAATTGCAACTCCCATGGACATCTGCAGCTGCTACAGCTACAGTGCCTTCTACGAGAATCCTCGGTGTGCAACTTCTTATTATATATCCACGTGTTTCACTGGGTGCATTATGTATGTATGTTGAACGTCTTTCGCACTGTGCATAGCCAACCGAGTGTGATATTGACTGTATAATTGAAAACCGTATCAGTTATAAATGTACAGTGTGTGTGTGTATACGTGTCTTGACGTCTTTGTTATGTATTTGTGTGCCTGAGTGACTTTCATGACGGTGGGCAGGCCTAGATAATGCTAATTGATCGGGAGTCAGAGCCATTCCCTGTTAACCTTGGGGTGCGACAGGGATGTATTCTGGCTCATACATTATTTTTAAATGACTTTGACCATTTTGTTCGATAAGCTTTTTATGGTACCGTGAGAATTTCCATCTGATATAAATTAATATGGGAGGCTGATTGATGCCCGGGTGTGGTTAGGGGATGGCTACCTATTAGTTAACATATGCTGATGATCTGGTAATTGCTGATCACTCTGACAATGAGTTGGATATGCTACGACTTAACCCGGGGCATGCCACAACGATGTTGGGCCTTATTATTAGCCTCACCAAACATTCTACCTCCTCAACTCCCCTTGAGGGAAGAGAGTGGAGAAGTTCCTATACCTGGTCAGTGTGAAAATGGCCAGCTCCGGTTTGGCACCTGAGGTCTCATTCCGAATTTGCCAAGCGGCATTATCTTTTCATCAGCTGCTTAACGTCGTGTGGAAGCTACCTGGCCTATTGCTCCATACGAAGCTCTGGATCTCAGCCACAGTTATTCCCTCCATTCTCTATGCTTGTGTAGTGACATCGGGGATGTCACTCTATGGTGCCGGCCCGGAAGGGTCGTGCCGTTCGATGTTCTTACATCGTGGACAGCGCCGTGTGGGTGGCTGTGTGTAATACCAGCCCTAGTGGGGACAGCGCCGTGTGGGTGGCTGTGTGTAATACCAGCCCTAGTGGGGACAGCGCCGTGTGGGTGGCTGTGTGTAATACCAGCCCTAGCAGGGACAGCGCCGTGTGGGTGGCTGTGTGTAATACCAGCCCTAGCAGGGACAGCGCCGTGTGGGTGGCTGTGTGTAATACCAGCCCTAGTGGGGACAGCGCCGTGTGGGTGGCTGTGTGTAATACCAGCCCTAGCGGGGACAGCACCGTGTGGGTGGCTGTGTGTAATACCAGCCCTAGTGGGGACAGCACCGTGTGGGTGGCTGTGTGTAATACTAGCCCTAGCGGGGACAGCACCGTGTGGGTGGCTGTGTGTAATACCAGCCCTAGCAGGGACAGCACCGTGTGGGTGGCTGTGTGTAATACCAGCCCTAGCAGGGACAGCGCCGTGTGGGTGGCTGTGTGTAATACCAGCCCTAGTGGGGACAGCACCGTGTGGGTGGCTGTGTGTGACACAGCCCTAGCGGGGACAGCACCGTGTGGGTGGCTGTGTGTAACACCAGCCCTAGCGGGGACAGCCCCGTGTGGGTGGCTGTGTGTAACACCAGCCCTAGCGGGGACAACACGGTGTGGGTGGCTGTGTGTGACACAGCCCTAGCGGGGACAGCACCGTGTGGGTGGCTGTGTGTAATACCAGCCCTAGCAGGGACAGCACCGTGTGGGTGGCTGTGTGTAATACCAGCCCTAGCGGGGACAGCACCGTGTGGGTGGCTGTGTGTAATACCAGCCCTAGCAGGGACAGCACCGTGTGGGTGGCTGTGTGTAATACCAGCCCTAGTGGGGACAGCGCCGTGTGGGTGGCTGTGTGTAATACCAGCCCTAGCGGGGACAGCACCGTGTGGGTGGCTGTGTGTAATACCAGCCCTAGTGGGGACAGCACCGTGTGGGTGGCTGTGTGTAATACCAGCCCTAGTGGGGACAGCACCGTGTGGGTGGCTGTGTGTAATACCAGCCCTAGTGGGGACAGCACCGTGTGGGTGGCTGTGTGTAATACCAGCCCTAGTGGGGACAGCGCCGTGTGGGTGGCTGTGTGTAATACCAGCCCTAGTGGGGACAGCACCGTGTGGGTGGCTGTGTGTAATACCAGCCCTAGCGGGGACAGTGCCGTGTGGGTGGCTGTGTGTAATACCAGCCCTAGTGGGGACAGCACCGTGTGGGTGGCTGTGTGTAATACCAGCCCTAGTGGGGACAGCGCCGTGTGGGTGGCTGTGTGTAATACCAGCCCTAGCGGGGACAGCGCCGTGTGGGTGGCTGTGTGTAATACCAACCCTGGTGGGGACAGCACCGTGTGGGTGGCTGTGTGTAATACCAGCCCTAGTGGGGACAGCGCCGTGTGGGTGGCTGTGTGTAATACCAGCCCTAGCGGGGACAGCGCCGTGTGGGTGGCTGTGTGTAACACCAGCCCTAGCGGGGACAGCACCGTGTGGGTGGCTGTGTGTAATACCAGCCCTAGTGGGGACAGCGCCGTGTGGGTGGCTGTGTGTAATACCAGCCCTAGCGGGGACAGCGCCGTGTGGGTGGCTGTGTGTAATACCAGCCCTAGTGGGGACAGCGCCGTGTGGGTGGCTGTGTGTAATACCAGCCCTAGCGGGGACAGCGCCGTGTAGGTGGCTGTGTGTAATACCAGCCCTAGTGGGGACAGCACCGTGTGGGTGGCTGTGTGTAATACCAGCCCTAGCGGGGACAGCGCCGTGTGGGTGGCTGTGTGTAATACCAGCCCTAGCGGGGACAGCGCCGTGTGGGTGGCTGTGTGTAACACCAGCCCTAGCGGGGACAGCACCGTGTGGGTGGCTGTGTGTAATACCAGCCCTAGTGGGGACAGCGCCGTGTGGGTGGCTGTGTGTAATACCAGCCCTAGCGGGGACAGCACCGTGTGGGTGGCTGTGTGTAATACCAGCCCTAGCGGGGACAGCGCCGTGTGGGTGGCTGTGTGTAATACCAGCCCTAGTGGGGACAGCACCGTGTGGGTGGCTGTGTGTAATACCAGCCCTAGTGGGGACAGCGCCGTGTGGGTGGCTGTGTGTAATACCAGCCCTAGCGGGGACAGCGCCGTGTGGGTGGCTGTGTGTAACACCAGCCCTAGCGGGGACAGCACCGTGTGGGTGGCTGTGTGTAATACCAGCCCTAGCGGGGACAGCGCCGTGTGGGTGGCTGTGTGTAATACCAGCCCTAGTGGGGACAGCACCGTGTGGGTGGCTGTGTGTAATACCAGCCCTAGTGGGGACAGCGCCGTGTGGGTGGCTGTGTGTAATACCAGCCCTAGTGGGGACAGCACCGTGTGGGTGGCTGTGTGTAATACCAGCCCTAGCGGGGACAGCGCCGTGTGGGTGGCTGTGTGTAATACCAGCCCTAGTGGGGACAGCACCGTGTGGGTGGCTGTGTGTAATACCAGCCCTAGTGGGGACAGCGCCGTGTGGGTGGCTGTGTGTAATACCAGCCCTAGCGGGGACAGCGCCGTGTGGGTGGCTGTGTGTAATACCAACCCTAGTGGGGACAGCACCGTGTGGGTGGCTGTGTGTAATACCAGCCCTAGTGGGGACAGCGCCGTGTGGGTGGCTGTGTGTAATACCAGCCCTAGCGGGGACAGCGCCGTATGGGTGGCTGTGTGTAACACCAGCCCTAGCGGGGACAGCACCGTGTGGGTGGCTGTGTGTAATACCAGCCCTAGTGGGGACAGCGCCGTGTGGGTGGCTGTGTGTAATACCAGCCCTAGCGGGGACAGCGCCGTGTGGGTGGCTGTGTGTAATACCAGCCCTAGTAGGGACAGCGCCGTGTGGGTGGCTGTGTGTAATACCAGCCCTAGCGGGGACAGCGCCGTGTAGGTGGCTGTGTGTAATACCAGCCCTAGTGGGGACAGCACCGTGTGGGTGGCTGTGTGTAATACCAGCCCTAGCGGGGACAGCGCCGTGTGGGTGGCTGTGTGTAATACCAGCCCTAGCGGGGACAGCGCCGTGTGGGTGGCTGTGTGTAACACCAGCCTTAGCGGGGACAGCACCGTGTGGGTGGCTGTGTGTAATACCAGCCCTAGTGGGGACAGCGCCGTGTGGGTGGCTGTGTGTAATACCAGCCCTAGCGGGGACAGCACCGTGTGGGTGGCTGTGTGTAATACCAGCCCTAGCGGGGACAGCGCCGTGTGGGTGGCTGTGTGTAATACCAGCCCTAGTGGGGACAGCACCGTGTGGGTGGCTGTGTGTAATACCAGCCCTAGTGGGGACAGCGCCGTGTGGGTGGCTGTGTGTAATACCAGCCCTAGCGGGGACAGCGCCGTGTGGGTGGCTGTGTGTAACACCAGCCCTAGCGGGGACAGCACCGTGTGGGTGGCTGTGTGTAATACCAGCCCTAGCGGGGACAGCGCCGTGTGGGTGGCTGTGTGTAATACCAGCCCTAGTGGGGACAGCACCGTGTGGGTGGCTGTGTGTAATACCAGCCCTAGTGGGGACAGCACCGTGTGGGTGGCTGTGTGTAATACCAGCCCTAGCGGGGCTTGGCGAGCATTGGGATAGTGCGGGCACCATACACAGTGTGTGGTGGGGGCTTTCCCGAGGGGGAGAGTGTCAGCCCAGGGGCAGGGTTGCCCCAGGCCATGGCACTCTGGTTGACCCTGTAAACACGTGATGCCTACACAGGGGGCTCTGGGTGGGGGGATTGGTGGGTGATCACGTGTCTGGAGAGAGCTCTTGAGAAGGTTCGAGAGGGAAGGCGGGCGGGGCCGAGGGCGGAGCGGCTCCGACCAGAGTGGGATATAAGGCGGGTCCATGAGAGGGACCGGGGTCGCTGCATTCTACAAGCTGGAAGCTCAACATCTACAAGCTAGAAGCTCTACGTCTCAAGCTGAAGCTCTCCGTCCTACGAGGCAACCACGTGGTCAGAGATCCGTGTGAGGGATCGACCCTTCGTAGCAATAACTCGCTGTAGTCTGGTAAAGGGGCAGTTACCCCTTTGTGTTACGGTGTTACGGTGTTACAAATAAAAGTGTTGCCTCCGAAAGGAACAACGTCTGCGACTCAGTTGGACCCACTACACTTGCAAAACGTGGAGCCCTTTAAGGGGAGATCTGTGCGGGGTTTAACCATTCAGGCTGAACTGCCTACGATCCATCCTGGCTTTAACCAGACAGGATTGTGTGAAGAGCTCACAGATCCTTGAAAGATCCAGACAGTATCATTGGTGAGCTCGTCACGGCAGGCAAGACGGTGTTGGCTGAAGCATGCAGCTCGCATTGCCCAGCTACCGCATGCCCAAGCAGTTCTGTTGGCCAAACAAATGAGGCTAATGGACACGATAAGGGCTAGAGAAGAAACTGACGTGCTACAGGAGAATGTGGAGCTGGTTGGACTTGTAGAGGAGTGGTACCAGCGGTGTCAAGATCGGCCCCTGTAGAAGACGCTCTTAGCGGCGAACAGCAGCTGTTGTTGGGTGTAGATTCAAAACTGTAGATTGAAAACTCATTTATTTCTAACTGATTTTTGTGTATAGTTTGTTGTCCTTCCCCCGCACCTCCGATAATCACGGTTGGCTATGTACTGGGCAAAATAAGTTCAACATACATATATACATATTCGTTTATAAAGTGTCATTCAAATTTTTCAACGAATATATCAATATATGGTCTTGACACCCTTGTGCATGAGGCGTTACATCTGAAGGGATTTTCTAAATGAAATAAATGTATAAAGAAAATAAAAATAAAATACTTTTACTTGATGTGCACTGTGTTGGTGTACTGTAAAATATGATGACCCAGTTTAATAACTCGGTATTCCCTCTGTATTATGAATACATGTAAAAAAACAAATGCAGTATTTCGAATACTGTGGTGTTCTGTAGTGAGGAGAATCCATTCTTGCAGACCGTGCCAAGAAGTGGCCCTGACCAGGCATCCTTTTGCAAATAACCCAGAGTTGAGTTTCGTTGCAGTCAGAACGAGCAGCTACGTGGTGAGAGGTTCGTGGTGAGAGGTTCGTGGTGAGAGGTTGGTGATGAGAGGTTCGTAGTGAGAGATTCCTGGTGAGAGGTTCGTGGTAAGAGTTTCGTGGTGAGAGGTTCCTGGGGAGAGGTTCGTGGTGAAAGGTTCTCCCCAGGTGAGGAACCAAACGTGATCCTTGGAGAATTCTGCTCAAGCCAACAACTCAGTTCAGGTCCTTTCCTGGACTCCAGTCATCATTGTCGTTGGGTCTAAACGTCCCAATGACCTCTCCTATTCTTGTTTACTGTTGTTGCTGTGTATAAGATGAGACGAGAGCGCGTGTGGGAGGCTTCGTCTCACGCAGCAGACACGAGGGAAGGGTGAAGGCTGGTTCACATTTACAGAGCAAACCCACGTGGCGGGCATTGCAACAACAAGATAAGCAATGGGATGACTACAGGTGTCATTTTCTCCACCCGCGATGATTCAGATCACTGTCACACGAGGAGAGTTCACGCGTTATCTTTGAACGGCATTGTCCCACGTGGCTGCAGATAAGAGAGCTCTGTTGTACATGTGAAGTATTCGGAATGACGGCAGGAAACCACTTGACGGGTAGCACACTTTTTTATTAAACCTTGACTTGTCACGATACAACGTGTGGTCACTATTCCTCACACTACACACACTTCACTTGACACGTGTGGTCACTACCTTTCCCACTACACACTCCACTTGACACGTGTAGTTACTATGGCTCACGCTGCATGCTCACACTGCATGCTCACACTGCATGCTCACACTGCACTCCAGCCCCGTAACGTCCGTGGAGCCTCCAGGCCCACCCCAGCTTGGGCGTGGGTCACAACCTCTGGGTCCCGAGGGCCGGCCCTCACACGGACGTTCGGCCCCGGGTCCCAGGGTCCCGCCTCTGGGTCACACAGAGCCCCGGCCCTTACAAGGACAGCGGGACTAGGTGCCGCAGGGCCCTATCTCTTCCTCCTCCGTCTTCAGTCTTCGCTGGTCACCCACTCCCCGTGCGCCTGTGCGCACCACCTTATATAGCCCCCGCTCTCGGGAGACGGAGCGTATGCGGACCTCGACGTGAGCATCCCCCTTAGTTGACCAATCCCCGCGCGCTTGCCCCAGGATCCCATCGCTGTCAGCGCGCGTCACCGATACCCAGCCAATCACTGCCTCATAACCCCCGACCCCGCGCTGACCCCTGATCCTTCACCGTCAGCGCGCGTCACCAACACACACAGCCAATCACTACGCGCTGGCACATGATCCCTACCCCAGCGCGTATCACCACTACATCACCCCCTCCCACATAGCTCGCAGCCGGCCCGGCTGCTAAACAACACAACACAACAAAACCCCACCCCCCAGGTTGCCCCGTAACGCAACAACAACAACACAACGACACAACACCCGACAACAACCTATGTACAAACCGACAACCAACACAATAAAAGTCAACAACAACACACAACACCTAGACAACAAGCTATGTACAAACCGACGAACAACACAATAAAAGCAAGTCCAAGAAAAAGAACGTGTCCAGTGTCTCTGTGACTATCGATCCCCCCCCTCCGCTCGCTCCTCCACCGGGATGATAGAGCGGTCGAGCGGATGAGGAACGCAGTGACGAGGCGCTCCGGCCGCATCGGCCCCTCATTCGGTTGGTCATGAAAAGTTGCGCGACTTAGCGCGAGTCCGCCTGGCCGGTCCATCGTATGGGACGGGACGCTGACGACCGTCTGGTGGCTCCGGCAGCCCTGGAAGGCGCGGATCGGACCTGGAAGGACCGGCCGCGCCGCGGGGATCCGGCCGCAGGTGGTCGGCAGCTGTCAGTTCCGAGACACCTGGGAGCGGATCAGGCGGAGACATGTGAGGATCAGGCGGAGACATTTCCCCCCTTGGGTCGTCGGTCACGTCACATGCTCGGCCCTCACGACACAAAGGGAGGCCATATGGAGGCGAGAACGGTTTCAGTCGGGAGGGGTGGACGTACCAACGGCGCTTTCCCCATTTTATCTGAACACACTGGGGGCGTGCAACCCGCACGACCTCCACGGGTCCCCGCCATGGCTTCAACAATTTAGGCGACGTAGCCAAAGGTGCCTGAGGGCAGTGCAGCCAGGCCCTATCGCCTGGTTTCCAGTTGTGCACGGACACCTTCCGTGCACGCAAACGCTCGTTGGCAATTTGGCGAGCCCGCGAATTAAGCCGTGCGGCCTCCCGTGCCTCGGTCAGCTTATGAATGTTAAATTTAATATGTTCAGCCAATTTCGAATTCGTTCGTGGCGCGGACAGTCCCAGCTGCGTTTCCATAGGCGGGTCGGCCTCCCGACCATACATCAGATAGAATGGGGAAAATCCCGTTGCTGCATGGGGGGCCATTCTATACGCGGCGAGGACCCCCGGGACCTGCAGGTCCCAGTCAACATGTGCCTCACACACCTGCTGGCACAGCATAGAAGTCAAAGTCCTGTGGAGTCGCTCCACTATCCCGTCTGTCTGTGGGTGGTACGGGGAGGTACGCACCTTCTTAGTACCCAATAGGTCGCACACCTCTTACAGCAATTTACTTGAAAAAATTTTCCCTTGGTCGGTCAGCAAGCGTTCGGGAGCCCCCTTGTCCAGAACGTAGCCCTGGACAAAGGCGTCCGTCACAGCCGCCGCCGACTGGTTGGCGAGTCGCCACGCCATAGGCCACCGGGTAAAGTATTCGACACCAACCAACAGGTACTTATTTCCCCTAGGCGTGACTGGAAAAGGCCCCAAAATATCGAGCGCAACGAGCTCGTTAGTGCGCGAGACCTGAATAGATTGCAGCGGTGGATTTGACGCCACGGGCGGCGGTTTTCGTCTGGCGCAATCAACACACCCCTTTAGAATATTCACCACATCACTCCCCATCCCCGGCCAATAATAGTCACGCTGAAGCAGAGCAAGCGTTTTGTTTACTCCCAAATGCAAGAGGCGTTCATGTGCGGCCAGGACAACTTTCCCCCGCACAGCGGAAGGCACCACGAGTGCGTGCCGCCGGGACAAATTGTCCCATCTCATTAACAGGCCCTGCTTGAGTACCCAGGAGCCAGTTCGCTCCCGGCCCTCCTCGGGACCCCCCGCCCTGCGACGCAACGCTAGCAGGGAGCTGTCAGCCATTTGGAGACGGCCCCACTCAATCAGCGACAGTGAGAGCAGCGAGTCCTCTTCCTCAGGGGTAGCGGGAACATCACCGATCGGTGCATCCGCGGTCGCGGCCAACGCCCCCATACTTTCCGCAGCTGGCGGTTTACAGCGCGCCGATCCCATTAAGCACGCACATTTGTGACAAGGCGACAATCGCGACAGGGCATCGGCGTTAGTGTGGCGCAACCCCTTACGGTATGTGGTCGTGAACTGATAGTCCTGGAGGACTTCCAACCACCGTGACAATTGGCCCGAGGGTTGGGCGACCCTCAATGAATACTGAAGCGCCGCGTGGTCCGTCCGGACCGTAAAGTGACGGCCATAGAGATACGGTCTAAATTGCTGTACAAAAAAAACAATAGCCAGCAACTCGCGACGGGTGACGCAGTAGCGCTGCTCCGCCGGCGACAAAACCCTGCTACCATAGGCGACCACCCTTTCGACACCCCCAACGACCTGTGAGAGCACCCCCCCAATGCCCGTGTTGCTAGCATCCGTGTCTAGCAAGAAGGGGCTTGTAAAGTCAGGATAACGCAAGGGCGGGGCACCAACCAAGGCATCCCGGAGGGAGCAGAACGCGGCCTCCTCCTCCGGTCCCCATCGGAACTTGACTCCTTTTGCCGTTAGAGCGTGCAAGGGTTTTGCAATGGTGGCGAAATGCTCAACGAATCGGCGGTAGTAAGAAGCAAAACCGATGAAACTGCGCACGTCCGAAACCGATGTGGGCGTTGGCCATGAACTGACACAGTTCGTCTTCACGGGATCGGTAGAGATCCCCGAAGAATCGACAATGTGGCCCAAGTATCTCACGGACTTACGAAGAAGGTGGCATTTGGCTGGTTTAAACTTTAATTTAGCCGATCGCATCCGCAGGAACACCCCTCTCAACCGCTGGAGGTGTTCCTCAAACGTTTTACTGAAAACAATGACATCGTCTAGGTAAATCAAGCAAGTATCCCATTGCAAGCCCGACAAAACCAACTCCATAAGGCGCTGAAACGTCGCGGGAGCGGAGTGAAGTCCCATGGGTAACCGGTTAAACTGGAACAGGCCCCCTGGAGTCCGAAATGCTGTCTTAGGTCTAGACTCGTCGTCGAGTGGCAGCTGCCAGAATCCCGATAATAAATCAAGAGTAGAAAAATATCGCGCACCAGACAATGCATCGAGGGACTCGTCCATTCTGGGGAGCGGATACGCGTCAGCCACGGATATTTTATTCAGGCGACGGAAATCTACGCAAAATCGCAAGGACCCGTCTTGCTTTTTAACCAGCACAATAGGTGCTCCCCAAGGACTGGAAGAAGGCGAAATAATGTCGGCCGCCAGCATATCGTTGACGGCCGACTGAACGTGTTCCTTCTCAGCAGGACTCAGCCGGAAGGGATTTAGCCTGACCGGTGCCGCATTGCCTGTTTCAATATGGTGGCGCAACAGGTCCGTGCACCCAATGTCATATTTATGCTTACTGAACACATCAGAAAATTCTATCAGCAACGCACGCAGCGCACCCAACTGTACCGTTGACAAATCGTTCGAGTCCGCGCACAGCGAATCGACCCATTCAAGGTCCTCCCTCGATGGATTGTTCTGAGTCGGGCTTGGATCAACATGCGCAACCAGGCGCTCTTCCGCAGGGACCCGTGCAGCGTGAGCTAGCACAGTGCCCTGCTGAATAACGGCCGGCCGCGAACCAGCGTTTAAAACCATCACGAACGGGTCCTTGTCAGCCCGAACCAAAGTGTGAGCCACCGACAAATCGAGACCCCCGACAGCCCTATTTGAAGGACCCAAAAGCATGCCCTGTTCCGAGGTCTCCCCAACCAATGGTTTCCTCAACCGGAGGGGAATTAACATCTGTGAACCCGGGGGCACGTGCACGGTCTGTGTCGCCAACGCTTGTATCGTAGCGCACGCCGTCCGAATTTCGGTAGGATTCGTCAAAAATGAAATACGGCGACCCGATGGTAGCTCAATGCAACGCTGATCGATGAGAATTTGAATGGGCATTTTAGCCAAAAAATCTGTGCCCAACAGACAAGGAACCGCTAAGGAAGAAGAAACGAAAACGGGTCCCGACAATTTAATATCTCCAATGCAAATGGACGCCCTAATCTGGCCGACAATGCCCAACGAGCCCCCATTTGCCGCGTAAAATGGCACGTCCACCGGGAGCAGAGGTCGCCACGTGGCCCCGGAGGCCGCAGTTGTAACACATGATGAGGGACGTCAGAGGTCTCGGTTGCTCCAGCTTGCGGGCCGATCGCAGAGGCGAACGACCCCCCGACCTCCAGTCCCCCGGTCGTCCCGCGGTGAACGCCTCCTCTCGTGGGCTGACGACTTGGGGCTCGGTGACCACCGGGCCCGGAGCTGAGGCCACGGCAGCAGTGCAGACGACCCCCTGTTTACGCTGGAGGACCTCGTACGCCTGTATACTTGTTGCGACCCGCAAAGAAGAAATATCGACCTCGTCGGCCGTGTTGATGGGGACCCCCAGGTCCTGCGCCAACATGAGCAGTTGCTCCAAGACCATCGCGTCCTGGCCCTCCTCGTCCATACGAGGGAACGCGGCGTCGGCGAGAGCCAACAACGCCGTGCGGTAGGCGAGCGCGCTCTCCGTGTCCGCCTTCCATCGGGCGTAAAAGTGATGGCGACACGCCGAGGGAGGTCCGTAGACCTTGGCCATGAGACCCAGCGCAGCCTTAAGCGTGGAGCGGTCCGACCTCTGTGCGGACCTGAAGGTCGCGAGCGCGTCGTCGTCCAACATGGCAGGCAGTGCCCGCAGCGCCGTAGCGTCGGACCAGGCCGACATTTCCTGATGCGCCAGAAACCTGTGCTGGAATCCGCCCCAGTCCCCGCCTTCCGCCTTGAAGGCTGACAATGTGGGAAGGCGCTGCTGGAAGATGAAGTCGTCCTCTGCCACGTGGTTCCTCTCCGCCGCACCGTCGGTCTGCAAGATGGCGGCCCCAATGGCGGGTGGCTGATGGCGGTCCACAGCGCGCGTTGATGACGTAAGCGGGCGTGTGGGGGTCGCTAGCCCCCGAGATCCCTCCCTCGATGATGCTTAGGGCCGGGCTAACATCCTCACTCGCCCCCCCGCCGCTAAGCGAACCGCTGCTGGGTTCCTCACCCATGGTGTGGGAGCCGTCGCTCGAGGATTCCCCTCCACCGCGGGTCCGCGTCATAGGCATGGTTAGATACCGAGTAGTATTATGCCCCCTTTACGCTACCACGATACCTCCCTTTCCTAATCGCGCACCTGCAACCCACACGGAGTGAACGTATGCACGCCCACACACACGCCGCTCCGTGCACTCCAACTCAACTCGCGTTATGATCGCGCACCTGTATCACGCACGGAGTGAACACACGCGACACCCACTCTCGCGCCGCTCTGCGCAGCGCTCCCCCGAGGCGAGCCGCAGCACTACACTCACCCCTGACTACTCTCGTTATGATCGCGCACCTGTATCGCACCCGGGGTGGACGCACGCACACCCACGCAGCTCCCCACGCGACACACCGCCCAACAAGATCACGCGAGACCACGCTTCGCTATTAATGATTTATTATCCGCTACCTGGAACTAGATGTTAAATCAGTGAGTCGACGAGGCTGGCCTACGCTGATACCTTTATACCTATTCCCGATTTATCTGCTATGATTCTAATGCACCTTCTTACTCACTGTTAGAAGTATTCGGCGTCCTGTGGCTTTTCCTCTATGCCGTCGGGACACGTCACGCGGACGTCCGGAGGGCAGAGCTGGGAGCCGACTTGCACGCGTGCCTCTTGAAGAGAAGTGAGGAGAGAGACTCCCTACCTTGCTACGCTCCTTTTTATCCTAATTCCCGGACTCGGGCCCCTACCCCCTTCCCACGTACCGTGCGCCTTCGATATGCTAATCAATGTCCTGCCCGCGCGGCGCAAACTCCAAACAATGGCTCGCGCACCTCCTGCACGCGCACGGCGGCTCCGCGACGCCCCTGACACGCCAATCAATGTCCTGCCCACGCGGCGCCAACTCCAAACAATGGCTCGCGCACCTCTTGCACGAGCACGGCGGCTCCGCGGCGCCTCCACGGCGCTTTTGATATGCTAATCATATGTGCTGCGGCGTCGATTCCAAGCACGCTCCTGTATTAATCTCCCTCTCATGCATGGCGCCGCGCTCCTGCACACCCTAAACTATGCCGCCCCGTCCCTCCTCTGCCTGTCTCGTCGACCCGTGGGGGTGTGTGTGGGGGGAAAATGCGCCTCAACCGCGGTGGCCGAATGCCCCATGCCGCGACCACACAATATTAAGGCTGGTCGCAGCGCCGCGGCGCAACGTAGCACGGGGGAGGTCGTCCAATTCCCTGATCGCCGGAAACCATGAGAGTTAACCCCGATAAGGGTTTCTCGGATAAAAACCGGCCGATCAGGTGATCTCCCCTTCCAGCTCTATGGGTGGGGTAAAATGCGTGCGGGTATGTTTATGTGAGGTGAGGTGAGGGGGACGCGGGGTTGGCTCCGTTGCTTGGTGGTGGCGAGGTCGGGGATTTGGGCGCCTGCCGAACGGCTTCGTGGCGGCGGCATCACATAGCCCCCCGAGGTGCCATTCCCCGTCCCGGGTTGACTGGAGCACCTCGCTTGGGCCGCGCCCACGAGGAAACGCTGCGGGGTCTGGGGGATCCGTCCGGACCTGGTGGCTGGCCTCGGGGCGGGTGGTTCCGTCCTCTGCAGCTCCTGCGGCGGCCTCCTCCTCCACTCCAGCGGCTCTCCCCGTCCTCCGGCACCTGTGGGCTGGGGCACAAACTCAGCAGCGGAAGGGTTTAGGGCCCGTCGTCCGCGCTGTCTCCGGACTGGATTGGGGCGTCTCGGGGGCCCGGCGGGGCCCATGTAGTGTGCGAGGCCCCCCATCACGAGGGGTGCGGGTACTCCGGGATTTCGGGGCCTTCGGGTGACGGGGTTCTCTCTCGCCGGGGCCGCTTTCCATGGCTTCAAGCGGCGGACGTTGACCACCGTCTCTCGACCCCTCTCCCCGCCATAAATTAATACCGTCCAGGGGGAGATCTGCCGCACCACGGTCCAGGGTCCCCGCCAGTAGGTCGTCAGTTTCCCCACCTGCCCGGCCCCGACGCGAGGGGTATGTAGCCACACCTTAACGCCTGTCAGGAATAAGGGGGGTTCCATGCGGGGTCGGGTGCCCTGTTCCTGCCGCCGATGCGCGGCTTCCCCTTGCGGGTATGCTCGGCCTCGGGCTTCTCGCAGGGTCTCCAACAGGTGTTCCACGGGGCGGCTTCCGTCCTCCGGCTGGGGGGAAGGGACGCCGAATAGCAGATCTGCGGGTAAACGAGACTCACGGCCGAACATCATCAAAAACGGGGTTTGTCCCGTCGACGTGTGCACGGTGGTGGCGTAGGCGAAAAGGGCGTAGGGGAGGTGTTCGTCCCAATCCCGTTGATTTGCGGCCGCCATACGTTTGAGTTTCCCCGCTAGGGTCTGATTCATGCGCTCTACCATACCGTTCGCTTGGGGGTGGTACGCTGTGGTTTGGTCCTTCTGGATTCTGAATTCTCGGCACAGTGCCTGGAACAGCTCGGCCTCGAACTCGCTACCCTGGTCAGTGAGGACTCGTTCTGGGATCCCGTTCTTGAGTACGTAATGTTCCACGAATGCCCGGGCCACCACCAAGGCCGTTTTATCAGGGATGGCCACTGCCACGGGGTAGCGGGTGAAATACTCTACTGCAACTAGAATATACCGGTTGCCTCGATGGGATCGTGGGAATGGCCCCTGTAGATCGATCCCGACCAGCTGATTCGCGCGGCTGACGCGGAACGGCCTTAGGGGTACCTGGTATCGTGCCGGTTTCGGCCCGCACTGCTGACAGGTGCGGCAGCCCTGTACTCAGGCCGCCACGTCTTGTGCCAATTTGGGCCAGACATACTGGCGACGCAGGGTCTCTCGATTGCGTCGTTCCCCATCGTGGCCCCCGAGTGGGTGGTCATGCACCAGCCGTAGCAACTGGGGTCGCACCTGGGCAGGAACACAGATGCACCCCGGCTGGCCGGCCTCAGTTAACTCCCGTACCACTCCGTTCTGCACACACAACCGGGCATACAAACCGCTCCAGGGTCCTGGTAGGGCGCTCTTTTCCTCCCGCAGTGCCGCCTCCACTGCCGCCAGATCCGGATCTCGCTGCTGGGTCTGTCTCAGCTGCTCGTCGTTTAGGCCCGGGAAGGCGCAGCCGACGTCCTCCTGGATCCGTCCGATCGGGTCCCGAGCCGCAGGTCCCGCGCTTGCCGGGCGGTCGACGGGATCCTCGGTGCCACCTGTGAGGGTCTCTGTGGCGCACACTGCACTCTCTCTCGCTGGGGGGGGGTCAGTGGCCGCGGCCTCTCGGGGGTCCGTTGCCTGCCGGCAGCGGGGGGAAGGGACGCCGAATAGCAGATCTGCGGGTAAACGAGACTCACGGCCGAACATCATCAAAAACGGGGTTTGTCCCGTCGACGTGTGCACGGTGGTGGCGTAGGCGAAAAGGGCGTAGGGGAGGTGTTCGTCCCAATCCCGTTGATTTGCGGCCGCCATACGTTTGAGTTTCCCCGCTAGGGTCTGATTCATGCGCTCTACCATACCGTTCGCTTGGGGGTGGTACGCTGTGGTTTGGTCCTTCTGGATTCTGAATTCTCGGCACAGTGCCTGGAACAGCTCGGCCTCGAACTCGCTACCCTGGTCGGTGAGGACTCGTTCTGGGATCCCGTGCTTGAGTACGTAATGTTCCACGAATGCCCAGGCCACCACCAAGGCCGTTTTATCAGGGATGGCCACTGCCACGGGGTAGCGGGTGAAATACTCTACTGCAACTAGAATATACCGGTTGCCTCGATGGGATCGTGGGAATGGCCCCTGTAGATCGATCCCGACCAGCTGATTCGCGCGGCTGACGCGGAACGGCCTTAGGGGTACCTGGTATCGTGCCGGTTTCGGCCCGCACTGCTGACAGGTGCGGCAGCCCTGTACTCAGGCCGCCACGTCTTGTGCCAATTTGGGCCAGACATACTGGCGACGCAGGGTCTCTCGATTGCGTCGTTCCCCATCGTGGCCCCCGAGTGGGTGGTCATGCACCAGCCGTAGCAACTGGGGTCGCACCTGGGCAGGAACACAGATGCACCCCGGCTGGCCGGCCTCAGTTAACTCCCGTACCACTCCGTTCTGCACACACAACCGGGCATACAAACCGCTCCAGGGTCCTGGTAGGGCGCTCTTTTCCTCCCGCAGTGCCGCCTCCACTGCCGCCAGATCCGGATCACGCTGCTGGGTCTGTCTCAGCTGCTCGTCGTTTAGGCCCGGGAAGGCGCAGCAGACGTCCTCCTGGATCCGTCCGATCGGGTCCCGAGCCGCGGGTCCCGCGCTTGCCGGGCGGTCGACGGGATCCTCGGTGCCACCTGTGAGGGTCTCTGTGGCGCACACTGCACTCTCTCTCGCTGGGGGGGGGTCAGTGGCCGCGGCCTCTCGGGGGTCCGTTGCCTGCCGGCAGCGGGGGGAAGGGACGCCGAATAGCAGATCTGCGGGTAAACGAGACTCACGGCCGAACATCATCAAAAACGGGGTTTGTCCCGTCGACGTGTGCACGGTGGTGGCGTAGGCGAAAAGGGCGTAGGGGAGGTGTTCGTCCCAATCCCGTTGATTTGCGGCCGCCATACGTTTGAGTTTCCCCGCTAGGGTCTGATTCATGCGCTCTACCATACCGTTCGCTTGGGGGTGGTACGCTGTGGTTCGGTCCTTCTGGATTCTGAATTCTCGGCACAGTGCCTGGAACAGCTCGGCCTCGAACTCGCTACCCTGGTCGGTGAGGACTCGTTCTGGGATCCCGTGCTTGAGTACGTAATGTTCCACGAATGCCCAGGCCACCACCAAGGCCGTTTTATCAGGGATGGCCACTGCCACGGGGTAGCGGGTGAAATACTCTACTGCAACTAGAATATACCGGTTGCCTCGATGGGATCGTGGGAATGGCCCCTGTAGATCGATCCCGACCAGCTGATTCGCGCGGCTGACGCGGAACGGCCTTAGGGGTACCTGGTATCGTGCCGGTTTCGGCCCGCACTGCTGACAGGCGCGGCAGCCCTGTACCCAGGCCGCCACGTCTTGTGCCAATTTGGGCCAGAGATACTGGCGACGCAGGGTCTCTCGATTGCGTCGTTCCCCATCGTGGCCCCCGAGTGGGTGGTCATGCACCAGCCGTAGCAACTGGGGTCGCACCTGGGCAGGAACACAGATGCACCCCGGCTGGCCGGCCTCAGTTAACTCCCGTACCACTCCGTTCTGCACACACAACCGGGCATACAAACCGCTCCAGGGTCCTGGTAGGGCGCTCTTTTCCTCCCGCAGTGCCGCCTCCACTGCCGCCAGATCCGGATCACGCTGCTGGGTCTGTCTCAGCTGCTCGTCGTTTAGGCCCGGGAAGGCGCAGCCGACGTCCTCCTGGATCCGTCCGATCGGGTCCCGAGCCGCAGGTCCCGCGCTTGCCGGGCGGTCGACGGGATCCTCGGTGCCACCTGTGAGGGTCTCTGTGGCGCACACTGCACTCTCTCTCGCTGGGGGGGGGTCAGTGGCCGCGGCCTCTCGGGGGTCCGTTGCCTGCCGGCAGCGTCCCCCCGTGAAACACGGGCAGGCCTCCTCCGCCCTTGTCTCGGCGTACACCGTGGGCCGCCTCGACAAGGCGTCCGCGTTTGCATGCGTCCGGCCAGCCCGATACTCGATTTGCAGGTTGTACTCCTGCAACTGCGCCAACCACCGGGCCATCTGCCCCCGCGGCTCCTTGAATGTACGCGACATCTCCTGCCGTACAAATACGGCCGGAACTGTTTACATGCGAAAATCACGGCGTACAACTCTTGGCGGGTCACGCAATAGTTCAGCTCGGCCCCACTCAAGGTCCGGCTGGCGTACGCGATGACTCGTTCCGTCCCATCCTGTACCTGTGACAACACCGCGCCCAGCCCGCTGCTGCAGGCGTCGGTGTCCAAAATAAAATCGGTGGTAAAATCGGGGAAAGCGAGGGTGGGGGCGTGGGTGAGGTGGTCTTTGAGAGTGGTGAAGGCCGTCTGGCAGGCCCCCGTCCACTGATAGGGGTGCTTAGGAGAGGTGAGTTGGGTGAGGGGGCGTGCAGTCTCGCTGAATCCCTTTACAAATCGACGATAATAGGTGGCGAGCCCCAAAAATGATCTGATCTCCGTCAGATTCCTTGGCCGTGGCCACTCCACTACGGCGCGTACCTTCTCCGGATCGGTGCGCACGCCTGCCTCGCTGACGCGATGCCCGAGGTACCCCACCTCGCGTTGTGCGATGTAACACTTACGTGGCTTGAGCTTGAGATGAGCCGCTCGCAGTCGCTGGAACACCTCTCGTAGCCTGGACCAATGCTCAGACAAAGATCTACTGAACACGATCACATCGTCCAAGTAAATCAGGCACTGTTCCCATTGCAAACCCCACATCACCAACTCCATCAGCCGCTGGAACGTCGCGGGCGCATTGGTGAGTCCGAACGGGAGTACTCGAAACTCGAATAGTCCCATCGGGGTGGTGAAGGCGGTTTTCGGCCGATCCTCCTCCGCCATCTCCACCTGCCAGTACCCGGACGCGAGATCGAGGGTGGAAAAATATCTCGCTCCGGCGAGGCTGTCGAAAGTGTCGTCGATGCGAGGTATGGGGAAGGCGTCGCCGAGCGTGACTGCGTTCAATTTACGGTAATCGACGCAGAACCGGGTTGACCCATCCTTTTTCGTTACTAGTACCACCGGGGCTGACCAGGGGCTCGCCGAGGGCTGAATTATGTTATCGCGAAGCATGTCCCCAACCGCCTCTTTGATCTGGGTGCGTTCGGGTGCGCCCACTCGGTACGCAGGGAGTTTGATGGGTCGGGCTGCACCGGTGTCAATTTGGTGCTTAACAAGGTCGGTCCGACCCACGTCCGAGTCGTGTTCGCTGAACACATCGGCATACTCCCGCAGTAACTCGCGCAGCCAATCGGCCTCTCCCCTAGGTAAATCCGCCCATGGTACATGTAACGCGTCGAGCAGGGGAACGACCTCGGCTCGGGGAGTCGGGCCGACTCGCCAGGCCAGGTCCTGGTCACCCTCAGGACGACCGGTGTCCTCAGCCCAGAGTGCGAACACCGAGTCGTTAGAGTGGCGTGCGTGCAGGGGGTGTACGGTGGCGATCGGGGTGCGCCGTCGCAGTATCGCTGGGGTACTGTGGGGGTTAAACATCCGCATAAACAATCGGTCCCCATCTGCGTTTACCAACGTGGCGGATCCCACGACCCCATACCGTTTTGCCAACTCCGGGTGAGGAGTCAGCATTACCTCCCCTGATGGTCGGAGCGCGGGGTCGGTGGGGGATGTTGCCACCGGCACCAGCATCTCGGTGAGCGGCCCGATGGTGACTGCCGTCGCCAAGATAGCGGCCACAGGTGTGAAGCGGGGGCGCGTCGGTTCTCGTCCCAGGAACGGTATCCGCTCGCCGTTGCTCTCCATGGTGGCGCATCGCTGGCGGGGTTGCACGTTGAGTCCCAGCTTTTCTAAGAGGTCGGTACCTGCAATACACTCGTGACACAACGCACTCGACACGTAGAACTCCTGGGTGCACACCTGGCTGCCTATGCGGACCTCTAGGGTGGTTCTCTCCAGCAACCCCATTCCGGCTCCGCTCGCCGTGTGCAGCGCGCAGTCCGGGGCCTGCAGGTGACGCACGTCGACCCCGATCGCGCTGCAGTGCGCTGCGCTCACGAGCGAGGCCACCGCCCCCGTGTCCAGCAGGATTCGGGTACGCACTCCGTTTACCTCCCCTTCCACCAGCGACGTGGCCCCCGTGATCCCCGCCACCAGCTCCCGTAGCCAGTCGCCAGGAGTCACCGTTTCTGTGGGCGTTGTTGCTGGAACCTGTGTGGAGATCACTCGCTCGCCATTATTCTCATTATCGTCTATTTGTATCGGGACCGCGTCGATTGCACCCCTAGTTGGTCCGCTTTCTAGGGGGCGTTGGAGTTTAACCCCCGCATCTGCCTAGCTCGGGTGATTTCAGGACAGTCTCTCACTAAATGCCCTCGGCGATCGCACATATAACATGCCCGAGGAGGGGGGGCGGCTCCGTAGTGGGCCCCCTGCCCACTCCCCCCCCCCCCCCCCCCATTACGCCGCTGTCAACCCTCCGCCTCTAGTCGGGCTACCCTTCCAGATAACCCCCCTACCGTGGCGCGTAGGTCCCCCATTTCGGATCGGATGGTCTCAACGGAGGATTGCAGTTTGGTCATATTTTTATTCGTATCCTCGCGTACCTGGGTTACCCTTTCACCTACTTGGGTTATCATATCTCCCATGCCGGCCTGTAACCTGGCTACCCACCCCGGGGTCGTCTCGCTGGGTCTCTGGGGCTCCCTTGCCCGTCCCCTTCCTGCGATGGCGAGCTCCTCCTCCTCGTCCGAGAGTAGGCTCGCTACGGCGCACTCTCGTCCCCTCCCTCGAGGCTGCGCGCGCTCACCAGAGAGCTTCTCGCATTTACGCGCGCGCTCGACAAGTGTGTTAAAGGAGAGGCGTGCACCGTCTATATTTGGCTGCCACCACGGGGTGCGTGCCAAATATCGCTGCACCTTCCCGGCGGCGAGGCTCTCAATTACTTTCGCCTCGTGCTCCGGGTACGCGAGCTGGGTCAACATGCGTACGTCCTTGGCGTAATCTCGCAGATCTTCGCCGGGTTGGCGGCGGCGTGCCTCTAAGGCCGTCTGCGCCTCCTCCTCGTCATAGGTGCCGAAGCGCCGTTCGAGTTGGCACATTAATTCTTCCCACTGAGTTTGTGCGCTTGCGGGCAAAGCTTCCACAAATTCAGCTGCCCGCCCATATAAATGTATCTCTAACTGCTGCAACGCCTCCTCATCCGACCACCCATTAACCTTTTTAGCCCCCCTGATGCTGCGGGCAAACGATTTCCATGATGGAATTCCTTTGCCCGTAAATGTGCATTTGATTTTAACCTGGGTTGGGGGGCCTCTTTCCCTTGGGGGTGCGGGGGATCGTCCCGTTTCTGACACCAATAGGTGTGGGTCGCTAGCCCCCGAGATCCCTCCCTCGATGATGCTTACGGCCGGGCTAACATCCTTACTCGCCCCCCCGCCGCTAAGCGGACCGCTGCTGGGTTCCTCACCCATGGTGTGGGAGCCGTCGCTCGAGGATTCCCCTCCACTGCGGGTCCGCGTCGTAGGCATGGTTAGATACCGAGTAGTATTATGCCCCCTTTACGCTACCACGATACCTCCCTTTCCTAATCGCGCACCTGCAACCCACACGGAGTGAACGTACGCACGCCCACACACACGCCGCTCCGCGCACTCCAACTCAACTCGCGTTATGATCGCGCACCTGTATCACGCACGGAGTGAACACACGCGACACCCACTCTCGCGCCGCTCTGCGCAGCGCTCCCCCGAGGCGAGCCTCAGCACTACACTCACCCCTGACTACTCACGTTATGATCGCGCACCTGTATCGCACCCGGGGTGGACGCACGCACACACACGCAGCTCCCCACGCGACACACCGCCCAACAAGATCACGCGAGACCACGCTTCGCTATTAATGATTTATTATCCGCTACCTGGAACTAGATGTTAAATCAGTGAGTCGACGAGGCTGGCCTACGCTGATACCTTTATACCTATTCCCGATTTATCTGCTATGATTCTAATGCACCTTCTTACTCACTGTTAGAAGTATTCGGCGTCCTGTGGATTTTCCTCTATGCCGTCGGGACACGTCACGCGGACGTCCGGAGGGCAGAGCTGGGAGCCGACTTGCACGCGTGCCTCTTGAAGAGAAGTGAGGAGAGAGACTCCCTACCTTGCTATGCTCCTTTTTATCCTAATTCCCGGACTCGGGCCCCTACCCCCTTCCCACGTACCGTGCGCCTTCGATATGCTAATCAATGTCCTGCCCGCGCGGCGCCAACTCCAAACAATGGCTCGCGCACCTCTTGCACGCGCACGGCGGCTCCGCGGCGCCTCCACGGCGCTTTTGATATGCTAATCATATGTGCTGCGGCGTCGATTCCAAGCACGCTCCTGTATTAATCTCCCTCTCATGCATGGCGCCGCGCTCCTGCGCACCCTAAACTATGCCGCCCCGTCCCTCCTCCGCCTGTCTCGTCGACCCGTGGGGGTGTGTGTGGGGGGAAAATGCGCCTCAACCGCGGTGGCCGAATGCCCCATGCCGCGACCACACAATATTAAGGCTGGTCGCAGCGCTGCGGCGCAACGTAGCACGGGGGAGGTCGTCCAATTCCCTGATCACCGGAAACCGTGAGAGTTAACCCCGATAAGGGTTTCTCAGATAAAAACCAGCCGATCAGGTGATCTCCCCTTCCAGCTCTATGGGTGGGGTAAAATGCGTGCGGGTGTGTTTATGTGAGGTGAGGTGAGAAGGACGCGGGGTTGGCTCCGTTGCTTGGTGGTGGCGAGGTCGGCGATTTGGGCGCCTGCCGAACAGCTTCGTGGCGGCGGCATCACAGGCGCGCTTGGAGAACCGCCGCCACGTGTTGCTCGCCGTTCCCGCCAAAAGATGTCCGCGCAGTTGAAATGGCGGGAATCGCCAAGTCATTTTGGCGGGAATCTGCGGGGCGACCCTGTTGAATGTCCGCCGACGTCCCCGCTTCCCCCGACGTGTTGATTTCTGCCAGGATGGACGCGGCGGCGAGCAGCAGCTCTGCCAGACGGGAGTGCGCCTCGCGGAGTACGGCATCGGTCCCCAGTCGCTCGTCCGGCGCCCTCGGCGGGTCCTGCGGCGTCGGCATTTCCTCGTCCTCTCCCCCCGATGCCAGCTGGCCCGTGAGTCCGACGGGTCTTCCTTGTATCCATGCCTGGAAGACTGTTTCACTTCTGACGCCAGTTGAAATATTCGGAATGACGGCAGGAAACCACTTGACGGGTAGCACACTTTTATTAAACCTTGACTTGTCACAATACAACGTGTGGTCACTATTCCTCACACTACACACACTTCACTTGACACGTGTGGTCACTACCTTTCCCACTACACACTCCACTTGACACGTGTAGTTACTATGGCTCACGCTGCATGCTCACACTGCATGCTCACACTGCATGCTCACACTGCACTCCAGCCCCGTAACGTCCGTGGAGCCTCCAGGCCCACCCCAGCTTGGGCGTGGGTCACAACCTCTGGGTCCCGAGGGCCGGCCCTCACACGGACGTTCGGCCCCGGGTCCCAGGGTCCCGCCTCTGGGTCACACAGATCCCCGGCCCTTACAAGGACAGCGGGACTAGGTGCCGCAGGGCCCTATCTCTTCCTCCTCCGTCTTCAGTCTTCGCTGGTCACCCACTCCCCGTGCGCCTGTGCGCACCACCTTATATAGCCCCCGCTCTCGGGAGACGGAGCGTATGCGGACCTCGACGTGAGCATCCCCCTTAGTTGACCAATCCCTGCGCGCTTGCCCCAGGATCCCATCGCTGTCAGCGCGCGTCACCGATACCCAGCCAATCACTGCCTCATAACCCCCGACCCCGCGCTGACCCCTGATCCTTCACCGTCAGCGCGCGTCACCAACACACACAGCCAATCACTACGCGCTGGCACACGATCCCTACCCCAGCGCGTATCACCACTACACATGTGTAATAAACCGTCTCGAGACGGCTCTTGGAATCAGTTCTTTATTTTTCACTTCCACAGTTACACACACTCCCCGTTGCTGACAGGCAACGGGAAGCGGGCAGACAACCAGCTCAGTCACTCACGCACATGGCACTCAGAGCCCCGTACGCGCGTGGCTCCTGCTCTCTTCGTTCCCAGGTCTGCTCCCGACTCCCTCGTCTCTCCCCCTCTTCATCCCTCGGTCACGTGGTACCCCCCAGCCAATCCTCCGTAGTCCGCCCAGCCCGTTCCAGATCATTCCCCGTCAATCCCGGGACCACGCCTCTGATCCAGCTTCCCATTAGCTGAGGCTCAACTTGGCCAAGCCAATGACCCTAGCTAACATGCCGTGATCACGCCGAGGCCATGCTCCCTGGCTCTCCCCTTATTGGCTACAAAGCGGGACCGGCAAGCCAATCGCCACGTGAGCCATACATGGCTCTTATTACATCATCATCCCCCCCCCCCCCCCGGTGAAAAAATCAGCCGACTCGGCTAAGAAAAGGGGCGATCAACCGATTCCATAAAAATAGCTTATTAGGGCACCAAGGCGCATTTAACAATGAAGGGTGAAACGGCGTCCCTGCGCCGCACAACACTTAAACAAAATCATCCATGAACAATCCAACATACATTAGGGCGCCCCTGCAGCGCGGTAACGACAGGGAAGGAATAGCGAGACAATCAAACGCTAACGAAACGGAAGAGATTTAGATCGCATGCGCGACGCGGGGCCCTCTCCGCTTCCTGCGTATGGTCGCCTCGTCGCCGGTGTGACAGGAGGGGGTAGGCGTGAAGAAGAAGATTGGTCGTTTTCGGTCATGTCCAGGCCAGGTCCCGTTGGAGGGGGGCCGCGGGGGCTTCTTCAGCCCTCAGAACCTGTTCATCTGCAGGAGGCACACAACAGTCCCCCTGGGGATCAACGGGCGAGGCAAGCGGCACATCCGGCACATCAGATCCCGGCAGGCCAGCGAGTGGGGATGAGGGATCAACACGCGGACTAACATAGGGTTTAAGTCGCGACGAATGGACGTACCACCGACGTTTTTCGTACTGGACGCGAACACTCTGTAAGTTCCAAATGTCCACCAACGTCACAGGCCCCCGCCACGGCCTGTGCAGTTTAGGGGATGTGCCCACCGGCACTTGAGGGCAGTGGAGCCATGCCAGGTCGCCCACTGACCAGGACATGTGAGTATGCGATCGACACGCATACTTCTCGTTCCTTGCCTGTGCACGGGCCGTCGCACACCTGGCAGCCTCTCGTGCCTCCGTAACCCGTTCAAGCGAGTCCCGTACATGATCAGGCAATGAGCGGGACGGTTGTTTACTCGGCGTACCCATTTGTACATCAATGGGTGGTACGTTCTCATGGCCATACATCAGAAAAAAGGGTGAGTATCCCATGGACGTGTGTGGAACCATGCGGTATGCCGCTAAGACGCCCGGTATGTGCAGGTCCCAATCGGTTTGCTTTTCACTCACCGTGTGACAAAGCATAGCCGAGAGGGTGCGGTTGAATTGTTCCACCATGCCATCCGTCTGAGGATGGTACGGGGAAGTGCGGATCTTCTTTGTGCCCAGCGCATCGCAAACTTCCTTAAGCAATTTGGAGGAGAAGTTACGTCCCTGATCTGTGAGCAACCTCTCGGGTCCCCCTTTATCCATGACGTACCCGTTCAAGAAAGCATCGGTGATGGACGCGGCCGTCTGGTCGGGCAGAGGCCAGGCCATCGGCCATCTAGAAAAATATTCCACCCCGACCAGAAGGTATTTATTGCCCCTAGCCGATGGAGGGAACGGGCCGAGAATGTCCAGGGCAACCAATTCGTTGATGCGGGACACCTCGATGGAACGTAATGGCGGCACATACTATTTCCGAGGCGGTTTCCTCTTTGCACAATCCTGGCATGAGCGGACAAAGTCATTAACGTCTGCCATCATGCCGGGCCAGAAGAAATCTTTCTGCATCGCGGCCAAAGTTTTCTGCACGCCGAGGTGCATCAATTTGTCAGCGTGCAGGGCGCGAAGCAGGTCATAGCGAAGGGAAGTAGGCACGACCAAGCGTGGTCGGTCAGGTAACCCGTCGGAGCACATAATAGACCCGCCTTGCCCCGGAACATCCGCCACTTCCAACCCGCCAATTGAGCTTTTTGTTTGCCGACCAATTTCCGCAGCGGAGCCAGCGAGGTATCAGCCTCCTGCTCGCGTAGCCAGACCGAGTGCGGCAGCTGTAGGGTATCATCAGTGTCCACCGACACCTTCTGGTCGTCCTCGTTCGTTATCGCCCCCATAACCGGACAGGGTGAAGCGAGCGGCGCCGCACAGCGGTGCATACCCGTCAGACAAGTGCATGGGGGAACGGGTGGCAGCCTGGAGAGCGCGTCCGCGTTAGCGTGGCGCACCCCCTTTCGGTACGTAATGTCGAAGGAAAATTCCTGTAATGATTCCAACCACCGAGCCAATTGGCCTGATGGTTGGTCCAGTTTTAAGGAGTATTGCAAAGCCGCGTGATCAGTGCGGACGAGGAACTTCCTTCCATACAGGTACGGCCGGTACAGGCGGACAAAATGCACAATCGCCAAAAGTTCCCGCCTTGTCACGCAATATCGTGTTTTTGCAGGGGACAGAACTCTGCTACCGTACGCAACCACTCGCTCCACCCCGTCTTTACGTTGTGATAAAACGGCCCCAATGCCGATATCGCTAGCATCTGTGTCAAGGATGAATGGCTGGGAAAAGTCCGGGTAATCGAGCGTAGGCGCCGTGGCAAGGTGATCCCGAAGCAAGTGAAAAGAGCTTTCCTCCTCCGGCCCCCACTTAAACCTTTGATTTTTGCCCGTCAGAACATGCAATGGTTTAGCCAATGTTGCAAAGTTCTTAACGAAGCGGCGATAATAGGATGCGAACCCAATAAACCGCCGAACATCGCCCACCGAAGTGGGTGTGGGCCACTCTCGGACACATTGCGTTTTCTGAGGGTCAGTGGACACACCATCCGAACTGACGATATGACCCAAGTAACGGACGGAGTGTTACAAAAGGTGGCATTTCCTAGGTTTAAACTTTAAGTCAGCCGACCGCATCCTTTGAAAAACCGTCTCCAGGCGTTGGAGGTGTTCCTTGAACGTGCGGCTAAAAACGATGATATCGTCTAAATATATGAGGCACGTTTCCCACTGTAATCCAGCCAGTACCAATTCCATGAGTTGTTGAAACGTCGCCGGAGCCGCATTCAGGCCCATAGGCAACCGATTAAATTCAAAGAGACCTTGCGGCGTGCGGAACGCCGTCTTGGGTTTTAACTCGTCATCGAGGGGAAACTGCTAAAAGCCCGAGGACAAATCGAGGGTGGAAAAGAATTTAGCACCCGATAAAGCGTCCAAAAAGTCATCCATCCTTGGCAAAGGGTACGCGTCCGCCACGGAAATCTTATTTAACCGGCGGAAATCTACGCAAAACCTTGTCCCACCATTCTTTTTCTTAACTAGAACCACGGGCGCGCCCCAAGGGCTGTTGGATGGCGAAATGATATCTGCCGCCAACAACTCGTCCACAGCGCCGCGCACATATTCTCTTTCCGCCAGGCTCATGCGATGCGGATGCATACAGATGGGAGGTGTCGTACCGGTGTCAATATGGTGTGACAAAAGTGACGTGCGGCCGAGATCCAAGTCATTCTTGCTGAAAACGTCAGCGTAACGTAGCAATAATGACTGCAGGGCAGTCCTTTGCTCGTCCGACAAGGCAGAATTTTCCCCGCACAAATCCGCGATCCACCGTTCCTGCGAACGATCGCGTGGACGTCCACCAGTGGGTATTTGGGCGTGCGGCTTTTCGTCAAAAGAGGCGAAATCGGTAGTGGTGTGAGCCAAGACCGATCCCTCCGGGACAACAATCCGGTCAGGCCCCCCATTCAACACCTGTATGAACGGTGCCTGACCTGGCCGCACGATCGTTTGGGCCGCCGCCAAGGAAAAAGATTTAGCTACCGAATTTGACGGGGACAAAAGCACGCCCATTGCACCCTTTTTAACTTGAAGAGGTTTCCAGTAACGCAGCGGAATGAGCATTTGTGCGCCCGATGGGACCTCAACCGTAGCAGCGACGACGGCGGTAACCGCGTTACCCGGAGGCGTACTGCCCAGCAGGGAAGGCAGGAACGACATCCTACGAACCCGCGGCATTTCCAAACAATCTTTGTCGACCCGTATAGTTAGTGGCATACGGCGCAAGAAGTCTGTACCTAGCAAGAATGGGACAGCTAGCGAACGCGAGATCAACACGGACCCCTTAGCGGTAATATTCCCGATAGCGATACTCACATCGACCTGACCGTAGATACCCATGCTACCCCCATTTGCAGCTACGCACGAATCATTAACCCGACGTATCCGTGATGTGGGAATGGACAAAAGATGAAAGATCACATCGGAAATGATGGTGGCAGATGCACCAGTGTCCACCAAAATACGGACATCGACGCCCTCGATGGTACCCCGTACCGTCGATGAGCCCGATGCCGCAGCTACAACCCTACGAGCCAATTATTTCCATTGTGTAGCAGAGCGTGGAAATGATGCAGAAGAGTGACAATTATCATCAGGAGTACAACAATGTGTGCGAGTGGATGAATGATGTGACACGACCTGCCGGGTGTCCGATTTGTGCCGACTCGCTCGTTGGTGTTGCGGCTCCGCGCCCAGCGGGGGAAATGGAGGTCCCCTCGGCGGAAGAGACGAAGGCAGAGGTCGACAGCGGCAGTCGCGGGCGAAATGGCCTCGTCGGCCGCACTTGAAACACGTGGCCGTCGTCGGCCGGCGGTCGGACGACTCGGCCCTCGCACGTGGACGGCTCGCGTAGCCACCACGCTAGTCGCGCGGCCACCGTCCCAGAATCCCGTGCGGAACAGCAGCAGCAGCCAGCACGTCGTGGTCGCCGGAGTCGTCGGAGCAGTGGATGACCAGTCATGGAGACCACCCCAATGGTTGCCCATCGATTTCGGGTTTCCCCGTCCACGCCGCCATCTGGTCCCAGCGCTTGATGTTAAACTTAGCGTCCAGGCAGCGCGCCACCCATCGCGATGTAAGCGGTTCGTGGCCGCATACCGGCAGCGAGATGTTGAGCTCCTGGGACAGCTCCAGCATACGGGAAAGGATGAGAGGATCCAGATGATCGGCTGTCGCGTTGGGGTACGCGGCCATGGCCAGCGCCACCAACGCCCCCCGATAAGCCAAAGGCGACTCCTCCGGTCCTCGGTGACGCGACATAAATTTTCTCGTGGCCGCCGTCGGCGGGTCGTAGAATTCCGCCATCTCTGCGAACGCATCACGCAGCGTCTTCTTCTTAGACGCCGTGATGGAGCGAAAGACCCCCAAAGAAACATCATCGAGCAGTGTAGGTAGCGCTTCCAGCGCCTCCGCCTCCGTCCAATGCACGGATCTGAAGGCCGACTCGAAGCGCCACGTAAAAGCACTCCAATCGCCCCCGGCAATAAATTCCTTGATCTGTGGAAAGCGATGTCCGCGGTGGCAGGCATACGCCGCGGGCGTCTCCGACTTCGTTTCCCGCGCCCCACCCGTCGCAGGCAAAATGCCGTCCGGCGACCGCGTGGTGGCAGGCTCGCACAAAATGGCGCCCAACGGCTCCGGTGCTGCCGCCCCGCCCACGATGGCGGTCTCTTCCTGCGTGGCAGGAGCAATGACGGACGCCGATTCCTGGGCAGGATCTCTATCCGCGGCATTAAGCTGGTCCGCTATCTGGCGACTCACGGCTGGTGAAGACGCCACCGCAGTCACCAAACTGAGCAGAATAGCGCGTAAAGACTCGATCTCTTCCGCCATCAGCCGCCATCCGTCCTTCGCCCCCGCGGCGGTCGAATCCTCACCCTGTCGGCGTTGAGAAGCGTCGAGGGGAGTAGCAGCAGCCGGCGGCAGAGGAGCTGTAGCCCCCAGCAGATCATCTTCGTCCATCTCAACCTCTTCCTCCGATGGAGGCTCGGGCGGGTTCTTCTTTCTGAGGTGCTTGGACATCTTGAAGATCGCCCAAATGGTCCCAGAAGAACTTCTGACACCAATGTAACAAACCTTCTCGAGACGGCTCTTGGAATCAGTTCTTTATTTTTCACTTCCACAGTTACACACACCCCCCGTTGCTGACAGGCAACGGGAAGCGGGCAGACAACCAGCTCAGTCACTCACGCACGTGGCACTTAGAGCCCCGTACGCGCGTGGCTCCTGCTCTCTTCGTTCCCAGGTCTGCTCTCGACTCCCTCGTCTTTCCCCCTCTTACCCCTCGGTCACGTGGTACCCCTAAGCCAATCCTCCGTAGTCCGACCAGCCCGTTCCAGATCATTCCCCGTCAATCCCGGGACCACGCCTCTGATCCGGCTTCCCATTAGCTGAGGCTCAACTTGGCCAAGCCAATGACCCTAGCTAACATGCCGTGATCACGCCGAGGCCATGCTCCCTGGCTCTCCCCTTATTGGCTACAAAGCGGGACCGGCAAGCCAATTGCCACGTGAGCCATACATGGCTCTTATTACACATGCAGTGGAATGAATAAACGCCAAAACAAGCAAGAATTGGCTATAACTGGATTCGAAGCTTTCGTGACTGCAGGAATTATTCTTTGGTTCTTTCGGTAAAGTCACGTAGAAAATAAAATAAAATAATAATAGAATACGACGTTTCGGTTGCTAAACAAGCAGCCATCATCAGGTAAGAATGAGTGATAAAACACAGACACGGAAACAACATAGGCAGACACATGCAGAGAGAGACGCACACAAAGACGCACTTGAGCGAGACACACCAAGACAAACAGAAGGACAACGAATCTGTGCCGAGGCCTTAAATAGAGAGAAGGGGGGAGGGGCCGGGGCAGAGAGAGGACTGGGCAGGCGGACACACGAGGGGACCAGCGGACAGACGAGAGGGGACAAGGGGGGAGTAGCGTGGAATTCCGGACCACAGTGGCCAGAGAAGAGAATGGTTTAGAGCAAGAAAATCGAAAGTTTGAGAAGGCAAATTTAGTCAAATTAAGAAGTGTAATGCAATGCAACATAGAGGGTCGGTTAACACAGTTAACGCATAGCCTGGTTGACACTCACCCCTACCCTCTCTGCGAGTACATTTACTGCAAATTCCATTCCTAGTCCCGCCAACTTACCCTTGGTTGTACCCACCACAAAAGTATATAACCCTTGGTTGTAGTCGCTCTCTCGCTACATTTCCTCCTCAGCAGTCCGCCTGCTGTATATATTTTTTTCACCTGAAGACGATGGCTTGTATTGCTATCGAAACGTCGTGATTTATTAGTTATTTTTTTTATCTATCTACGTGACTTTACCGAAAGAACCAAAGAGTATGAATTCCTGCAGTCACGAAAGCTTCAAATAAATATAACTCTAGGTTGTAAAATCATGAACATTTATGTACTCTTATGTTGCCTATTATTTATTAAGGCAGCCAGTTAAAATCGATTATATGTGTGAACACACTCAGACTGGCTGGGGCTACGCAAACAATCATAAACTTGAAGAGTCCTCCTGCTCATAGCAGTTGATAGGAGGGTGTCAACCTAAGGTCAGGCTGAAGAGATGCGTCAAGGTCTCCCTTTAATTTCCTGAGTTCTGCCACACCTGAGTTTGCTCGGATGTCTTGGCCAGTGCTGTCCGTCGGCCCCAGCAGAGCTCAGTCTCGCGACGTAACGACGAGGAGGAGGCTCCTGCTTCCGATGTTCGGCCCTCCAATCATTGCAGTGTCTCTGCAATGTAGAAGGGAACCCCCTAGTGCCTGGCGAAACCCCTTGCGTATGAGGGGCTAACACGATAAATGCCACAGCCACCTACTTGCTGTACGGCTACCTGGTGCCCTGCTTGTGGATGCCTTGGCCCAGCTCAGAGTCGTGGATGACACACATGTGGATGTTAGATACAGGAAAAACACCAACACAAGAGCCATCATTGTAATATTGACTTTATTTGGGTTGGATTACATTGCTTTCCCATAATTTAAAATGCACAATCCCAGGTAAAGAATAGTGTTTTTTAAAGATACAGTTGTGGACAAAGAATACCAACTTTAATTCATGTAAATCAATGAATGGCACCACAATTGCAAAGTGAAATCGGCAATTTCCTGCTCAAATGAGCATTTGAGGGCAGTTCTCATCCGCGTTCAGGCTCGAGCGAGTGGTCGAAATTCCACATACGTGTGTATGGTGCAGGTGAGTTTACCCACAGGACAACCATTGTTGACTTCCCCAAAAAAAGATTGATACTCGTTTTTTTTTAATATCAATCCGTGAGGGATATTGAGTTGGTCACCATCCAGAATGTGAACCTGCAACCCTCTAGATAGCAAGCCGCAGACAGCATCGGTCGAGTTTGACTTCTATATTCGGGGGGGGAGGGGTACAGGGGTTCGCGTTGTCCGTCACATTAGGAATCGCAGGTGAATGTAATTAATTACATTTTCATGTTAATTCTAAACTATTGAAAATGAATCTTGACTTAAAGCGGGAATTCATATTCTTTGGGTCTTTCGGTAAAGTCACGGAGATAGGTTCAAATTAATAAAAAATAAAATTAACAAAAACCATGACGTTAAGATCACAACACAAGCGATCGTCATCAGGAGGAAAAAAGAGGGGGAAAGCTGCTGAGGCAAACTGTTTTAAAGGTTTAAAATTGGGTGTAGCCCAAGGGTCATGAACGAAGTGGGCGGGGCTAGTGATGTTAATGTGTATTATATTATTTAATTTACCGAAAGAACCAAAGGGTAATTTTTCGATTTAAAGCTTTCGTGACTGCAGGGATTCATATTCTTGGTTCTTTCGGTAAAGTTACGTAGAAGGGAAATAATAAAATAATAATAAACAATAAAAATTCTCATGACGTTTCGGCCACAACTCAAGCAGCCGTCTTCAGGTGAAGAACAGCTGTTGGAAAGACAGCGTCCTAATTCATTCTAAACTATTGAAAATTAATCTTGACTTAAAGCTTCCGTGACTGCGGGAATTCATGTTCTTTGGGTCTTTCGGTAAAGTCACGTAGAAGGGAAATAATACAAATTTTCACGACGTTTCGGCCACAACGCAAGCTAATTAGGACGCTGTCTTTCTGACAGCTGTTCTTCACCTGAGGACGGCTGCTTGCGTTGTGGCCGAAACGTGAGAATTTTTATTATGTTTTATTTTATTATTTCCCTTTTACGTGACTTTACCTAAAGAACCAAGAATACATTTACAAATTTGACTAAGTTTGTTTTCTCAAACTTCCTATTTCTCTCTTTAAATTTTGCCAGGCTTGCTTGTCTATAGGTCCATTCTCTCTCCTCCGGCCGCTACGGGGAGGACTTCCACACAACTCTCTCATTGACATGCTAATTTCTCTACCCCCCCTCTCTCTCTGCCTTCCCCCTACTCTTTATTTAAGGCCTCGACACAGAGGCGTTGTTTCTCTGTGTGTCTCTCTGTCTGTGTCTATCTCTGCTTGTGTGTCTCCGTGTCTATGTTTTGTCTCTCTCTCAAATTTAGCGATCTTTGAAAGAACGTAATCAACCAGGTAGGGTGTTAACTTGTGTTAGCCGACTCTCTGTGTTGTATTGCATTATATTTCTAAGTTTACTAGGTTAGTTTTCTCATTCATTCTTACCTGATGACGATTGCTTATGTTGCAATCGAAACGTCGTATTCTATTATTTAATTTATTTCATTTCTACGTGACTTTACTGAAAGAACCAAAGAGTAATTCCTGCAGTCACGAAAGCTTCAAATCAAGTGAGAGATTAGCATGTTAATGTAAGATCGCAGAGCCGCCGCCACGTCGAGGTCGGCACACGGCGGTGGCTGCGTTGGTGTGAGAAATGTAAACCTGTTAATGTAAAATAAGAGAGCCGAAGCCACGGGGAAAAGGTGGCAGGATGGGAACATCACAGCCAGTTATGACTTAAACTTGTTGATGACGTCCTTCCAATGATTGCTGAGTTTGTACCCATCCTCTCGGTTGAAATTGTGTCTGTGTCTATATATGTGGATGGCTTCATGAACGAATCTTTGTTGGTAGCCAGTGGGCTTACAAAGTACCTTCGTCTTAGAGAAATCAATTTCGTGTGAGCCAACCGCATTAAAACAATGATCAGCGACGACCAAGGTATTGGTCTTACCGTGTTTCAGATCTGCCTTATGCTCACGAACACGGTCCGAGACATGTCGCTTAGTTTACCCAATGTAACTACTGCCGCAGACAACTTAGTTTGTAGACGCCAGGGTATTGCTTATCAGGGATCCTATCCTTCACAGATGGGATCAGATCACTAATTTTATGTACTGTGTTAAATCGAGCCTGGATCTTGTGTTTGCTCAAGATTTTGGAAATATTTTTGGTGACCCCTGCTATGTATTGCAAGGTGATGGTTTTTATTGGGTCCTCAGATGGTTCTTTCCCAACGGTTGGGGTGATAGCTTTATGGATTGTGTGCTCTGAATATCCATCCATCTTGAGAACTTGGTCCACGTGTTTCAGTTAACTGCCTAGGTGATGATGCTCAGAGATACAGCGAGCTCTATGGTGTAGAGTTTTGATGAGGGATTTCTTCTGGGATGGATGGTGGTGGGAGTTCGGTTTTAGGTAGGTATCCGTATGAGTTGCTTTCTTCTAGACAGTGTCCCATTAAGCCATCTTGTCTCTTTTCGATTATAAGATCCTTAGAATGGTAACTTTCCATCATTTTCCACCTCCATAGTGAATTTGGTGGAGGAATTGGTTCAGAGCTGGTTGGCCATGTGGCCAGATGACGAACGTCGTGGGGTTTTTTTTTACTTGAACCTATCTACGTGACTTTACCGAAAGACCCAAAGATATTGAAAATAAATTAATAAACGTGTCCAATTTGGACGAAGCTCCCCCCCCATTCCCTCCCCCGCAAACTAAGCCCCAGCATTGCGTCGTGCCCGATGTTGCAGGCGGACCAGCGATAAACTAACATGAGTAGTATCAGACATAAGAATAGCTTTTACCCTTTGTGATTGGCCTACAGTAGGCCAATCCGTTTGGAAGATAATGCATATATTAATTATCAGAGCATGTTTTCCCACAAGTACATTTGATTAATGCAGACTTGATTCCTTGAAAAAGGTACCCATTTGGTGTTTGGACATCTTAACACCTGTTTTATTGCCAGAAATGGTAAAACCTATTCTTATTTTTCATACGTAGATACTGGCAAAAAAAATATCCCATTAAATCTAACATGAGCATGGGCCGTAGTACACTGGAACCACACTCCAGCTACACTATCGATGTTGAACTTATTTCACGCCGTACGTAACCAACCGTGCTATTCGGAGGTACGGGGGAAGGACAACAAACTGAACACAAAGCAGTTCTGCATAAATTTGTTTTCAAAGAAAGGCCATGACTTGGGTAAGCAAATATTGGAGCTCTACTATCCTAACACCATGGCCACGATATTTGAGTGGCATTCTGCCATCCTTCACAAACGGCTCCCCTCTATCCTACAAGTCTAATTGGATTTCAACATGAACTTGCATCTCTCATGTTTCTCTGCTGACTACCAAAGGCTTGAAAAAGATCATTGCTGTTCAGGGCAAATGTTTCCATTATCCAGTGGTAGAGTTCATAAACCTGCGGTTGATATTGAATCAGTTTTGTATGCAGCACACGAGTGATTTAATACACCGCTAAAAGTTTAAATTTGAATGATATAAAAGTGTTTTAGGCACCCTGCCTCCAGTAAACTGTTGTGGAAGTTTAAGATCAAGCACTGGTTTTAAAGATTGTAGTGCAATTGCAGGCATTTAAATCGTGATACAGAATATTCATTTATGGGACAGCTTTTAAACCACTCTCCAATTATCTTTGTGCAAAGTAATTTTATGAAGTGGATTGAATGAAAGTTTCGGATATAAATCTTACTCGGTACAACATTTTGTTGCAAAATGCCCCAGGGCCTTGTAGTCTTACTCTAAAATGCTTAAATGTGGCAATTTTTCTAAATTATGTTTGCATTCCCGTTTAGTTTTTTTGTGATTTAATTTGAGTTATTTTGTTTATGGAAATAATTGTATTACGCCCGATCTCTGGCGTGTCAAGTGGAAGCGACAAGAGCTGCAAGAAGTATTGTGTTAAGTGTTCCCTGGCCTCCGAGGTTCTGCGATTGGTCCCGATTGAGCGAATGGTGCAGCACAGGGGACTTGGGAGCCCAGCGGGCATCATCAGACCCACATCGACCCCGCACAGCGAGGATGGTCACCAAGGGGGCCACCGAGGGGGTTACTGAGGGGATCACCGGGGGGGTCACCGATCTCTCGCTGGCCAGGAGCTGCACCGGGCTTGCCCACACAGCACAATGTCACTGCCAAAAATAATGTTAATTTTTGAAGGAATTTCAATAATTGTGACAGGTATGCAAACTATTGGGGGAAACTGCATCTCTCTTGTTTTAATATTTCCACGGTGACGAATTGTAAATAAAAATAATAGACATCAAAGGTTTCCATGCACGTTATTATTGTCGTTCACGCTTTGCTTGTGAACAATGTGTGACGTCACTGAAGACAACCCGACGGATTTTCGCATTGCGGCTCCATGAGGAATGGCAATGGCGTGGAGATGCATCCATCCAACAGTAGAGAGACAATGCAATATGATGTAGAGAAGCTGTACTGTACTTTTTAATACCAAGTTACGTTTAACAAATATAGTACACCTTTAAGAATACAAATAACTCCAAGGAGTGATGGTATTTATAGAGAAACTGCTACATGAATGTTGCTGAATTAAACTAAACTTTATTTTACCGGGAATGGGGCACTGAGTTGTGTCGCTCTTTTGCAGAAGCGACCTGGCTACAAATGATAGTTCAACGAAGTGGCTTACCATGTTGAGATGTATAGCAGCCAAATAACACATGCAAACTCCAAATATATAGCAGGCGTCAGTATCGGAATCTAACCCACGACCTCCGTGATCACCAGGCGAGGTAATTAACATCTCACCACCGTGGCCGAGCTACGGGGGGAGAGGAGCCAGGCGGGAGGGGGACAGAGGGAGGACAGTGACTGGGAGCCCAAGAGTGACAGGAGAACTGAGCAGACTTGCCTGGGACGACTGACAAACTCACTTGGTTTCTCTAATCAAGTACATCTCACTGTCTCCAGATGATTTGTTTTTCAGTTTCGATGTAGTTTCCCTGTTCACCAAGGTACCTGTACCTGACACCATTGCAATCATTGAAGACTTGGTCCAACAAGGACTGAATCCAGATGTACCAACTCTGGTGAGGCACTGCCTTACCAACACTTACTTCACCTGGAATGGTACATTCTACAAACAGAATGAGGGTACCCCAATGGGTTCTCCCTTATCGCCAGTGTTAGCGAATGTTTCATGGATAAATTTGAGATGGATGGCATCCAAGACATCTACCCTACGTCCTTCCTTGTGGAAGAGATACGTAGATGACACGTTTGTCATCTGGCCACATGGCCTGCCAGCACTGAACCAATTTCTCAACCACATAAATTCCATACACCCATTTATCAAATTCACCATGGAAGTGGAAAAGGATGGCAAGCTACCATTCCTGGATGTTTTGATCGAGAAGAGAACTGATGGCTCGTTGGGACATTCTGTCTACAGGAAAGCCACCCACACTGATGCCTATCTAAAGCCTGACTCCCACCACCATCCAGCCCAGAAGAATTCCCTCATCAAAACACTACACCATAGAGCCCATTGCATCTCCGACCAGCACCACCTAACCAGTGAGTTGGAGCACATACACAAAGCCCTCAGGATGAACGGATACCCCCAGCCATGGGGAGACAACCTTCTGAGGATCCAACCAAAACCATCACTTTACCATACATAGCAGGGGTTACCAAAAATATATCCAAAATCTTAAACAAACACAAGATTCGTTTCTACACAGTACATAAAATCCGTGATTTTATCACATCTGTAAAGGATGTGATTCCTGACATGCAATACCCAGGTGTCTACAAACTGAGTTGTGGTTGTGGCAGTAGTTACATTAGGGAAACGAAACGACATGTCTTGGACCGCGTTCGTGAACACAAGGCAGATCTGAAACACGGTAGGACCAATACCTCTGCCGTTGCTGATCATTGTTTTAACGCTGTGGGCTCACACGAAATAGATTTTTCCAAGACGAAGGTACTCTGCATACCCACCGGCTACCTTCAGAGATTTGTTCACGAAGCCATCCAGATATATAAACACAGACACAACTTCAACCGAGAAGATGGGTACAAACTGAGCAACCATTGGAAGGACGTTATTAACCAGGTAAAGTCTTAACTGATGGTGATGTTTCCATCCTACCTGCCTATGTCAGCTTTATTTCCGACTCTCTGTGTGTCTCTCTCTCTCTGTGCCTCTCTCTTAGATCTCTCCCCCAGTGACTCAAGTGCTGTTGCAGAGTCAGAGTCCCGTTTTCTGCCCCGCCCCCTCTCCCCACCCCTTTTCCCCCCCCATTATCTCTTCCCCCTACAGCCGATCTCTTGGATTGCACTCTCATGCTCACATGACCTTTGGATTTCACTCTCATGCTCACAGGTCCTTTTGATTGCACCCCTCATGCTCACATGTCCTTTGGATTGCACTCTCAAGCTCAACATGCCCTACAGTCCATCTCTCACAATCGCTGGCCTCACCCTCTTGCCCGATGCAGCAACCCCCCCTCGGGTCAATATAATGCCTCGTCCACAGCAGTCTGATTCTCTCACCTGAAGACGGTCGCTTGTTGTTGCGATCGAAACGTCGTGATCAATTTTTTTTCTACCTCCGTGACTTTACCGAAAGAACCAAAGAGTATCGATTCCTGCAGTCACGAAAGCTTCAAATCAAAAATGTATATTGCCATCTTGGGAACGAATTGTGAAAGGGGACGTTATTCTTCAAAGCTAAAGCTGATTTAAAAAACTGTCTCCGATAAACAATAGGACAACAACAATGTCGAATTATCTTCCCTTGAACTACTCTCTATTGAGAATGAGATTGTGCGAAAAACATAATTTGAAGAAGTTATGTGCTTATTTTACAATAAAAATCTTGAAAAGTTCATCTTCGGTGTTAATTTCGCTCACCTTATAAAAAAACGATTGACACGACTCTGCCTCTGTGTAGTAAGTATATGGGAGGCTTGACGACAGGATCGGAGGCACACTTGTTTATTACAACAACACAGTAATTACAGGTCACTTGGCTACAGGGATTCACGACAGCTAAGCCCTCTAACCTATACCAATTCCTCCACTACGGGGCTAGGGGAGGCTATCTGTCCCAGCCTGGTTAAGCTGGGATCCCGGCACCCTGAGTCACCAGACCAGCTTAGTCTGGGCTCTCGGGGCCACGCCACCGGCTTGCCCTGGTCGGCCCTTATAAGGACAGCGAGCCAGGGGAGCTCTGGGGCCTATTCTAGCAGGTCTTCCGTCTTCTCTGGTTAAAGCTGAGTCCCCACCTCGAGCCCTCGAGCTCATCACCTTTTATAGGACTCGCCCCCGAGGGGGGGCCCGTGGGGGATGCACATTCGGACGTCGGTGCGAGCGCCACCCTTGTGTACGGCCGTAACCCCGCCCCTTGTGTTTGTTGGCCATCCGTGGCCATGCATAATCACACCTCAACATTCGTAGCCATGCGCAATTACACCTCTACATCACCCCCCCTTGTACAGCTCGCAGCCGTCCCTGGCTGCAAAAAAACGTGAATAAAGGTGCATCCCTCACGAAAACCCCGTGTGTGTGCCTCGCGTAATTTTTAACAAGAACAAGAGAATCTTAACAAGAACAACAACAGGAAGAGAGAGAGAGAGAGAAAAAATAACCCGACGCGCTCCCCCCGAATAAACACCCCAAAACCAACATATATACACACTCCGGACGCCACCCCTCCCATTGTCCGCAAGGCCCCCCAACGGCCGACCTCACAAAAGTCTGCGCGTTTTGGCGCGCGTTCTCGCGGCGGGCCCGTCACAAGGGCCCGTCCCGGCACGCTCAGTGACGGTTGTTGACGGTCCGGGTGCAAGAGAGTCAGGCGTCGCTGCCGAGTGACCCCCGACCCCTCCGGGAGGGGTTGGTGGGTGTGGACCCGTCACTCCTGTTGCACCTGGGGACGGAACAGTTGATGTCAAGTTAGGCGAGTGCAGCGACGTCGGGGAGTCGGCGGAACCCTCACACGTTTGGCCATGCGTGTGTGCGTGTGAACCCCGGGGCGGCGCGATGAATGGTTTCAACCTTGAGGGGTGCACATACCACCGGCGCCTCCCCCATTTGACGCGAGCACATTGCGGCCGCAAGACCTGTACGACCTCCACTGGCCCCCGCCACGGCCGTACCAATTTTGACGAGGTTGCCAGCGGCACCTGGGGACAGTGCAACCACGCCTTGTCCCCTGGTTTCCATTTGACCACCTGTACCCGCCCCAACCGAAGCCTCTCGTTCGCCTTCTGGCGGAGATCAGAATTTTGCACGGCCGCTTCCCGCGCCTCAGACAATTTGCTGATGTTAAATTTAACGTGTTCGGACAAGTTAGACTTCGCCTGGGGCGCCGAGAGCTTGAGCTGGGTCGTCACAGGGGGGTTAGCCTCGCGCCCATACATTAAAAAGAAAGGGGAAAATCCGGTGGCCGCATGGGGAGCCATTCTGTAGGCCTGCAACACCCCGGCTATACGAAGGTCCCAATCCGTCTGGGATACAGACACCTGCTGGGACAGCATAGACGTGATGGTCCGATGCAGCCGTTCCACCATCCCGTCAGTTTGTGGGTGATACGGAGAGGTCCGAACCTTCTCCGTACCCAAGAGGTCGCACACCTCGCGTAGGAGTTTACCAGAAAAATTCCTACCCTGGTCAGTAAGCAGCCGTTCCGGAGCACCCTTGTCGAGGACATAGCCCTGGACAAAGGCCTCCGCGATGGCTGCTGCCGACTGGTTGGCCAGGGGCCAGGCCATAGGCCATCTCGTGAAGTACTCGACCCCCACTATGGGGACCTCATTTGCCAGTAAAAATATGATAATTGGTTCTTTACCCTTCTATCTGGCAACAAAACTGACACCTTTTTGCAAGGAGTCATGTTTGCATAGACCGCAATACCTGCAGTCATAAATACAAACAAAAGACATAACTCTGATAATGTGCACTGTCCTTGAAGTTGATTGGTCCACACCCGAGACAGCTTTCCTTCGAGCCTAGTCTCATATGGGTTGGACCAGATGACGCCAAAAGGCGCACAACTCAAGGACAATGCACCATCAGAGTATGAGAGCTCGGGGCAAGCATCTACACTATGGGGACCTCATTTGCCAGTAAAAATATGATAATTGGTTCTTTACCCTTCTATTTGGCAACAAAACTGACACCTTTTTGCAAGGAGTCATGTTTGCATAGACCGCAATACCTGCAGTCATAAATACAGACAAAAGACATAACTCTGATAATGTGCACTGTCCTTGAAGTTGATTGGTCCACACCCGAGACAGCTTTCCTTCGAGCCTAGTCTCATATGGGTTGGACCAGATGACGCCAAAAGGCGCACAACTCAAGGACAATGCACCATCAGAGTATGAGAGCTCGGGGCAAGCATCTACACTATGGGGACCTCATTTGCCAGTAAAAATATGATAATTGGTTCTTTACCCTTCTATCTGGCAACAAAACTGACACCTTTTTGCAAGGAGTCATGTTTGCATAGACCGCAATACCTGCAGTCATAAATACAAACAAAAGACATAACTCTGATAATGTGCACTGTCCTTGAAGTTGATTGGTCCACACCCGAGACAGCTTTCCTTCGAGCCTAGTCTCATATGGGTTGGACCAGATGACGCCAAAAGGCGCACAACTCAAGGACAATGCACCATCAGAGTATGAGAGCTCGGGGCAAGCATCTACACTATGGGAACCTCATTTGCCAGTAAAAAGGTGTCAGTTTTGTTGCCAGATAGAAGGGTAAAGAACCAATTATCATATTTTTACTGGCAAATGAGGTCCCCATAGTGTAGATGCTTGCCCCGAGCTCTCATACTCTGATGGTGCATTGTCCTTGAGTTGTGCGCCTTTTGGCGTCATCTGGTCCAACCCATATGAGACTAGGCTCGAAGGAAAGCTGTCTCGGGTGTGAACCAATCAACTTCAAGGACAGTGCACATTATCAGAGTTATGTCTTTTGTTTGTATTTATGACTGCAGGTATTGCGGTCTATGCAAACATGACTCCTTGCAAAAAGGTGTCAGTTTTGTTGCCAGATAGAAGGGTAAAAAACCAATTATCATACTCGACCCCCGTTAATAAATACCTATTGCCCCTGGGCGTAGCGGGAAATGGGCCGAGTATGTCCAGAGCGACGAGCTCGTTAACCCGGGAAACCTTTATGGACTGCAGCGGAGGGTTGGACCCCCTAGCAGGTGGCTTCCTCTGCGCGCATTGCGTGCACGACCCCAGGAGATCCCCCACGTCCTTTGCCATGCCCGGCCAGAAGAAATCGAGCTGGAGCGTGGCAAAGGTCTTGTGAACCCCCAAGTGCAGAAGCCGCTCATGAACAGCCCATACCACCTTACCCCTTAATGCTGCAGGCACCACGAGCTGCTGGCGGCGGGTTTTTCCATCCCAGTGCATTAAAAGACCCTGGAACAACCCCCACGAGTCAACGTTCGCCACCCCCTGACCAGCCCCCCCGACGCGACGGCGCAGAGCGAGGAGGGAGGTGTCCTCCATTTGGAGGCGTCCCCATTCCGCGACCGACAACCCCAGCAACGAATCCCTCCCTTCTTGCTCGATAGGACCCGAAGCTGAAGGCGCATCGGCAGCGGCCACGAGGACCGAATCGGTGGTGACGTTCGGGGGCCTACAACGCCCCGAACCCAAGAGGCACGCGTACTCCGAAGTGGGTGGCAATCGTGACAGGGCGTCAGCGTTCGTGTGGCGGACACCCTTACGATATGTGGTGACAAAGTCATAGTCTTGGAGAATCTCCAACCATCGAGACAACTGGCCCGATGGTTGTTGAACCCGCAGGGCGTACTGTAGTGCCGCATGATCTGTACGGACGGTGAACCGCCGACCGTACAGATACGGGCGGTACTGCTGAATAAAATAAACAATCGCCAATAATTCCCGACGGGTAACGCAGTACCGCTGTTCGGCTGGAGACAGTACCCGACTACCGTAAGCCACCACATGCTCTACGCCCCCAATGAGCTGGGACAGCACGCCCCCGATGCCCGTGTTACTTGCATCTGTATCGAGCAAGAAGGGTTGTGAAAAATCGGGGTAATTCAACGGCGGAGCCCCCACCAAAGCATTCCGGAGGGCGCGAAAAGCAGCCTCCTCCTCCGGCCCCCAATGAAACCTGACTCCCTTGGACGTCAAGGCATGCAATGGTTTCGCAATCGTAGCGAAGTCAGCCACAAATCGTCGATAATACGATGCGAACCCAATGAAACTCCTGACCTCTCCCACCGAGGTGGGAGTCGGCCAGGAGCTGACGCATTCCGTTTTGGCGGGATCAGTGGATATCCCCGAGCGCCCAACAATGTGACCCAAATATCGCACCGATTCGCGGAGTAAATGGCACTTCTGCGGTTTAAATTTCAAATTGGCAGCCCGCATTTTGAGAAAAACAGCACGCAACCTCTGGAGGTGTTCCTCGAAGGATTTGCTAAAGACGATGACATCGTCTAAGTAAATCAAACACGAATCCCATTGCAAACCTGCCAAGACCAATTCCATTAACCGCTGAAAAGTTGCCGGCGCAGAATGTAAACCCATCGGCAAGTGGTTAAATTGGAAGAGACCTTGCGGCGTACGAAAAGCAGTCTTAGGTTTTGATTCGTCATCCAGAGGAAGCTGCCAGAATCCAGATAGCAAATCGAGGGTGGAAAAGAATCGCGCCCCCGCCAAGGCATCGAGCGACTCATCCATTCGAGGAAGCGGGTACGCATCTGCCACAGAGATTTTGTTCAGACGCCGAAAGTCGACACAAAACCGCAGTGAGCCGTCGTGTTTTTTCACCAAAACGATCGGCGCGCCCCACGGGCTGTTGGAAGGGGAAATGATATCGGCGGCTAGCATGTCATCAACAGCCGATTTGACATGATCCTTTTCGGCGGGACTCAACCGAAAGGGATTTTGGCGGATTGGCGCGCTGTCACCCGTGTCAATATGGTGTCGCAGCAATTTGGTACAACCAATATCAAATTTGTGTTGACTAAAAACGTCAGCAAATTCGCTCAGGAGAACTCGCAGCTGCGCGCGCTGCGAGTTGGACAGGTCCACTGAACCCGCGCAAAGTGCATCCAGCCATCCGTCATCACAGTCCGAATGCGGTCGCGACGGAGGATCGGTGGATACCTGACCCACGAGTGGTTCCTCATAGGGTACCGGCGTTGCGTGTGCAAGCACGGTTCCTTGAGGAACCACGGCCGTTCGCGATCCCACATTAAGGACTGCAATGAAGGGGTCCCCATCCCCTCTCACCATGGTCTGAGCCGCGAGCAAATCGGGTCCATTGACCCCGGCCCGAGATGGTCCCAACAAGACCCCCCGATTCGCAACCCCTTCATTAAACGGCCGACGCAACCTAAGAGGGACGAGCATCTGAGCCCCCGGAGGTACGCGCACAGTTTTTGTCACGAGCGCCTGCACGGTGGCAAACGCCCGACGCTCCGTGGTGGAGGAAGACAAAAAAGTAACGCGTCGGCCCGATGGGAGCTCAATGCACCCCTGGTCAATCAGGATACGGATGGGCATTTTGGCCAAGAAATCCGTCCCCAACAGGCACGGAACCATGAGTGAGGAGGAAACCAAAACAGGCCCGGATAATTTAATGTCTCCAATGCAGATAGTGGCGCGGATTTGCCCAATAATGCCCAGCGAGCCCCCGTCAGCAGCATAGCATGGCACGTCAACAGGGAGCAAGGGACGACTTTGAACGGGAAGGATGTTATAAATCAAATCAGATATAATGGTCGCCGATGCCCCTGTGTCAATTAAAATCCGCACCTCTACCCCATCAATGTGACCGACCACAACCGATGATCCCGCCGACGCAGCAACGACACGATGGGCGAGCTCCGACCACTGACCTGGTTGGAGCGCTCGCCGCATTACAGAACAATCGCGCGCGACGGACGGGGAATTTGGAGCCCTGTTTAGTTGAGCGCGTGAGTGTGTGTCGGATGTGTGCGTGGGCCAAACGTGTGAGGTGCCGCGACTCGCCGTATTTCTCTGCTGGAGCTTGGGAGGAGACGGCGTGGCGTCCTGACGAGGTGTCGCCCCGCGCTGACGGGGAGCCCGGCATCCTGACGCAACGTGGCCTTGCAGGCCACAGTTGTAGCAGCGTGTGAGCGCCCCAGATGTCCTGGGCTGCTCCTGGCGGCTCGGTCCATTCCGAGCCTGTGGTGCCGTCGATCTCCATTCCCCTCGCCGCTCCACCCCGCAGACCTCCTCCGATGGGAGGGCGGTGGCCGCCATGGCATGGCCGGCCGCTCCCTTTGCCGCCTTTCGACGTAGGGACCGCAAGCCCCCGTGTATGTGGCGCGCGACCAGCAGGGACGACATCTCCGCGTCGTCTTGAGCCAGGACGTTGACGTCCAGCTCATCAGCGAGTAGCAGCAGCTTCTCAGCCACCATGGCATCCACTCCTTCCTCGTCCATCCTTGGAAAAGCAGCCTTCGCCAGGGCCAGGAGAGCCGTCCGGAAGGCCAGGGGCGATTCGTTGGCGCCCCGATGCCGATCGTGGAACAGCTGCCTGCAGTCCGAAGGCGGCCCATAGACGGCTGACAGCAGCTGCAACGCCAGGTGTAGAGTGGCGCGCTTTTCCCTAGGCGCCGAGGTGAGGGTAGCCAGGGCGTCGTTGTCCAGCATCGCCGGCAGCGCGCGTAGAGCCTCGGCGTCCGTCCAGTTCGCCATCTCTTGATGAGCGATGAACCGCCTCTTGAAGCCGCCCCAGTCTCCGTCTGCGCCTACGAATTCTTTCAGAGGCGGCAGACGCTGCTGTAAGGCGACGTCCGTGGCTGCAGATCGCTCTCCGTCGCTCCCCGCCGATGATACAGTGTGGGCGGGCTGTGAGCATGGCATCGCCGGTCGCTCTGATGTTGACGCGCTGGCCGGTGTTGATGATGTCACGGCTTGTGCTTGGCGCTCAGCAGTCACGTGACGCGGGCCGGCCCCGCCGTCCGCTCGCACTGTAGTGATGGCGGGAAATTTAACCGCGAGCCGCGTCGGGGTGGCGGGAAACGTCGCCGCGCGCCGGCTGCTGTCGTCGACCCGCGCTGCCCCTCCAGCCCCCAGCCGCGTGATCTCCTCCAACGCGGCGGCCGCGGCGTAGAGCAGTTCCGCCAGGCGGGAGTGGGCCAGCCGGAGTCCTTCAGCCGACGCATCCCCCCCCTCTTGTCGTAGCGGCGCGGGCGTACTCGGCCCCGGCTGCTCCGATCCGACCCCGGCCATCTCTGGTGTTGATTCGGCCGCGGCGTCTTCCATCTCCGACTCCCTGGTACGTGTCGTCCCTCGTGTGTCCATCGTTGGACGTTTTACTTCTGACACCAGATGTAGTAAGTATATGGGAGGCTTGACGACAGGATCGGAGGCACACTTGTTTATTACAACAACACAGTAATTACAGGTCACTTGGCTACAGGGATTCACGACAGCTAAGCCCTCTAACCTATACCAATTCCTCCACTACGGGGCTAGGGGAGGCTATCTGTCCCAGCCTGGTTAAGCTGGGATCCCGGCACCCTGAGTCACCAGACCAGCTTAATCTGGGCTCTCGGGGCCACGCCACCGGCTTGCCCTGGTCGGCCCTTATAAGGACAGCGAGCCAGGGGAGCTCTGGGGCCTATTCTAGCAGGTCTTCCGTCTTCTCTGGTTAAAGCTGAGTCCCCACCTCGAGCCCTCGAGCTCATCACCTTTTATAGGACTCGCCCCCGAGGGGGGGCCCGTGGGGGATGCACATTCGGACGTCGGTGCGAGCGCCACCCTTGTGTACGGCCGTAACCCCGCCCCTTGTGTTTGTTGGCCATCCGTGGCCATGCATAATCACACCTCAACATTCGTAGCCATGCGCAATTACACCTCCACATCTGTATAAACACTGTGCCCATCCTTGCTATATAAATACATTTATTCAAGAATATATTTTGGTTTCAAAAATGTATATCATACATACGAAAGACATAGTCAACATTTTTTTTTGTAGGCCCAAAGGCACAGTGCCTACTGTGGCCTATTGGATAATACAACCCTGGTGGGTGGGTGAGTGGGTGGGTTGAGTGAGTGGGTGAGTGAGTGAGTAGGCCCTAGACACAGTGCCTACTGTGGCCTATTGGATAATACAACCCTGGTGGGTGGGTGAGTAGGTGGGTGAGTGAGTGAGTAGGCCCTAGACACAGTGCCTACTGTAGCCTATTGGATAATACAGCCCTGGTGGGTGGGTGGGTGAGTGAGTGAGTCGGCCATAGACACAGTGCCTACTGTGGCCTATTGGATAATACAGCCCTGGTGGGTGGGTGAGTGGGTGGGTGAGTGAGTCGACCATAGACACAGTGCCTACTGTGGCCTATTGGATAATACAGCCCTGGTGGGTGGGTGAGTGGGTGGGTGAGTGAGTGAGTCGGCCCTAGACACAGTGCCTACTGTGGCCTATTGGATAATACAACCCTGGTGGGTGGGTGGGTGAGTGGGTGGGTGAGTCGGCCCTAGACACAGTGCCTACTGTGGCCTATTGGATAATATGGCCCTGGGTCCGCGACGGTCCTCCAGGTGGTCCGCGGGGCTGTGATGCAAATGCAGATGTATTCGTACAATAATGACGTTTTACCTTTTGTTTCGCACATTAATATTTTACTCATGATATTTAATTTAAAAAGGTTAGGTAAACTACCCTGATTAGACGACCTTAAGATCTAAATGTTCCCTATAAAAAACCTGAAAGCTGCGTAAAAAAATGTTCCACTAATATGAATAACTAGTGTTGCTGGTATTTAGATAAAGTGAAAGCGTTTTGTCACCAGGGCTGGGGGAGGCTGGGTGATCAGCGGGCCAAGCAAGTTTGAGAAAGCCTACGTTATTTATTGCTCTGTAGCACTTGGACATGTTTACTAATCTACTTGTGTTATTATTCTGTTTGCCTTTGACTCTTGCCCTGAAATATGGTTATTTTGACAGGTCTGTTGTTTGAGACAAAAGTAACTGAGATGTTGTATAATTTGTCCCGTGGTTTATTTCACTATTGGACAGTGACCAATTCTGGAGGTGAGGTTGAGAATAAACCCCCAAGCGAAACCAACCGGTGACTGGACGTCGCCTCGTGCCCATGGTGTGACTGGTGAGTCTGTGTCCATGGTGGGACTGGTGTGTTTGCAACAATAATTTTGTTTTGAGCTTTTCCCACATGCTCCAATAACTTTCACCTCAATCACGTCTATGGCCCAAGCTATATTTGGCGTGGTGGTGGCTCGTCATGAAAGTTGTATCCATGGATGCGGTAGCGACTGGCACGTCGGCCATCCAAGACGTGGGTTTCTTGGAGCGTCAGGACATCAGTGTCACGTGGGTGTTCATGATGATCGCGAGATGCTCGCACTTCGACCGCGAGAGTCCGTCAATGTTCAGTTGGAGGATCCTCGTCCCAGGGCCGATCTGGCGCGCCGTTGTTGTTTGGCTCTGAAGAGGGCCCCCTTGGCGTGGCTCGTGTTGTTGTTGTCGCTGTGGAGACCGGGAGATCGACCATCGATCTTCGGTCGCCGCGTTTGACGGCATTCGTCGCGATTTCTCACTTAACAACAGAGTGGGACCGCGTGAAGGCTGCCATTCTCCACTCTTTTCACCCCCTCACTCCGTACTCTTTAAATGTCTTCTGGTTTTTTTTAATCGAACGTGTTTACAACCCTCTTTAACACCGCCACTGTGGCTCGGACTGCCATCTTTGAAGAAGCTAGAGAGACGCCTCCACCTGGCTCTCGACAAAAAGCCCATAACGCTTCGGACCAATGCCTTGTACAATACTATTTTTTTATTTTTACTAAGCTATGGAGCTCTATTTCAGAAGCGACCTGGCTATCACAAATGATAGCTCAACGAAATGGCTTATCACGTGGACATGTATATCAGCCAAATACTCAAAACGCGTGATGTTGATTTTAAATGCGGAGGGAAAAACCGGAGGACCCAGAGAAAAATCGACACGACCACGAGGAGAAAGACACGCAAACAGCAGGCGTCTGCGTCGGGATCAAACCTACAACCTCCTGCACACCAGGCGAGGTAGTTCACATCTCGCTACCGTTGTTCCTGAATCCCTCATTCGCCCGAGCTCCCACCCATAACCCGATGGGTCGGGCCTCTACAGAACGTTCAGAGACCAGGGCTCCACCCGCACGCCGCAGCTGGGCCTGCATCGACTTACAACACGGCGCTCCCAGTGGCTGTGGACGCCCTCCGATCGTGACCCACCAACCCCAATGTGAGCAGACAGGCCCTTTGGAGGTTCCCCTGAGTAACAGCATTAAGAGGCATCACGCCACTAAAACTGGCTGTTGTCGATTTATTGAAGACGAGCTTTTTTGTATATTGCAGTAAACCTGAAATATTCAATCGAAAAATTGTTCACCTCATGATTATTAATGAGGGGGGGTTGCCCCATATTGAGTGACGTCACCCGTTAACGGTTATTGGGGAGGGGTGCGGCATGTGGAGTGACGTCATCCGCTCATAATTATTAATGAGGGGAGGGGTGCGGCATGTGGAGTGTACATGCATATTCATGAAGGGGGGGGAGCTCTTTTGTAGTGACGTCACGCACAGATGTAGCACTGCTGCGTAGATTTATTTTTTTACTGTCAATTTCTGTAAAGAAACGTCATATTTGAAGTGACTTTGCATAATAAATTATTTAATTCAGTTCGACCTTTGCGTTAATGTAAAAATCCACCCGCTCATAAATATTAATGACGGGGGTGTGCCTCATGTGGAGTGACGTCACGCGGGGGTGTGCCTCATGTGGAGTGACGTCACGCGGGGAGGTGGGCCTCATGTGGAGTGACGTCGCGCGCAGGGACACGCATTCTTAGCTTATTTTAGTCGTAATGTTAGTTCGACTCCAATAGCCGCCCTAGGTACACTTTGCTGTTTTCCGGCTATGTCCCTTTTGACAGATATCCCCAATGGTTTAGCGAACATATTGTACATGAACTTTGTTGTGCTAATTTATTTGTGTAATTAGGGAGCGGTGGTGCAGTGGTTCGCGCAATGCGATTTCAACTCAGTGACCTGACCTCGATCCCAGCCTAGCCAGTAGTAGTTTCACACCCAAAGCTCCGGACAAATGATTTCCCATTCAATTGCTGCCATCTGTTGGCCACATAACATCGTGAAATTTAGCAGTTTTATAAATCAGTGTGTGGTGCACAAACCGGTGCCTCGAAAGTGCTGGACAATCCTCGCGCATAATCACGCAAGACATATTCCCTCATTTCTAATTGAGTCCACATTATCGAGGCCATATTATTCATGTCATCAATATTATTTACTACCCGTAGCACTGACACAAACGACACACACAGACACATCACGTATTCGTCAAGAATTTATTCTGATGCGGTTTGTCTTTTGCAGACACGGTATCACAGTTGGCACATTTGCTAAATACTTAGCAAGATATCTTCTTGCAGAAATGGTATTTCCAGCGACGATCCCTAAAAAGAAGTAGGAAGACGTCGTTAGTGATCTTTAAATCAAGAGTGGCAGTAGACATCGCCGTCTGTAGATGATGAAGCAGATTGTGATGGAAGACGTCTGTATAATGATGGCAGAGATGCAGGCAGAGATGACAACAACTTTACAATCCAATCTTCATGTTACATCACTTCATTATTCTTTATTTGATAATTTCTTCAGATAATCTCAAGCTACTGTTTCTGTTGTGGTTAATATTTCGACCTGCCTTCTATTATCGGATGTTTGCATAACCCAGGTCTCCCTAAGTCTCAGTCTGCTCTGATTGGTTTTAAATGCACGTTTCATCATGATGATTCATTCATGTTTAAAGTGATGTTCACGTGACAATATACGATGATGCGGCTGCTGCATCAAGTGTGCATTGTGAATATGAACACAATTGAGATGTATCTTAAGGAGGTGACTCGCTGTACTTACTCTTTGCCATTGTCGTGATAACTGGACACACCAGCTAAGAAGTAGGAGTCTGGGACAGTCCAGCTGAACTGCTCATCCCAGTTATTGACGTAGTCAGTCCACAAGCACTCGCTGAAGCAGACATTGCTCTGGGCGCAGCAATTATACTTCCACCTACATCGGGAGGAGACCGCGACTCAGTTCGGTGTCATTATTTGCGAATAAAAGACGATACAGAGTATAGTATGTTAACTGTAAAACGTCACGTGTGTGGGAAGGACTGGACGGCCGAGTTTACTACAACGGGGCAATGCAACCCCGAGCCTCAAATCGGATTCAAAATGCGCAGGGCGTGCCACGTGGTGTCAGTCTCTCTCAAGGAGCCAGTGGTGGAAACTCCACTTTCCTATGGCGGGGGTTAGTCTCCACTTTATCTGCTTCCCACGCTTGGAAACAAAGTTGTCCACAAGAGGTTTATTGGGGGGGAAGGGGGGGGCGTAAATATAAATGTTGTGTCGTTAAAACCCACCACCACCCGACAGCCAATTAGTAATCAAAACGTGACCAGTTAGATTCTAGTTCAGCACACCGGTGTGTTGGACAGTAAACCCACAACATTGTGGTGGCGGGTGTAACGACACATCTATATGTATGCGATCTAACCCAAAACAAACCTCTGTTATGGATAACGTTGGTCGCGAAAGCCCTACTACGTGTCAAACAGAGTCGGACTTGTTTTTATCAACGAGTACGACTTCCCAACTCTTCAATTGATTTCAATTCTGCCAAATACCTCCTGGCCAGGCATCAAAACCAAATAAGCGATTGCGACACTTCCCGGAATGTATGGAGCCGACGCTTTCTAAGCACTTGCCTGCGTCTCTTGCAACGATTGATTGGATTGCAATCAGGAACGGGGGAAGCAGGGGAAGCAATTTCCCCCCTCTGCACTTGACGAGTCGGGGCGTGTTGGGTGAAGCGGCTATGTAGGTCACGTTGCCTGGGTGCACGACTCAGCCTCACATATAGGAAACATCGCCACTGGGGAGACAAAGGCGGCCGAACGTGGTGCTGGCAACCCACCCTCTCGTGTACCGTTCCGGCCTTCATAGGTGCTCGCTAACAGCCCTTACCCCAACAGTCTGGCAAGGCTACACTGGGGGGATCTTTGTTTGCGTACGCGAGTCGAGGTGTGGGAGCTGCGAGTCGAGGTGTGGGAGCTGCGCACCTGCGGTCCTCCTTGCCGTTGTCGTGGTAGCTCTCCATGCCATTCAGAGCCGAGTGGAAAGGGCAGGTGAAGGAGAAGGCCTCGTCGAAGTTGTTGACGTAGTTGCTCTGCGTGCAGGTGACGGTGCGGCTCGTGTCGAAGGTTCCTTTGCAGCGGAAGTCCCAAATCCGGTCTTCCTTGCCGTTGTCGTGAATACTGCGGGGCGACACCGGAGCGCCGCGCCGCGCATCACCCCTCGTGCACTCAATCGATGTTTGTTTATGTAACGTTATTGCATTTGTTTTATTGCACTTATTGCTGTCATTGTTTTATGTTATTGCTGGTGTCATTTTGGGCAACCCCGGGTCACTTCTTGCAAAGCAGCCGATCCCAGTCTTGCGTTGACACCTAGTTAAACCAAATACATTTTAAACTTTAAACCCGCACCGACCAGCGTGGTAAAGTATGGTCAAACAATCCCCACGACCGACACGGCGCGAGAAGGCCTCCACCCAGCAGTGGACTGACAGAGCTGTAAGTTATTCCTTGTTCTCACTGTAACGTGGCTGGTCCGGAGAGGGCATGGGGCAACAACTCACCTCTGCACTTGCGAGATGCTCTGGTGGGAAGGGCAGTTGAAGTTCAGAAGCTGGTCATAGTTGTTCACGTAGCGCGGGTCGGCGTAGGGACCTGGATGAGTTTCCGTGCGGCACATTCACACGAGGGGAGTGTCAGGGGGCGATGTTCAGGCAAACGGAGTTTCGGTTCATAGCGCGTACCGCTACTGTTGCTGTTGGGGTGTGTGGCTGCCAAACCCCTTGTGCAGTATACCACGGACATGAATTAGATACAAAGTTTACAGAAGCTCCTCCTGCTCACAATGAGAAAACGCGGGGGAGTGTTTAAGTGCAGCGGCCGAATACGGACGAGTCCGATGCACCACGCGGCCCCTGTGAGACCGTGCGCTTTGCCCTGCCACTCGTGCGCTTTGCTCTGCGCACAACGCCAGCGGCACTCACCCAGATTGGCGGCGTGAAGCCCGGCGACCAGCGTGGCGAACAGCAACAGCTTCATGGCGACAGGCAAGCAGCTTCTAGAGTCTCTCCCTTTGCTACCCATTTGACGCCTCCTATATAGCGCAGCCCACTCCACACGCCGGGAGCCACGCGCTTACCGTGCGCGTCACAGTCCGCGGGCTGCTGGGACGACCGCCGCCTGCTCGCGTTCCCACGACGGCGTGGGAACGCTCACACGGACGCAAGGCAGCTCTGCCATCAGCCGGCCTTCACCTGGACCTGAACTGATGCCTGATGCATGTGTGGGGGGCGGCGTCCACCCCACCGCCCTCACCGCGTCGATCGGCTCCCGCCGGGCACCCGCCGACCGAGTGATCGCCCCCCCCCCCGCGCGTGCGCCGTGCAGAGTTAGTCCTCACTCGCACACACACTCACGCAGACGCGGCGCACAGCTGTGTGACCGCACCCACACTTGCGAGCGGTTTCCTCTTAACACAAACTGCAGCTAACGCGAGCGCTGCGCGAACACGCGCGCGCCTGCGGGCGATTATATTCTAACACGCGCACACACCACAGCTGACGCTGCAGCAGCTGCGCTAACGCGCCCGCACCTGCAGGCGATTATCTCAACGAGCGCTCGTGCTGCGGCTCTGCCCTCACTCTCGCCGCGCGTCCACCCACGCAGCCGCCACACACAGGAAGCACAGACACCACACCGATGCTCTGTGCTAAGTTTTATTCACGGCGCAAACCCTGCACTGCCCAGAGGGAATATTGTGCGAGCAGAGCCTAGCCTACTGCTACCCAAGTCCCCAAACACTTACACGCCATGTCACGTACCTAGCAGCTGTACTCACGGCGTCGCACAGACGCTGTGAGAGTCGGAGGGAGGATGACGAAAAAACCCGCGCCTATCACTGCCTCGTAGCAGCACTCGCTGAGATCACACGAATGCTGCGAGCGGCTCGAGGAGGCAAGACGGCAGGGGGGGGGGGATCTTGGCGACCAGGCTGTTGAAGAGGTGGTGCTCGGATCCTCCCCTGCTCGCTTAATATTTCCCCCCAGCCCGTCTCCCCGATGTCGTGCGTGACTCATTGCAACTGGCCCGGTAAACCTTTGTGCGCCCATAAATTTTTAAGCCAATTTATGGGCGCCGCAATGTGATTTGTCCTGTGAGGGTCGGCCAATCTCCTGGCACCAGGAAACCGCGGGACTTCCCACCTAGGGACCCTTCGGATGAAAACCCATTGTGCCAGGCGATCCCCCACTGGGACACTACGTGTGTGTGTGCTGCGTGCATGTCAGTGTGCTCAGGGTGGGGGTAGGAAAGAATTGCGGCGCTTGTGGAGTTGCTCCGCGGTTGTGGCACCACACGTGTACATATGCTGAACTTCTTTCGCACCGTTCGTAGCCAACCGTGCTAATCGGAGGTGCGGGGGGAAAGGGACAACAAACTAGCACACAAAAAATGACGGGATCTCACCTCCCGCTTGCTGCATTGCATTGCGATGACTGTAATGCACCGCCAGAAAGAGCTGCCTCTCGACGCTAAGCGTGTCGCCAGCCGCGACTCGTCTACATCTCTAATTGCAACTCCCATGGACATCTGCAGCTGCTACAGCCACAGTGCCTTCTACGAGAATCCTCGGTGTGCAACTTCTTATTATATATCCACGTGTTTCACTGGGTGCATTATGTATGTATGTTGAACGTCTTTCGCACTGTGCATAGCCAACCGAGTGTGATATTGACTGTATAATTGAAAACCGTATCAGTTATAAATTTACAGTGTGTGTGTGTATACGTGTCTTGACGTCTTTGTTATGTATTTGTGTGCCTGAGTGACTTTCATGACGGTGGGCAGGCCTAGATAATGCTAATTGATCGGGAGTCAGAGCCATTCCCTGTTAACCTTGGGGTGCGACAGGGATGTATTCTGGCTCATACATTATTTTTAAATGACTTTGACCATTTTGTTCGATAAGCTTTTTATGGTACCGTGAGAATTTCCATCTGATATAAATTAATATGGGAGGCTGATTGATGCCCGGGTGTGGTTAGGGGATGGCTACCTATTAGTTAACATATGCTGATGATCTGGTAATTGCTGATCACTCTGACAATGAGTTGGATATGCTACGACTTAACCCGGGGCATGCCACAACGATGTTGGGCCTTATTATTAGCCTCACCAAACATTCTACCTCCTCAACTCCCCTTGAGGGAAGAGAGTGGAGAAGTTCCTATACCTGGTCAGTGTGAAAATGGCCAGCTCCGGTTTGGCACCTGAGGTCTCATTCCGAATTTGCCAAGCGGCATTATCTTTTCATCAGCTGCTTAACGTCGTGTGGAAGCTACCTGGCCTATTGCTCCATACGAAGCTCTGGATCTCAGCCACAGTTATTCCCTCCATTCTCTATGCTTGTGTAGTGACATCGGGGATGTCACTCTATGGTGCCGGCCCGGAAGGGTCGTGCCGTTCGATGTTCTTACATCGTGGACAGCGCCGTGTGGGTGGCTGTGTGTAATACCAGCCCTAGTGGGGACAGCGCCGTGTGGGTGGCTGTGTGTAATACCAGCCCTAGTGGGGACAGCGCCGTGTGGGTGGCTGTGTGTAATACCAGCCCTAGCAGGGACAGCGCCGTGTGGGTGGCTGTGTGTAATACCAGCCCTAGCAGGGACAGCGCCGTGTGGGTGGCTGTGTGTAATACCAGCCCTAGTGGGGACAGCGCCGTGTGGGTGGCTGTGTGTAATACCAGCCCTAGCGGGGACAGCACCGTGTGGGTGGCTGTGTGTAATACCAGCCCTAGTGGGGACAGCACCGTGTGGGTGGCTGTGTGTAATACTAGCCCTAGCGGGGACAGCACCGTGTGGGTGGCTGTGTGTAACACCAGCCCTAGCGGGGACAGCCCCGTGTGGGTGGCTGTGTGTAATACCAGCCCTAGCGGGGACAGCGCCGTGTGGGTGGCTGTGTGTAATACCAGCCCTAGCGGGGACAGCGCCGTGTGGGTGGCTGTGTGTAATACCAGCCCTAGCGGGGACAGCGCCGTGTGGGTGTCTGTGTGTAATACCAGCCCTAGTGGGGACAGCGCCGTGTGGGTGGCTGTGTGTAATACCAGCCCTAGCAGGGACAGCGCCGTGTGGGTGGCTGTGTGTAATACCAGCCCTAGTGGGGACAGCGCCGTGTGGGTGGCTGTGTGTAATACCAGCCCTAGCAGGGACAGCGCCGTGTGGGTGGCTGTGTGTAATACCAGCCCTAGCAGGGACAGCGCCGTGTGGGTGGCTGTGTGTAATACCAGCCCTAGCGGGGACAGCGCCGTGTGGGTGGCTGTGTGTAATACCAGCCCTAGCGGGGACAGCGCCGTGTGGGTGGCTGTGTGTAATACCAGCCCTAGCAGGGACAGCGCCGTGTGGGTGGCTGTGTGTAATACCAGCCCTAGCAGGGACAGCGCCGTGTGGGTGGCTGTGTGTAATACCAGCCCTAGCAGGGACAGCGCCGTGTGGGTGGCTGTGTGTAATACCAGCCCTAGCAGGGACAGCACCGTGTGGGTGGCTGTGTGTAATACCAGCCCTAGCAGGGACAGCGCCGTGTGGGTGGCTGTGTGTAATACCAGCCCTAGTGGGGACAGCGCCGTGTGGGTGGCTGTGTGTAATACCAGCCCTAGCACGGACAGCGCCGTGTGGGTGGCTGTGTGTAATACCAGCCCTAGCAGGGACAGCGCCGTGTGGGTGGCTGTGTGTAATACCAGCCCTAGCGGGGACAGCGCCGTGTGGGTGGCTGTGTGTAATACCAGCCCTAGCGGGGACAGCGCCGTGTGGGTAGCTGTGTGTAATACCAGCCCTAGCGGGGACAGCGCCGTGTGGGTGGCTGTGTGTAATACCAGCCCTAGCAGGGACAGCGCCGTGTGGGTGGCTGTGTGTAATACCAGCCCTAGCGGGGACAGCGCCGTGTGGGTGGCTGTGTGTAATACCAGCCCTAGCAGGGACAGCGCCGTGTGGGTGGCTGTGTGTAATACCAGCCCTAGCAGGGACAGCGCCGTGTGGGTGGCTGTGTGTAATACCAGCCCTAGCAGGGACAGCACCGTGTGGGTGGCTGTGTGTAATACCAGCCCTAGCAGGGACAGCGCCGTGTGGGTGGCTGTGTGTAATACCAGCCCTAGCAGGGACAGCACCGTGTGGGTGGCTGTGTGTAATACCAGCCCTAGCAGGGACAGCGCCGTGTGGGTGGCTGTGTGTAATACCAGCCCTAGCAGGGACAGCGCCGTGTGGGTGGCTGTGTGTAATACCAGCCCTAGCGTGGACAGCGCCGTGTGGGTGGCTGTGTGTAATACCAGCCCTAGCGTGGACAGCACCGTGTGGGTGGCTGTGTGTAATACCAGCCCTAGCGTGGACAGCACCGTGTGGGTGGCTGTGTGTAATACCAGCCCTAGCAGGGACAGCGCCGTGTGGGTGGCTGTGTGTAATACCAGCCCTAACGTGGACAGCGCCGTGTGGGTGGCTGTGTGTAATACCAGCCCTAGCGTGGACAGCACCGTGTGGGTGGCTGTGTGTAATACCAGCCCTAGCGTGGACAGCGCCGTGTGAGTGGCTGTGTGTAATACCAGCCCTAGCAGGGACAGCGCCGTGTGGGTGGCTGTGTGTAATACCAGCCCTAGCAGGGACAGCGCCGTGTGGGTGGCTGTGTGTAATACCAGCCCTAGCGGGGCTTGGCGAGCATTGGGATAGTGCGGGCACCATACACAGTGTGTGGTGGGGGCTTTCCCGAGGGGGAGAGTGTCAGCCCAGGGGCAGGGTTGCCCCAGGCCATGGCACTCTGGTTGACCCTGTAAACACGTGATGCCTACACAGGGGGCTCTGGGTGGGGGGATTGGTGGGTGATCACGTGTCTGGAGAGAGCTCTTGAGAAGGTTCGAGAGGGAAGGCGGGCGGGGCCGAGGGCGGAGCGGCTCCGACCAGAGTGGGATATAAGGCGGGTCCATGAGAGGGACCGGGGTCGCTGCATTCTACAAGCTGGAAGCTCAACATCTACAAGCTAGAAGCTCTACGTCTCAAGCTGAAGCTCTCCGTCCTACGAGGCAACCACGTGGTCAGAGATCCGTGTGAGGGATCGACCCTTCGTAGCAATAACTCGCTGTAGTCTGGTAAAGGGGCAGTTACCGCTTTGTGTTACGGTGTTACGGTGTTACAAATAAAAGTGTTGCCTCCGAAAGGAACAACGTCTGCGACTCAGTTGGACCCACTACACTTGCAAAACGTGGAGCCCTTTAAGGGGAGATCTGTGCGGGGTTTAACCATTCAGGCTGACCTGCCTACGATCCATCCTGGCTTTAACCAGACAGGATTGTGTGAAGAGCTCACAGATCCTTGAAAGATCCAGACAGTATCATTGGTGAGCTCGTCACGGCAGGCAAGACGGTGTTGGCTGAAGCATGCAGCTCGCATTGCCCAGCTACCGCATGCCCAAGCAGTTCTGTTGGCCAAACAAATGAGGCTAATGGACACGATAAGGGCTAGAGAAGAAACTGACGTGCTACAGGAGAATGTGGAGCTGGTTGGACTTGTAGAGGAGTGGTACCAGCGGTGTCAAGATCGGCCCCTGTAGAAGACGCTCTTAGCGGCGAACAGCAGCTGTTGTTGGGTGTAGATTCAAAACTGTAGATTGAAAACTCATTTATTTCTAACTGATTTTTGTGTATAGTTTGTTGTCCTTCCCCCGCACCTCCGATAATCACGGTTGGCTATGTACTGGGCAAAATAAGTTCAACATACATATATACATATTCGTTTATAAAGTGTCATTCAAACGAATATATCAATATATGGTCTTGACACCCTTGTGCATGAGGCGTTACATCTGAAGGGATTTTCTAAATGAAATAAATGTATAAAGAAAATAAAAATAAAATACTTTTACTTGATGTGCACTGTGTTGGTGTACTGTAAAATATGATGACCCAGTTTAATAACTCGGTATTCCCTCTGTATTATGAATACATGTAAAAAAACAAATGCAGTATTTCGAATACTGTGGTGTTCTGTAGTGAGGAGAATCCATTCTTGCAGACCGTGCCAAGAAGTGGCCCTGACCAGGCATCCTTTTGCAAATAACCCAGAGTTGAGTTTCGTTGCAGTCAGAACGAGCAGCTACGTGGTGAGAGGTTCGTGGTGAGAGGTTCGTGGTGAGAGGTTCGTGGTGAGAGGTTGGTGATGAGAGGTTCGTAGTGAGAGATTCCTGGTGAGAGGTTCGTGGTAAGAGTTTCGTGGTGAGAGGTTCCTGGGGAGAGGTTCGTGGTGAAAGGTTCTCCCCAGGTGAGGAACCAAACGTGATCCTTGGAGAATTCTGCTCAAGCCAACAACTCAGTTCAGGTCCTTTCCTGGACTCCAGTCATCATTGTCGTTGGGTCTAAACGTCCCAATGACCTCTCCTATTCTTGTTTACTGTTGTTGCTGTGTATAAGATGAGACGAGAGCGCGTGTGGGAGGCTTCGTCTCACGCAGCAGACACGAGGGAAGGGTGAAGGCCGGTTCACATTTACAGAGCAAACCCACGTGGCGGGCATTGCAACAACAAGATAAGCAATGGGATGACTACAGGTGTCATTTTCCCCACCCGCGATGATTCAGATCACTGTCACACGAGGAGAGTTCACGCGTTATCTTCGAACGGCATTGTCCCACGTGGCTGCAGATAAGAGAGCTCTGTTGTACATGTGAAGTATTCGGAATGACGGCAGGAAACCACTTGACGGGTAGCACACTTTTTTATTAAACCTTGACTTGTCACGATACAACGTGTGGTCACTATTCCTCACACTACACACACTTCACTTGACACGTGTGGTCACTACCTTTCCCACTACACACTCCACTTGACACGTGTAGTTACTATGGCTCATGCTGCATGCTCACACTGCATGCTCACACTGCATGCTCACACTGCACTCCAGCCCCGTAACGTCCGTGGAGCCTCCAGGCCCACCCCAGCTTGGGCGTGGGTCACAACCTCTGGGTCCCGAGGGCCGGCCCTCACACGGACGTTCGGCCCCGGGTCCCAGGGTCCCGCCTCTGGGTCACACAGAGCCCCGGCCCTTACAAGGACAGCGGGACTAGGTGCCGCAGGGCCCTATCTCTTCCTCCTCCGTCTTCAGTCTTCGCTGGTCACCCACTCCCCGTGCGCCTGTGCGCACCACCTTATATAGCCCCCGCTCTCGGGAGACGGAGCGTATGCGGACCTCGACGTGAGCATCCCCCTTAGTTGACCAATCCCCGCGCACTTGCCCCAGGATCCCATCGCTGTCAGCGCGCGTCACTGATACCCAGCCAATCACTGCCTCATAACCCCCGACCCCGCGCTGACCCCTGATCCTTCACCGTCAGCGCGCGTCACCAACACACACAGCCAATCACTACGCGCTGGCACACGATCCCTACCCCAGCGCGTATCACCACTACATCACCCCCTCCCACATAGCTCGCAGCCAGCCCGGCTGCTAAACAACACAACAAAACCCCACCCCCCAGTGTGCCCCGTAACGCAACAACAACAACACAACGACACAACACCCGACAACAACCTATGTACAAACCGACAACCAACACAATAAAAGTCAACAACAACACACAACACCTAGACAACAAGCTATGTACAAACCGACGAACAACACAATAAAAGCAAGTCCAAGAAAAAGAACGTGTCCAGTGTCTCTGTGACTATCGATCCCCCCCCTCCGCTCGCTCCTCCACCGGGATGATAGAGCGGTCGAGCGGATGAGGAACGCAGTGACGAGGCGCTCCGGCCGCGTCGGCCCCTCATTCGGTTGGTCATGAAAAGTTGCACGACTTAGCGCGAGTCCGCCTGGCCGGTCCATCGTATGGGACGGGATGCTGACGACCGTCTGGTGGCTCCGGCAGCCCTGGAAGGCGCGGATCGGGCCTGGAAGGACCGGCCGCGCCGCGGGGATCCGGCCGCCGGTGGTCGGCAGCTGTCAGTTCCGAGACACCTGGGAGCGGATCAGGCGGAGACATGTGAGGATCAGGCGGAGACATTTCCCCCCTTGGGTCGTCGGTCACGTCACATGCTCGGCCCTCACGACACAAAGGGAGGCCATATGGAGGCGAGAATGGTTTCAGTCGGGAGGGGTGGACGTACCAACGGCGCTTTCCCCATTTTATCTGAACACACTGGGGGCGTGCAACCCGCACGACCTCCACGGGTCCCCGCCATGGCTTCAACAATTTAGGCGACGTAGCCAAAGGTGCCTGAGGGCAGTGCAGCCAGGCCCTATCGCCTGGTTTCCAGTTGTGCACGGACACCTTCCGTGCACGCAAACGCTCGTTGGCAATTTGGCGAGCCCGCGAATTAAGCCGTGCGGCCTCCCGTGCCTCGGTCAGCTTATGAAAGTTAAATTTAATATGTTCAGCCAATTTCGAATTCGTTCGTGGCGTGGACAGTCCCAGCTGCGTTTCCATGGGCGGGTCGGCCTCCCGACCATACATCAGATAGAATGGGGAAAATCCCGTTGCTGCATGGGGGGCCATTCTATACGCGGCGAGGACCCCCGGGACCTGCAGGTCCCAGTCAACATGTGCCTCACACACCTGCTGGCACAGCATAGAAGTCAAAGTCCTGTGGAGTCGCTCCACTATCCCGTCTGTCTGTGGGTGGTACGGGGAGGTACGCACCTTCTTAGTACCCAATAGGTCGCACACCTCTTACAGCAATTTACTTGAAAAAATTTTCCCTTGGTCGGTCAGCAAGCGTTCGGGAGCCCCCTTGTCCAGAACGTAGCCCTGGACAAAGGCATCCGTCACAGCCGCCGCCGACTGGTTGGCGAGTCGCCACGCCATAGGCCACCGGGTAAAGTATTCGACACCAACCAACATGTACTTATTTCCCCTAGGCGTGACTGGAAAAGGCCCCAAAATATCGAGCGCAACGAGCTCGTTAGTGCGCGAGACCTGAATAGATTGCAGCGGTGGATTTGACGCCACGGGCGGCGGTTTTCGTCTGGCGCAATCAACACACCCCTTTAGAATATTCACCACATCACTCCCCATCCCCGGCCAATAATAGTCACGCTGAAGCAGAGCAAGCGTTTTGTTTACTCCCAAATGCAAGAGGCGTTCATGTGCGGCCAGGACAACTTTCCCCCACACAGCGGAAGGCACCACGAGTGCGTGCCGCCGGGACAAATTGTCCCATCTCATTAACAGGCCCTGCTTGAGTACCCAGGAGCCAGTTCGCTCCTGGCCCTCCTCGGGACCCCCTGCCCTGCGACGCAACGCTAGCAGGGAGCTGTCAGCCATTTGGAGACGGCCCCACTCAATCAGCGACAGTGAGAGCAGCGAGTCCTCTCCCTCAGGGGTAGCGGGAACATCACCGATCGGTGCATCCGCGGTCGCGGCCAACGCCCCCATACTTTCCGCAGCTGGCGGTTTACAGCGCGCCGATCCCATTAAGCACGCACATTTGTGACAAGGCGACAATCGCGACAGGGCATCGGCGTTAATGTGCGCAACCCCTTACGGTATGTGGTCGTGAACTGATAGTCCTGGAGGACTTCCAACCACCGTGACAATTGGCCCGAGGGTTGGGCGACCCTCAATGAATACTGAAGCGCCGCGTGGTCCGTCCGGACCGTAAAGTGACGGCCATAGAGATACGATCTAAATTGCTGTACAAAACAAACAATAGCCAGCAACTCGCGACGGGTGACGCAGTAGCGCTGCTCCGCCGGCGACAAAACCCTGCTACCATAGGCGACCACCCTTTCGACACCCCCAACGACCTGTGAGAGCACCCCCCCAATGCCCGTGTTGCTAGCATCCGTGTCTAGCAAGAAGGGGCTTGTAAAGTCAGGATAACGCAAGGGCGGGGCACCCACCAAGGCGTCCCGGAGGGAGCAGAATGCGGCCTCCTCCTCCGGTCCCCATCGGAACTTGACTCCTTTTGCCGTTAGAGCGTGCAAGGGTTTTGCAATGGTGGCGAAATGCTCAACGAATCGGCGGTAGTAAGAAGCAAAACCGATGAAACTGCGCACGTCCGAAACCGATGTGGGCGTTGGCCATGAACTGACACAGTTCGTCTTCGCGGGATCGGTAGAGATCCCCGAAGAATCGACAATGTGGCCCAAGTATCTCACGGACTTACGAAGAAGGTGGCATTTGGCCGGTTTAAACTTTAATTTAGCCGATCGCATCTGCAAGAACACCCCTCTCAACCGCTGGAGGTGTTCCTCAAACGTTTTACTGAAAACAATGACATCGTCTAGGTAAATCAAGCAAGTATCCCATTGCAAGCCCGACAAAACCAACTCCATAAGGCGCTGAAACGTCGCGGGAGCGGAGTGAAGTCCCATGGGTAACCGGTTAAACTGGAACAGGCCCCCTGGAGTCCGAAATGCTGTCTTAGGTCTAGACTCGTCGTCGAGTGGCAGCTGCCAGAATCCCGATAATAAATCAAGAGTAGAAAAATATCGCGCACCAGACAATGCATCGAGGGACTCGTCCATTCTGGGGAGCGGATACGAGTCAGCCACGGATATTTTATTCAGGCGACGGAAATCTACGCAAAATCGCAAGGACCCGTCTTGCTTTTTAACCAGCACAATAGGTGCTCCCCAAGGACTGGAAGAAGGCGAAATAATGTCGGCCGCCAGCATATCGTTGACGGCCGACTGAACGTGTTCCTTCTCAGCAGGACTCAGCCGGAAGGGATTTAGCCTGACCGGTGCCGCATTGCCTGTTTCAATATGGTGGCGCAACAGGTCCATGCACCCAATGTCATATTTATGCTTACTGAACACATCAGAAAATTCTATCAGCAACGCACGCAGCGCACCCAACTGTACCGTTGACAAATCGTTCGAGTCCGCGCACAGCGAATCGACCCATTCAAGGTCCTCCCTCGATGGATTGTTCTGCGTCGGGCTTGGATCAACATGCGCAACCAGACGCTCTTCCGCAGGGACCCGTGCCGCGTGAGCTAGCACAGTGCCCTGCTGAATAACGGCCGGCCGCGAACCAGCGTTTAAAACCATCACGAACGGGTCCTTGTCAGCCCGAACCAAAGTGTGAGCCACCGACAAATCGAGACCTCCGACAGCCCTATTTGAAGGACCCAAAAGCATGCCCTGTTCCGAGGTCTCCCCAACCAATGGTTTCCTCAACCGGAGGGGAATTAACATCTGTGAACCCGGGGGCACGTGCACGGTCTGTGTCGCCAACGCTTGTATCGTAGCGCACGCCGTCCGAATTTCGGTAGGATTCGTCAAAAATGAAATACGGCGACCCGATGGTAGCTCAATGCAACGCTGATCGATGAGAATTTTAATGGGCATTTTAGCCAAAAAATCTGTGCCCAACAGACAAGGAACCGCTAAGGAAGAAGAAACGAAAACGGGTCCCGACAATTTAATATCTCCAATGCAAATGGACGCCCTAATCTGGCCGACAATGCCCAACGAGCCCCCATTTGCCGCGTAAAATGGCACGTCCACTGGGAGCAGAGGTCGACATTGGACGGGGAGAATGTTGTAAATGAGGTCTGATATAATAGTCGCCGACGCCCCCGTGTCCACTAAAACCCTGACCTCGACCCCGTCAATGAATCCCGTAACGACCGATGATCCCGCCGACGCAGCCACTATCCTGTGCCCCAACTCAGACCATTTAATGTCCCCTCGGTCCCGCACGAACCCCCCTCGCCGAACCGAATCCCCGATCCCTAACCGGCCTTCCTCCGCCGCAACGCGACGGCCCATGAGTGTCGTGCATGTAGGCCGAGCATGTGAAGTGCCGCGACTTGCCGGGGGTAGTAGGGATGACTTGGGGCCTTGGTCGTCGTCCAGCCGAGGTCCCGTGGCGCGCTGACGTGGAGCGCGGCAACCGGACGCCACGTGGCCCCGGAGGCCGCAGTTGTAACACATGATGAGGGACGTCAGAGGTCTCGGTTGCTCCAGCTTGCGGGCCGATCGCAGAGGCGAACGACCCCCCGACCTCCAGTCCCCCGGTCGTCCCGCGGTGAACGCCTCCTCTCGTGGGCTGACAACTTGGGGCTCGGTGACCACCGGGCCCAGAGCTGAGGCCACGGCAGCAGTGCAGACGACCCCCTGTTTACGCTGGAGGACCTCGTACGCCTGTATACTTGTTGCGACCCGCAAAGAAGAAATATCGACCTCGTCGGCCGTGTTGATGGGGACCCCCAGGTCCTGCGCCAACTTGAGCAGTTGCTCCAAGACCATCGCGTCCTGGCCCTCCTCGTCCATACGAGGGAACGCGGCGTCGGCGAGAGCCAACAACGCCGTGCGGTAGGCGAGCGCGCTCTCCGTGTCCGCCTTCCATCGGGCGTAAAAGTGATGGCGACACGCCGAGGGAGGCCCGTAGACCTTGGCCATGAGACCCAGCGCAGCCTTAAGCGTGGAGCGGTCCGACCTCTGTGCGGACCTGAAGGTCGCGAGCGCGTCGTCGTCCAACATGGCAGGCAGTGCCCGCAGCGCCGTAGCGTCGGACCAGGCCGACATTTCCTGATGCGCCAGAAACCTGTGCTGGAATGCGCCCCAGTCCCCGCCTTCCGCCTTGAAGGCTGACAATGTGGGAAGGCGCTGCTGGAAGATGAAGTCGTCCTCTGCCACGTGGTTCCTCTCCGCCGCACCGTCGGTCTGCAAGATGGCGGCCCCAATGGCGGGTGGCTGATGGCGGTCCGCAGCGCGCTTTGATGACGTAAGCGGGCGTGTGGGGGTCGCTAGCCCCCGAGATCCCTCCCTCGATGATGCTTACGGCCGGGCTAACATCCTCACTCGCCCCCCCGCCGCTAAGCGAACCGCTGCTGGGTTCCTCACCCATGGTGTGGGAGCCGTCGCTCGAGGATTCCCCTCCACCGCGGGTCCGCGTCGTAGGCATGGTTAGATACCGAGTAGTATTATGCCCCCTTTACGCTACCACGATACCTCCCTTTCCTAATCGCGCACCTGCAACCCACACGGAGTGAACGTACGCACGCCCACACACACGCCGCTCCGCGCACTCCAACTCAACTCGCGTTATGATCGCGCACCTGTATCACGCACGGAGTGAACACACGCGACACCCACTCTCGCGCCGCTCTGCGCAGCGCTCCCCCGAGGCGAGCCGCAGCACTACACTCACCCCTGACTACTCGCGTTATGATCGCGCACCTGTATCGCACCCGGGGTGGACGCACGCACACACACGCAGCTCCCCACGCGACACACCGCCCAACAAGATCATGCGAGACCACGCTTCGCTATTAATGATTTATTATCCGTTACCTGGAACTAGATGTTAAATCAGTGAGTCGACGAGGCTGGCCTACGCTGATACCTTTATACCTATTCCCGATTTATCTGCTATGATTCTAATGCACCTTCTTACTCACTGTTAGAAGTATTCGGCGTCCTGTGGCTTTTCCTCTATGCCGTCGGGACACGTCACGCGGACGTCCAGAGGGCAGAGCTGGGAGCCGACTTGCACGCGTGCCTCTTGAAGAGAAGTGAGGAGAGAGACTCCCTACCTTGCTACGCTCCTTTTTATCCTAATTCCCAGACTCGGGCCCCTACCCCCTTCCCACGTACCGTGCGCCTTCGATATGCTAATCAATGTCCTGCCCGCGCGGCGCAAATTCCAAACAATGGCTCGCGCACCTCTTGCACGCGCACGGCGGCTCCGCGGCGCCTCCACGGCGCTTTTGATATGCTAATCATATGTGCTGCGGCGTCGATTCCAAGCACGCTCCTGTATTAATCTCCCTCTCATGCATGGCGCCACGCTCCTGCGCACCCTAAACTATGCCACCCCGTCCCTCCTCTGCCTGTCTCGTCGACCCGTGGGGGTGTGTGTGGGGGGAAAATGCGCCTCAACCGCGGTGGCCGAATGCCCCATGCCGCGACCACACCATATTAAGGCTGGTCGCAGCGCCGCGGCGCAACGTAGTACGGGGGAGGTCGTCCAATTCCCTGATCGCCGGAAACCATGAGAGTTAACCCCGATAAGGGTTTCTCGGATAAAAACCGGCCGATCAGGTGATCTCCACTTCCAGCTCTATGGGTGGGGTAAAATGCGTGCGGGTGTGTTTATGTGAGGTGAGGTGAGGGGGACGCGGGGTTGGCTCCGTTGCTTGGTGGTGGCGAGGTCGGGGATTTGGGCGCCTGCCGAACGGCTTCGTGGCGGCGGCATCACATAGCCCCCCGAGGTGCCATTCCCCGTCCCGGGTTGACTGGAGCACCTCGCTTGGGCCGCACCCACGAGGAAACGCTGCGGGGTCTGGGGGATCCGTCCGGACCTGGTGGCTGGCCTCGGGGCGGGTGGTTCCGTCCTCTGCAGCTCCTGCGGCGGCCTCCTCCTCCACTCCAGCGGCTCTCCTCGTCCTCAGGTACCTGTGGGCTGGGGCACAAACTCAGCAGCGGAAGGGTTTAGGGCCCGTCGTCCGCGCTGTCTCCGGACTGGATTGGGGCGTCTCGGGGGCCCGGCGGGGCCCATGTAGTGTGCGAGGCCCCCCAACACGAGGGGTGCGGGTACTCCGGGATTTCGGGGCCTTCGGGTGACGAGGTTCTCTCTCGCCGGGGCCGCTTTCCATGGCTTCAAGCGGCGGACGTTGACCACCGTCTCTCGACCCCTCTCCCCGCCATAAATTAATACCGTCCAGGGGGAGATCTGCCGCACCACGGTCCAGGGTCCCCGCCAGTAGGTCGTCAGTTTCCCCACCTGCCCGGCCCCGACGCGAGGGGTATGTAACCACACCTTAGCGGGGGTTCCATGCGGGGTCGGGTGCCCTGTTCCTGCCGCCGATGCGCGGCTTCCCCTTGCGGGTATGCTCGGCCTCGGGCTTCTCGCAGGGTCTCCAACAGGTGTTCCACGGGGCGGCTTCCCTCCTCCGGCTGGGGGGAAGGGACGCCGAATAGCAGATCTGCGGGTAAACGAGACTCACGGCCGAACATCATCAAAAACGGGGTTTGTCCCGTCGACGTGTGCACGGTGGTGGCGTAGGCGAAAAGGGCGTAGGGGAGGTGTTCGTCCCAATCCCGTTGATTTGCGGCCGCCATACGTTTGAGTTTCCCCGCTAGGGTCTGATTCATGCGCTCTACCATACCGTTCGCTTGGGGGTGGTACGCTGTGGTTCGGTCCTTCTGGAATCTGAATTCTCGGCACAGTGCCTGGAACAGCTCGGCCTCGAACTCGCTACCCTGGTCGGTGAGGACTCGTTCTGGGATCCCGTGCTTGAGTACGTAATGTTCCACGAATGCCCGGGCCACCACCAAGGCCGTTTTATCAGGGATGGCCACTGCCACGGGGTAGCGGGTGAAATACTCTACTGCAACTAGAATATACCGGTTGCCTCGATGGGATCGTGGGAATGGCCCCTGTAGATCGATCCCGACCAGCTGATTCGCGCGGCTCACGCGGAACGGCCTTAGGGGTACCTGGTATCGTGCCGGTTTCGGCCCGCACTGCTGACAGGCGCGGCAGCCCTGTACCCAGGCCGCCACGTCTTGTGCCAATTTGGGCCAGAGATACTGGCGATGCAGGGTCTCTCGATTGCGTCATTCCCCATCGTGGCCCCCGAGTGGGTGGTCATGCACCAGCCGTAGCAACTGGGTTCGCACCTGGGCAGGAACACAGATGCACCCCGGCTGGCCGGCCTTGGTTAACTCCCGTACCACTCCGTTCTGCACACACAACCGGGCATACAAACCGCTCCAGGGTCCTGGTAGGGCGCTCTTTTCCTCCCGCAGTGCCGCCTCCACTGCCGCCAGATCCGGATCTCGCTGCTGGGTCTGTCTCAGCTGCTCGTCGTTTAGGCCCGGGAAGGCGCAGCCGACGTCCTCCTGGATCCGTCCGATCGGGTCCCGAGCCGCGGGTCCCGCGCTTGCCGGGCGGTCGACGGGATCCTCGGTGCCACCTGTGAGGGTCTCTGTGGCGCACACTGCACTCTCTCTCGCTGGGGGGGGGGTCAGTGGCCGCGGCCTCTCGGGGGTCCGTTGCCTGCCGGCAGCGTCCCCCCGTGAAACACGGGCAGGCCTCCTCCGCCCTTGTCTCGGCGTACACCGTGGGCCGCCTCGACAAGGCGTCCGCGTTTGCATGCGTCCGGCCAGCCCGATACTCGATTTGCAGGTTGTACTCCTGCAACTGCGCCAACCACCGGGCCATCTGCCCCCGCGGCTCCTTGAATGTACGCGACATCTCCTGCCGTACAAATACGGCCGGAACTGTTTACATGCGAAAATCACGGCGTACAACTCTTGGCGGGTCACGCAATAGTTCAGCTCGGCCCCACTCAAGGTCCGGCTGGCGTACGCGATGACTCGTTCCGTCCCATCCTGTACCTGTGACAACACCGCGCCCAGCCCGCTGCTGCAGGCGTCGGTGTCCAAAATAAAATTGGTGGTAAAATCGGGGAAAGCGAGGGTGGGGGCGTGGGTGAGGTGGTCTTTGAGAGTGGTGAAGGCCGTCTGGCAGGCCCCCGTCCACTGATAGGGGTGCTTAGGAGAGGTGAGTTGGGTGAGGGGGCGTGCAGTCTCGCTGAATCCCTTTACAAATCGACGATAATAGGTGGCGAGCCCCAAAAATGATCTGATCTCCGTCAGATTCCTTGGCCGTGGCCACTCCACTACGGCGCGTACCTTCTCCAGATCGGTGCGCACGCCTGCCTCGCTGACACGATGCCCGAGGTACCCCACCTCGCGTTGTGCGATGTAACACTTACGTGGCTTGAGCTTGAGATGAGCCGCTCGCAGTCGCTGGAACACCTCTCGTAGCCTGGACCAATGCTCAGACAAAGATCTACTGAACATGATCACATCGTCCAAGTAAATCAGGCACTGTTCCCATTGCAAACCCCGCATCACCAACTCCATCAGCCGCTGGAACGTCGCGGGCGCATTGGTGAGTCCGAACGGGAGTACTCGAAACTCGAATAGTCCCATCGGGGTGGTGAAGGCGGTTTTCGGCCGATCCTCCTCCGCCATCTCCACCTGCCAGTACCCGGACGCGAGATCGAGGGTGGAAAAATATCTCGCTCCGGCGAGGCTGTCGAAAGTGTCGTCGATGCGAGGTATGGGGAAGGCGTCGCCGAGCGTGACTGCGTTCAATTTACGGTAATCGACGCAGAACCGGGTTGACCCATCCTTTTTCGTTACTAGTACCACCGGGGCTGACCAGGGGCTCGCCGAGGGCTGAATTATGTTATCGCGAAGCATGTCCCCAACCGCCTCTTTGATCTGGGTGCGTTCGGGTACGCCCACTCGGTACGCAGGGAGTTTGATGGGTCGGGCTGCACCGGTGTCAATTTGGTGCTTAACAAGGTCGGTCCGACCCACGTCCGAGTCGTGTTCGCTGAACACGTCGGCATACTCCCGCAGTAACTCGCGCAGCCAATCGGCCTCTCCCTTAGGTAAATCCGCCCATGGTACATGTAACGCGTCGAGCAGGGGAACGACCTCGGCTCGGGGAGTCGGGCCGACTCGCCAGGCCAGGTCCTGGTCACCCTCAGGACGACCGGTGTCCTCAGCCCAGAGTGCGAACACCGAGTCGTTAGAGTGGCGTGCGTGCAGGGGGTGTACGGTGGCGATCGGGGTGCGCCGTCGCAGTATCGCTGGGGTACTGTGGGGGTTAAACATCCGCATAAACAATCGGTCCCCATCTGCGTTTACCAACGTGGCGGATCCCACGACCCCATACCGTTTTGCCAACTCCGGGTGAGGAGTCAGCATTACCTCCCCTGATGGTCGGAGCGCGGGGTCGGTGGGGGATGTTGCCACCGGCACCAGCATCTCGGTGAGCGGCCCGATGGTGACTGCCGTCGCCAGGATAGCGGCCACAGGTGTGAAGCGGGGGCGCGTCGGTTCTCGTCCCAGGAACGGTATCCGCTCGCCGTTGCTCTCCATGGTGGCGCATCGCTGGCGGGGTTGCACGTTGAGTCCCAGCTTTTCTAAGAGGTCGGTACCTGCAATACACTCGTGACACAACGCACTCGACACGTAGAACTCCTGGGTGCACACCTGGCTGCCTATGCGGACCTCTAGGGTGGTTCTCCCCAGCAACCCCATTCCGGCTCCGCTCGCCGTGTGCAGCGCGCAGTCCGGGGCCTGCAGGTGACGCACGTCGACCCCGATCGCGCTGCAGTGCGCTGCGCTCACGAGCGAGGCCACCGCCCCCGTGTCCAGCAGGATTCGGGTACGCACTCCGTTTACCTCCCCTTCCACCAGCGACGTGGCCCCCGTGATCCCCGCCACCAGCTCCCGTAGCCAGTCGCCAGGAGTCACCGTTTCTGTGGGCGTTGTTGCTGGAACCTGTGTGGAGATCACTCGCTCGCCATTATTCTCATTATCGTCTATTTGTATCGGGACCGCGTCGATTGCACCCCTAGTTGGTCCGCTTTCTAGGGGGCGTTGGAGTTTAACCCCCGCATCTGCCTAGCTCGGGTGATTTCAGGACAGTCTCTCACTAAATGCCCTCGGCGATCGCACATATAACATGCCCGAGGAGGGGGGGCGGCTCCGTAGTGGGCCCCCTGCCCACTCCCTCCCCCCCCCCCCCATTACGCCGCTGTCAACCCTCCGCCTCTAGTCGGGCTACCCTTCCAGATAACCCCCCTACCGTGGCGCGTAGGTCCCCCATTTCGGATCGGATGGTCTCAACGGAGGATTGCAGTTTGGTCATATTTTTATTCGTATCCTCGCGTACCTGGGTTACCCTTTCACCTACTTGGGTTATCATATCTCCCATGCCGGCCTGTAACCTGGCTACCCACCCCGGGGTCGTCTCGCTGGGTCTCTGGGGCTCCCTTGCCCGTCCCCTTCCTGCGATGGCGAGCTCCTCCTCCTCGTCCGAGAGTAGGCTCGCTACGGCGCACTCTCGTCCCCTCCCTCGAGGCTGCGCGCGCTCACCAGAGAGCTTCTCGCATTTACGCGCGCTCGACAAGTGTGTTAAAGGAGAGGCGTGCATCGTCTATATTTGGCTGCCACCACGGGGTGCGTGCCAAATATCGCTGGACCTTCCCGGCGGCGAGGCTCTCAATTACTTTCGCCTTGTGCTCCGGGTACGCGAGCTGGGTCAACATGCGTACGTCCTCGGCGTAATCTCGCAGATCTTCGCCGGGTTGGCGGCGGCGTGCCTCTAAGGCCGTCTGCGCCTCCTCCTCGTCATAGGTGCCAAAGCGCCGTTCGAGTTGGCACATTAATTCTTCCCACTGAGTTTGTGCGCTTGCGGGAAAAGCTTCCACAAATTCAGCTGCCCGCCCATCTAAATGTATCTTTAACTGCTGCAACGCCTCCTCATCCGACCACCCATTAACCTTTTTAGCCCCCCTGATGCTGCGGGCAAACGATTTCCATGATGGAATTCCTTTGCCCGTAAATGTGCATTTGATTTTAACCTGGGTTGGGGGGCCTCTTTCCCTTGGGGGTGCGGGGGATCGTCCCGTTTCTGACACCAATATGTGGGGGTCGCTAGCCCCCGAGATCCCTCCCTCGATGATGCTTACGGCCGGGCTAACATCCTTACTCGCCCCCCCGCCGCTAAGCGAACCGCTGCTGGGTTCCTCACCCATGGTGTGGGAGGCGTCGCTCGAGGATTTCCCTCCACCGCGGGTCCGCATCGTAGGCATGGTTAGATACCTGAGTAGTATTATGCCCCCTTTACGCTACCACGATACCTCCCTTTCCTAATCGCGCACCTGCAACCCACACGGAGTGAACGTACGCACGCCCACACACACGCCGCTCCGCGCACTCCAACTGAACTCGCGTTATGATCGCGCACCTGTATCACGCACGGAGTGAACACACGCGACACCCACTCTCGCGCCGCTCTGCGCAGCGCTCCCCCGAGGCGAGCCGCAGCACTACACTCACCCCTGACTACTCACGTTATGATCGCGCACCTGTATCGCACCCGGGGTGGACGCACGCACACACACGCAGCTCCCCACGCGACACACCGCCCAACAAGATCACGCGAGACCACGCTTCGCTATTAATGATTTATTATCCGCTACCTGGAACTAGATGTTAAATCAGTGAGTCGACGAGGCTGGCCTACGCTGATACCTTTATACCTATTCCCGATTTATCTGCTATGATTCTAATGCACCTTCTTACTCACTGTTAGAAGTATTCGGCGTCCTGTGGCTTTTCCTCTATGCCGTCGGGACACGTCACGCGGACGTCCGGAGGGCAGAGCTGGGAGCCGACTTGCACGCGTGCCTCTTGAAGAGAAGTGAGGAAAGAGACTCCCTACCTTGCTACGCTCCTTTTTATCCTAATTCCCGGACTCGGGCCCCTACCCCCTTCCCACGTACCGTGCGCCTTCGATATGCTAATCAATGTCCTGCCCGCGCGGCGCCAACTCCAAACAATGGCTCGCGCACCTCTTGCACGCGCACGGCGGCTCCGCGGCGCCTCCACGGCGCTTTTGATATGCTAATCATATGTGATGCGGCGTCGATTCCAAGCACGCTCCTGTATTAATCTCCCTCTCATGCATGGCGCCGCGCTCCTGCGCACCCTAAACTATGCCGCCCCGTCCCTCCTCCGCCTGTCTCGTCGACCCGTGGGGGTGTGTGTGGGGGGAAAATGCGCCTCAACCGTGGTGGCCGAATGCCCCATGCCGCGACCACACCATATTAAGGCTGGTCGCAGCGCCGCGGCGCAACGTAGCACGGGGGAGGTCGTCCAATTCTCTGATCGCCGGAAACCGTGAGAGTTAACCCCGATAAGGGTTTCTCGGATAAAAACCGGCCGATCAGGTGATCTCCCCTTCCAGCTCTATGGGTGGGGTAAAATGCGTGCGGGTGTGTTTATGTGAGGTGAGGTGAGAAGGACGCGGGGTTGGCTCCGTTGCTTGGTGGTGGCGAGGTCGGGGATTTGGGCGCCTGCCGAACGGCTTCGTGGCGGCGGCATCACAGGCGCGCTTGGAGAACCGCCGCCACGTGTTGCTCGCCGTTCCCGCCAAAAGATGTCCGCGCAGTTGAAACGGCGGGAATCGCCAAGTCATTTTGGCGGGAATCTGCGGGGCGACCCTGTTGAATGTCCGCCGACGTCCCCGCTTCCCCCGACGTGTTGATTTCTGCCAGGATGGATGCCGCGGCGAGCAGCAGCTGTGCCAGACGGGAGTGCGCCTCGCGGAGTACGGCATCGGTCCCCAGTCGCTCGTCCGGCGCCCTCGGCGGGTCCTGCGGCGTCGCATTTCCTCGTCCTCTCCCCCCGATGCCAGCTGGCCCGTGAGTCCGACGGGTCTTCCTTGTATCCATGCCTGGAAGACTGTTTCACTTCTGACGCCAGTTGAAATATTCGGAATGACGGCAGGAAACCACTTGACGGGTAGCACACTTTTATTAAACCTTGACTTGTCACGATACAACGTGTGGTCACTATTCCTCACACTACACACACTTCACTTGACACGTGTGATCACTACCTTTCCCACTACACACTCCACTTGACACGTGTAGTTACTATGGCTCACGCTGCATGCTCACACTGCATGCTCACACTGCATGCTCACACTGCACTCCAGCCCCGTAACGTCCGTGGAGCCTCCAGGCCCACCCCAGCTTGGGCGTGGGTCACAACCTCTGGGTCCCGAGGGCCGGCCCTCACACGGACGTTCGGCCCCGGGTCCCAGGGTCCCGCCTCTGGGTCACACAGAGCCCCGGCCCTTACAAGGACAGCGGGACTAGGTGCCGCAGGGCCCTATCTCTTCCTCCTCCGTCTTCAGTCTTCGCTGGTCACCCACTCCCCGTGCGCCTGTGCGCACCACCTTATATAGCCCCGCTCTCGGGAGACGGAGCGTATGCGGACCTCGACGTGAGCATCCCCCTTAGTTGACCAATCCCCGCGCGCTTGCCCCAGGATCCCATCGCTGTCAGCGATCGTCACCGATACCCAGCCAATCACTGCCTCATAACCCCCGACCCCACGCTGACCCCTGATCCTTCACCGTCAGCGCGCGTCACCAACACACACAGCCAATCACTACGCGCTGGCACACGATCCCTACCCCAGCGCGTATCACCACTACACATGTGTAATAAACCGTCTCGAGACGGCTCTTGGAATCAGTTCTTTATTTTTCACTTCCATAGTTACACACACTCCCCGTTGCTGACAGGCAACGGGAAGCGGGCAGACAACCAGCTCAGTCACTCACGCACATGGCACTCAGAGCCCCGTACGCGCGTGGCTCCTGCTCTCTTCATTCCCAGGTCTGCTCCCGACTCCCTCGTCTCTCCCCCTCTTCATCCCTCGGTCACGTGGTACCCCCCAGCCAATCCTCCGTAGTCCGCCCAGCCCGTTCCAGATCATTCCCCGTCAATCCCGGGACCACGCCTCTGATCCAGCTTCCCATTAGCTGAGGCTCAACTTGGCCAAGCCAATGACCCTAGCTAACATGCCGTGATTACGCCGAGGCCATGCTCCCTGGCTCTCCCCTTATTGGCTACAAAGCGGGACCGGCAAGCCAATCGCCACGTGAGCCATACATGGCTCTTATTACATCATCCCCCCCCCCCCCCGGTGAAAAAATCAGCCGACTCGGCTAAGAAAAGGGGCGATCAACCGATTCCATAAAAATAGCTTATTAGGGCCCCAAGGCGCATTTAACAATGAAGGGTGAAACGGCGTCCCTGCGCCGCACAACACTTAAACAAAATCATCCATGAACAATCCGACATACATTAGGGCGCCCCTGCAGCGCGGTAATGACAGGGAAGGAATAGCGAGAAAATCAAACGCTAACGAAACGGAAGAGATTTAGATCGCATGCGCGACGCGGGGCCCTCTCCGCTTCCTGCGTATGGTCGCCTCGTCGCCGGTGTGACAGGAGGGGGTAGGCGTGAAGAAGAAGATTGGTCGTTTTCGGTCATGTCCAGGCCAGGTCCCGTTGGAGGGGGGCCGCGGGGGCTTCTTCAGCCCTCAGAACCTGTTCATCTGCAGGAGGCACACAACAGTCCCCCTGGGGATCAACGGGCGAGGCAAGCGGCACATCCGGCACATCAGATCCCGGCAGGCCAGCGAGTGGGGATGAGGGATCAACACGCGGACTAACATAGGGTTTAAGTCGCGACGAATGGACGTACCACCGACGTTTTTCGTACTGGACGCGAACACTCTGTAAGTTCCAAATGTCCACCAACGTCACAGGCCCCCGCCACGGCCTGTGCAGTTTAGGGGATGTGCCCACCGGCACTTGAGGGCAGTGGAGCCATGCCAGGTCGCCCACTGACCAGGACATGTGAGTATGCGATCGACACGCATACTTCTCGTTCCTTGCCTGTGCACGGGCCGTCACACACTTGGCAGCCTCTCGTGCCTCCGTAACCCGTTCAAGCGAGTCCCGTACATGATCAGGCAATGAGCGGGACGGTTGTTTACTCAGCGTACCCAGTTGTACATCAATGGGTGGTACGTTCTCATGGCCATACATCAGAAAAAATGGTGAGTATCCCATGGACGCGTGTGGAACCATGCGGTATGCCGCTAAGACGCCCGGTATGTGCAGGTCCCAATCGGTTTGCTTTTCACTCACCGTGTGACAAAGCATAGCCGAGAGGGTGCGGTTGAATTGTTCCACAATGCCATCCGTCTGAGGATGGTACGGGGAAGTGCGGATCTTCTTTGTGCCCAGCGCATCGCAAACTTCCTTAAGCAATTTGGAGGAGAAGTTACGTCCCTGATCTGTGAGCAACCTCTCGGGTGCCCCTTTATCCATGACGTACCCGTTCAAGAAAGCATCGGTGATGGACGCGGCCGTCTGGTCGGGCAGAGGCCAGGCCATCGGCCATCTAGAAAAATATTCCACCCCGACCAGAAGGTATTTATTGCCCCTAGCCGATGGAGGGAACGGGCCGAGAATGTCCAGGGCAACCAATTCGTTGATGCGGGACACCTCGATGGAACGTAATGGCGGCACATACTGTTTCCGAGGCGGTTTCCTCTTTGCACAATCCTGGCATGAGCGGACAAAGTCATTAACGTCTGCCATCATGCCGGGCCAGAAGAAATCTTTCTGCATCGCGGCAAAAGTTTTCTGCACGCCGAGGTGCATCAATTTGTCAGCGTGCAGGGCGCGAAGCAGGTCATAGAGAAGGGAAGTAGGCACGACCAAGCGTGGTCGGTCAGGTAACCCGTCGGAGCACATAATAGACCTGCCTTGCCCCGGGACATCCGCCACTTCCAACTCGCCAATTGAGCTTTTTGGTTGCCGACCAATTTCCGCAGCGGAGCCAGCGAGGTATCAGCCTCCTGCTCGCGTAGCCAGACCGAGTGCGGCAGCTGTAGGGTATCATCAGTGTCCACCGACACCTTCTGGTCGTCCTCGTTCGTTATCGCCCCCATAACCGGACAGGGCGAAGCGAGCGGCGCCGCACAGCGGTGCATACCCGTCAGACAAGTGCACGGGGGAACGGGTGGCAGCCTGGAGAGCGCGTCCGCGTTAGCGTGGCGCACCCCCTTTCGGTACGTAATGTCGAAGGAAAATTCCTGTAATGATTCCAACCACCGAGCCAATTGGCCTGATGGTTGGTCCAGTTTTAAGGAGTATTGCAAAGCCGCGTGATCAGTGCGGACGAGGAACTTCCTTCCATACAGGTACGGCCGGTACAGGCGGACAAAATGCACAATCGCCAAAAGTTCCCGCCTTGTCACGCAATATCGTGTTTTTGCAGGGGACAGAACTCTGCTACCGTACGCATCCACTCGCTCCACCCCGTCTTTACGTTGTGATAAAACGGCCCCAATGCCGATATCGCTAGCATCTGTGTCAAGGATGAATGGCTGGGAAAAGTCCGGGTAATCGAGCGTAGGCGCCGTGGCAAGGTGATCCCGAAGCAAGTGAAAAGAGCTTTCCTCCTCCGGCCCCCACTTAAACCTTTGATTTTTGCCCGTCAGAACATGCAATGGTTTAGCCAATGTTGCAAAGTTCTTAACGAAGCGGCGATAATAGGATGCGAACCCAATAAACCGCCGAACATCGCCCACCGAAGTGGGTGTGGGCCACTCTCGGACACATTGCGTTTTCTGAGGGTCAGTGGACACACCATCCGAACTGACGATATGACCCAAGTAACGGACGGAGTGTTGCAAAAGGTGGCATTTCCTAGGTTTAAACTTTAAGTCAGCCGACCGCATCCTTTGAAAAACCGTCTCCAGGCGTTGGAGGTGTTCCTTGAACGTGCGGCTAAAAACGATGATATCGTCTAAATATATGAGGCACGTTTCCCACTGTAATCCAGCCAGTACCAATTCCATGAGTTGTTGAAACGTCGCCGGAGCCGCATTCAGGCCCATAGGCAACCGATTAAATTCAAAGAGACCTTGCGGCGTGCGGAACGCCGTCTTGGGTTTTGACTCGTCATCGAGGGGAAACTGCTAAAAGCCCGAGGACAAATCGAGGGTGGAAAAGAATTTAGCACCCGATAAAGCGTCCAAAAAGTCATCCATCCTTGGCAAAGGGTACGCGTCCGCCACGGAAATCTTATTTAACCGGCGGAAATCTACGCAAAACCTTGTCCCACCATTCTTTTTCTTAACTAGAACCACGGGCGCGCCCCAAGGGCTGTTGGACGGCGAAATGATATCTGCCGCCAACAACTCGTCCACAGCGCCGCGCACATATTCTCTTTCCACCGGGCTCATGCGATGCGGATGCATACAGATGGGAGGTGTCGTACCGGTGTCAATATGGTGTGACAAAAGTGACGTGCGGCCGAGATCCAAGTCATTCTTGCTGAAAACGTCAGCGTAACGTAGCAATAATGACTGCAGGGCAGTCCTTTGCTCGTCCGACAAGGAAGAATTTTCCCCGCACAAATCCGCGATCCACCGTTCCTGCGAACGATCGCGTGGACGTCCACCAGTGGGTATTTGGGCAAGCGGCTTTTCGTCAAAAGAGGCGAAATCGGTAGTGGTTTGAGCCAAGACCAATCCCTCCGGGACAACAATCCGGTCAGGCACCCCATTCAACACCTGTATGAACGGTGCCTGACCTGGCCGCACGATCGTTTGGGCCGCCGCCAAGGAAAAAGATTTAGCTACCGAATTTGACGGGGACAAAAGCACGCCCATTGCACCCTTTTTAACTTGAAGAGGTTTCCAGTAACGCAGCGGAATGAGCATTTGTGCGCCCGATGGGACCTCAACCGTAGCAGCGACGACGGCGGTAACCGCGTTACCCGGAGGCGTACTGCCCAGCAGGGAAGGCAGGAACGACATCCTACGACCCCCCGGCATTTCCAAACAATCTTTGTCGACCCGTATAGTTAGTGGCATACGGCGCAAGAAGTCTGTACCTAGCAAGAATGGGACAGCTAGCGAACGCGAGATCAACACGGACCCCTTAGCGGTAATATTCCCGATAGCGATACTCACATCGACCTGACCGTAGATACCCATGCTACCCCCATTTGCAGCTACGTAAGCATCATTAACCCGACGTATCCGTGATGTGGGAATGGACAAAAGATGAAAGATCACATCGGAAATGATGGTGGCAGATGCACCAGTGTCCACCAAAATACGGACATCGACGCCCTCGATGGTACCCCGTACCGTCGATGAGCCCGATGCCGCAGCTACAACCCTACGAGCCAATTTTTTCCATTGTGTAGCAGAGCGTGGAAATGATGCAGAAGAGTGACAATTATCATCAGGAGTACAACAATGTGTGCGAGTGGATGAATGATGTGACACGACCTGCCGGGTGTCCGATTTGTGCCGACTCGCTCGTTGGTGTTGCGGCTCCGCGCCCAGCGGGGGAGATGGAGGCCCCCTCGGCGGAAGAGGCGAAGGCAGAGGTCGACAGCGGCAGTCGCGGGCGAAATGGCCTCGTCGGCCGCACTTGAAACACGTGGCCGTCGTCGGCCGGCGGTCGGACGACTCGGCCCTCGCACGTGGACGGCTCGCGTAGCCACCACGCTAGTCGTGCGGCCACCGTCCCGGAATCCCGTGCGGAACAGCAGCAGCAGCCAGCACGTCGTCGTCGCCGGAGTCGTCGGAGCAGTGGATGACCAGTCGTGGAGACCACCCCAATGGTGGCCCATCGATTTCGGGTTTCCCCGTCCACGTCGCCATCTGGTCCCAGCGCTTGATGTTAAACTTAGCGTCCAGGCAGCACGCCACCCATCGCGATGTAAGCGGTTCGTGGCCGCATACCGGCAGCGAGATGTTGAGCTCCTGGGACAGCTCCAGCATACGGGAAAGGATGAGAGGATCCAGATGATCGGCTGTCGCGTTGGGGTACGCGGCCATGGCCAGCGCCACCAACGCCCCCCGATAAGCCAAAGGCGACTCCTCCGGTCCTCGGTGACGCGACATAAATTTTCTCGTGGCCGCCGTCGGCGGGTCGTAGAATTCCGCCATCTCTGCGAACGCATCACGCAGCGTCTTCTTCTTAGACGCCGTGATGGAGCGAAAGACCCCCAAAGAAACATCATCGAGCAGTGTAGGTAGCGCTTCCAGCGCCTCCGCCTCCGTCCAATGCACGGATCTGAAGGCCGACTCGAAGCGCCACGTAAAAGCACTCCAATCACCCCCGGCAATAAATTCCTTGATCTGTGGAAAGCGATGTCCGCGGTGGCAGGCATACGCCACGGGCGTCTCCGACTTCGTTTCCCGCGCCCCACCCGTCGCAGGCAAAATGCCGTCCGGCGACCGCGTGGTGGCAGGCTCGCACAAAATGGCGCCCAACGGCTCCGGTGCTGCCGCCCCGCCCACGATGGCGGTCTCTTCCTGCGTGGCAGGAGCAATGACGGACGCCGATTCCTGGGCAGGATCTCTATCCGCGGCATTAAGCTGGTCCGCTATCTGGCGACTCACGGCTGGTGAAGACGCCACCGCAGTCACCAAACTGAGCAGAATAACGCGTAAAGACTCGATCTCCTCCGCCATCAGCCGCCATCCGTCCTTCGCCCCCGCGGCGGTCGAATCCTCACCCTGTCGGCGTTGAGAAGCGTCGAGGGGAGTAGCAGCAGCCGGCGGCAGAGGAGCTGTAGCCCCCAGCAGATCATCTTCGTCCGTCTCGACCTCTTCCTCCGATGGAGGCTCGGGCGGGTTCTTCTTTCTGAGGTGCTTGGACATCTTGAAGATCGCCCAAACGGTCCCAGAAGAACTTCTGACACCAATGTAATAAACCTTCTCGAGACGGCTCTTGGAATCAGTTCTTTATTTTTCACTTCCACAGTTACACACACTCCCCGTTGCTGACAGGCAACGGGAAGCGGGCAGACAACCAGCTCAGTCACTCACGCACGTGGCACTTAGAGCCCCGTACGCGCGTGGCTCCTGCTCTCTTCGTTCCCAGGTCTGCTCTCGACTCCCTCGTCTCTCCCCCTCTTACCCCTCGGTCACGTGGTACCCCTAAGCCAATCCTCCGTAGTCCGACCAGCCCGTTCCAGATCATTCCCCGTCAATCCCGGGACCACGCCTCTGATCCGGCTTCCCATTAGCTGAGGCTCAACTTGGCCAAGCCAATGACCCTAGCTAACATGCCGTGATCACGCCGAGGCCATGCTCCCTGGCTCTCCCCTTATTGGCTACAAAGCGGGACCGGCAAGCCAATTGCCACGTGAGCCATACATGGCTCTTATTACACATGCAGTGTAATGAATAAACGCCAAAACAAGCAAGAATTGGCTATAACTGGATTCGAAGCTTTCGTGACTGCAGGAATTATTCTTTGGTTCTTTCGGTAAAGTCACGTAGAAAATAAAATCAAATAATAATAGAATACGACGTTTCGGTTGCTAAACAAGCAGCCATCATCAGGTAAGAATGAGTGATAAAACACAGACACGGAAACAACATAGGCAGACACATGCAGAGAGAGACGCACACAAAGACGCACTTGAGCGAGACACACCAAGACAAACAGAAGGACAACGAATCTGTGCCGAGGCCTTAAATAGAGAGAAGGGGGGGAGGGGCCGGGGCAGAGAGAGGACTGGGGAGGCGGACACACGAGGGGACCAGCGGACAGACGAGAGGGGACAAGGGGGGAGCAGCGTGGAATTCCGGACCACAGTGGCCAGAGAAGAGAATGGTTTAGAGCAAGAAAATCTAAAGTTTGAGAAGGCAAATTTAGTCAAATTAAGAAGTGTAATGCAATGCAACATAGAGGGTCGGTTAACACAGTTAACGCATAGCCTGGTTGACACTCACCCCTACCCTCTCTGCGAGTACATTTACTGCAAATTCCATTCCTAGTCCCGCCCACTTACCCTTGGTTGTACCCACCACAAAAGTATATAACCCTTGGTTGTAGTCGCTCTCTCGCTACATTTCCTCCTCAGCAGTCTGCCTGCTGTATATATTTTTTTCACCTGAAGACGATGGCTTGTATTGCTATCGAAACGTCGTGATTTATTAGTTATTTTTTTATCTATCTACGTGACTTTACCGACAGAACCAAAGAGTATGAATTCCTGCAGTCACGAAAGCTTCAAATAAATATAACTCTAGGTTGTAAAATCATGAACATTTATGTACTCTTATGTTGCCTATTATTTATTAAGGCAGCCAGTTAAAATCGATTATATGTGTAAACACACTCAGACTGGCTGGGGCTACGCAAACAATCATAAACTTGAAGAGTCCTCCTGCTCATAGCAGTTGATAGGAGGGTGTCAACCTAAGGTCAGGCTGAAGAGATGCGTCAAGGTCTCCCTTTAATTTCCTGAGTTCTGCCACACCTGAGTTTGCTCGGATGTCTTGGCCAGTGCTAAGGTCAACTTAAATTAATCATTCTGAATCGACAATGTTTCAAAAGAAGACAATTAACAAGATCCGGTGACACAGATCAGCCCTTTCCCTATTACTATTTTTTTTTTCAATTCAAATATTTCACCTGGCACACTGTTAGAGATGGAACATTTCGATTGCAAGGGTGTCCCAGGGTGGGTTTAGTTTATGCATTTGTAATGGCAGTGCGGAGCGATAGCGGGACAGTATGGTTCCCCGGGACCATGGTTACTAATGGACGAGTAAATGATGATTAACGAGACAAGCATTGATGTCACGTGAGGGGGAGCACGGGATCAAATGGCGGGAAAGTGTAATAAGGGCGGTGATCGGCAGGGCCAGGTGCGGTGAGGAGAATTCAGAAATAAGGGCGTGGCCGGACCGGGCGAGGATAAGTAGCAGCGTAAGCGTGTTCAGTTGTCATTGGATTTTATTCTTAACTAGCGGTGAGTACCCGGCGTTGCCCGGACCAAAAAGGCAGACACATGTGTAGAGGTGTAATTGTGTATGGGCACGGATGGCTAACAAACACAAGGGGCGTGGTTAGGGCCGTACACAGAGGAGGTGCTCACACCGACGTGAGCACCTGCATCCCCCACGGGCCCCTCCCGGGGGCCGAGTGCTATAAAAGGTGGTGAGCCGGAGGGCTCGATGTAGAGTATTAGCTTTAACCAGCGAAGAGTGAAGACCAGCTAGAATAGGCCCCGGAGCTCCCCTGGCTCGCTGTCCTTGTCAGGGCCGACCAGGGCAAGCCGGTGGCGTGGCCCCGAGAGCCCAGACTGACGTTCTTATAAGAGCCGGTCTGGAGACTCAGGGTGCCGGGATCCCAGCTTGACCAGGGCTGGAATAGGTAGCCTCCCCTAGCTCCGTAGTGGAGGACTCGGGCGTAGGTTAGCGGGGTTAGACGTGGTGTCTCCCTGTTAGGCGAGTGAAGGGGACGATACCCTTTCAAGTGCTGTGTGTACCCGTTACTGTGCACAAGTTGGTATTAATAAATAAGTGTGCCTCCGACCCCGTCGTCAAAGCCTCCTGAATACTTACTACACATGCAAGGGCTTAGCGATGGTAGAAAAGTTCTTGACAAAACGGCGGTAAATAGGATACAAACCCCACGAATCTGCGGACTTCAGGCACGGACGTGGGTGTTGGCCAATCACGGACTCCTGATGTGTTAACGACATGACCCAAGTATTTTACGGAGGAGCAAACCAGATGACACTTGGAGGGTTTTAGCTTGAGGTTTGCGTCACGAATTTTAGAAAACACCTGTCGCAATGGGGTTAAGTGCTCCTCGAATCTGCAAACGAATACGATTACATCATCCAAATAGATGAGACTCGACTCCCACTGCAACCCCGCAAGTACCAACTCCATCAATCACTGGAAAGTGGTGGGAGCCATTTGTAAACCCATCGGCAAAGAGTTGAAATGAAAGAGACCTTGAGGCATTCTGAAAGCCGTTTTCGGTCTGGATTCAGCATCTAGTGATAGCTGCCAGAATCCCGCCAAAAGGTCTGTGGAGAAATTTTTTGCTCCTGTGAGCATATCCAATGAGTCATCTAAGCGCGAGAGCGGGTAGGCGTCCGCCAAGGTAACTTTGTTCAGCCGCCTGAAGTCTACGCAAAACCGCATGGATCCATGCGGCACCCCTCACGGACTTGTAGAAGGCGATATGATGTCAGACTCCATCATCCCCTGCACTGCCCGCTGCACATCCTTCTCGCTAGGACCCATCCTATAGGCGTTCTGCCAAATGGGTGGAGCATCGCCCGTATCAATGTAGTGCTCCATCAGCGTCGTGCGACCAACATCGTAGGGACCCTTACAGAACACGTCTGCGAAGTCACACAACAAAATCCTGAGCTCCCCCGATTCCTTTGCCGACAGATTGGTGTTCTGGGGCAGAAGCGCGTCTATCCATGACATATCCTTTGCGCCGACCGACGGACCCTCCAAATGCACATTGTTGACGGTCTGCGCCTCAGGGTCCGAATGCATTGGACTGACATTTGCAAACAAGGTCCTTTCCTGCACTGTAGGAACAGTGGCTGATTCCTGCGCACAAGCGTATCAGCTGCTGCTAAGCAATGGCGACCAACCACCGACGTCACCGCGGAGACGATGAGCGGCGCGTCCGACCAGAATGTGACGAGTGGGGTGCAATATCGAAGCGGCACCAACGCCTGCGCACCAGGCGGGATCGAGACCATAGTCCCAACCAGCGCCTGAACTCGCGGAAATTGCCACCACCCTTCAGGCCAAACAACGCCATTTATTAACCGTATCCGGTCACGGGTCCGGACCATCAGCTGGAATCCTAACCACCGCCCCCGAGGAGTGAGATGCGTGATGGGGTGAACATGGGGTGGATGGTTCTGGTCAGGTGTTCGAGGTGTCAGCACTCGCGTGAGGCAGAACGGCCGTGGCCCGAGGCTGAGGAACCCGGCTGGTCGTCCCAGGTGCACTCGTCCTGCTGCGGCATCCGTAGGCGATGTGTCCCTCGTGACCGCAGCGATGGCAGATGACTTTTCCTGTGACCAGAGGATGCTTTCCTGCCTTGTGAGGTGCCCAGCGCTGGGGTCGGTGCTCCGCTTCTCGCGGGATCCTCGGACACCACCGCAGGGCCGCCACCATCTCTCCCTCGTCCTCCGCCAGCGGCGCGTGTCTGGTTGGGGGCCGTGGCAGCCCCTCGATGTCGCCGAGATTCCCTGCGAGGTGTGCCACACTTCGATTTGGACACTTCCCACTGTCGGTTTTTAAACTTATGGTACACCCCCTGGCGAAGAATCAAACACCTCCGCCATCTTCTTGTAGAAGCCCTGCAGGGATCCTTTTTTTGTAGGTGGAATCCGGTTGAACACTGCCAGTGTGGGGTCATCCAATGCAGTGGGCAGTATTGTCAGGGCTTGTTCCTCCGTCCACTTCAGTGCCCGGGCGGTCCTCTCAAACCAGTGGATGAAAGCGCGCCATTCTCTCGATCTGGACGCGAACCTCTTTATCGTGTTCTAGATTTGAAGCTTTTGTGACTGTAAGGATTCATATTCTTAGGTTTTTTCGGTAAAGTCACGTAGGTAAAAAATTACAATTTATAAAAGTAAAATAAAAATAAAATAAAAATCACGACGTTTCGGAGGCAACACAAGCTTCCATCTTCAGGTGGAACCGTCACAGCACGATAGCTGTATCAAGTGAGAGAAATTCCAAGAAAAGTCCTTGTATATATACTGGTTGAGGGTGGGAAGAGCCAAGGTAGGCCCTAAATATTATTTTTGTGAGGTTCGGTGCGGCTGAAGCACGCTGTTAGGAATGAGCCTTTGTTGTGTAAACTTTATCGTGCCCAGCTGGCGGCTCCATCCTGGTCCTCCCTCCGCGGGCTGACTCGGCTGAGTTTCGTGCCGAGTTTCGGGCTGAATTTCGCTCCCGCCCTGTACCATTACCACTTGCACGGTCAGCTGCTCTCCGCTGCGCTCCAGTCGTTCATGTCCCCCGGTTGCTGCTGCTGTTGGCAGATATCGGGAGGACAGGCAAGGGCTTTCTCCTGGGTCCCGCGCGGGCCGCATGGTCAGCGGCGTCGCTGGTGCTGCTCCATCCCCTGATAGCTGCTGCGGAGTGCCAGGTCTGGAAGGCTGACCGTGGCTCCCGTCTCCTCACTGGGGAGGCGATGCAGCTGAAGTTCCCCCCGCTCGTTCGACCTCAGGACTCAGCCGGCGAAACAGTACGGTTACTGCCTCCAGCAGCTGATCCATCCTCCAATCCCTAGAGGATGATCTGCGGTGGTGGCGGCACTGGGTCTGCACTGTCGGGTTGGTAGAGGAAGGTGCCCACACGGGGCGAGCAGCTGCCTCGGATCCCGACGATGAGCCAAGGGACAAATCCCGACTAGTCGGTTCTGTTGCCGAGCAATTCTCATCACGGGCACCAAGAGCTCCTTCTGGCTGAGTCTCCCCCCTTGAGATCTTGCGTCGGCTGAGGCGAGACATCCCACTGCTGCCACCAGATGAAGAGTCGGAGACTGGTTAAGCACTTCTTTAATTTTCTAACCACAGCCACACTCGTTCCTCAAAAACCCCGAACACGCGTTTCACAGCCCCTTTTAAACCCTCCATCCTAATACACATCTCCGTCTCGCGCGCCGTGTGCATGTGACGTTAGTGGCCTTTAATCCCGACCCCCGTCTAGTGTATTTCTGTGCGTGTGAATGGTGTGTGCTATGTTGAGTGCGGAGATTGCGTGTCTGCGTGGTTTGAGTGCGTGAGGATGGCTGGGACATCCCCTACACTAGTACAGCACACCGGTGTATTGGAGAGTAAACCCACAATATTTACACGATATAACCCAAAAACCTATATTGATGATATCGGTCGCGAAAGCCCTACGTGTTAAACTGAACAATGAATGATGTGGCAACTTCTAATGGGATTCCTGTATTATGCATTGGCTACCTAGATGGCGAACCACTCAGTCACGATGATGCTCATCTGGAATCGCTCTATACAAATGGGAATTTGGCTATTTTTTCAAATCAGGGACACATCAATAGTGTCCCATAGAGCAATGGTGGTTCTCAACCTTGTTTGGCTACTGCTGATACCCCCCTTGTTGGATTTTGTTGCAACCGAGTAACCCCCCCCCCCCTTGCCCGACCCCAACACGGTTCTCAGAACTAAATGTACGAATAATGAACATCAATATATTAACCAATTGTCCATCTTATGAGGTATTCTAACTAGCTGCAAGTAAACTGCAAGCGATTTCATATTCTTAGTTCTTTCGGTAAAGTTACGTAGATAGAAAATAAAAATGATAAAATTAAATTAAAAATAAAATACAAATAAAAGCAAAATGCAACTGCTTATACGGGTTTCCAAAGTGAGTTGGGGGGGGGGGAGCTTGTGAACAGCACACGAGTACCTGGTACGGTGTGTAAACATCGCCACTAGGGAGACAAAGGCAGCCAGGCGTGGTGTTGGCCACCCACCCCCCTCGTGTGCCGTGTCAGCCTTCATAGGTGCTGCTCGCTAACAGCACTTCCTCAGCAGTGTTCAGGCTATACGGGGGGATCTGTGTGTTTGCGTGTACCACATTGACTCTTGACCTGTATCATTCTACGACACGCACACACTTACCAGCTTGCTCGATCTTCGGGGCACACCGATGCAACAAATCGCCGTGGGCCCATTGGGTGGGTGGGAATGCGTTGGAGCTTAAGCGAGAATTCACAATCCCTTTCTCATACTAAACTTTCTTTATTTTACCAAGGTCAACGGAGCTATGTAGCTCTTTTTCAGAAGCGACCTAGCCACAAATTATAGCCCAATGAAGTGGCTTATCGTGCAGAAATTTATAGCAGCCAAACAGAACCGGCCCTAGACCTTTGGGGGCCCTAAGCAAAATTTGGTTGGAGGCCCCTTTGATGTATGATTTTTTTCACCCACGAGCTAGCAGTGACTCTAGGGGGCCCTCTGCTGGCCACGGGGCCCTTTGCAAGTGCAAGGGTCGCTTAGTGGCTGGGCCGGCTCTGCAGCCAAATATTCTAAACCCATGTTGATTCTAAATGTGGAGGGTAAAACCAAAAGATCCGGAGAAAAATCCACGCGACCACGTGGAGAAGATGTAATCTCCAATAATACAGCAGGCGTCAGGGTCGGGATCAAACCCACGACCTCCTTCATACCAGGCGAGGTAGTTAACATCTCGCCACAAAGGAGCCCTAATCTTAACATCAAGCAAAGATCTACGACAAGAATTTGCCCAACTGCATGAGTGTTTTCGTATGTCTCTCCGTGTCTGTGTTTGTGTCTAAGTTTGTACTTGTGCCTCTAACTTAGAAGTCACCAGCCACCCTGCTTTTCAGACTGGCTCACTAGGCACGGGTCCCACAACGTTATCTGGCTACTCAGGTGGGTCGCAAGTTGGGAACGTTTGAAAACCCCTGCCAAAGGGAAATGTAGCATTTAACATCTGTACAGTATGTTGAAACCGGTCCAGACTTGGCTTGGACTGAACCAATTTTGCCAAAATGATGAACTCCCACGTCGTAGTGCTGACGAGACATAACACGTGTTTTTGTGTGTCGATACAGATATGGGAAGGTGCATTGTCTGCTTATATATATCGTTACACATTCTCCACAACGATGTCCATTATGTCGTGTTGTTGTTAAAGAGGGTAACGTCTGAGCTGGCATGGTAGATGTCATTAGAACTCGAGTGATGCTGTGGTGGCCACTGGCCGGCAGAGAACCCGCGCCAAGTGGCCACTCCTCTGCCAGCTTGCGGCAAGGCCAACGCCGCTGCTCGGGGCTCCTGTGCCTTGGGGAGTTGTACTGCACTACGATCCTCTTCAGCTACCGCTGTGACGATGATGTCCTCCCAATCTCGCCTGTTCTCCCACGAAGATGCGGGTTTAAGTAGAGCGCAGCTTCATTTCTTAGCAGTTAAATCGTTGATTTGGCGCTTTCGTGACTGCAGGAATTACTCTTTGGTTCTTTTGGTAAAGTCACGTAGAAAGAGAAAATAATAAATTAAATAATAGCATACGACGTTTCGTTTGCAACACAAGCAATCATCATCAGGCACACAGCACTGTGTGCCTATGTGTTTGTCTCTCTGTCTGTGTTATCTCTCTCTGCTTACGTGTCTGTCTGTGTCTCCTGTTCTGTGTTTAATCTCTCTCTTAAATTTAGCAATCTTTGGAAGAACCTAATCAACCAGATAGGGTGTTGACTGTTATGTTAGCCGACTATCTGTGTTGTATTACATTATATTTCTAAGTTTACTAGGTTTTGTTTTCTCTTTCATTTGCACCTGATGATTGCTTGTGTTGCAATCGAAACGTCGTATGCTATTATTTAATCTATGATTTTTTCTTTCTACGTGACTTTACCGAAAGAACCAAAGAGTTAAAACGTTGCTTCACATCAATACCCAGAATAGTTTTTTTCTATGTATGAGATTTTACAATATCCAAACTTTCTAAAAAACAACTGGATACAGCACTTGTGTCCATCATAAGCACCTCCGATTAGCACAGTTGGCTACGTGCGATGCGAAAGAAGTTCAACATACATACATACGTAGGTAAATTTCACAACATTCGACATGGTTATCACACAGACTTCAACATAAACACTGGTTAGGGAAACTGGAAACACTTTATGGAAAGTCCGAAATGGTTTATGCTTGATAAATAAAAACTAGACAAGAAAACATAAATTATTGAAAACAAATGCAAAATAGACAAAACGCTTTTCAGTCAAAATTCCGGTGGCAGCAGCCTTGTGTGTTCGAACTGCCATGGTCAGAAATTGCTTATGGATGGATGACAAGACGCGCAATCAACTGTGCACGCTGACCCAACAGTTGATCACCATACGCGCAGTCGCTTGGGCACGGGACGAAACGCGTTGCTGTGAAACGGTTTCTGCCCGCACACCTCGTTCGTTCCTCAGTCCGCTTTGTCCTGGTGAGGGTCGCGGCAGCAGCATGCATGCTGAGTAAGGCGGTCTAGACCTCCTTTTCCCTGGCGACTCAAGTTCTTCTTGGGGAATTCCCAGGCGTCCCCAGGCCAGCTGAGCGACATAGTCCCCCGCCAGCGTGTCCTGGGGTAGCCCCGGGGTATTCGCCCAGTGGGACGTTCCTGGTAGAGTTCCAGGGGCAGTCTATCAGGAGGCGTCCTTACCAGGCGCCTCCTCTCTAGCACTCTGGCATAAACTTGACCCGGGACGGTGAGGAGTGCGATTCCTCTGTAGTTGGAGAACACCCTCTGGTCCTCTTTTAAAAAAAAATGGTAACCACGACACCAGTTTGTCAATCCAGAAGTACAGTACCTGCCTTCCATACAACATTGAAGAGGCGTGTTAACCACGACACTCCTACACTGCCCAGCGCTTCCAATAACTCTGGGCAAATCTCGTCCACACCAGCAGCTTTGCCGCTATGAAGGCCCTCAACTGCCGCAGCGACATCAGCAGCCGTTAGGGATCTGACCCCCCCCAGCTGTTTAAAGGGCTGCCTACTCACTATTACCACTGATCTAGCAGGCCAGTGTGTATACCGTACAAGTGTTACGTTTCAATTAAAAGCAACACTGTGCGTCTCCCTGATGGCCACAGAAACATGTTTACTTAATGAATGGCGGACAGGTACAATGGCAGACAGATTCGATTCTCTACCTGGTGGTTTAAATGTCAGCTGTGTGGATGACATTGCTTGGAGGTAGGCTTTCCAAATTGGCATGGGCTAAGATTCTATCTTTGTCACGTGTGTGTCTTTGCTGATGGCCCACAAGGTGGTGCTTGAGCCGGAAAGCCATGCCGCACTCCGCACATGCAAAGGGCTTCTCGCCGGTGTGAATGCGCTTGTGCCGGATCAAGTCGAACGACTGTAGGAACACCTTCCCACACTGCTCGCACGCAAACAGAACCTCTCCTGCGTGGATCCGCTCGTGCTTCCGAAAGTACTGCAGGTCCCTGAACTTCTGGCCACACACCTTGCACTGGTAGGGCTTCTCCCCCGCTTCTCTGCATGTGTTTTGAATATGGGGGGCGGTTACTTTTAAGCGCTTAACGCAATTTTGTATGGCACTTCCACTTGCAGAGTTCATGTTTAGACTTCTGGCGTCAATGATTTCTGCATCTGTTTGGAAGTGCGGTCTGATCACGCTGGCTTCCATGTCGGCGAGAGGCGCTGCACTGTCATTCGTAGCGATCCTGCCATTTCTGAAACAGTTTAACAGTGCTACATTCTGTTGGTATATTCCAGCGATGGTGCACGCTTTCCTCTTACCATCCTCCCTTCTGGGTTCTATAAAAAACACAAGAGAAAATCTGTGTCTTAGTGCTTCATACAATAACATAAAAATTTTTGTAGAGTACGTAAGTATGTTTGTATGTATGTTTAACTTGTTTCGCACTGTACATAGCCAACCATGCAAATCGGAGGTGCAACTGCATCTCAAGACCCTTAACCAAAAAATGAAAGGTGAAACGGATTTAAAGGATCTTATGTGTTTAGTTTGTTGGCCTTCCCCCCCCCACCTCCGAATATCATGGTTGACTACGTACGGTGCGAAAGAAGTTCAGCATACATACAGAGTACAAATACGTGATCCGAGGTTCCCGTGTGAGGATGACGTCACGAGGGAAACGAGAGAGAAGGTGGGGCGAGAACAAAAGAGAACGTCGCAGAAAGAGAGGGGTGACGTCACCGGAAGAGGCGGGGCGATCGGTGGCGCCTCTCGGTGGGGATCGGAGTGATGAGGACGTGTGTGGCGTGAGCTCGTGGAAAATAAAGAACAGTGTGGCTCCCCCAACTTTGGCTGGTGGACTCATTACACATACATAACACATTGGCTGGGGGAAAAAAATAAATCATAATAAAAGTGATAACAGTAAAAATAGACCTCTAACTCCACAACACAAATTAAAATCATCGAAAAAACTGCCGAGACTAAACTGACCGACGCAACGACCGCACAAGCATGAATATATGTCTAGAAACGTCCCAATAGCCATTAGGTTAAGCATGCACAGTAATTACTGCGGGCTGTTAGGGGGGGCGTAGGCTTCAGTACGCCAGGATCCCCTCTACACCCTTGGAAATGTAATCTGTCTGCCGCTGCAGAAACCCACACACCCTACACTCCTGACACAATACAGGACCTTACCCTCCTCCCTGCACTCCTTCCCTCTGGTGCTTGCGGAGAGGCAGTGCCTGTGGTCAAATATCCAAGGGGCGAGGCCACACGGACAGCGCCCGTTTCCTATTCCTTTACGCACCTGGCTAACACGCTGTCTTATGCATGGTTGCCGAACGAATACATTATAAGGTCTAACTCATTACACACAAAGCGCGTGCCACAAATGAACCACAATACCGAGCTGATTTCGTCAAGGAATAAACTATCATCGCAGCAGCTTTTGGCTAACCATCGAACAAAGATGGTCACTGCATCGCGAGCTTTCAAACGCTCTTCCTTCCGATATTAGGAAGCCAATGGAGCCATGAACTTAAATTATCTAGATTGAAAACTAATTTCGATAGAACTGCTTTTTACATCTAGTTTGTTGTCCTCCCCCCGCACCTCCAATTAGCACGGTTGGCTATGTGCGGTGTACAAAAGAAGTTCAACATAAATACATACAGGGAGCTGCCAATGCCACGTCAAAGCGAGAGGCACTTGCACAGCGCTTGCTGCTTGCGACTGCAGTGCAAGGCCGCGAGCGTGCGGGGGCTGTGCACACCTGCATGGTGCTGCTGTAGAGGCTGCGCTGTGGCGGTAGTGGCGTTGGCGATGTGGGCACTAGGGGCGTGCTGCCCGCTGCTCTCGCACGCTCGGGGCAGCGAGGCGCCAACGCAGCGAGACTGTCCCTGGCCGCGGAGACCCTGCCGTGAATCTTTCCGCACACTCCACGAGGTAGCGTCGTCATGCCCGAGTGATGACGCCGAGCAGCCCGTGTTGCCGCAAGGCTCCTCCGGCGCTCCGCACCGCATCACAGCGGACTCCACGTTCATCGACATCGAACGAGCCTCCTTGGATTTGATGTTATCTGGTAAAAAAAAAAAGACAAGTTTGTGTACACGCACTGTAGAAACCACACGGAATGGAAGAATACAGCATGTGATAATAAAGATAGAGGATTTCGTAAATGAGTAAACTTCTATCTAAATAATATCATAATGAACACTCCATCAAAATCTGAAGAAAAAATGTATATATATTTATAAATTAGCATATAAACACGTATTAATGGAGTGGATAAACATCCCAATATAGGACCACAGAGCTTGGGAAATTGTTGGTAGGGCCGGTGCCGGCTGCCTTTCTGGTCCTCTAAAACTGTGCAGCGCTACAATTACTACAGCCTTGATATGCGATTTGCATCAATGACGGAAATGTAACTTTATTGTACAGCAGTATCGACCTCTACAGACACCTTGACGACGGTCATTCTGGCTGTGTGCAACACACACGTGAGTGTACAATGTCTACGTATTCCTACGTGTATGTACGTTTATATTCCCTGTACCACGGTACACGTTGAGTCACGATACTGTGAAAATGCTCCTGCTCTGGAGTTGTCGTGGCGAGATGTTAACTTCCTCGCCTGGTATACAGGTCGTGGGTTCAATCGCAAATCTGACGCCTGTTGTAAATTTGAAGTTTGCATATATCTCTCTCCTCTTGGTCGCGTGGATTTTTCCCCCCACATTTAGAAACATGCATTGAGAGTATTTGGCTGCAATACATTTTCACATAATTGTAAGCCATACTCTTTGGTTCTTTCGGTCAAGTCACGTAGGTATAAAATAAAATAAATCACGACGTTTCGGGCGCAACACAAGTGTCCATCATCAGGTGGGAAAGCATGGTCTGCTGCTGAGGCAGACTGAACTGTAAACCACATCGTTGAACTATCATTGGTGGCCTGGTCGCTTCTGAAAAATAACTATATAGCTCAGTGGGCCTTACCTGGTAATATTAAAAAAGTTTAGTTTTAAAAGTTTATAGTTTTAGAACTCTGTATACCCATTTCGATTTAAAGCTTTCGTGACTGCAGGGATTCATCTTCTTGGTTCTTTCGGTAAAGTCACGTAGAAGGGAAGTAATAAAATAATAAAACATAATAAAATAATTCTCACGACGTTTCGGCCACAACGCAAGCAGCCGTCCTCAGGTGAAGAACATGTCTGTCGATAAGACAGAGTCTAAATGACACGTCTTAGGCTTGGAGTGTCTATTTAAGCTTCCCTTCTACGTGACTTTACCGAAAGAACCAAGAAGATCTGTATACCCAATAAGATCTGGTTCCGATATAGCTTTCATGGATCCCACCTAAGCCTACAGCAGAACATTACTTTTGTTATTTAGTTTTTGAAGATTATAAATTCATTTATTTATGCCTCTTAAAACCTTGCTCACATTTATAAAAAAGTTTTCATTGTGAAAATTCCACACAAAATCTTTACAACAAACACAGGAAATCACCGACTCACCAACGTGTATGATGACGCCTGCTTCTGCGTCGAGGTTCCACGCACAACGCTCTGGGTTGTCGTGTTCGTCGCCATCGTTTAGATCTCCACATTGGGCCACGGCATCAAACATTTCATCTGCGATAGATAGCGGTAGCATTTCCTTGCCATCACGGGCCGATGAGAAGAAGCCTCGCAGCACTTCCACACAACAAACTACTCTGGGTAACGAACCCAATAGCCACTCGGGCGACCGTGCAGCAAGGGGTAAAGCAATGGGCATCGCATCAGCCGCTCAACCCAGCACACGGTGGTGCTCATCGGCATCGGCGAGTCAGACCTGGTGCTCCAAATTCCACTTCCCTCTTGGCGATAACTAGCACGTTATTTTACTTCGGTCCATACTTTCACAGCGTGGAAGGGACAATTTTCCCGCACCTCCGATTAGCACGGTTGGCTATGTAATGGTACAAAAGAAGTTCAACAAACATAAGTGCATTTCTCGCAGCGGAACCAAAAAGAGACTTGGCTCATTCACGGAGGCAGGCACCTGCTGCATGCCTCCGAGGAGCACCGTGGCCAGCGTCAAGGCAATGGGGACGCGGGGCGAGTTGGCCAGCGTAGAAGGGAACGACATTGAGAGAGTACAAGTGCAGGAGATGAACCCAGGGGATCGGATGCATTGCCCACGCATTGTCCAAAACGATCGGCGTGCCACGTCTACCCCCACGTCACCTACAAACGTTTGCATCAACTACGAACATTTTCCCTGTAGGCGAGATAATGCAGGGCACAGCCAAGAACAAGGAAGGAGTGGGAAACGTAAGGGATTGTGGATACGCCAGCAACACGGCCCTAGCCGGATCTAGTAGGGTGGTGACACGGCAGAGGTTCGCAGTTCCAACCCGGCAGGCCGCTCTTGTTCATTCTGCCATGTGTAGAAACCATCAAATGCTTGGCGCCATCTGCTTTGTAGTGGACGTTAAAGATCCCGAGATGTCAATTGAAGAGGAGTAGCGCGTTGCACCGGTGGCATTATGAAAATGTCCCCAAATTAATAACTACCAGCAAATTACTGAATGAGGAAATCACACGGCAATTGTCGCCCCCTGCTGTAAAACTTAAGAAGCTGTCCTGAAAAAGAGCATTGATAATTATTCCACTTGGGTATACAAGTGGAATAATCATAAAACTTGTGCCCACACTGCACAACAGCATAGAAGAAGCAGGCTTGGGAAAAGTTTTTAGAAGTAAAATAATAAGGCAAACGACTCCATTCACATGAATGCTGCAACATTGCAAAGTCCATTTGTATGCATATAGATAGGCGGATGTGACAAGGCTGTCACCGACAAATGTTCAACACAAGACTAACAATGCGTGTTCATATATTGCTGCTCAAAACAACAGCTAGCACATGACTCGGGTGGTTTAATACACGCCACGTCCAATATATTAGATTTTTGCACAAGTAACATATACGCTTCAGCAACCCCATGTTACGGTGTTCGGGAAGTTCTTATTATCGCTTGAATGGAAGACAAGCGAATGGTTGACGCGACAATACAAGGTGAGCTTCCGTCCCTCGACGTCAGGGTTGAATCCAGGACCTCCTGTATACCAGGTTAGGTAGTTAACATCTTGCTACAGTGAAGGAATGGAGCCGAGTGAACCCCCAACCAGGATTTGACCTCATAGCCGCTCGCTCTACTGCTGAGGCAAATGACCGGTTAATCACCCGGTCGTGAGGTAGACTCCGACATGCAGGCAATGAAACGTCGATAAATATTTACACAAAACAATTAAAGCATGCGACACCATACCTATTGGGGACCCTCCAAACGAATCGTCTCTTGAGATGTCATCTTTTTCGACTTTGACCTCCACCAACGTTTCGGGTGTTTTAATGTCTCCAAGAGTGACCTCCAGCGCCGGCGACAGCCTTGCGGGACCTGGGGCCTTCTCTCGAGGCGAGGCAATTCCCCTGGGCAAGCTGTCGTCTCTTTTCACAAAAATCCTCGTGGGGCCTGAAACGAGAAATTATTCATTGGTATGCGCAGCAACATTTGAATCATTCACAAGAGTTTTGCACGATTAAAACTCGGAGTTAAACGAGTCACGATTCTCCACTCAAGCAAGTCTAAACTATATAAACTATTATTTTTTATTTACCACTAAGCTGCTATGTTTCTCTTTTTAAATCCTTTATATTAAGTTCACTTGCTTGCGCGCTTACGACCGTGCAAATCTTTCGGTCGTTTTTTAACCCACTTCCCATGATCCAATCGAGCTGACATTTTGCACACAGACTCGTTGTGCGTGACAATTTATTTTCGTGAACATTTTTTTCCAAAATTTTACACTTTTTAGGAAAAAAGAAATTATATTTCATTACCAATTGCTTAATGGTGGCAGGCAATCATCTGACCCATAGGTGGCAGCCATCTCAAGCCAGAGGACGAGAGGACTCTAGCCGCCACGCATATAAAGGATTTATAGTGAAAAACTTTGTTTTTACGGGTTAATTTTTTCAGAAGCAAACTGGCCACAAATGATAGCTCAACAAAATGGCTTATCATGTGGAAATTTATAGCAGCCGAATACTCTAAATGCATGTTGATTCTAAATGTGGAGAAAAAGCCATCCGACCATGGGGAGAACATGCAAACTCCAAACATATAGTAGGTGTCAGGGTCGGGATTGAACCCATGTACTCTTGTATGCCAGGTGAGGTAGTTAACATCTTGTCACCATTTGATCAGCTACTTTTACCATCCATTGTATTATCTGTTTGTGTCTCATTTGTAGTTCTTTCACTCGATTAGCATTAAAGTAACATGCACATATAATCCGAATGTAGTTTGTACAAATTAAAAACACGTTTGTGATTACGTGTGACTTGGTGTGTATCGTGGGCCTTAACGTTCAATACGCAGACGAATCGATGCATTCTTGCACCCCTAAGGCCGTTAAATTCATATTTTTGACACAATTCAGCATCAACGCTTACCATTATATTTTCTCTTCACTTTTGAATTTCGCAAAATACTAATCTATTTTTTAGTATTCGTGTTCGACCTAATTTTAACAATCAAACAAATAATGTTATGGCACCAGAACTGACCGTAATCGGACATTTACTCTCCATGGTTACCGAGTGCTGATCATGACTCATGCCATGTATCAGAAGAGAGTGGCTGTGCAAGTAATCACGAATTCCACCCAAGAACTACAGCTTCAAACATTCTACAGATGTTATGATTACAAAAAAACAAAGAAACACACCCATGTCACTTCGATATTTACCTGGCTCCAGCAGCACCTCCATGTTCTCCTCGTGCGCATCTTGAGAATCTTCCGTCATGCACGGATCGGCCAAAGTCTCATATTCCTCAGCTTGTTTCAATGAGACACCACGAAAGAGACCCAGCATATTTCATGCATGATTAGAGTGCATCAGATTGAAGTCGAAACGTGTGATTGTGTACACCATAAAGGTGGTATTCCAAACACCGATCATCAACAAATCATTTTTTGCAGACCATCAACCCGTTTTGAACAAACGCTTCCAATGACATCACAACATTAACTTATGGTATGGCACGATTGTGAATATCTGCAAACGTCAACAAATACTGTACACATTCAACTCTGCAACATGATGTATTCAACTAAACAGTAAATTCCACAGTCCCTCATCACCTGCGTTTGAGCAGACTCCAGCATCCGGGTCCTCCAGCGTGTCCATGTAGAGCGCAGGCTCCAGGCAGCTGAACCTCTCCGCCGACTGCTGCAGCTCCTGGCTCAGGGTGCTGAGCATCAGAACGATGGCTTCCAACAAGCCACTGAGAAAAGGCTGCAGCGGGGGGCCGGAGTGAGACCCGGGCAGCAGAGAAAACCTGCCGCTTCTCTCCTGTCGCTTGGTAAGCAGCGCTTCTGTGGCTCTGCGCACTGCGGCGTAGAAAGCGAAAGGCAGCCTCTGCTTGGCGGCAGAGAGGAACTCAGCACGAATCTGCGGCTGCTCGGCGCAGGCCAGGAAGGATTCATAGTCGGCGACGCCGAGCTCCGTGTCCACGGCCTCGACGGCGCGTGCGCTCCCGCCGTGGGCGGACAGCCACCCGGAGAAGTCTTCTCTGGGATTGATGGAGACTTCAAGCATAGCCATGGCAAGCAACGCCGGACCACCTCACTGACCTGCAGCGTGGAAACATCAGTTCACCGGGACACCGCATGCAAAGACCAATGTAAGGCAAGTATGTCATAATGCAGCTGAAGCAGCTTAGATATCAAAATTTATAAACACTCAGATTGGATCAAATCCTGAGTGACAGTGCATTTACCAATATCCAATTATCCTGCAGTGAACATTGAAGCCTGTTGCTAGACTGGGAAAGCCCTGGTCTACTCGACTAAGACCTTTAAAATGAGATTGTGCATTTATTGTATGAGAGACCACAACGACACATTTATTGGAAACATCATTCATCGTTAACCTACGATTTCTTACAAAGAACGTCTACAGTATGTCACACAGTGCTCTAACACCGAACTCAAGATGAATTCTTAGCCTCTATAGAAACCCAAGATTACTCTGATGCAAAGTCTGACAGAAGACCCAGATTGTCTGGATAAGATAGATAAGTCCCTGGCAAATGTTGTTGCTGGGAAAGGTTCTGGGCGCGATCGCCTCCGTCCATGTCGAGGGGCAACCTGGCCACCTCAGTTCTCCTTGTGCACACTCAGGAGCCATCAACTTTCCTCGAGCGGTCAGAGAATTTGCTCCGTAGGATGTGAGACACTTTTACGGTACCCGCTTCATAAACCCAGCAGGCCACTAGGCATGTGCTCAACATATCGCTCTTGTTCGCTGCCTGTACTAACTGGCAAGTCAGTGAGGAGCACCTGCACTAATTAGGCAAGTCAGTAAGGCGTGGTAGCGGGTAGTTTGTGATAAACTACCTCAGGGCGTGATGACCCTGCCTTGCGCGAGTCCCAGGCACAGCTGGCCCGGCTGTCAGTACCTGGTAAGGGCCCCTCCCAGGGTTACGCGGTTTTCTCACTGCCTCGTGAGCGTCTCGGGAGAGTCAATGGCTAAGGGAGTAAACCCCGACAGGAAATCAAGAGTGGGGCCCCTCAGGCGGTTTTGTGACGCACAGCGGCACATTCCTGGTAGCCCCTGCAGCCAAACTGGCACCAAACGTCGTGCTACGCACTCGTTTGGACCTCACCAGCAGGGCTGAGGGGGGGATCCTGACGCATGGGCAAACCCAGGATTTCCAGAATAACCTTCCCGGGCTTTGCCCCAACAAGAGGTGCAAAAATGGGGAGTGGACACTCCTCGGCCACCTAACACTCTACTCACCTCCGGAGATTCATGACCAGTTCTATGAAGAGCGTCACAATATTAGTAGCAAAATCCCCAGCTCTGAGCACATGTTTCTTCTGTTGGGAGACTTCAATGCAAGGGTTGGGGGCTGACCACGACGTGTGGCCCGCATGCCTTGGCTATCACGGCATCAGAAAGATGAATGCCAGTGGCCAAAGACTACTGGAGCTTTGTTCATACCACAATCTCTGTATCACAAACTCATTCTTTCTCACAAAACCATGCCATAAAGTATCATGGAGACATCCAAGGTCTCTTAATTGGCACCAACTGGACCTCGTCATCACCCAACGAGCCCTCAACTCAGTACTCATCACACGCAGCTACCACAGTGCAGTCTGTGAGACACCAATCACTCGCTGGTATCCAGCAAGGTCAGACTACGCCCTAAAAAGATACACCGCCTCAAACAAAAGCGCTACCTACACATCACCTCTGCCAAGACCTCCCTCCCAGAGCTCACTCAATCATTCCAACACAGCCTTGAGCAGTCCCTACACGACACACCAGATGGAAGCGTGGAGACAAAGTGGGCGTACATCCGAAACGCCATCTTCAATGCAGCCACCAATAACTTCGGCAAGCAGACAAGGCAGAACACAGACTGGTTTAAGGAACATCTGGCTATATTGGAACCCATCCTCCAAGCCAAGCGCATGGCGCTCCTGAAATACAAGCAAGTCCCAAGTACAGGATCTTTAAGGGCTCTGAAAGCTACCCACCAGTGCAGCTCAAACGACCGCCAGACGCTGCGCCAACAACTACTGGCTGAACCTCAGCAGTAGGATCCAACTCGCCTCTGCCACTGGCAATATCCGTGCCATGTATGAAGGCATCAAGACAGCCTTTGGTCCAAACATCAGGAGAACTGCCCCCCTTAAATCCAGCACAGGGGCCAGCCTGAGATGGCTTGGACACGTGCGCCGCATGCAGGATGGCAGGATACCCAAGGATGTCTTGTACGGCGAGCTGACATCAGGCACACGGGCCACTGGTCGCCCAGTCCTGCGCTTCAAAGATGTCTGTAAACGGGACATGAAGAGCTGCGACATCAACCCAGACGACTGGGAGAAAACTGTCGGTGACCGACTCAGCTGGCAGTAGGCTGTGAAAACAGGCTTTAGGAGAGGCGAGGAGAAAATACACACTGCTTGGCAGACCAAGAGGGAGCGACGTAAAGAAAAAGCAATAAATACCTCTGGAGCTGCCACTGCATTCATTTGCAATTGCTGTGGCAAGGATTGCCACTCAAGGATTGGCCTACTAAGTCATTCTAGGCGCTGCAAAACCTACAGCTGACCACGTAAGGCGCGCACAGGCACAGCCCTATGAGTAAGGTGCAGCTGCACTAATTAGACAAGTCAGTGAGGTGCAGCTGCACTAATTAGACAAGTCAGTGAGTGCAGCTGCACTAATTAGACAAGTCAGTTAGCAGCAGCTGCACTAATTAGACAAGTCAGTGAGTGCAGCTGCACTAATTAGACAAGTCAGTGAGTGCAGCTGCACTAATTAGACAAGTCAGTGAGTGCAGCTGCACTAATTAGACAAGTCAGTTAGAGGCAGCTGCACTAATTAGACAAGTCAGTGAATGCAGCTGCACTAATTTGACAAGTCAGTGAGTGCAGCTGCATTAATTAGACAAGTCAGTGAGTGGCAGTTGCACTAATAAGACAAGTCAGTGAGGTGCAGCTGCACTAATTAGACAATTCAGTGATGTGCAGCTGCACTAATTAGACAAGTCAGTTAGAGGCAGCTGCACTAATTAGACAAGTCAGTTAGAGGCAGCTGCACTAATTAGACAAGTCAGTGATGTGCAGCTGCACTAATTAGACAAGTCAGTATTGTGCAGCTGCACTAATTAGACAAGTCAGTTAGAGGCAGCTGCATTAAATAGACAAGTCGGTGATGTGCAGCTGCACTAATTAGATGCTGCACTCGAGGCATCAACTCTGCTTGGGTCACTTCAGCTGCGAGGGAAATGAATGAGACGGCGAGGGGGGACTGGAAGTTCGCCTGCACGCAACTTCCAGGGCGCGCAGCATCCCCTGCATGGCTCTGTCGGGGTTCAAGGTTTGACAACAATCGTTAACATTCTACAGCACAGCTGCAGACCGGCGTGTGGCTGCTGTGAGGTGGTGTAGCGGGTAGCGCGCCGTCATACGAACCCGACCATCCGGCCAACAAAGGTGCCTTTTATTAGAACCGGTCCTGGGCCTCCTCGAGGTCGACTCCGCCTCAAATGCGTCCCTGGTGCGGTGTGTAAACATCGCCACTAGGGGCTGGCCACCCCCCTCCCTCGTGCGCCGTGCCGACCTTCATAGGCGCTCGCTAACAGCACTTGGCCCCGACAGTCTGTTAAAGCTACACGGGGGATCTTTGTCTTTGGTTGTGAGGCTGCGATAGGGGGCGCACGAGGCTGCTCGAGGTGCGCGTCGACCTCCACTCGCACGCGAAGTTGACCCCCAGCGCGGTGCTCGCGAGGTCAACAAAGGGAGAGGGTCACGTGGGGTCATGTGACTGGTGGGTGTCGTGATCACGGTATCGCGGCAACAATAATCGACCCCACGAGCATTTGTCTCATTTGCATATACATTTGTTTTAAATACACCTTACTCTTTAAAAATATATATATTCGTTTTTTAGAATTAAATGAGGGTCCCAAGACAACTGGACCACCCCGTACAATGTCCTATTGTGTTGTATTGTTTGTTGTTGTATTGTTGTTGTATTATTGTATTTGTTGTTGTATTGTTTGTTGTTACGTTCTGACCGCCCCTCCTGGCCACCTGTGAACGGGAACTTTATAGCTCATCAGATTCATCCACTACAAATAATGCGATTCAACTGAGGAACGCGTTGGGCCGAGCACCCCCAGGCAACCACCGACTCCGTCCCAGCGCTCGACCGACCCCGAGGCGCCGCGCCCCCCCACCCCCATAAATCGACTGCCCAACACCTCGTTCAGAATGGGCCCGTCACAGAGACGTGATGTTACACCGCAGGCTCACGACCGCTGTAGCCACCCCACCATTAACCTGGAGCACCCCCACCCCCTGTGCTCCCACGGGGGTGTTGGAGGGGGCTACCCCCGACCGCCTTTGTCTCCCCCGCGCTGCTCAGGTTAGGCAGAGTTGGCCCAGCGCGGAGGTGAGGGGGGGGTGCCGGGACAGTCATGGACGCACGGAACCGCCACCGTAAGAGGGGTGTGGGTCTCAGTTCGTCACCACGGCGTGAGCCGGGCGTGAGACGACTCAGCGCCGCCACGACCACCAAGGCCGCCACCACCACAGCCGCCTCGCCACTCACCGCGAGCGCCACGTGACCACCGCCGCCTCCCGGAAGTGACGATCCCCCCTTCACCCCCTCCACCCCTTCCCCCCCGCGGAGGTCACGTGTCACGCCATGGGCGGTGTCTTGTGGGGCAGCCACGCGGTCACGTGACAGGGGTGCTATGCCCAACGCTTGCGTCAATTGAATCAGAATCAAAATCTGTGTTCATAGTGGAGGAATCCGATGAGCTGCAAAGCTCTTTTTCACAGATGTCCGGTAGGGCCCGGTCAGAACTTTACAACAACAAACAATGCACAAACACGATAGGAGTGCAAAATATTGGTCAAATTGTTCAGGGTGGACCAGATGTCGTGTGACCCTCATTTAATTCTCTAAAACTTTATATGTTTACTAACGGGAAGTACCCGGCGTTGCCCGCGCAAAAAGAAACACACACACACATCGACTTGCACACACACAGACATCGACACACACGCTCCAGTCTCAGCAGCAGCGTCTCCAACTCCTCCTCTGAATGAGCAGCTATTACCAAATCATCGGCCTACATAACATCCCTTGATCGCACCCGGGCATCAATCAGCCTCCCATTATATCTGTACCAAATGGAAATTCCCCCGGTACAGCTATGGAAGGCTTCACGAACTACGTGGTCAAAATAGATGTTAAATAATGTTGGAGCCAGAGGACATCCCTGTCGCACCCCAAGGTGTACAGGGAAAGGCTCTGACTCCCGGCCACGTAGTTTTACCCGGGCCCGCTCACCATCATGAAGGCCCTTCATGATCGTGAGCAGAGGGTCAGGGACTCCGAAAGCACGAAGAACAACCCAGAGCCCAGCCCTACTGATGGTATCATAGGCCTTGACCAGGTCAATAAAGCAGAGATGTAGGTCTTGTTGGAATTCCCTATACCTCTGCTGTAGCAGACGGAGAGAAAATACGGCATCTGTGCAGGACCGCCCTTTCCTGAAACCGCATTGGGGCTCCGCAAACCTTTCCTCAGCGTGCCTAGCAAGGCGATGTTGAATAATCCTTGCAAGGTGACGTTGACTAAACCCCACACACACAGACAGACAAACAATGACATGTATAGGTAAAAGTTAAGTTCATTTCAAACGGAAATGAATATGCAAATGAAAAATGTTCTAGGGGCCCATTAATTGGGAGTCACAATACATCTGGACCACTCTGGATTCTGCGTATGTGGCTTTATAAAGGGGACGGGAGTACAAGACGACACCAATGATACTGTCTAGATCTTTCAAGGATCTGTGAGCTCCTCACACAATCCAGTCTGGTTAAAGCCAGGATGGATCATAGGCAGGCCAGCCTGAATGAGTAAAACTGGCACAGATCTCCCTTTATAGGGCTCCACGTTTATTAAGCATAGAGAATGGAGGGCATAACTGTGGCTGAGATCCGGAGCTTCGAATGGAGCGACAGGCCAGGTAGCTTCCACACTTTACCCAGCTGATGAAAAGATAATGCCGCTCGACTGATTCGGAGTGAGACCTCTGCTGCCAAGCCGGAGTTGGTCATAACCACACTGCACACTGCGCATGTATGGCAAACTCTCCACTCTCTTCACAACTGCCCGATCATTCATGGGGAGTTGAGGGGGTGGTGTATTGCATTACACAAATGACCCAGGCAGGTGATTCGTTTTGGTGGGGCTGATGGTAAGGCTCCACCTCTTAGCAGAACACCCCAGGAAAAAAACCTCCAACTCCTCAGAGTGAGCAGCAATTACCAAATCATCAGCATACGGAACATGGTTGACCAATAGGGAGCCATCCCTTGATTGCACACGGGCATCGATCATCCCTCCCATTGTATCTGGCCCAGATATAAATTAATCTAGTACAGCCATGGAAAGCCTCTCGAACTATGTAGTTAAAGAAGATGTTAAATAATGTGGGAGCCGGAGGATGTCCCTGTCGCACCCCAAGATAAACAGGGAATGACTCGGACTCCTGGCCACACAGCTTTACCCTGGCCTGCTCACCATCATAAGCATAGAGTCTGGGACCCCGAAAGCACAAAGAACAACATATAGCCCTGGTCTATTGATGGTATCATGGGCCTTGATCAGGTAAATAAAGCATAGGTGTAGGTCCAGTTAAAATTCCTACATCTCTGTTGTGCAGATAGAGAATATGGCATCTGTGCCGGACCGCCTCGGCCTGAAACACATTACATTGCTACAAAGACAAAGATCCCCCTATAGCCTGAACAGACTGTTGGGGCAAGTTCTGTTAGCGAGCACCTATAAAGGCCGGCACTGTGGCACACGAGGGGGTGGGTGGCCAGTACCACGCCCAATCGCCTTTTTTCTCCCCAGTGGCGATGTTTACACACCGCACCAAGCACTAATTTGAGACTGAGTCGACCTAGCGGAGGCCCAGGACCGGATCAGATATTCGTCATTGGACGTGAGCGAGAATCGAACTCGGGTCGCCGGGTTCGTAGCGCATTGCGCTAATCGCTGCACCACCGCTCCCCATCTTCAGAAGCGCCCCACTCAACCACAAGCACCGCCCACACAGAGAGAGCAGCCGCCTCCTCACCGCCTCAAGATGAGTGACACGGATGGTGCCGTTTAGCCGGTTGTCCGGCTGTTATACAAGGTGGTGCGTGAGTACAGCAGCAATAACAAAGACTAAAACATCAACAATGCAGAGAACGAATACAGTATCTTAAGGAATATTGCACAACGCTCAAACGAGGCATTTAACAGTCGTAAACGAAACATGCAAATCGAAAGTGCAAATATCATGAGCAAGAGGCGTCAGAAAGTTTGGTATGGGTGCACGTAAGCTCGTTGATTTGGCATAAATTGGACATAAAGAGCGGGAGTGAATGAAACAAACTAAGCTGTAGATCGTCTTCTTCCGTATGACTGCTGATGTAGATGCAGAGCACCAACTACAATCTCACATTCAGGTGGTCAACCCAGACAATCAGGGCAGGAGCAGCGGAGTTGTATCATCGCTGCGGTCTCCGTATTTATGAATCGGGCATTGTGTCGTGATACGCTGTAGGGTCTGTTCTGGATGACCAGTCGCACACTGGAGAGTTTTTAATTTTCCATTTGTGCATCGGGTATCCACATCTGTCATGGTGTGTGCAGTGGCTACGGTTTAGGGTGGACCATGTGCTTCGTGGAAGATCAAACCCAGGGAAAGCTGTAGAGGAGTGGAAAGGGTCTTCCAGAAACGCAGGAAGACGTTTTACCAAACCAAGATTTAACAAATAGAATGTATAATTGGATTACCTAGGCACTTCTGAGGATACGAAAGTTATAGGAACTAAGTGGTAATTTAGGTATTTGGTGCATTTTCTTAAGAGGCCTATTAGGATTAAGACAGGCCCAGTGGTGGTATCCCATGATATCCAGGAGGAGGGAGATCTGAGTTAATGTCCAGGTGTCAATGATGAGTTGCATGGGGACGTCAAGGGCAACATCGATATCGGAGTCAAATCCAGTGTAGTAATGAAATCAGACGTTTTATTGTAAATTCGGAAGCTAGGCGGTAGATGGTGCTACAGTACAGCAAATATCTGGGCAGGATGGTGGCTAGCCCGCCCACTGCATACATCTCCGCCCATTACGCAGTTATCCCCCGCCCACTGGTTGGGTAGCTCCACCCAACCACTCAGTCCCGCCCGTGAACTTTGACAAAGAAAACGGAAAATTGACAGGAGTGCAAGTAGGCATGATGGAGAGGTGCATGCTTGAAATAACCATGAGACAGAAAAATAGATACAATTAATTAAGAGGCATATTGACTTTTAAGAAAAGTCGGTGGACTTGGGCGGGACAGAGCACGAGAAGGGATGGGGGATGGTGGCCGGTGGCTGAAACGAAGGACGAGGTGCCAGCAAGGGCACGCCCCGTGCTCCAAGGGAGTCCACTTCGGGGTGCCAGCAAGGGCACGCCCCGTGCACCAGGGGACGTCCACTTTGGATACGTAGGAGCATCAGCTCGTGTGTAGGCGATGGATGTGTGTATGTTGAACTTCTTTATCACCGTACATAGCCAACCGTGCTATTCGGAGGTGCAGGATGGTTACAGTGCAGGACAAAGGTCAGCTTTTATTCAGCAGTGGACTATGTCTCTGCAACCCTCAAAAACGCTAAGATGCCTGCTAGCCAGAGGTGTGGACTCGAGTCATGTGACTTGGACTCGAGTCAGACTCGAGTCATGAATTTGATGACTTCAGACTCGACTTGGACTTGCATAACAATGACTTTGTCCCACCTCTGAGGTGTGGACTCGAGTCATGTGACTTGGACTCGAGTCAGACTCGAGTCATGAATTTGATGACTTCAGACTCGACTTGGACTTGCATAACAATGACTTTGTCCCACCTCTGCTGCTAGCAACATCAGCAAAGATGAGCGTTTTGAATTAGCTCAATTAAAAAAGAGGGATGACATTGTCATCCTCTCAGCCGACAAAGGCAATACCACTGTCATCATGGACAAAATAGAATACAACAACACAATTCAAGAACTACTCAACGATGGCAGCTATACAAAAATAAAGAGACCCCACCAACAGCCTCGTCTCCAAAACCAACAAAATCATTTCTGCTTCAACCGCATTAATTGATCAGACCAAACAGTTCTCGTTGAAACTTTCTGCAGCCAGGCCACCAAGATTATACGGCTTGCCAAAGATACATAATGAAGATACACCTCTTCGTCCCATTGTCTCTACTATCAACTCCCCCACCTACAAACTGGCTCGTTTGTTGTCTGAAATCCTACGGCCTTTCACTGGAAAAACCACCTCTGCGATACTAAACTCTACTGACCTGGTATCGACAATCAAGGGGATTTCCCTGTCCCCAGACGACCTGCTTGTCAGTTTTGATGTGGTTTCCTTATTCACCAAAGTTCCTGTACCTGACACCATCGCAATCATTGAAGACTTGGTTCATCAAGGACTGAATACTGGGGTACCCCCCCTGGTGAGACACTGCTTAACCAATACATACTTCACCTGGAATGGAACTTTTTACAAGCAAACTGAGGGCACCCCAATGGGCTCCCCCCTATCTCCGGTTGTAGCCAACATTTTCATGGAGAAATTTGAGACTGACGCCATCCAGACTGCCACTCTACGCCCGACCTTATGGAAGAGGTACGTAGATGACACTTTTGTCATCTGGCCACATGGCCGGCCTGCTCTAGACCAATTTCTCGACCACATAAATTCCATACACCCAGCCATCAGATTCACCATGGAAGTCGAAAAAGATGGCAAGCTACCCTTTATGGATGTCCTAATCAAAAGGAGACCTGATGGTTCAATGAGCCACTCTGTCTACAGGAAAGCCACCCATACGGATGCTTACCTAAAACCCGATTCCCACCACCATCCATCCCAGAAGAATTCCCTCATCAAGACTCTATACCATAGAGCCCAATGCATATCCGACCAGGAACACATTACCAGTGAACTCAAACACATACGCCAAGCTCTTAAGGCTAATGGTTACTCCGACTACACAATCCGCAAAGCCATCACTCCAACCATCAAGAAGGATCCTGTTGAGGAGCCTTTCAAGACCATCACCTTACCCTACATTGCTGGGGTCACAAAAAAGATCTCCAAAATCCTGATTAAACACAAGATCCAGGTCCGATTCAACACAGTACATAAAATCCGTGATCTGGTCCCGTCTGTAAAAGATGTGGTTCCAGACATACAATACCCTGGCGTCTACAAACTAAGTTTCCTCTGTGGTAGCAGTTACATTGGAGAAACCAAACGACATGTCTCGGACCGCATCCGTGAACATAAAGCAGACTTTAGGACAAACACGTCAGCCGTGGCAGATCACTGTTACAATTCAGTGGGCTCACATGATATTGACTTCTCCAAGACAGAGGTTCTCTGCAAGCCATCTGGCTACCATGAGAGATTTGTTCATGAGGCGATCCACATATACAAACACAGAGGCAATTTCAACCGAGAAGATGGATTCTGGCTTAGCAATAATAAACCATTTCAGATCTTAACTGATTGTGTTCACGTTTACGGTGACTTTCAGACCGCGTTCCACTCACTGGCATTGTGTAATGCGAGCAAGGATTGAGGGGGGTGGAGTCTGGGTCACGTGAGGAGAGGGAGGAGTTAGGGTCACGTGGGGGAGAGGATTTAGGGAGAGAACCGGAAGGGGTTCAGGGAGTTGAGACGGAGTGAAACGGGAGGAGGCCACGCTGGGCAGTACGGGGAGAGTGGCGCGATCGCCACGCGTTGGGAGACGTCGGCACCGTCGGCCATCGGTGTCAGGACGCAGAGGGCTAGCGGGCTGTGGAAGGCTAGCTGCAGAGCGGAGCAGCTGTGAGGCTGCAGAGCGGAGCAGCAGTGTGGCTGCAGGGCGGAGCAGCAGTGAGGCTGCAGAACGGAGCAGCAGAGTGGCTGTGGAGTGATCGTCGGAGGAGACGCAGGCCTGAGCGAGGACGCCGTGTGAGCGAGATTCTACGAACCCAAATAAAGGACAACGGAGATCGACACTGAGAAAGAGTCCTTTATTACAATTGTATTCTCCGCAGGGAATGGATTCTTTGCTCCGTTGCAAGTTTCCTCTCTATACTCTCCCATTGACATATTTCGTTGCTTCCTCTTAGTATCTTTCACACGACGGTCAACGGTACAGTGTATAATAACAAATAGTATAACAATTTATATGCTTAATACAATGTACAAAGTAATATATAGTATCGTAATTGTATAGTGAATATACAGCAGTGTGATATACATTAGGGTGGGTAGAATAATACATAGTGTAATATTACAATGTATAAGGTATAGGGTGGTGTATAGTAATGTAGTATATAATTTAATGTTGGGTTTGTCTATGGCAGTATATAGTACGGTGTAGACTCGTGTGATGTAAGAGAATAAAGTTTAGATGGAAGCATATTATATTTTTTACGACGTAGAATTGTAATGTATTACTTACTGTTAGTAACTCAGCTTATTGTAGAGTATATTTAGTATACTGATGATACTATGTAGTTTATACTTTAGTTGTTTACGTGGTGGTTTTAGTTACTGCAGCTACATACTATTAACACTGCTTCCCTTTATTAATGCTACCCCTATCCCCTCCCTTTGATGCTGCTAATCCTGCATAATGCACGGGCATAAGTAGTACTAATCACATACCTGCATTTCCCATATCCCCTCCCTTTGATGCTGCTAATCCTGCATAATGCACGGGCATAAGTAGTACAAATCACATACCTGCATTTCCCATATCCCCTCCCTTTGATGCTGCTAATCCTGCATAATGCACGGGCATAAGTAGTACTAATCACATACCTGCATTTCCCATAAATATGCTAAATTCCTCTTGAAATGCAAATTCTTTTGTCAAGGCGCCCTTTCCCCCCCTTCCAACCCAGCTTATATATGCTCCAAGCACGTGTGCTGTTTCATTCAGACGCTGTCGCCTCGACAGATCTGGTTTTCACCTGAGGACGGCTGCTTGCGTTGTGGCCGAAATGTCGTGAGAATTATTTTATTATGTTTTATTTTTATTATTTTATTACTTCCCTTATACGTGACTTTACCGAAAGAACCAAGAAGATGAATCCCTACAGTCACGAAAGCTTTAAATTGAAATTCAGTGGACTATGGTTGATGATGGTGATCATGACCATCATTTATTATAGCTAATATTATCACCATCAATTATCGTCATGCATTATTACCATCAACATTATCATTATAATTTGTGTCTCATTTGCATCATCACTGCCATCTTCACACGTGAGTGCGCGCGAGTCGGCTTTCCAGCATTTGGCAGACAGCTGTAACTTTTCAGTAACAATGTAAGTTTCTCTAAAGTCTCTGGACAAATATTTCACGTCTGTGGAATGACCACCAGCCCTCCCAACGATTCACACAGGCCCACTCCAAATGATGATTGACGCCATTCCCAATACTTTCCACGGTTGTCGACTGTCCTTACCACTTACTTTGAGTGATTACACAATTGTGCCATGCACGTGGCGAAATGGTCGTGTTTTTACGGAATTGGTCGTCGATGAATAGGGGATGCGTTATTAAATAAGAACATTTATCAGTGGTAATGGGTATTTTTGAGACCGAATGTGCCAGTAGATTCGTAAAAAAACACAAAATGAGCATCAGTACTCGGATTCACTGCGTATGATTAAAGCAATAATGTAAGAAACTTACATATACTGCTGGAATAATCAAGATCACCACGATGTATACTTGTGTTATTTATGCCTCAATACATGGGGGAAGAGTGGTAGCACAGTGGATAGCGAACTGCACTTGGAACTCGGTAACCTGAATTTTATTCCTGGCCATGGCTAACATCAGTGGCGAGTGCCATCTGAAACCGTCCAGTGTCCGCACCCCGTTATCAACCCGTACTGACCAGCCGAGTGAAGTATGGTTAAACAGTCCCCAAAGACCAACATAGCATGCGGAGGCTTCAGCGGTAGATTGCCAAAGGGCTCAACATTAATATAAATTAATCTAAAGCACTTAACGGAAAGACAAATTTATGTTAAATTGTAATAAATATATTACACACTTCACATATATTTTGTATTTAAAGTGTACACAAACATACGAAACTGGCTCTCTGTGACAGCCTTGGAGTTCGATGATAAGCAGGAGGTACACAGAGAGCGCAGTTCAACCACGAGATGGAATGAGAATGGAACTGCAATGCCCCCATAAAAAAGACAAACGCTTGTACAGTGGTTATTACCATTATAGCAAGTGCCAATTTAGACATAACTAGAATTGTCCAACGATTTGCAAGATGGAGCAATGGCACAGTGGCATCAAAAGGATAAAACTTCGCCCATTGCACGCTGCAACATCAGAAGTGCCTCCCTGATCTTACAAAAAAATGCCGGCTGTTGCAACTATGTATGGCGACATTTCCTTCCACGCTGCTGCCCCACGTTACTGGAATGTCCTCGCCTCTCGGCATAGGCTCAGCTCCCTCCCCTCCCTACATCGTTTCATATCAATTCTAGCTCAGCATGGACAGTTCGACTGCACCTGTACATAAACTCTTGGCCGTTACTTTTCGTATTCCCGTGGTGGTTGTTTCATTTGCTTGGATTCCCTTTGCCTCACGCACATCTCCTCTCCCACCATTCATTACCTCGTTTTTGATGTTTTTTATGTCGATTGTTATTCTTTCTGCATTATTTTGGCCTGTACCTCCAACGTGTTATTCCAATGTTGCCTCTTCCTCTCTATAATGTTGATGCTGTTCTTGTTCCTACATCTACCTTGGAAACTAGCTGGGTGACTGGATAAAAGGGATTTTCCATGTAACAAAGAAAGACTAAGTTGAATCGCATCAGCTGTGACCTACAGGGCAATAACAATTCACTCCGCCGAGCGACGTGATACACGCTCTCGATTTCGGAGCCGAAATCCGATTCAATAACCAATTCGTAATTCTTATATTCTCTCTTTTCTCCGTCATTCTATTTCAATACATTAATGTTCACATATCATTTTCATGGAACTTAATGGAACGTTATCGATGACTAAACCTTAACCGATATAGATTGACGAAACAATGCATCATCACACCCATAATGACCGCTTTTTGGCAACATTCCAATGACATTTGCCATTAATTACAAAAAAGAGGGTTCTATGCAGGTTGTGGTTTGGACTTAAGAGTGGATCGTCTCACCATTGCAATTATTACTGAACGTTTCAAGTTGAGATCTCTTCCCGGCGATCCGCGCGACACTCCCTCGCCCTGCAGCCTGCGCTAGCGCGGGAGGAAAGTCTACACGCAGGTGGAGGAGCCCGAGGGCGGTGACTTCCTCTCAAAGATTTCATAAAAAGATGAAACAGCACCAACCAGTGCATGTCATGGCATCTTTATACACCGTAAGCTTTGTACACTGTATTTAATTTGTGTGTAAGATTCGTGCTTGTGGTTTGCAGCGTAGCTCAACCTCGCTTAAGTCGCGCTAACACATGGAGAGTTGTACGTTGTTACGGCACGATGCTCGTGGCCTTGCGCAGAGCCAGGTAACCCGACACAATGTCCATGGGCAGCGTGCGCACCTGGGAGAACTCCTCGGCATTGCTGAAGTGGAGTTTGCTCTGTGGGTCCGTGTAACTTGCCTGCAACCAGACACAACACCGAAAGGTTGCTATGGTTGATGAATAATATCTGAGTACATTATTAATTGATTTTGAAGTTGATAGAGCCAATATCAACACATTTGTCAACTACAGTGGCCATAAAAAGAAAATTTAAATAGGCAATTGTTCAGGCAATGGCCCTTCTTCATAGCGCATAGACCACGGTCCTAAAACGTCAGGCAGCAGCCCTTCTACAGATTTTGCCACTAGACTGTAGCTATGGTCAAGATTGGTGAATATTTTTTTCGGAGATAATATGTAGCGGGAAAGAAAATCAATACTTTTTTTTGATGAGAAAGTTTGACAACTGCCTTAAATTATTAACTTTTAAAAAATGTACACCTTTTAAATATGTTTTTAAATACCTACGTGACTACAATTGGGTGTTTGGAGACTTGTTGTTTTTTTCACAGAATAGAAACATTTAATGCATTTTTCCAATTATGAATTCAGCAGTAGAAACCCATGCTGCCGTGCCATCTGCCACATGTCATCCAAACTTCTACTCTTCCAATATCAATGTGAACAACAACAGTTATGCTGGGTGTGCCAAAATTGTATACATACCTACATTCATTATTTTTATCATTCTTAAATCAAATTAATTACATTATATTCGGAATAGATGACAATATATCATGCAAGTAGCACAATTTACGAATTACTGTATTGTGTAGTGAGTCTGCGTATATCTTACAGGCAAACCAGAGAGGTCTGAATACTTCTTGGCTGGCTTAAACGATGGAGGAGCGTCGATGTTGCTGTCTGTAAAAATATTGTAAGATGTAAAACAAAGCAAACATTTGTTTAAATTAAGGTTTAAATTTTACACAAAAAAGGCCTCTTTACCAGTAAACACACCTATCACAATATAAAATAAACCAATGCACAAATGACTACTCTAAGTGTACATTATTAATTAATGAACACGTCCAAGGAGTTGCATGTCAGGAATCACATCCTTGACAAATGGGATCAAATCACGGATTTTGTGTACTGTGTTGAATCGAACCTGGATCTTGTGTTTGTTCAAGATTTTGTAAATCTTTTTTATAACACCTGCTATGTATGGCAAGGTGATTCTTTTGGTTGGGTCCTCAGATGGTTCTCTCCCCATGATTGGGGATACATTCAGACCGCACAATCCACAAAGTTGTATCCCCAACCATGGGGAGAGAACCATCTGAGGACCCAACCAAAACCATTACCTTGCCATACAATTGGGTGTGTTTCCTGACATGCAACACCCTGGTGTCTACAAACTAAGTTGTGTCTGCGGCAGCAGTTACATCTAGGAAACGAAACGACATGTCTCGGACTGTGTTCGTGAACACAAGGCAGATTTTAAACACGGCAGAACCAATATCTCTGCCGTTGCTGATCACTGTTTTAACGCGGTGGGTTCACACGATATTGTTTGTTCCGGGACCAAGGTACTCTGCAAACCTTCGGGCTACCATCAAAGATTTGTCAATGAGGCATCCAGATATATAAACACAGACAATTTCAACCGAGAAGATGGGTACAAACTGAGCAATCATTGGAAGGATGTTATTAACCGGTTTAGGTCAAAACTGGCTATGATGCCCCCCCTTCCTGCCTGGCGATGTTAGCAGCTATTCTCGACTCTCTGAGTCACAGCTTCTCTCTCTCCCTGCCACCGATTATCTATGCCCCACCCCCTCTCTCTCCCCCTGCCGCCGATCTCCCCCTTGTCTTACGCATAGCCCCTTTCTTATCTATGCCCCACCCCCTCTCTATCCTGCTTCTAAATTTCGATTTAAAGCTGGAAAAACCACCTCTGCGGTACTAAACTCTACTGATCTGGTCTCGACAATCAAGGGAATTTCCCTGTCCCCAGACGACCTGCTTGTCAGTTTTGATGTGGTTTCCTTATTCACCAAAGTTCCTGTACCTGACACCATCGCAATCATTGAAGACTTGGTTCATCAAGGACTGGATACTGGGGTACCCCCCCTGGTGAGACACTGCTTAACCAACACACACTTCACCTAGAATGGAACTTTCTACAAACTGAGGGCACCCCAATGGGCTCCCCCCTATCTCCGGATGTAGCCAACGTTTTCATGGAGAAATTTGAGACTGACGCCATCCAGACTGCCACTCTACGCCCGACCTTATGGAAGAGGTACGTAGATGACACTTTTGTCATCTGGCCACACGGCCGGCCTGCTCGAGACCAATTCCTCGACCACATCAATTCCATACACCCAGCCATCAGATTCACCATGGAAGTCGAAAAAGATGGCAAGCTACCCTTTTTGGATGTCCTAATTAAAAGGAGACCTGATGGTTCAATGAGCCACTCTGTCTACAGGAAAGCCACCCATACGGATGCTTACCTAAATCCGGATTCCCACCACCATCCATCCCAGAAGAATTCCCTCATCAAGACTCTATACCATAGAGCCCAATGCATCTCCGACCAGGAACACATTGCCAGTGAACTCAAACACAGAGACAATTTCAACCGAGAAGATGGATTCTGGCTCAGCAATCATTGGAAGGACGTAATAAACCATTTCGGATCTTAACTGATTGTGTTCACGTTTACGGTGACTTTCAGACCGCAGTCCACTCACTGACATTGACTATATATCTTGTATTCTCCGCAGGGAATAGATTCTTTGCTCCGCTGCAAGCTTCCTACCACCACTCTCCCATTGACATATTTCGTTGCTTCCTCTTAGTACCTTTCACGCGACGGTCAATGGTATAGTGTATAGCATATTGTATAATAATAGTTTTAAAGTGTAATGTTTATTACAATGTATAAGGTAATATATAGTATCGTAATTGTATAGTGAATATACAGCAGTGTGGTATACATTTGGGTGGGTAGAATAATACATAGTGTAATATTACAATGTATTTTCTATAAGCATATTAGTTGCTGTGGCACCATATTATTAACATTCCTTCCCTTTATTAATTCTAACCTTACTCCCTCCCTTTGATACTGCTAATCCTGCATAATGCATGGGCATAATGAGACGGAAGCTTGTGTTGCCTCCGAAACGTCGTGATTTTTATTTTATTTTACTTTTTAATGTTTTTTACCTACGTGACTTTACCGAAAAAACCTAAGAATATGGGCATAATGACTTTAAACTCCTCGCCAAACCTCCTACGCATTTCACAAGTAGTACTAATCGCATATCTGCATTTCCCATAAATATGCTAAATTCCTCTTTGATATGCACTCCGCAGGGAATGGATTCTTTGCTCCGCAGCAAGCTTCCTACCACCACTCTCCCATTGACATATTTCGTTGCTTCCTCTTAGTACCTTTCACGCGACGGTCAATGGTATAGTGTATAGCATATTGTATAATAATAAATAGTATTAAAGTGTAATGTTTAATACAATGTTTAAGGTAATATATAGTATCGTAATTGTATAGTGAATATATAGCAGTGTGGTATACAGTTGGGTGGGTAGAATAATACAGTGTAATATTACAATGTAAAGTCTATAAGCATATTAGTTTCTGCGGCGCCATATTATTAACATTCCTTCCCTTTATTAATTCTAACCTTACTCCCTCCCTTTGATACTGCTAATCCTGCATAATGCATGGGCATAATGACTTTAAACCCCTCGCCAATCCTCCTACGCATTTCACAAGTAGTACTAATCGCATATCTGCATTTTCCATAAATATGCGAAATTCCTCTTGATATGCAAATTATTTTGTCAAGACGCTCTTCACCCCTCCATCCCAGCATAAATAGTCACTCCAAGCCTGGGGCGTGCCATTCAGACTGTCTTCTCGACAGACCTGTTCTCCACCTGAAGACGGCTGCTTGCGTTGTGGCCGAAGCGTCGTGAGAATAATTTTATTATGTTTTATTTTTATTATTTTATTATTTTCCTTCTACGTGACTTTACCGAAAGAACCAAGAAGATGCTTCTAAAATTAAGCACCCCCAGAGGGCTGTGCGGCTGATGGAATACTTTTAAGTTTTATGAAGAGTGGCAAATATGGGGAGGCGTTTTGTCTACTCATTTATTTTAGCACACGCCAGTATTCACTCAATTTCACCGTCTCTCCCCACAAATCCTTGATGTAACTTTGTCACCAGTCCGCTCCGTGACGAGTCACGCCGTACGCACATGTGGCATCATCAGGGCTCCAGTTCATGCTGCGCTCGGCTGCGATGATCTGCTTCAGGTTCTTCCACACGCGCGACTTGCGAACTCCCACGCCACCCAGACCTGAGTGCTACAGGACACACACACATGCCACTGATGAGACACTGAATTGCGACACCGGTTCAGTATGCTGGTAATAAACCGATGCTACTCCCAGAAGGGCACGTGGCTGGTGGGATGTGTAAATAAACTTATTTTGTATGTGGAGAGGCAGATGTGGGAAGGACTGTTGTCTATTTCTCACATGTGCCTCGTGTGGGATAATACACGAAGGGGATTCCACTGGCACGACCCTCACCTTGACAAATCAAGGTGTTTAAGTCGATCACAAGGGTGGGGCGCATCGTAGGGTTACAGGTTCCACCTCAGATTACAAACTATTTACGGAATAATTTTAATTGCCACCTATATTTAGACTTTAAAAATTTTTACTTTCTGAGGCCTAATGCCAAGATATCAATAATAATGTACAACCCCTTTGTGAATGTTATCAATAATTTGTTTTAAATATTTCACATGGGAAAGCCTTTGAGATGTACACTTTGTTTGCACAGCTGTTCAGGGTGTACATCGACAAATACGTATCCACTGCTGGATGAAGGACTCTTTAAGCCGTGCCGATCATGGCCATACCTCACCACTCAGTAAGTGGAGGACCAGGACCGATTGATATATCACTTGCCACTGATGTTAGCCATGGTCATATATCAAACTCGGGTTACAGGGTTTACAAGCCCAGTGCGTTAACCACTGCCCCCCTTCCTGCAAGTCAGAGGTTACAAAATTAACCACTTAGTTTGGCGATAAGCGTCATTTCAACACGAACAGGCAAATGCTGATGCCTAAACTAAACAATTTTATTTTACCAGGTAAGGCCCAGTGATCTATATAGCTCTTTTTCAGAAGTGACCTGGCCACAAAAAATAGCTTAACAAAGTAGCTTATCACGTGGAAATTCACAGTAGCCAAAGACTCTAGACGCATGATGTTGATTCCAAATGTGGAGGGGAAAACCGGAGGACCCGGAGAAAAATCCACGGGACCATGGGGAGAGAGACGTGCAAACTCCAAATATACAGCAGCAGGTATCAGGGTCGAAATTGAATCCACGAACTCCTGTACACCAGGCGAGGTAGTTAAGATCTCGCCACCATGACGCCTCAGACCAGCAGGAGGTGCGAGATGTCTTGAGACGCGTTAGGGACAGGGCTGGCGGTAGGCGGGAGCTGGGCCCAGCACCACCAGTAGTGGTGGTCCCTTTGATGCCACTCAAGTCCATGGCAGCCGCAGACTGCTGGTCACGGTGCCGCCCCCCCCCACACACAACTTCTTTACTGCCCAACGCTCCGTCCGACAGGAGCAGGAGCCGGGTCTGACTCATAGCCACCCACGGTGAAGCTGGGGTTCTTGAAGGGAAGGGCCTTGCTCACGGCCGGCTCTGCCGACACGAGCACCGGCACCGCCTCCTTCTCCTCCACCGTCGTCGCCGTCGTTGTCGCCGTCGTCACCTCCCCCTCGCAAGTTGAGACTCCCGGCTGCTGCAGCTGCATCATCACACAGAGCACCAGCCATGCACAGAAGCATCACGCACCACTGTCGTGCTTGTTACAGGTATGCCCTCTGCACTGCACTTCCCTGGGTGAATACAGATGCAATGCCACGTGTCCTCGCTCCCATCCCCGCACTCGCTATCACCTCGCACTCGCTCCTCACTCGCTCCTAATCCCCTCACTCGCTCCTCACCACTCACTCCTTAATTCTTCCTCACCCCTCACTCACCGTTCATTCGCTCCTCAACCCTCACCCGCTCCTCACTCACTCCTCACCCATCACTCACTCTCCCCACTTTCCCCTCACCCCTCACCCGCCCCTCACCTCTCACCCGCCCCTCACCCCTCACCTCTCACCCGCCCCTCACCCCTCACCCGCCCCTCACCCCTCACCCGCCCCTCACCCCTGACCCGCCCCTCACCCCTCACCCGCCCCTCACCCTCACCCGCCCCTCACCCCTCACCCGCCCCTCACCCGCCCCTCACCCCTCACCCGCCCCTCACCCCTCACCCGCCCCTCACCCCTGACCCGCCCCTCACCCCTCACCCGCCCCTCACCCCTCACCCGCCCCTCACCCCTCACCCGCCCCTCACCCGCCCCTCACCCCTCACCCGACCCTCACCCCTCACCCGCCCCTCACCCGCCCCTCACCCCTCACCCGACCCTCACCCCTCACCCGCCCCTCACCCCTCACCCGACCCTCACCGCGCGTTTCTTGATGTTGGGTTTCGTTGCTGTCGCCGCTGCCGCGACCGCGAAGGCCGCGCCGCTCCCGGGCCGCTTCTTGCAGCGTGGCCGCGGGGGGGGAGCAGGAGGAGGAGCGGCGCTCAGCGGCACCGCCGACATGGCCGGGGGCCCAACTCCCTGCAAGTCTCAGCGCCTCGCCCTCCCCAAGTCTCCCCGCGTCTCCCTCAGTCCCCACGAAGCGGGCCGCGTCTCCCTCTCAGTCCCCGCGTCTCCCTCTCTGTTACCCGCGAGGCGGGCCGCGTCTCCCCTCGCGAGGCCGCAACGGAGTCGCCGTGACACCGCCTCCGAGAGCCGCCATTGGCTGGCGCGGTCACGCGGTCGCCGTGGGCACGCGCGAGCCGCCATTGGCTGGCGCGGTCACGCGGTCGCCGTGGGCACGCGCGAGCCGCCATTGGCTGGCGCGGTCACGCGGTCGCCGTGGGCACGCGCGAGCCGCCATTGGCTGGCGCGGTCACGCGGTCGCCGTGGGCACGCGCGAGCCGCCATTGCCTGGCGGCGCGGTCACGCGGTCGCCGCGCGCTCCACGTGGCGGAGTGGTCGCCCGGAAAATAACGATCACGTGGCCACCAAGGGGCCACGGCGATTGTACCAGGCTACGTGCACTTTGAGGGCACGTGAAGTGTCGAAGGCCCACTGGCAGGAGATCACGGTACATGTGCCATGGGTTGGCTGACTGAGATGACTGGCAGATGCACCACCTGTGCCAACTTTTGGCGTTTTATCCACCCAGCGCCCCGCTCGTTGTTCTGAGCGTCGCTCCGCTGCCCGACGTTGTTGATGGAGGGCGACTGCCTCCATCTGCGCAACAGCAGCAGCGTCCTCCACAGAGGCCGACCTGGACACTACTGGTACCGGTCATCGGCAAGTCCACTCAGTTCCACATCCTCCTCGCTTAACCCAATTGTGTTCGTCTGACAGTACTATTACATCACAGATATATCACAGTGATATAGCTACACCACAGATATATCAGTGATATAGCAGATACATGCGCTTACATTGATGATTATCCCGTATTGTAATGCCTGCCACCTGATTGCTCTATAAAGGTTAGCCGGCCTTCACCTTCTCTCGTGTCTGCTGTATGGCACGTCATGAACCTGTCATGGATTGGTTATATTACTCATCTGCCTAAGGACGCATCAAAGAAGCTTGGTTTTCTTTTTCTATATTAAAGCCTCTGCAGCTCTCAACATTATTACGACACAGCACAGGCAAAAGTTGGAAACTGTCATTCTGGGATGAGGTACCCAAGAGTCTAAACTTCACTGCACCTGATGGAAGAGTAAAGCAGCGGTCAGGTTGACTCATGATCCAACACTCACCGGTTCACTCGCTAACTGGCGGTCAGTTATCTCTATCGCGAGTGCCATGGTTACTGTTCGTGAACTTCACTCATTCAGTCCTCTGCAATCGATGCAATGTAAAACTCTTTGTCAGCCGTCACCTTTATTCAGGAATTTATGTACACACTCACGTATGTACAATCGGAGGAACAAATAAAGAACTAAATGCACGCTTCCCATCACTGCGAGGTTCGTTACACCTTTTTTTTCAGCCCCGAGTGCAGAGTTTGTACAGCACGTGTTTCCTCAACCGCCGCGTCACCAACTCTGCAACCCGTCCGTGTCGAACTCCTGTTGTGATCTCTGCCTCCTCTTCGCCCTCGCGCCACTCTGCTCTCACGCTCTCCCCGCTCTCTCACCCTCTTGTACACACGTATGCCCCACCCTAACTCCACTCATCCTCTATACCTCTTCGATTTCTCCTCTTCCTCACATCCACCTCTTTTGAACGCCAGTCACCCCCACTCTCTCCAGATCACCCTCCCACCTCTGGAACTCGAGAATCCTGACTTCTGCTTAACCTAATTTGCTACACCTGACCTGTAAAAAAACACAATATTAAATTTCGACTTAAAGCTTTCGTGAATGCAGGGATTCATCTTCTTGGTTCTTTCGGTAAAGTCACGTAGAATGGAAATAATAAAATAATAAAAATAAAATAAGAATTTTTTTATTTTATTATTTCCATTCTACATGACTTTACCGAAAGAACCAAGAAGATGAAACAATATTACTTTGTACGGGACTAAGAAAATTACAGTTAATCATCTGGACCTGTGCAAAAAAAAATCTTATATGAATGGATGTTGTTGCGAAATTTCTGTCAACCCTTTCCCCAAATGGCATAAACCAAAGCATGAAATCTTGTTACACTGTGCTAACGAAAACACAGTACACGATAATTTCTTCAACGTTGAATGCATTTGAGGATTTGGTTATCTTCTTTGAAAGCGACAAACACTGATTTGAACTTTACTGAGATTACAAAGACCATGGGCAGAGTTATAAAATAACCCGAGGACAATTTCTCCCCCCTTGCGGACGGATCTCGATTCGTGCAGTAGGGTAATTGCATTGTGAGTGAAAAGCTGTTGCCACAACTTTTCTCTGCGACTGCAACAAAATTTTTATGTAGTGCACATCATGTTGGATGAATGCATTTTTATGCATTAAGTGAATTTTCACCAATAAATATGCGCCTTGTCCCCTTCACAGTGGACATTTAAGATCCCCTGACATCATTTGAAACAAGTGGGCCATCGTGTGTTGGCGGCTTGGTCGAAATGTTACAAATTCGGAAAAAAAGAGCCGCAAATTACTTGTTTGGAATATACATAGCAATCATCACCCCCTAATGCAACAAAAAAATTTGTAGGACCCGGCAGAATAAGAGTCTTGAGACTCAGTGAGGCTTTCCTGGGTAAACAAATATAATAACAAAAGAAATATAGAACTTCAGAGCTGAAATTCTGTGGTTGTGTAGTGTCACGTAATGCAACATGTCGGGGTGCTATTGTGCACCGCACTAGGTGACCAATGCCCTGTGGACTGCCATGATGTGGCGTGCTTTTGTGCACCGAGTGTGCATGCGCTATTGCTGTGTGTGTGTGGTGTGCTATTGCTGTGTGTGATGCACTATTTCTGTGTGCTTGTGACGAGCTCTCGAGGTAACATTCGTCAGGTCTTGGCCCGCCGCTCGCTCAGAGGCGCAGTCGCTTGATGTCCTCGCTGCGGAAGTCGGCGCGCAGCGACAGGGCGCGGCGCACCTCAGCGGGCGTGAGCCGCCACGTTAGTGGCCCCGAGTTGGGACCCCAGTAGTCCAGGATTTCCGTCACCTGGACACGGTCCACAGGGGAAGCGGTTTTGGGCGGCGCAGGTGATGGAAAAACCAGGGAATGATCTCCCGTGGAGCGTGTATCATGTTTCACCTGGCCACTGAGGGGGGCGAAAACTTGTAACATCAATAAAAGCACTTCTCCGCATTATCCACTTCACTTTTAAGTTTACAAATCCATTTTGTACTTCACACAAAGTATAACTCCACTTTATATTCTTAGGTTTTATCGGTAAAGTCACGTAGGTGAAAAATTAAAATAAAAATTAATAAAAGTAAACTGACACATCTGCTGCTGTGTCGTCACCAAACTCTAAACAGATTTTATTTAAAGCTAGCCTATCACTAATCTCGGAGAGAATAAAGTTACTCCGATCTGAACTCGATAATTTAGACAAGACTCTCTTACAAACGCATTTAATGTTAACACAAAAAATGTCCCCTTCCGATTGGAACCACGTTGACAACATGACTTCTGCTTCTGCTGACTCAATGTCAGCCAAATGCAAAGCTAACCTGATTTCTAAATTCAACCTCCTATCTAAGAAGAAACCAGAGCCACACATCACAAAGCTGGATGTCAACAAGACCGTTATTAATCAGAGTAACATCCCAATTTCTGACAATCTGAAGACGGTACTAGACAGAGGACTAAATTTCGCTGTCACCCCTAAATATATACCAGTAGAGGATGTGATTTCTCAGATTGATGTAGCCCTCAGAGGCATAGGACACATCCATGCGGATGTGGCAAGAGCTGAAATAGCCACTATTCTTAAGAATGCTAAGACACCCACTAGTAACATCAGCAAAAACGAACGCTCTGAACTCGCGGACCTAAAAAAGAGAGATGATATAGTCATCCTCTTGGCAAACAAGGGCAATGCCACGGTCATCATGGATAAAAATTCATACAACAACAAAATCCTGGACCTACTTAATTATGGGAGTTACTCCAAAATTAAAAACGATCCTACTAACAGCCTAACGACAAAAACGAACAAAATCATCACGAGTTCGACTTCCCTAATCGAACCAACCAAACGTCCCTCTCTAAAACCATCAGCGGCAAGACCTCCCAGACTCTATGGTCTTCCCAAGATCCATAAAGAAGGCACCCCGCTACGACCCATCATGTCGACGATCAACTCTCCTACGTACAAACTGGCCCGGTTTCTATCAGATACTCTGCTTCTCTTCACAGGCAAGACCTCTTCGGCAGTACTCAATTCAACCCAACTAGTCTCTATGGTCAAGGACATGGTACTATCTCCTGATGATATCCTCGTCAGTTTTGATGTAGTATCTCTGTTTACCAAAGTCCCAGTACCTGACACCCTAACAATAATTGAGGACTTGGTCCAACATGGATTGAATTCGGATGTACCTGCACTGGTTAGGCATTGCCTCACCAACACTTATTTTACCTGGAATGGCACCTTCTACAAACAGAATGAGGGTACCCCTATGGGCTCCCCCTTGTCACCAGTGATAGCCAACATGTTCATGGAAAAGTTTGAATCAGACGCCATCCAGACATCCACCCTGCGTCCTTCCCTGTGGAAGAGGTATGTGGATGACACTTTCGTCATTTGGCCACATGGCCTCCCAGCATTGAACCACTTCTTGGACCACATCAATTCCAGACACCCATCCATCAGATTCACCATGGAAGTGGAGAAAGATGGTAAACTACCATTCTTAGATATTCTGTTTGAGAGGAGACCTGACGGATCAGTGGGACATTCTGTCTACAGAAAAGCCACCCACACAGATTCCTACTTGAAACCGGATTCCCACCACCACCCATCTAAAAAGAATTCTCTCATCAAAACGCTATACCACAGAGCTCATGGCATTTCTGACCAACACCACCTGGCCAGTGAATTAAGACATGCACATCGGGCCCTCAGGATGAACGGATACTCTTACCGCACCATCCACCATACAGAAACAGCCACATGAAACTCCGATCAAAACTATCACGTTGCCATACATAGCAGGCGTGACCAAAAAGATCTCCAAAATTCTAAACAAACATAAAATCCTAGTCCGATTCAGTACAGTACATAAAATCCGTGATCTAATTCCATCTGTGAAAGATGTCATTCCTGACTTACAATACCCTGGAGTCTACAAACTGAGTTGCAGTTGTGGTGATTGCTACATTGGAGAAACGAAACGTCATATCTCTGATCGTGTCCGCGAGCACAAATCAGGTCTGAAACACGGCAAAACTGATTCTTCCGCCGTTGCCAATCATTGCTACAACGCTGTGGGCTCTCATGAAATTGTCTTTTCCGAGACCAAGGTACTCTGCAAGCCTCCTGGCTACCATCAAAGGTTTGTACACGAGGCCATCCAAATATACAACACAGACAATTTCCACCGTGATGATGGGTACAAACTAAGTAATCATTGGAAAGTCATTAACCATGCAAAAAATATTTAACTACACATATTTGGAGCATTCCTGGCAGTGATTTCAGCTGCACCACCTCTACATAACAAAGGCTCAGTCAACCATTCTACACAACAAAGACTAATTTCCTGGCAGCGATTTCAGCCGCATCACCTCTACATTACAAAAGCCTCAGTCCCATTTACACGCACCTTTACATCATCCGCACCTAGTTTACACAACAAAGGCTCATTCCTAACAGCGTGCTTCAGCCGCACCGAACCTCACAAAAATAATATTCAAGGCCTACCTTGGCACCTCCCACCCTCAACCAGTATATATACAAGGACTGTTTTCTTGGAATTTCTCTCACTTGATACAGCTATCATGCTGTGACGGTTCCACCTGAAGAAGGAAGCTTGTGTTGCCTCCGAAATGTGATTTTTATTTTATTTTTATTTTACTTTTATTAATTTTAATTTTTCACCTACGTGACTTTACCGAAAAAACATAAGAATATAAATCCTTGCAGTCACGAAAGCTAGAATTATAACTCCACTTACCTAGCACCTTCGTAAAAATGCATTAATTGTAACTTGAATTGGCCAAACATCCAAATTATGAAAAATTACTTAGAAATTACTCAATTGGGATTATACAGAACAACACCGTCCCCTATTGGCAGGTCCCCCCTGAGTGAGACCTTGCAGGATAAACATGCAGAATAATTTGTGCCTGAGTGAATACTGACATTCCCTTCCGTACGAAGCAACTCCTAAAATGTTCTTTCATTACTGATCGGCATGCTGAACCTCACCCGCTCCAGGTTGAGGATGGTGGCCATCTGTGTGAGCCGAGCAAACTTGTCACGGATGGTCCAGGTCGTGATGGAGGTGAGGTAGGCCACCAGTGCCCTCAGCTCCTTGTCAAACTGCAGTCCTCCCAGCTGCAAAATAAAGGTCGGCCCTGCTTGTTTTATTGTACAGGGTGGCAGGGTGATGGTGGTATATACGGCTAAATGTATGTTGAACTTCTTTCGCACCGCATGTAGCAGCCAACCATGCTAATCGAAGGTGCGGAGTGGTAACACTCGTGCCTCAGCACGAAGGATCCTGGGTTCGATTCCGAACTCAGGCAGCTTTTCTGTATGGAGTTTGTATGTTCTCCCCGTTCTGCATGGGTTTCCTCGGGGTTCTCCCGCTTCCTCCCATGGCTAAAGAAAACAATGTAACCGGTAATGGCCAAACATCCCGATGCCGAAATATTACAAGCACATTACTCAAATGGGATGACACATGGCTACATTGCCCCCGACTGTGAGTCTGGAGACTCAGTAAATCTTCTCTGGTAACCAAGCGTAACAACAATAATAAAGCTGTCCCAGTGGTAGTGGGTTCCCGTCTCCACTCCAGCCAGTGGGCACGGGGCACTCACCCGGCTGAATGTGGTTTTATGCACGCAGCGCTCCATCTCCTGGCTGATGAGGCCCGTCGCGAGCCCAATGAGGCTGTCGTATATGGAGGGCGACACGGCCGCCTGCCACAATACGAAGGCCAGCGAGGCCCCATTACACGGCAGGTATTATAAGAGACGTTCTTTTGTACAAGCATGTTTAAGAAAATGTACGTTAATCATAATCCACGCTCCAGTGTCTACAGCCTTTTCTCAATCCACTGCTGGATGAGGGCCTCCTCACGCCAGGTGGGTTGTGGCCGTTATTTGACCATACTTCACCGCACTGGGTTCGTCTGGGTTGGTAAAGCATAGAAGTAGCAGCAGAGAATTACAGTACAATGATGGATGTGTTGCGCTGCCTGTCTGCTGTCCACCACGTAGCGCCACTGCAGCCAAAAGCAATCTGCTGTTCGCGGTGGCCGCCCATACGAGCACTATCCAGGCTCAACTCTGCTTCGCTGCAGAGATCCGGGCGTTAGGGTGGCGAGATGTTAATTACCTCGCCTGGTATGCAGGATATCGTTGTGTTCGATCCCGACCCTGACGCCTGTATATTTGGAGTTTGCATGTTCTGCCCATGGCCGCGTGGATTTTTCTCCGGGTCTTCCGGGTTTTCCCTCTACATTTAGAAACATGCATTTGGAGTATGTGGCTGCTATAAATTTTACACATGACAGGCTGCTTCATTGAGCTATCATTTTTGGCCAGGTCACTTCTGAAAAAGAGCTATATAGCTCAGTGGGCCTCACCTGGTTAAAAAAAAGAAGTTTTTATAGACTTCTTAGCACGAGCTAATTGCATTTTACATGCAGGAGCCCAATCTGCGATCGCTTACCTTGAACTCTGCCATCAGCTGCTCGAAATTAACGATGAACTTCTGAGCCCAGGGGTCGTTGGCCTCGTAGTCATTGAATTCCTCCTGGAACGCGACGTACACACGCACGCCACCGCAGCGTCACCACCATGGCTAAGTCTTTGTGGCTGTTTATTCACTCATTGTCAGGGTTGTGCAACGATAACCGGTAATCCATACAAGTTTTTTTTGGGTTAGATCGCGTAAATATTAATGTCATTAAACCCGCCACCACCCGACACAGCCAATTTATAAGGTTCGTTGCGTAAACAGAACATGCCAATTTTTTACTAGTACAGCACACCGGTGTGTTGTAGAGTAAATCCACAACATTTACAATCTGAGTGCGACGTTTCACCAGTAATTATAACTAGCTTCATCAGTAATTACTGATTTGTAATTACTGGCGAAACATCGTACTTAGATTATAGAATGTTGTGGATTTACTCTACAACACACCGGTATGCTGTACTAGTAACAAATTGGCATGTTCTATTTACGTAACAAACCTGACTAATTGGCTGTGTTGGGTGGTGGCGGGTTTAATGACATTTATATTTATGCGATCTAACCCAAAAACATCTATTATGGATAATATTGGTCGCGAAAGCCTATGTGTTAAAGATAACCGGTAAACCGGTCACCATTTCCAAAATTGGTAACCGGTTCAGGCAGTCAGGAACCGGAAAACGGATTCCAGTAGGATTTTAGTCATGAATACACCGATTTAAGAAACGTGCCCCATTGTTTCAACTCCTGTGTCGGGAGATTGAATCGAAACCGGTGACCTCTGGATTGCAAGTCCAGTGCACTGACCAATGCACCATGGCAACACCCTTCAAATCGAAAACTAAAGTTGTAAGTCAACTCTTGCAAATACTACCCTAGTCACTTTGGGCGGCAGGGTTGCACAGTGGTAACACTTGTGCCACACGGCAAGAAGGACCTGGGTTGGATACCTGACTCGGGCACCTTTTGGTTGGAATTATCCCCATGTTCTGCATGGTTTTCCTCGCATATCTAATAAAACATTTAATGTTACTGGTATTAGTTAAAACACCTTAATGTTAAAAGATTACCGGCAAATCACTCGATTGGGATAACGCACAGCAGCAACATCGCCCCCCCCCCCCTCTACTCCGAACACTTGGTAGGACCCTCCTGAAAAGAGCCAAGACTCGGTGAGGCTTTCATGAGTAAACACGTCTACTCATGATTACATCACATTTACATCACTCCTGGGAATGAGACTGCTGTTGGTCTCTTGGGTTTCTCACCCGGTTGAACAGAATGAAATGCCTCTGACAAGTGACCCGACAGGGGCTCTATACCCGATGCACGCAGCTCCCTCCACACACACGGTGAGGGGTGAGGGGTGGGGGGTGGGGGGCCGTCTGGCGTGAGTGTGCCAGGTGCTGTGGCTCGGCCTGTGGAGCGGCACCTCCTCGATGTTGTGCGAGACGAGCAGGAAGTCGTTCATCCAAGGCTTCACTTGCGGCATGATGGCTGCGTTGTTCAGCTCTGCCAAACCCTCCTGTGAGGCGGACAGCGTGAACGGACGGACTGCATGCATGGACAGACTATGTGCACATACAGCTGGTGTGTACACAGGCACCGTGCGCACCACACGGCCTGCAAACGGGGCCTACAAGCGCCCATGTTCTACAGACGCACGTCGCCACGGTGGCAGTGCGTCGCTACTGCGGTGACACTGCGTCGCCACTGTGGTGATAGTGGTGCACAACTAACAAAAACGCATCGGGCGGCGTATTCAGATGCATTTCTGCAGCCGTCTGGAACGTTCTTCCTTCCGATTTTAGGAAGACAGTGGGGCTATGCGCTTTTAAATAATCTAGATTGAAAACTCATTTCTTTGGAACTGCTTTTTGTGTTTAGTTTGTTATCCTTCCCCCCGCACCTCCGATTAGCAAATACTTGGCAGGACCCTCCTGAAAGGGAGTCTTGAGACTCGGTGAGGCATTTTTCCACCTCCAATTCGCACAGTTGGCTATGTACAGTGCGAAAGAAGTTCAACATGCATACCATAGCACTGACTTTTGGTTGAACTTCGTAAGCCGCCTTCTTTTCGCTGGTGAATATTTACGACCATTACAAGCACAAGCAGACCTCATTTAACGCTCAAGATGCGTTCCTGTAAAAGTGAGCATGACCCAAATCGGAGCTAAAAGGGATCACGCTAAGCGAGGTTTGCCTGTATAGGGAGAACTGTCAAATAACAGGGCACTTGTAGAAATTGCAGTCCAAGTCAAAGTGATTTTCTGCTTAAATAATAACTAAAACAATAAACTAAAACTATAAACAAATGTTTTTTTTACCAAGGCCCACTGAGCTACATAGGTATCTTTCAGAAGTGACGTGGCCATAAATGATCGCCCAATAAAGTGGCTTATCACATGAAAATTTATAAAGCAACAAAATACTCGAAACGCATGTTTCTACATTTGGAGAGAAAAACCGGAGGACCTGTAGAATATCCACACAACCACGGGGAAAGAGACACGCAAACTCCAATTATACAGCAGGCTATAGTAGTAGGTTTTTACCCTTTAAACTGGTACAAAACTGACACCTTTATACAAGGCATCATGTTTGCAATAACCGCAACACAAGCAGTCAAAAGCGCGATATAAATATAATTATTATCTATAGGAAAACCACCGTTGACTTCCCCACAAAGTGGGACTTATTTTTAAATCCCGAGGGGGTGTTGGGCTGAGTCAACTCTAACCAGGACTTGAACTTGCAACCTCTGATTGCGAGCCACTCATTCTACTGCTGAGTCACCTGGCTGGTTTGTACATTACAGTGTAAGTTAAGATATTCTCAGTCTTACGGTCTCCTGGATTATTAATATTGTAAGATCTTACCTGCAAGAGGTCCTTGAAATGGTTGGAGACAGACACCAGGTCTGAGAGACAGCTGTCCACTTTGGCACGGGACTGCTCACTCTTGGTGCCTTGATTAAGCAACATCTGGCAGTCAGCCTGGGTACAAACACACACACAGAGGCACACCATTACAAGCACGTAAGTGCAAACACAAGGTACAATCCAATAACGTTTCACCACAAATCTGTCTGTCCACCTAGTTGTAATTACAGGCGAAACGTCGTACTCAGATTGTAAATATTGTAGAATTGCTCTTCAACACACAGTTGTGCTGTACTAGTAACGAATTGCCATGTTCTGTTTACGTGACAAACCTTACGAATTGGCTGTGTTGGGTGGTGGCGGGTTTAACGACACATTTATATTTACGTGATCTAACCCAAAAAAACCTATATTATGGATGATTATAGTCGCGAAAGCCTACATGTTAAACTGACATGGTACAATAAAACATTATATTGCACACACACTTACCCAGGGGAGCCTCAGTGACTCACAAGACACTTTTTCAGGAGGGTCTTGCTGTGTTTTTGCAGTATGGGGTGACAACAATGATGATGCTATGAATATTTCTTTATCAGAATATTTTTTTAAACTGGAGGAGGAATTCGATGAGCTATGAAGCTTTTTTTCACAGATCTCCAGTAGGTGATTTCTACGTGTGATTGCTATGTGTGATTGCTATGTGTTCCCAAATTAAGTGATTCGTAGGTAGTGATCAATGTGGCTCATGTGGACCGTGATGCTGGCACACAAGAGCTTAATGTTCGTCGAATTATGTCACAGGATCTTTTATCAACCACTGTGAAGCAAAGGGCACGTGCATTATGGATAAATATACCCGAAGTATTAATCAGGGCAGCCTGCTGGATTCAATCCACGAACCTCTGCAACAAGCGGGGCACGCCAGACCGTGCCACCGCTGTAAGCGCTGCAGAGCTGCGTTGGCAGTGGTGCACACAAACTCAACACGGGCGACGGCTGCCCGACGTTCAAAAACCGTGACCAAGCACGTTACCTCCAGCGTCTTCTTGAGGGTCTGAATGTTGTCGCTGCACACCTCCGTGTTGTTCAGTGTCACCTGAGCGCACGGGGAGAAAGCAGAGTGACACTCCATGCTTGTCTGACACTGGGAGGTATAGCAGTGACACTCCGCGCTTGTTTGACACTCGGAGGTGAGCACGTTAAATACAGAAAGCAGTATAATTCACGTGACCAGTGAGATGACCCCAAGAGGGGGTATTTTTGCATGGGATCACATTAAAACTCATTCACACTCACTCATTTGTATCGCGCTGGGAAGGTGATACTGCAGAACTTACCAATCTGAGGGGTGATTGCACTACTTACTCTGTAAAAAGTTTAAATAAACCAGATTTAGTGCCCTCAGAACTGATATACATAAAATTAAGTGACGAACTAATATATATCATATACAGTAATAACAATTCACATTTTTTCTTTTTCCTCGGTGACTTTCAGATCGCATTCAATTCTCTTTTTCTCCCCTCTCCTCTTTTCCGAATGTAATAAAGGACTTCGCCGACACACTGCTTGGTCTCCGTCACTCTTTATTCCCATTGACGCTCGCACTCCACTGGTCCCGACAGCGGACCAGCTGCTCCTCGCGCGCGTCCCCCGCACGCGCTCTCCCATCAGTCACTCCGCTCCCCCGCTCCCGCACGCCGCTGGCCGACGGTGTGCTCGAAGCTCCTCCAGCCACGTGGCTGATGGTGCAGATCCCCTCCGGCCACCCAACGTGGTCCAGCTTCGTGACTCTACCAACTGACCCGGAGCCCTTCCGGGATCCCACCTATATCCCCTTCACCACGTGATCCTGTCTCCTCCCTCTCACCACGCCCTTCACCAAACCTTCCAGATCCGGCCTCCGCATAGCGCCTTGCCGGCTCCGCCTTTAGGTTCCGCCCCTGCTCACCTCGCATCCGATTGGACCCGAGGTGAGCGGTGTACCTTCACATACGCCCCCATATTGGGCCCCGCCCCCAAATACCCTGGGCCGTATGATTGGCCCAGAGCCGAGCAGTGAACCCCGCTTACGCTCGCATTACACGAACATAGATGGACTCGTCCATCTGACCAATTGCCAAATCGCTGTCCGTGGTGCTGACGTTAAGAAAAAAACGCCACTTTTTAAAATGTTCTTGTTGTGGATTTCACACCTGATGATGATTGCTTGTGTTGCAGTCGAAATGTCGTGAAAATTGTATTGGTTTATATTTTTATCATTTTATTATTTCCCTTCTACGTGACTTTACCGAAAGAACCAAAAATATTTCACTTGTGTTTGTCGTGGTCAAATCTTGTAATCAAAAGTTAGTCTACTTCCAGTTGTCCAATCAATTCCAAATGTTGCACGCGTACTCAGATCCGGTGACAATGCATGCCTGTATCGGCATCAATTCATCAATTAATTGCCTCTTTTCAACCAATTACAATTTTTGTATGGACGGCTTATTAATTATATATTTTTGTATTGGTCAAAAACACTGCGGTCCCTAAACTGTGGAATCGGCTCGCACAAAAATCCGGCGCCGCGTGTCTCAGACGCCATTGATGTACTTCTCGACCGTGAGTTAAACGAAGTTGTTAATAAAACCGTTGTTTTTAAAAAACTTTTTTAGAGAAGTTTATTTACATATAACTCCACACATGCAGATCTTATTTCAAAACGCTGTGAAATGTGTAACTCTATCGGGGACCAGTATAGGGGACTAATATTGTGGATTGTTGTATCCGAAGGTTATCCGCAATTTTACTGCTTACATCCACTTGGGAAAAAATCGCATATAAACCCGTGGGTCATAGACACAGATACACACAAAAGACAAAGATTCCCCGTATAGCCTAAACAGACTTTTGGGGCAAGTGCCGTTAGCAAGCACCTATGAAGGCCGGTACAGCTCACGAGGGGGTGGGTGGCCAACGTTACACTCGGCCGCCTTTGTCTCCCTAGTGGCGATGTTTACACACTGCACCGGTTACTCATTTGAGGCTGAGTAGACCTAGGGGAGGCCCGGTTCAGATAATTATCACTGGTGTTGGCCGTGAGCAGCAATTGAACTCGTGTCGCCGGGTTTGTAGTGCAACGCGCTAACTACTACACTACCGCTCCTCACACACAGATACAAAGATCAAAGATCCCCCATTTAGCCTTAACAGACTGTAGGGGCAAGTGCTGTTAGCGAGCACCTATGAAGGCCGGCACGGCACACGAGGGGGTGGGTGGCCAACACCACGCCCGGCCGCCTTTGCCTCCCTAGTGACGATGTTTACACATCGCACTAGGTACTCATTTGAGGCTGAGTCGACCTAGGGGAGGCCCGGGACCGGTTCAGATAACCGTCACTGGTGTTGGCCGTGAGCGGGAATCGAACCCGGGTCGCCAGGTTCATAGTGCAGCACGCTAACCGCTACACTATTGCTCCCCACACAGATACACACACACACACACAGATGGGGGGGCTGGGGGGGGCTGGGGGGGGGGGCCTAGGCAGTGCAGGCTCACCAGGAATGACTGCTTTGCCTCCTCGGTGCTCTCAATGCCGCGCGCCTCGAACTTGCCCTGCTGCAGGCTGCTCTGCATGAGGCTCACGGCGCTGCTGACGCCGCGCTGGATGTCCTGCAGCGTCGTCGCTGGGAAGCCCACGCGCAGCTTCGTGTTGAGCACCTCCCTACGCGACAAACCGGCACAGCTCCATTGCTCTGGGCACACGACAACGAGGTGCACTCGAGAAAAACAAAGTGCACTGCGTGCAATACAGCTTACATTTATAGAGCAGTTTAACACAGGTGTATGACAGGAACCCAGATGTTAATTATCTCGCCTGGTAGACAAGAGGTCATGGGTTCCATCCCGAACATGACTCCTGCTCTATATTTGGAGTTTGCGTGTTTCTCTCCCTATGGCCGCGTGGATTTTACTCCAGGTCCTCTGGTTTTTCCCTCCACATTTAGAAACATGCGTTTAAAATGTTTGGCTGCGATAAAGTTCCACATGATAAGCCACTTCATTGGGCTTTCATTTATGGCCAGGTCGCTACTGAAAAAGAGCTACACAGCTCAGTGGGCCTTACCTGGTAAAATAAAAATAGTTTAGTTTGAACGTTTTCCAACCAAGGTAGAAAGCGTTAATGCATTTACTCTGTCTACGAGAGCCCACACACACACAGCCCATGCTGTGGTGCTGTATACTCACTAATCCCACACACAGCCCATGCTGTGGTGCCGTTTACTCACTAATGATCAGAGACAAAACAAACACAAAGATGCCCCGTATATCCTTAGGAGACTGTTGAGGCAAGTGCTGTTAGCGAGCACCTATGAAGGCCGGCACGACACACGAGTGGGTGGGTGACGAACACCACGCCCTGTCGCCTTGTCTCCCTAGTGGCGATGTTTACACACCGCACCAAATACTCATTTGAGGCCGAGTCGACCTAGGGGAAACCCAGGACTGGTGTTGGCCGTAGCGCAGCGCGCTAACTGCTACACTACCGCTCACCCCCGGTGTACTAATCCCACACACACATGCACAAAAAGCAAGGGCCCGTGCTGCGGTGCTGTCTAAGCAGCCAAGCTCACCGGAAGTCCTCATCGAGCAGTGTGGTCGCGTGATTGATCATGGCACACAGGCAGTCAATGTTGGAGCTGGCCATGGCTCGTCCAATGCACTTCTTGACGATGTAGAACACGTCGTCCACCACGCTGGACGTGAGCTGCCCTTTCTCCACCGTGTCCATCGCCACAGCCTGCCACCAGCATGCAGCACCACTTTATTGAGTTGTTATTATTACGACACTTGTTTACCCAAGAATGCCTCACGAGTCTCAGGACATTTTTTAAAATAAGAATAATGACATCAACGTGTAACGTGCCACTACCACACAGAGTTTGCTTGCTCCCACAGAGACAGCGGAAACGACTCGGGCGTGAGGAGGCACAAGCGCATGCGAGACCCGACTGGACATCTGTGCAAAAAGAGCTTCATAGCAGCTCATCGGATTTTTCCTGGCCTCATCAAATATGCTGAACACAGATGGAACAGGTGGAGTCTACAACTTGCTGTACCGCCCTCTACTGGCGAGCCAGGGTATGGCACCTTCTTGATGCTCACGGGAAAGGGGTTCACACAACATTTGTGCAATCTGCCCACCCTCATTGCCTCCACAGTGCTGGGTTACAGGCCACGTGCAAAGCCACCGCTGCCCAGCGAAGGCGGGTCCTGCCGAGTTGTTGCAGAAAGGGGCGATGTTGCTGTGTAATTGAATTATTTGCAGGAAAGTTTCAGTGTTGGGATGTTTCACCAATACCAGTTACACTCAATGGCTTTTTGGTAGCTATGGTAGGAATCTGGAGAAAACCAAGGAAACCCACACAAAACTAGGGAAGAACAGACAAGCAGCATATAGAGAGGTGCATGATTTGGGAATGAAACCCAGGGCCTTCTTGTTGTGAGGCACAGGCGCTACCACTTCAACACGATGCCGCCCAATGGAAAGAGTTTAAGTTTATTTTGATTTGTCACAAGGGTGGTCCCGTTTAGCCAGTTGCCCGTCTATTTTAGGAGGGAGATCCGTGGTGCTGCGTGAGCACAGCAACAAAACAAGAACGTCACTATTGCGGAGAACGACTGCACCATCCTTGCCGAGCCCCAGGAGGGAGCGCTAGGTGGTACCTTATTGACGGTCTCTCGCATGAAGTACTCCTCCATGGTGATGTAGGAGCACATGAGCTCCTGCATGCTGCGGCTCAGCACGCAGTTGTTTATCAGCTTCTCCAGCGCAGACAGGTGCCCTGACAAACACCACATTCTCATCACAAAAAATCCATTGTAACGTATGACTACATTAACCCAATAGGCTCACAGTGACAACAACCAGCCTCATCAGGGGATAGCCTGATGAGGCTGGTTGTTGTAATCACCGGCGAAACGTCACGATACTTGAATTGTAAATATTGTGGGCTTACTCTCCAACACACCTTTGTGCTGAACCAGTAACTAATTGGCATGTTTTGTTTATGTGACAAACCTGACTAATTGGCTGTGTCAGGTGGTGATGGGTTTCATGACATATTTATATCTTGATTTGATGACGACCGCTTGTGTTGCGATCGAAACGTCGTGATTTGTTTTATTTTATTTCTAACCATGTGACTTTACCGAAAGAACCAAAGAGTATGGACATATGTTTATGCGATCTAACCCAAAAAAATCTTTATTATGGAGTCACGCTCTATATCGCACATGCACTTTCACCCGTCAGGACTCGCCTCAGCCTTGGCTCTGACTCAATTGAGCCAGCACAGAACCATCTTCTTAACTCAGCTCCGAGCATGGTCCTGGACATGCTCAGGATTCCCATGAGCCGTGTTACGGCTGAGCCGCTCACTTGCTTCTTTGGAAGCCACCGAGTGGCTCAAACCTGAGTTCAACAGCGAGGCCGAGCCAGAGTCGAGCTGCGACTGACCTTACGACCCTGAGAGCTTGGAGACCGGTGGACCAAACAGCTGTCATTAATACTAATGAAGTATGGGAATTGACGGCAGGAACTTCTTGACGGGTAACACACTTTTTATTAAATCTTTACGTGTCACAATACAACGTGTGGTCTTCCTTCTTCCGACGACACACTCCACTAATCTCGTGTAAACTCTAGGCCTCTGGCTACACCCGATACACTTGACTCGTGTAGCCCCTATGCCTCTGGCTACACACACTACACTCGACTCGTGTAAGCCCTATGCCTCTGGCTACACAATACACTCGACTCGTGTAGACCCTATGCCCTGGCTACACACAATACATTCGGCTCGTGTAGACCTATGGCTACACACACTACACTCGCCTCTGGGTTACACCGAGTCCCGGTCCCCTTAGGACAGCGGGGCTAGGTACCGCAGGGCTCTAGGTCTTCATCCCCGTCTTCATTCTTCGCTGGTTACACACTGCCCTCACGCCTGTGTGCATCCCCTTTTATAGCCCCTGCTCACGAGAGGCGGAGCTGATGCGTACTTCAGCATGAGCATCGCTCCTTAATGAACCAATCACGACGCACTCTCTCTACGATCCGGTTTCCCCAGCGCGTGTTAACACTCCTCCACCAATCCCACCGCGCTGCCACCCGATCACTCCCTCTCAGCACGTCACCGGTCCACAGCCAATCAGTACCCCGTAACCCACGACCCCGCGCTGACCCCTGATCCTCCACCGTCAGCGCACGTCACCACCTACACAGCCAATCATTACGCGCTGGCATACGATCTCTAATCCCAGCGCGTATCACCTCTACATCAAGAAAAACAATTAAGCAGACAGTACGCCTCCTTCACAGATCTGCCCCTCTGTATGAGTAAAGTACAAGTCTTGTTGTTGCACACCCCGTCAGCCACACTCTGGCGAAGAGACACTGAATGTCGAAACCGACCTCGGGTTTGTTTGTGCCGATTTGATTTATACTTAGGACTACTGGGACTATCACCATCATCAAGAATTGTATGACCAGTGTCCATGCTATTGTGCATAGATGCTTTCAATGAAAGGCTGAGAGGAAACATGACAGTGACAACCGCGCCGTGTTCTGTGCCCACCGTTCGTGTGAACTGCACCGTGCTCTGCACTCACCGTTGCGCATTTCCTCGCTGGCGTCGGCGTCGCACACCTCCAGGTCGGCGAGCACGCGGCGCCGCACGAAACGCAGGTAGAGCTCGGCGCGAGCGTTCATCACGCTCATCTCTCCCAGGATCGTGTCCAGCTCCCTGCGCAACACATACACACAGCCTCTCACGTGTTACCCTGCTCTCACACACACAGAGACACTCTCACGTATGACACACTCTCCGTTACTTGATCAGAGAGACAAATATCCCCAGTATAGCCTTAATAGACATTTGGGGCAATTGCTGTTAGCAAGCACCTATGGAGGCCGGCACGGTACATGTGGGGGTAGGTGGCCAGGACCATGCTCGGGCCGTCTTTGTCCCCTAGTGACAATGTTTACACCCGGCACCAGGTACTCAAGTGAGGCTGAATCGACCTAGGGGAGACCCAGGACTGGTTCAGATATTCGTCTCCAATGTTGGCCGTGAGCAGGAATCGAACTCAGGTCGGTGGATTCATAGTGCAGCACGTTAACCGCTACACTACCGCTCCCCACTTTCACACACAAACAACTACAAAGATCACCGTATAGCTTTAACAGACTGTTGGAGCAAGCGCTGTTAGCGAACGCCTATGAAACAAACTCATAGAGACGCACACACAGACACTTGCATGACGTTGATGTCTGTGCAGCGTGGCCATACCTCGGCGCGATCCTCTCCAGCTGGGAGCCTCTCAGCAAGCTGCCCTCCACGCGCTTCAACTGTGCACACAGGAGGCACGCGCACCATGCTTGACATCCAAACAAGTAATCAGAAAACGCCACTTGGAATGATAACTAAAGGCTCACCCACTTATGTGCGATATTTCTGAACAATAGCTTCACTCTACCATCGGTCATCGGGGAGCATACTTCCAATGGTGTTTGAAAATAAAATCTCAACTCAAGCGCAAAGTTTCCATGCAGTCGCGCACAAACGCATGCAGCATGTACACTCCACATGGAGCATGCACAGGCACACCGCTCCAGTGAGGATCTGCCATGGTTTTCCACATCACGTCTTGGGATTCATGAAAACATCTTAACACTTTATCTGTGCAGAGAATGAATACAAGCGGACAATCGCATCATGAGCCACGATCTATCCACTGCTGAGTGAAGGTCTCCCCCAGTCTTTAACACCTCTCACGATGCAACAATCCACCTGGCACCTGCACACGAGCCAATTTCATTGCTCCTTCTCCACGGAGGATGTTCGCTCGTGCGTGTTCTCGCCCATTGCTACCATGCCGTTGTTAGTTTTGTCCATCAGCCATCGTCCCTTCCAGCGATGCGTTCTGCCCAAGCCCACTTGCGTTTCGTAGCAGCGCATGTGACGTCTGCAATTTGAGTTTGTTCCCGGGGACATACAGTGAGGGAAAAAAGTATTTGATCCCCTGCTGATTTTGTACATTTGCCCACTGACAAAGAAATGATCAGTCTATAATTGTAATGGTAGGTTTATTTGAACAGTGAGAAACAGAATAACAACAACAAAAATCCAGAAAAACGCATGTCAAAAATGTTATAAATTGATTAGCATTTTAATGAGGGAAATAAGTATTTGACCCCCTCTCAATCAGAAAGATTTCTGGCTCCCAGGTGTCTTTTATATAGGTAACAAGCTGAGATTAGGAGCACACTCTTAAAGGGAGTGCTCCTAATCTCAGCTTGTTACCTGTATAAAAGACACCTGTTCACAGAAGAAATCAATCAATCAGATTCCAAACTCTCCACCATGGCCAAGACCAAAGAGCTCTCCAAGGATGTCAGGGACAAGATTGTAGACCTGCACAAGGCTGGAATGGGCTACAAAACCATCGCCAAGCAGCTTGATGAGAAGGTGACAACAGTTGGTGTGACTATTCGCAAATGGAAGAAACACAAAAAACTGTCAATCTCCCTCGGCCTGGGGCTCCATGCAAGATCTCACCTCGTGGAGTTGCAATGATCATGAGAACGGTAAGAAATCAGCCCAGAACTACACGGGATGATCTTGTCAATGATCTCAAGGCAGCTGGGACCATAGTCACCAAGAAAACAGTTGGTAACACACTACGCCGTGAAGGACTGAAATCCTGCAGTGCCGGCAAGGTCCCCCTGCTCAAGAAAGCACATATACATGCCCGTCTGAAGTTTGCCAATGAACATCTGAATGATTCAGAGGACAACTGGGTGAAAGTGTTGTGGTCAGATGAGACCAAAATGGAGCTCTTTGGCATCAACTCAACTCGCCGTGTTTGGAGGAGGAGGAATGCTGCCTATGACCCCAAGAACACCATCCCCACTGTCAAACATGGAGGTGGAAACATTATGCTTTGGGGGTGTTTTTCTGCTAAGGGGACAGAACAACTTCACCGCAACAAAGGGACGATGGACGGGGCCATGTACCGTCAAATCTTGGGTGAGAACCTCCTTCCCTCAGCCAGGGCATTGAAAATGGGTCGTGGATGGGTATTCCAGCATGACAATGACCCAAAACACACGGCCAAGGCAACAAAGGAGTGGCTCAAGAAGAAGCACATTAAGGTCCTGGAGTGGCCTAGCCAGTCTCCAGACCTTAATCCCATAGAAAATCTGTGGAGGGAGCTGAAGGTTCGAGTTGCCAAACATCAGCATCGAAACCTTAATGACTTGGAGAAGATCTGCAAAGAGGAGTGGGACAAAATCCCTCCTGAGATGTGTGCAAACCTGGTGGCCAACTTCAAGAAATGTCTGACCTCTGTGATTGCCAACAAGGGTTTTGCCACCAAGTACTAAGTCATGTTTTGCAGAGGGGTCAAATACTTATTTCCCTCATTAAAATGCAAATCAATTTATAAAATTTTGACATGCGTTTTTATGGATTTTGTTGTTGTTATTCTGTCTCTCACTGTTCAAATAAACCTACCATTAAAATTATAGACTGATAATTTATTTGTCAGTGGACAAACGTACAAAATCAGCAGGGGATCAAATACTTTTTTCCCTCACTGTATGCTTCTCGTTCTGTCTCTCAGTGTGATTCGAACAAAGACGGCCACCACATCGTGCGCGTTCAGATACGCTCCTGTGGCCGTCTGGAACGCTCTTCCTTCCGATATTCGGAAGCAGCTGTAGCTATGCACGATTAATTCATCTAAATTGAAAAGTTATTTCTTTAAAACTGCTTTTTGTGTTTAGTTTTTTGTCCTTCCCCCGCACCTCCGATTAGCACGGTTGGCTACGTATGGTGCGAAAGAAGTTCAACATACATACAAGTGTGCGTTTCTCCGTGCTCCTTTGCGTACTTTTTCAGCATTTATGTATCTGATCCGTGATTAGGAAAAAAATGGAATCACTGGGTAAGAACAAGGGACCTGTTCGATTTGACCATACTACATACAACACGTGGAATCTATCTGGACAATCAAACTCTGTTTAACTGGAGAGATCAAGAGAAATAATCTGGGATATTGTTAAATTGCGACATAGTTGGTCTCAGTGAGACGCAAAGAGCACCCTTCTCTCTCATGGAAGGGGAGTTGACAGGAACCACGGATTAGTGGGATTCTCAGTCAGTCCAGGAATCAAACATTGCGTTTTAGGTTTTCAGAGTAAGTAATTGAGGACTCTGGACAGGTGGCTCAGTAGTCAAGCGAGTGGCCCACAATCGAAAGGATGCGAGTTAAAATCCTGTTTGGAGGTTGACTCAGCCCATCATCCCTCTGGGGTTGATACAATGCTTACCACTTTGTGGGGAAGTCAACGGCATTTGTCCTACGGTTACTTTTCCCAGAAGTAGGAATATACATTTTTCGCCACTGGCTCAGGGCAGTATAGAGCAGCTGAGTACTGCACCAATGCTCATTTGAGCATGAAATCACCGACTTTGAATGAGAGAGGGAGAGGGCTGTTCAAAGCGATGAGCAGCAATCCTCGTCCAGATGGGGCTGTAGTTGACGACCCACCTTCTGCTCGTAGTGACGATGCTCCGTGAATCTGTCGACGACGCGCTGCACCTGCCGGTCACACTCCCCCTGCAGGTGCTTGAGCAGGACAAACAGGCGGCCGGGCCCGTAGAACGTCTCCACGATGGGCTGGTGCGTTTCCACTATGCGAGCGATTCCTGCAGCCAACGAAACGTTCACGTTATTAGGCTACACGTGTAGACCTGTGCCTTTATCCGGCCACGCCTTACAGAGGGTTGGCACCCAACCCGAGATAGATAGGTGTAAGCAATGATATTAATTAAGACTTGTAACACAGTTTTCGCTTGCTCTTGAAGCTGACTCAGAGGCGTGAGGAATCACAGACAAGCAGGAAGGCAGCCAGGCAGTGAGCCTGTGCCAATAAATGCCCAAGCTCTGCAATCCTCTATATATGAAGATGTTTTCAGCCAAGTAATGAGTATTTATACGTGTGGGAGGAAACTGGAGCTCCCGGAGAAAATCCACGAATGTGAGGCTGACAATACTCCATCCCCATAAGATGGCGATTAATCAAGTTGCTGTAAAGCCTTCTCCTGTCAAGCCAGGGTATAGCACCTCGAGCCCCACGGGTAGGGAGCTTCACAACATTTGTGTGATCCACCAACTCTTGCTGCCTCCACAAGTGCTGGATCACAGGCCACAAGCAACATAATCACCGCCCACAAAATTTGAAGTTAAATGGTACAACTTTTAGGTGTGTGACTTTGCTACATTCTTGAAATATTCTGGAACATCTTAACCCTGAAACTTTATTGATTTCAGTTTTGCACCACAGTGGCATGTTACTGAACCATTTAACTCAAATCTCGTGCACTAATAAGAGGCTGGGAGGCCCAAACCCCTGCCCTCCCCTCTCGCCTGGACGGCCTCGCTCAGAGAGACCTGCTGGCCATCTAGGCAAGAAAAGGTGCCTGCTCGGTCTATGTGTAGCGCTGAGCGCCCCACCACCGCAGTCTCCGTGACGAGCAACGCCAGCTGTACGACCACCACCCGCAACAAGTCCAGCTGCTCCGGCACCTTCTTCCAGCCGTTTTCGGGCTGCTGGTGCGGAGATGCTGCGTCTGGATCGACCGCCAACTCCCCCACCGTGGTTTCAATAACCGGGACCACGGTTCCCGGGGTCGGCAGGAGGTCTTGGGTCGCATTTTCATCGTCGGAAGACGCCACAGGTGGGTTCCGTTTCTTCTGATGTTTGAACATACTGAAATCTTCGCTGTTTAACACAAGTTCTTCTGTTTAATATATTTTTTTAACCACTTCTGACTCCAATGTAATGAGCGATTCCGCGACACGTCGTGTAGAGGGTACTTCTTCTTTATTCTGACACGGGCACAACACGGGCCAACCTGATCCTTCTCACTCTGAGTACACACTGAGATATTTACGTCTCTACTGGCTACACACACGGCCGATCACTCGGCTACGCCGCTGGCTGGTGGCGTGACGAGGATGGCGATGGAAGCCCGCAGGGGATCTTCCACGTGGCCGGACGACGGAGAGAGCAACGCAGTCCGGACCCAAGAATCCACACACCAACCCCGAGCCCTGATCTGTCCCCGCTTATACTGTATCTCCCCAGGCGCGGCTAGGCTCCACCTCCGGCCACGCCCTCTCGTGGAACCTTCGAGCAGGTTCCCGGAGCATCTCGGCCAACCCCGCCTATTACCTTTGCCCCAGATACCTCTCCCTTCCAGATTGGATGTTGTCTTTAGCGGTGCCCATACCCGTGCTTCCCTTTCCCAGCCAGCAGGTGTCATCATGTCATTTCATATGTATAAAAGCAAAACTATCCAGCAATTTTGGAAAAGGCAGAAATACGAGAAAAATAACGAAGCCAAGTGTGTTAATGAACTTGATAAAGACAAACAATCTTCCTATATTATCAAACATCTCTATCCTGGCATCATTGGCATCACCCGATGTATGAAGGCCCCCCCCTCACTCCCTCGCACCTTCAAAGAGCAGGGTGAGGGTGTCTGCAAAAATGACGCCAGCTCGCTTATCGCCCACATCCGTGGTCATGGCGAGCTGCAGGTTCTCCTCCGCCTTGATGGCGACCTGCACAGCCACACGGCAAGGGCCAGGACCATTGGTCTCACGTGGGAAGAGCTTGTCACAGCCCCAGGTGTGTGTCAGTGGCTAATCACACCATTCGCATGCACAAACTCACACTGATAAGCATTGGGATGTGTTTGAAGTGCCAATAAGATGGATATCTAATCGGTGGCACTGACGGCATGGCCCTCTGCCTATTTAGTTTAGGGCCCATGTTATGTATCTGGACAAACAGCATGCCCATCAATGAGCACGGTTGGCTACGTATGGTGAGAATGAAGTTCAACATACATACATCGCTGCCAATTGCACCTTTATAATTATTATACTTGCTTACCCACGACAGCCCGAGTCCCAACTCTTTTTCAGGGTCTTGCTAAGTTGTCAGAGTTGGGGGTGATGATTGTTGTGCCTCCCAATCATGTGGTTTGCAAGAAATTTGTGTAATTTGAGAAGTTTGAGCCATAACACCGACACACACGAAGGTGTGTTCTTTTGACAGACATCACTGCATCTTGAACATCAACTGCGACCCTCGCATCAACAGGCGAACGCGTTAACGATGGGCCATGTCACATAGCTCATGCAAAAGTAACAACGTCCATCCCCGCAGCATTGACAGGCTTCAGGAGAAGTTGGCATCTCAGCCGGGTGGCAGTGGCGCACCTGGGCACAGAGGTACTGCGCAAACTTGCTGAGGCCTTCGTCGTGAAGGCCCAGCAGGGGGAAGATCTTGAAGAAGCGCTCCACTTGCGGAAGGTTTCCCTCCTTTATGGCCGCGTCAAACCGCACCACCACGATGGCCTTCAGTTTCTTCTCGGCGTCTTGCAGCAGGCCGAGGTTCGTGTCCGCCATCCCACCTGGTTTAAAAACGATGGCACATGGCGCCGTGTTCAGAGTGAGCATTATTACCGAATCACTTGTTATACTTTCATCATTAATATTTGTTTCTACGCTTGCTTACCCAGGAAAGTTATTTTAGGAAGGTTTTGCGAAGCCTTCACAGGAGGGGACAATGTTGCTCTGTGAAATTTTTCAGCATTACAATGTTTTTTTAGCTATGGGAGGAAACCGAATAACTTGAAGGAAAACCATGCAGAACAGGGGGAGGACATACAAACTCCACACAGAAAGGCGCCCGAGCTGGGAATTGAACTCAGGACCTTCTAGCCCTGAGGCACAAGTACTATCACTGCGTCACCCTGCCACCCATGAAAAAATAGAAAGGCAAAAATTACTCGATAGTCACATTAGTTCCATTTGTTACGGCATCCAAAACACGAATTGGTGTCTAATACAGGAAACAAAAGCAGGTCAGCAAGCGAGGGTGTCAGGTGTAAAGGTCTGTATAACTACAACCTACAGATCAGTGCAGCGCCTCATACCTTACTGGACATCTGTGATAAAGAGCTTAACAGCTCATTGGATTCCTCCAGTATAAATATTCTGATTCTGATCTTTATGAAATGAGCAATAGCGTAATAACTGCACATACCCCATCGCAATGCCCCCACGCTATGTTGTGCACCGTTCTGCACGCTGAAGACACATGAGTGGTGTCGAGATGAGAAACCAACGTGGGAGAGGCCTCTCACCGTCCCTGCCGTCGCGACTCATTTCTAGCACGGACTTGTCCAGCGAGAGGAAGCGGTGAACGTGGCCCGCGGCCGTCTCGTAGTCCTCGCTGTTGAGAGCGGCCTGCACCCCGTCGGTGCACAGTGCCAGGTCCAGGATATCGTCCACGCGCTGGATCGCCTGGTACACGCGCGTCTGTGCACACACATACACATGCGTGCCGCACTTCACTTGCAGTCGATGTATTTCACGTGTATACCGTTGTCTGTTTGCATACACAACGCTCACTCAATTGGGATTAGACACAGCAGTTGCACCACCACTCCTACTGTGAAACCACTGCAGGCTGTGTCTGAGAAACGCAGCAGTGCCTTCCTCCGTGATCCCCTTTCTCAATAACAATGGTGCGAATACCAGATGTGCCAAATTATTATTCACGTAATAGTGACACCAATTGATGTTTCAATCATTTTACTGTTATTTCTTAAAGTAAATTGAGCCAAACAAAATGTATTTTATTTAATATTACGTTTGTGCAGTTTTTTATTTGTAATATAACACCGATTTTACACCTGTTTTGTTGCCAGAAAAAAGGGGAAAACCCTATTATGACCGTTGTTTTTGTTTTGATTTTTATTTGCTTCATTGTTCACCCCCTGAAAGAAGCAAATAGCAGCAGTTGTTGTTGCATGCGTGTAAGCATGTGTGTTAAAATACAGGGTCATTTAACAACAGGTTTAATGTATTCTTTGGGTCTTTCGGTAAAGTAATTTAACAACAGGTTCAATGTATTCCTTGGGTCTTTCGGTAAAGTCACGTAAATAGAAAAAATAATCACATTTTTTTATGCGGTGGGCTCACACGAAATTGATTTCTCCAAGACGAAGGTACTCTGCAAACCCACTAGCTATCAACAAAGATTCGTTCATGAAGCCATCCAGATATATAGACAAAGACAATTTCAACCGAGAAGATGGGTACAAACTGAGCAATCATTAGAAAGACGTTGTTAACCAGTTTAAGTCATAACTGGCTGTGATGTTTCCATCCTACCTTCCGATGTTGGCGGTTATTTTCGACTCTCTGATTTTAAATTGACAGGTTGGATGTCTCGCACTGGCACAGCCGCCGTCGCTCGTGTCCTCGGTGTGGCGGCGGCTCTGCGACCTTACATTGACAGGCTCATCTCTCACGGTGCAGTGGCAGCCTCCGCGCCCCCGTCGTGGGGGTAGCTCTGCGATCTTACATTGACAGGCTCATCTCTCACTTTAACATCACTAGCCCCGCCCACTTCGTTTATGACCCTTGAGCTACACCCATTTCAAACCTTTAAAACAGCCTGCCTCAGCAGCTTTCTCCTTTTTTTCTCCTGATGACGATTGCTTGTGTTGCGATCGAAACGTCGTGATATTTGTATTATTTTTTATTCACCTAATTAAAATTTTCTTATTTTATTGTAATTCTTTTTTCTATTTTCGTGACTTTACCGAAATAATATGAATTCCTGCAGTCACAAAAGCTTTAAGTCAAGGTTTATTTGTGAGGAGGAAAACATTGGCCACTCAGTGACAGTTAGGAAAAATGCGGAATGTTGAAATTACCGTTCTTTTTTTAACCTAGTCTGCTATGCATCAGTGACAAAAATCCCTGGCCTCCTCTAGGTCGACTCAGCCTTAATGAATACCTAGTGCAGTATGACAATGTCACCAATGGGGAGGCGAAGGCAGCTGGGCATGGTGCTGACCACACTACCTTTCCCATGTGCCGTGTTGGCCTTCATAAGTGCTTGCTAATGGACCTTGCCCCAACAGTCTGTTAAGGCTAGAGGGGATATTTGCATCTTTGTGTGCCTGCGTGCACACGTGTAAACAGTAACACCTCTTCAAGTCACGCTAACACACACATGCATCTGTCAAATGGATCGGCGCCCGATTGGTCACCAAAGATAAATTCCTGTGCTCCGACTCCTTGCATCTGCTCTGCCGCTTTCGCACGATGGAACCGACACTCATTTATCACAAACTGGGTGAAACGCTTCTTACGCAGCATTGCCAACATAGAATAACCTGAGCCAATTCATGCATTGCACTGTTGTGTTGAGAGTTCAAACCCATCGTGCAGTCAGCAGGGACACTTGCTGCAGGGTGTGGGTGGGGATGATGTGTGCCCAGGCGTGCCCACACCTTGGCCAGGTCCAGCTGGCGGACTTTGCTGCTGATGTTCTCGGCCAGGTTGCAGGTAAAGTTGATCATTCCAGCGAGCTGAGAGGCATCCCCTTCAATCAGCTGCAAGTTTGGTCTGACAGATGGCAGCGCCAGAAGCATTGTATTGTACGTAAAAAACTGTAAAATACACTATGCATTTGAAATGTTAATCTATATTTAAAGGTTATAAATGAGAGCTACACTCACCGCATGCGATGCAGAGAGCCCATTTTTGACTCCAATCCACTCTGCTTCTCCAGCAATGAGTCCAGTTCAGCTGTGACTTCTTCCTGCAGTCCGTCGACATAATACTCTATAAACTAAAACAATAAATTATGTTTTATATTACCAGGTAAGACCCACTGAGATATATAGCTATTTTTCAAAAGCGACCTGGCCACAAATGATAGATCAACGAAGTGGTTTATCATGTGGAAACTCATAGCAGCCAAATAATTTAAATGCATGTTTCTAAATGTGGAGGGATAAACCGGAGGATCCGGAGAAAAATCCAGGCAACCACAGGGAGACGTGCAAACTCCAAATATATAGCAGCCATCTGGGTCGGGATCGAACCTATGACCTCCTGTATACCAGGCGAGGTAGATATCTTCCACCCACTGTGTCGCCCACTCACCCAATGACACAATACACTCGCCTAATGAGGGCTCATTCCAACTCAATTTTGTGGTCTATAGCCAACGACCTTGATGGTAGTTTTAAGCCACTGACCCAGGTGGTGGACAGGGCTGTTGAAGGGCAGGGGCAATGGGGAAGGGCAGGGTCAATGGGGAAGGGCAGGGGCAATGGGGAAGGGCAGGGTCAATGTGGAAGGGCAGGGGCAATGGGGAAGGGCAGGGTCAATGGCAGGGTCAATGTGGAAGGGCAGGGGCAATGGGGAAGGGCAGGGTCAATGGCAGGGGCAATGTGGAAGGGCAGGGGCAATGGGGAAGGGCAGGGGCAATGGGGAAGAGCAGGGGCAATGGGGAAGGGCAGGGGCAATGGGGAAGGGCAGGGTCAATGGCAGGGGCAATGTGGAAGGGCAGGGACAATGGGGAAGGGCAGGGTCAATGGCAGGGGCAATGTGGAAGGGCAGGGGCAATGGGGAAGGGCAGGGTCAATGGCAGGGGCAATGTGGAAGGGCAGGGGCAATGTGGAAGGGCAGGGGCAATGGGGAAGAGCAGGGTCAATGTGGAAGGGCAGGGGCAATGGGGAAGAGCAGGGGCAATGTGGAAGGGCAGGGGCAATGGGGAAGTGGATGCTGATCAAGGGTCGGTGCCATGCGTGCAGTCTTGTCACAGCATCGACTCCAGCCACGTTTGACGCGCCGAGAGCAGCGAGAGCTCAGGGATCTTTGGTGTCAAACCTGAACTCGGCATGCACGCCCCATCGTGTGTAACTCAAGTCTAAAAGCAGTCACCGCCGCTTGATAATTGCCACGAGTGGGTCACATCCTGCTGCTGGCTGCAATGCACGAACGACAGTGCGGGGTTGTGAGGGGCGCTCGTGCCAAGTGGAGTTCGGTGAGCATCGGGGGAGTGGTGACCGGCGAGTTGTGGTTTGGTGCGGGGCCCTGCTCCGTCTTCGCAACGGGGAGGGCAATGGTTGCCGCTTCCCCGCGACAGTGGTTTGGGAGTCGTCACGGCCAACTCATTATCGCACGACGTCACGGAGTCTTTAACATCCACGGTTAGACAGCGGTCCGAGTTCTCCGGAGAGCGCGTCTCTTGTGGTTAATAACGAACACAATTGTAACTGCTATGGGCCAAACCTCCCACCGCTAAACATGAGCCTGCTAATTACTCCACTGGGATCAGACGGCAGAAGCAGCAGCAACATCGCCCCCTACTGCGAACAACTCGGCAGGAGCCTCCTGAACAAGAGTCTTGAGGACTCTGCAGAGATTTCCCGGGTAAACGAGTGAAATAACAACAATAACTATGTTGACGAACGACGATGATACATCCGCAGCATTAACCGGGGCGGCCGGTCGGAATGGAACCGCGAATCTCAACGCTGCGAACGCGCGACCGCCGGGCTGGCCCCGCGTCAGCGGGCACCTCGTCGCGACACAGGCGCTCGTAGTCGCGCTGCAGTTGCCCGAGCTCGGCCAGGCCGCGCATCGCCTCCCACGACAGCGCGGAGGATGAGGAGGTGAAGGCGGCCCGGTCGCGGTGCGACGTGGAAGCAGAGGCCGCCGCCATCGCGCTTCCTTGCGTGGTGACGTCACCGCGCAGGCCACGGAGCGTTTCCTCGTGCGTGATGGCGTCACCGCGCACGCGGCATCGACACGCCCCTCTATGGGCGTCACCGCGCACGCGGCATCGACACGCCCCTCTATGGGCGTCACCGCGCACGCGGCATCGACACGCCCCTCTATGGGCGTCACCGCGCACGCGGCATCGACACGCCCCTCTATGGGCGTCACCGCGCACGCGGCATCGACACGCCCCTCTATGGGCGTCACCGCGCACGCGGCATCGACACGCCCCTCTATGGGCGTCACCGCGCACGCGGCATCGACACGCCCCTCTATGGGCGTCACCGCGCACGCGGCATCGACACGCCCCTCTATGGGCGTCATCGCGCACGCGGCATCGACACGCCCCTCTATGGGCGTCACCGCGCACGCGGCATCGACACGCCCCTCTATGGGCGTCATCGCGCACGCGGCATCGACACGCCCCTCTATGGGCGTCATCGCGCACGCGGCATCGACACGCCCCTCTATGGGCGTCATCGCGCACGCGGCATCGACACGCCCCTCTATGGGCGTCACCGCGCACGCGGCATCGACACGCCCCTCTATGGGCGTCACCGCGCACGCGGCATCGACACGCCCCTCTATGGGCGTCACCGCGCACGCGGCATCGACACGCCCCTCTATGGGCGTCACCGCGCACGCGGCATCGACACGCCCCTCTATGGGCGTCACCGCGCACGCGGCATCGACACGCCCCTCTATGGGCGTCATCGCGCACGCGGCATCGACACGCCCCTCTATGGGCGTCACCGCGCACGCGGCATCGACACGCCCCTCTATGGGCGTCACCGCGCACGCGGCATCGACACGCCCCTCTATGGGCGTCACCGCGCACGCGGCATCGACACGCCCCTCTATGGGCGTCACCGCGCACGCGGCATCGACACGCCCCTCTATGGGCGTCATCGCGCACGCGGCATCGACACGCCCTCTATGGGCGTCATCGCGCACGCGGCATCGACACGCCCCTCTATGGGCGTCATCGCGCACGCGGCATCGACACGCCCCTCTATGGGCGTCATCGCGCACGCGGCATCGACACGCCCCTCTATGGGCGTCATCGCGCACGCGGCATCGACACGCCCCTCTATGGGCGTCATCGCGCACGCGGCATCGACACGCCCCTCTATGGGCGTCACCGCGCACGCGGCATCGACACGCCCTCTATGGGCGTCACCGCGCACGCGGCATCGACACGCCCTCTATAGGCGTCATCGCGCACGCGGCATCGACACGCCCCTCTATGGGCGTCATCGCGCACGCGGCATCGACACGCCCCTCTATGGGCGTCATCGCGCACGCGGCATCGACACGCCCCTCTATGGGCGTCATCGCGCACGCGGCATCGACACGCCCCTCTATGGGCGTCATCGCGCACGCGGCATCGACACGCCCCTCTATGGGCGTCATCGCGCACGCGGCATCGACACGCCCCTCTATGGGCGTCATCGCGCACGCGGCATCGACACGCCCCTCTATGGGCGTCATCGCGCACGCGGCATCGACACGCCCCTCTATGGGCGTCATCGCGCACGCGGCATCGACACGCCCCTCTATGGGCGTCATCGCGCACGCGGCATCGGCACGCCCCTCTATGGGCGTCATCGCGCACGCGGCATCGACACGCCCCTCTATGGGCGTCATCGCGCACGCGGCATCGGCACGCCCTCTATGGACGTCATCGCGCACGCGGCATCGGCACGCCCTCTATGGACGTCATCGCGCACGCGGCGTCGACACGCCCCTCTATGGGCGTCATCGCGCACGCGGCATCGACACGCCCCTCTATGGACGTCATCGCGCACGCGGCATCGGCACGCCCTCTATGGACGTCATCGCGCACGCGGCGTCGACACGCCCCTCTATGGGCGTCATCGCGCACGCGGCGTCGACACGCCCCTCTATGGACGTCATCGCGCACGCGGCATCGACACGCCCCTCTATGGACGTCATCGCGCACGCGGCATCGACACGCCCCTCTATGGACGTCATCGCGCACGCGGCATCGACACGCCCCTCTATGGGCGTCATCGCGCACGCGGCATCGACACGCCCCTCTATGGGCGTCATCGCGCACGCGGCATCGACACGCCCCTCTATGGGCGTCATCGCGCACGCGGCGTGCTGGGAGGGATATAAAACGGATCGCCGCGTGGGGAGACGCTCTCTTTGCGACGGGGACACTGAGAGGGGGGCTGGGAGAGAGACACTGGAAGAGGGGAGACACGGGGCGAGAGACGAGGGTAGAGAGACGGAGACACGAGGCGAGAGACGCGACATGGGTACACGCGGCCTGGATACGAGGCGACACGAGGACTCTGAACGCGCCGTGGTGAGGTGAGAGAGAAGCCCCCCCCCCCCGTGCTGTGTGCTAGAGCGCCCTTGTGGACCTTCACCGTGATCTAGAGCTGCTGTCCGGGAGTTGCTGAATCTGTTTAGCACCGGGGACCGCGCCAGGACGCGCCCCCCGGCACAGAGCGCGGCCTACCCGCCAGAGCCGCAATCCGATGCCCCCCCCCGTCTCGACGAGACCTGCGGACGATTATTTTGTAAACGATTACCCAGTAAGAACGCAACTTAAAATCCGTGTACCCCAAAGCGGATTGTTTCAAGCTCGGGAGGTTAAAAATGAAACTTGGTGAATGCGCGTTATTGCCTTTCAAGCGCACTGCGGGGTTAGTTGGGTTATAAAAATGTTTTACAAAACCGGTAACCGCTTGAAAACCTCGCGACAAACCCGGCGGTTACCGGTTTGCCGCGCAGCAATGCCACGTGGGCAGTGGCCTCGCGGTTGCCGCTTTGTGGTCGCGGGGAGACGGCAGATCGACCCCAGAGGCCGCTACACCGCGGGTGCTACACCATGGGGTGTAGCGGCGATTTGATGACGGTGGACGTTAAAGACTCCGTGACGTCGTTCTCGAGAGCGAGGCCATTGTGTGGCGGCGTCATGGACCACATCTGCCCAATTTGAAAAATTTACCCGCAAAAAATGTTAGTGCGTAGCAGCAACTTGGCCCCTTCTGGGGAAACCTGCAGGACCCTCCTGAAAAATATTCTTGAGATTCGGCGAGGTTTGCTTGGGGAAATGAACGGAATAAAATATTTAAAACTGAAACGTGCAAATATCTACGCCACGTGGTAACTGAGACCAATGGGTGCATGAATGGCGACTTCATTCCACTGGAATCCATTTTCGTATTAAGGTCCCAAGGTTGTGAATAACGAGTCTAGCCGTGTCGGTTTCAACACATTTACAGAGGCAACACTGTTCCTATGAGGCTCCAGGTTTTGGGCGACACTTTTATCACTTTACTCCGTTTTCCCTACGGAAATTCCCGGATAGCATCGCTTGCTGTAAGGACTTGGTGTTGGCGTGATTATCTCACGTGGGCTCGTAATTCACAGAGTTGTCGCGCGAGGCTTAGAGTCATGTGTTGGGGTTTGCGTCTCCTCCACATGCTAAAGCACTCGCAGAGAAATCTGCGCGCCTTTATTCACTGGCTGCCTCTGTCGTGAGTCTGCCGGTCACCGGGCCTGCTACAATAAACTAAAGCGACACTTATTTTATCAGGCAAGGCCCACTGAGCTGTGTAGATACATTTCAGAAGCGCCCTCGTCACGAGTGATAGCTCAAAGTGGCTTTGGAAATGTATAGCAGCCTAAACACGTGTTTCTAAATGTGGAGGGGAAACCCCGTAGGGCCAAGCGACCACGGGGAGAGAGACGCAGGCTCTCAACATGGAGCAGGTGTCAGGGTCGGGATCAAACCCACGACCTGCATATCGGGCGAGGTGGTTGCCATCTCCCAGCCACCGCGACGCCCACAGCCACCGCGACGCCCACTGTCCCTTGACAATGAAGGGTGGTGGCATCTCGTGCCTCGCAACAAGTTGGCCGAGTTAAATTCCGGACTCGGGCACTTTTATTTGTGCAGTTTGTATTCTCACTCCACCTTGCTGCATGGTGGGTTTCCGCCAATAGCTAAACAGCTTGATTCTGAGAAATAGCCGGCAAATTGCTCTGTGAAAAAAAGCTTCACAGCTCATCGGATAAACATCGTTCCAAGCGTGAACACTTGGCAAGGACCCTCCTGACAGCGAGTCTTGAGACTCCGCGGCTTTCCCGGGCAAGCGTCACCGTCTGCGTGGTGGTGGTGGACTGTAATGTGTGGCCTGTTCCTCTCGCCGGTGTGTGGTTGACCCCCCCCCCTGCCTGCCCACAGTCGCCACGCGCTATAAACAAGCTATGAACAAGTCGTCGGCGTGGCTGCGGTGGGATGGTGCAGGCCTGGGACCTGGCGCCGCCTGCGCGCGCGGAGACCCCAGCAGGTGAGCGGCGCCCTGCACTGGGGCTGTAACGCAGTTGATGGACTACTTCGATGGAATCGCCTATAGCGCAGATATTAGCCAATCAAAATAAGGCGAGCGTGTCGCACGACGCTACACTAACCTATGGGATCACTCGATCCATGGATCTATTGGCACGGGATCGACACCGATTAACCCACAAAGTACGATCGACTTTGAGCTGGCTTGCCGGATCGACTGAGCAAAATCTATACAATTACCACGATCCACCGGACCGTATATGGGCAAAGACACGCCCCTTCAGGCAACACCACGCCGACTTGTATGGGCAGATCGCTGATTTCGTCGGTGTCCGATTTTATAGAATTTTGCAGCACCGAGCCAAGGGCCGCCCTTGCATGATGAGCTGATATGCATTCCGTGTTTCACATGATTGCCTGTGATTACTTGTTGCTTCTGAGCAAGGGCAGATGCCGGATCACCTGCGGTTGCGTTTGCCTGTGCACCGCTGACGTTCCCTTGTACTTTCAGGACGTGAACCCTCGGCCGCGTTTCTCCGTTCCTCATCGGTGTCTGGGTATGCCGAGTCCTTGTTCCCAGACGGTAAGAGACTTTGTTTACGTACAGTATGCAGCCACTGTCACTTCCTAAGCTTGTATAATGGTTGGCCTCCAGTTTCGTGGCTTTCTGTGCTCTGCTATGGATAAGTGGTCGAATGGGTGTCCATTTGGTAACTGACCTGAGGTTCAATAACATTATCCTTGTGAACGCGATGGTGGGTCTTCTGATAGAGCAATACTCGTATAACGCTTATTTCCAGAATGCATTTCCCCTCCATTATTATTTGGCACTTCATGTGTTTTTGCTCTATCAATACAGAGTGCATGCTTGATATGCCAAACTTCTCCTGCACGAACTGCAACCAGCAGAAAGTGCACACACGATGGTATTGGAAGCCTGACCACATTCTGCATGTGTTTCTCATGCGCAGGCACGTGGTCCTCCGTCAGGAAGCTGCTTGAATGCACGTTCCTGTGAAAACGCTGCTTGGCCATTGAGTTGGAGGTGAGCAAACTTGGAGGTTCGCAGCGTTGCACTGTTGCTGCTTTCGCTACCGGGCAGGGAAATAATGTTTTGACTTAAGGCCTCGGCCTAGTGGCCTTGATGTGATTTTGTTGTGGCTGATTCCATGTGTGGAGCTGCAGCTATAGGGGGGGTGGGTGTGTGTGAGGCCTAGAGTCATGTGGTGGGGTTCGTGTCTCCATAGCGCTCGTAATATTGAAAACTGAAACGTGCAAATATCTAGACCACGTGGTAACTGAGACCACCGTGCCCGTCTGTTGCCAATGGGTGCATGAATGGTGACTTCATTCCACTGGAATCCATTTTCGTTTTAAGGTCCCAAGGTTGTGAATAACGACTCTAGCCGTGTCGGTTTCAACACATTTACAGAGGCAACACTGTTCCTGTGAGGCTCCAGGTTTTGGGCGACACTTTTATCACTTTTCTCCGTTTTCTCTACGGAAATTCCCGGATAGCATCGCTTGCTGTAACGACGTGGTGTTGGCGTGATTATCTCACGTGTGGGCTCGTCAGTCCCAGAGTTGTCGCGTGAGGCTTAGAGTCATGTGTTGGGGTTTGCGTCTCCTCCACATGCTAAAGCACTCGCAAAGAAATCTGCGCGCCTTTATTCACTGGCTGCCTCTGTTGTGAGTCTGCCGGTCACCGGGCCTGCTACATATACCTCCTGTGCTCAAGCAGCAGAGGAGAATTATGTTCATTAAGTTGCCCCGCCCTGAGGGAGTCCCAGACCATCTCTGTTCAAATGAAGTCCTCGTGGATCCGGTAGTGTTCCACTGTCGAGCGATTTGAGGCCGTGAATGTTGTGGTTTGTTTAAAATTATCACACTTTCTCTGCATAGTTCCTTTATGGTCCCTCAGCCTTGTCCTTCAGTGGTTAGTAAAAGTGGCACTTTGTGAGATGTAAACAGTGGCTGTCTTCTCAATAGACTGGTCCCTGATAGATGAATGTGACCATTTGCTCTGGAGCACAATATATTTGAGTAACATGATATCACTTGTGTATTCAGACAATGACTTGCATAGTAATAGTGTATCGGAATTGGATTTCCATGTTACAGATTAGGAGGCGGTTTGGACTTGTGTGTAGAGATTGCTGCCGCTGTTGATGCGAACGCTTGTGACGGTAACGAGAGGGTGCCGCGTGATCCTCCACGCTGCTGTCATGGACGTGTTCACTGTAAGGATGCGTGTGGTGACCACCTGCCTGTGCCCACAGCTGCCAGGAGCTGGACGATTCGTTGGCGCTGCTGCGGTGAGATGGTGCAGGGCGGCACCTGGCGTTGCCTGCATGCGCAGAGACCCCCAAGCAGGTGAGCAGCGCCCTACAGTAGTGCAGAGCCAAGGGCTGCCCTTGCATGATGAGCTGATATGCATTCCGTGTTTCACATGATTGCCTGTGATTACTTGTTGCTTCTGAGCAAGGGTAGATGCAGGACTCCGTGGTTTCCGTTTTCCTGTGCACCGCTGATGTTGTTCTCTTGTATTCTCAGGGTGTGAAACATTGGCCACTTTCCTCCATTCCTCATCGGCATCTGGGTACCCAGAGCCCTTGTTCCCAGACGGTGAGAGACTTTCTGACACTAATGGCCAGTCTGCCTGTGCTCTTTTTAATAAACACGTTGATGCATTTTTTAGCTCTTGTTTCCTCATATCCAGCTCTTGCTGGTAGCTTGTCTCGACAGGCGTTCCTCTTGCTGCTTGAAGCCATAGCAGCAGGATTTAGTTCTGTCGGAGAGCAAATGGCTTGATTCACTCTAGATGCCCGCCAGGCGGTTGTGCTGCCCCTCTACGGCATTTGGAAGTTTGCGAAGTCGGACAACTTGACCATTGAACATGAGCTATGCAACGCAGTGCAGAGGATGGGCACTAAGTGACCCAATGCAGTGCGGCATGTATACGTTATGGGGCGAATACTCGCCTAACACTCGAATTGGGTTTGCTTTACTGGTTAGTGTGCTGTCGCAATGCATGGAGATGTGGGGTGCCAGAGTGGTGATTTTAACTCCCTCCTCACCTGGTATACATGTCGTGGATTTAGAGTTTCACGGCTATAAATGACCATACTCTTTGGTTATTTCGGTAAAGTCACGTAGGTATAAAATAAATCAACGTTTCGGGCGCAACACAAGCATCTGTCATCAGGTGGGAAAGCATGGTCTGCTGCTGAGGCAGGCTGTTTCCACGTGAATAAGCCACTTTGTTAGGCTATCATTTGTGGCCAGGTCTCTTAAAAAGTTAATGGTAAACAATAGTTTGATGGATACAATTTATAATAAGACCGGCATTGGAGTAGACTGTGTGGGGGGCATTGACAGCTTTGGTGACGATGGCGTCTCTATCTTGACACCTGCTAATCGTTGTTTAACAAACACTTTATCGTGGCAATAATAATGTCTCCATTGCATTGTTTCTAGGTGAGCCTGCGGTTGGCTGCATTTCACCCGGGCGTGGCTGCTGTGATTGAAGGCGCTGTGTACATCAGGTGGAACACAATTGTTTCCTTGGTGCAACAAGATGCTTCAATGATTTACTGCTCAAATGAGCATTGGGGTAGTGCTTGTTTATAGCTCTGAGCCAGTTATGGCTGAGTCAACCCCCAACCAGGATTTGAACCTGCAAACTTGAGCTGATGGCTATTGCCAAGCCACCTGGCTGCGTGTTTATATCAACACTTGGGAATTGACTAAACATTCCTCTAGGAGATGTCTATCTGCAAATGCTAAGTAGGAATGTTTATTTAATGTTTTCTTTTTATTATTTCCCTTCTATGTGACTTTACCAAAAGAACCAAGAATAGGTTCTCAAGTGGTATATATATTAAAAATATGTAAAGCAACCATGATTGTATTCTACTTGCTGTGAACTCGACATGGAACTTAATGTTGAGTGGTAATATTTAAATAAATATTTGCCTTGAGTTGACTTGTGGATTGATTTGTGTCGTTGCAATCCCGGATGCAGAGTGCCGGCAGCCAATTTTGTGGGCAAGGTAGAGCAGTGATTGTGTGTCGGCAAGAACGGCCTGGGTTTAACTTTAGACTGGTGCCTTTCTGTGCAGAAGAATGCGTTGTCCCTGGTTTGCATGGGTTTCCTCCCATAGCTAAAACCGCATGTACAATCTCTTAGGTATTGGGCAATTGTGTAAATGCTGAAATTATCTGAAATTTACTCAACTAGCATTCCCACTGCAATCATGGCTGGACTCATGAAGAAGAGTTGAGGTTCAGCCAGGCTTTCATGGGTAAGCAAGCAGCCAGCAACAGGTGCTGATGGCCTGATGTTCTACGGCTGGGCAGAGTGGTGGACCCAAAGGTTTCTCTCCAGGAGAGCACATGGGCATGAGCGGCTTTATTAAGGAAAGCCAAACGACTTTTGATAGCTGAGCCTCAGCAAGTTCACCAATTTTCAAAAGGGGAGGCTCTTGTCAAAACAAGTGTGAGGGCTGCCACACTTCACACCATTGGGTTTTCACGTGTGTTGGTTGGGGGTGGCCTGTGGGGTCTTGGTGATGAACACTGCTCTAATCTGAAAATGCGTGGTGACACTTTCAATGGCACTGGGAAACAGTTCTGAAAGAAATTGGATGGAGGGCATCCTTGGGAATTCCATTGGCCCTGTGGTGCATGCATCCACGATTGTGGAAAATAAGTCTTGGAAACCCAACGAAGCATGAGAACATGAATTTATTGACTTCACTACTCACCAGACCTTGCCATGAGTTGGTATTAAAGAGTCGTCCTTATGCCTGGCCTTTAGTTAATAAAATATGGTGGGCTTCAAAAGCCACAGCTTTAACACAACCATCCCATCACGGTGCCTCGTGAATTTTACGAGTTTTCCTTCCTATAATCCATGTACTTGAATATTGGAGATTTCAGCCCTGGCAAGATCCAAGAAATCTCGTGAGTTTTGGAATTTCAGGATTAGCCGCTGCAAACAGTATGGGCACCGCAGATTTTTGAATTGATGGATTATTAGGAGCATGGATTTGTGAGTTTCTCAATTTCCAATTATTTTACAGTTTTGCATGTATTGTATAATATTAACGTGCACAAGAAAACTAAAGAGATGCAAGCAGTCACAAGCTATGGGTTTAGTTAGACTCAAGGTGCGGGGACAGTGGAGGAAATGCATGGAGATCCAGGGCCCGACGACAACGCTGGTACCACCCTGGCAGCCTGTGGCTGGGAAGGTCTGATGTGAGAAAACGTTCAAGAAATTCCAAGTGAGACGGCAAAGCTGTGGGAATGTGAGATACAATGTGGTTGCTTAATATTCATGTCAACGTTATTTCCTTAATTATGGATTGACTTATTTTTTTTGCCTTCACAATAGGCTTACAAGTTAAACGGACTGCCCGTAAGTCCTCTGCGAACTCCCTTACTGACTCGAGAGTAACGCCAAGTCTTGGCGGACTCCCCTTTCCCAGTCGTTCTGTAGTCGGGCCCAGGTCAGGTGGCGTGAGGGGCTGGAGTCGCCCCAGTCTTCCGCACATCACGCTTTGCTGGGACGCACGACCTGCAGTACACATGTGATACCGACGGCCATACTCAGCATGAAATCCAGTCGCCGTCAATAAACAATGACGGCGCATGCCGAGCAATCAGGGCCGTTAATGGGAGCATGCCAAGTTACACAAAAATTATCCGTGTCGTGGAACATTATTACAAAATAAACAGTCGACACCACCTTGTCATCTGGTGCCGCGTAAAAATAAGTATTAACTTTTTATTTTACCAGGTAAGGTCCACTGAGCTATTGTAGTTATTTTTCAGAATCGACCTGAATCACAAATTATAGCTCAAAGAAGTGGCTTATCACGTGTACATTTGTAGTGCCATAAGAGAGGAGGGGCTGCTGGGGACTCTGGGATCCTAGGCAGATAAGCCTTGGCGCCAGGCGCTAGGATCCCAGGCACCCCAGCCAGTTAAGCCCTTTGGCGCCACCAACGGGGGGGGGGGGGCTGTGTGTGCTCTGTGGAATATCTGGGGGGCGCACACAACCCCACCCCTCGTTGGGGACGAGGCATAAAAGGGCAGCTCCCTGGCCGATCGGGGCCAGTTGTAGCTCAAGACCCAAGACCAGCCAGAGTAGGACCCTGGACCCCCTCGTCTCGCTTGTCCTTGTAAGGGCCGGGACACTGTGAGGGCCAGTGGTGGGACTCTGGGACTCCCGGCTCTACGTCCTTGTAAGGGCGAGTTCCGAGGAAGCCAGAGTCCAGACCCGCACCTTGGCTGGGTCGGGTCAGATTAGCCTCCCCCTAGGGTAATTGTAGCCGGAGGACCCCAGAGCATAGCCAGAGTAGTGTATCTAGGCTGTGTACCTAGGCTGTAACAGTATCAGGACTGTTGGAGTGTTGTATTGTAATAAAGAAGTTACCTCTACAAGTGTCTCCGGAACCCATTACACATTAATAGCAGCAAATACTAAAAAAATGTACACATCCCATCAGCCACGTGGCCTGGAGATGCACAATTTCAGCAGCATTAGTTCAAAGCAAGTAAACTTTGGGCCGGTTCCTCATCAGCAGGCCTGATGGTGAACTGCCATTATAGGCAAGGACAGTCCATTGTGTTAAAGCAAGCCATTATTGGTGATGAGACAAAATATTGAAGCCCGAGAAAGCCGTGCAGGTGATGGGAAGTGTAACAAGACTTTTAGTACTGTTGTGGAGAGCCAGATGTGAAGGTGGCATCATATGCTAATAGGTGTTATGGAAGTTTACGGATGTGAACTTTATCTGGACGTTGGCCAGGAATTGAACGGTGGCACAAATGAAAAGTGGTCGTGGAGCTGACAACCGCATTGGAGCGCTGAGACACCGCTGCAAACAACTGGGTTCGAACCCAGGCAGCCACCGGGGAAGTTACTGGGTGTTTCACAGTCAGCAACTTGATAGGTTCACCCTGGCTTCCAATTATGGCACAACACTAATTGCCCAGTTGGGTTTCCCTGAACGTGACTGCCTCCAGAGGACTAAACAAAGCAGCTGTGAAGTTGATCTCGTCACGGAACCCTCCGGGGTGAAGCCAATACACGGCTGCTGCCGACTGGGCACCACGATGATGAGATGTTAACTGCCTCGCCTGGTATACAGGAGGTCGTGGGTTTGATCCCAACAGTGATGCCTGCTGTATATTTGGGAATAGGCTTTTACCCTTTCTGCCAATAAAACAGGTGTTAAGATTATCAAACACCAGATAGATACCTTTTCCAAGGCATGACATCTGCATTACTCACACATACTTGTGGCAAAATATGCAAACATGCTCTGATAATATATGGCATTGTCTTTGAAACTGATTGGCCTACACCAAAGACAGACTACTTTAAATCCTTGTCTCACCACCAGTGTGAGACCAGAGAACGCCAAAAGGCGAACAGTACAAAGTATCTGAACACTTGTTGCTCGGGTCGAGAAGTTATATCTATGAGATACATTTTTCCCAGCATCCAAAATTATGAAAAATAAGTATATAGGTTTTACCCTTTCTGGCAACAAAACAGGTGTTCAGGTTTATATTTGGTGTTTGGACATATTAATACCTGTTTCATTGCCAGAAAGTGTAAAACCTATATTCTTCTTCTTCTTGGTTCTTTCGGTAAAGTCACGACAGACCTGGTTTCACCTGAGAACGGTTGCTTGTGTTGTGGCCGAAACGTCGTGAGAATTATTTTATTATGTTTTATTTTTATTATTTTATTACTTCCTTTCTACGTGACTTTACCGAAAGAACCAAGAAGATGAATCCCTGCAGTCACGAAAGCTTTAAACCTATATTCTTATTTTAAATAATTTTTGATACTGGAAAAAAGGTCCCATAGATATGTATTTTTGGAGTTTGCGTGTCTCACCGTGGTCGCGTAGACTTTTCCCCAGGCCCTCTGGTTTTTCCCCCCACATATCGAATCAACATCACACATTTAGAGTAATTGGCTGCTATAAATTTCCACAAGATAAACCACTTTTTTGAGCTGTCATTTGTGACCATGTCGCTTTGGAAAAATAGTTGTTTGGCTCAGTAGGCCTGACCTGGTAAAATAAGAATATTTTAGTTAAAATTAAGTTTAGACTCATCTCCTGTTCAAGACCTTCAAGGGCCACATTCTTCATGTCTGTAACTTAACTTTACTATGGTTTATAAACGTCGTTTGAGCAAACCTTTGTTTCAGGAAATGTATTTAATATGTCTCGGCACCGTTTTCTTCTTGACGCGGGTGTTTGTGCTCAGATTTCTATTTGGTGTTTTTAGCTTAAGATCTCTGCTTCACGGTTTTGCGTGCTTCCTTTTGCCATTAAGTTGACCCAAGTGTGTCGTGTCACAAACGAGGCTCATGCTGGTCTCTCGAGTTCTCAACTCGTTCAAACGAAATAAACCAAACTCCTCTGGCCCAAGTGGCACAGGCCTCACCGTGAGACCTTCGAGTGGGGTAATGGCACAATGCCAACAGCCACCATCAAAGATTACCAAGAGGTGGCGACCGGTGAGATGTGCAGTTGCTGCACGCCCTTTCACCCAAACAGATTGTCCGCTAAGACTTCCTCCTGGGTTCTTTGACTCTCCTGCACAAGGCGACATGACAGAAAATCATGGGGCACGCCAAACGGAATGCACAAACGTACGATAACGCTGCACACTTCCCCAAGACGTATTAAACCATCTGGTGATGGTGCTGCTGCTGCTTTGGCAGCGGTGCACAAGGGCAGTTAACAAAAACAACTCAACACGTTCGTCAATTGCAACACTGTGGTCTCACAAAAACTAACAGACTACGTTTTGGGTATCGACCCTTCACAGCCCAAACTGCCACTCTGGTCTCTCTGTCCACTGTGCAAAAGAAGCACCATGACAAGACATGTCACCGATTGGATAGTTTTCCTTTTTAAGGCCACAGTGTTGTTATTGACAAATGTGCCCCCATGTCCCCCACATCATCACGTCCCCCGCTGCACCCACGTCCCCAATTCACCCACGTCCCCCACATCACCGCGTCCCCCACACCACCACGTCCCCCACAACACTGCGTCCCCCACACCACCACGTCCCTCACACCACCGCGTCCCCCACGTCCCCCACACCACCGCGTCCTCCACACCACCGCGGCCCTCACACCACCGCGTCCCCCACGTCCCCCACACCACCGCGTCCTCCACACCACCGCGTCCCTCACACCACCGCGTCCCCCACGTCCCCCACACCACCGCGTCCCTCACACCACCGCGGCCCCCACGTCCCCCACATCACCGCGTCCCTCACACCACCACGTCCCCCACGTCCCCCACAACACCGCGTCCCCCACACCACCGCGTCCCCCACATCACCGCATCCCCTACACCACCACGTCCCCCACGTCCCCCACAACACTGCGTCCCCCACACCACCGTGTCCTCCACACCACCGCGTCCCCCACGTCCCCCACACCACCACGTCCCCCACACCACCGCGTCTCCCCACACCACCGCGTCCCCCACACCACCGCGTCCTCCACACCATCGCGTCCCCCACACCACCGCGTCCCCCACGTCCCCCACACCACCACGTCCCCCACGTCCCCCACCCCACCACGTCCCCCACGTCCCCCACAACACTGCGTCCCCCACACCACCGCGTCCTCCACTCCACCGCGTCCCTCACACCACCGCGTCTCCCACGTCCCCCACACCACCGTGTCCCCCACGTCCTCCACACCACCACGTCCCCCACAACACCGCGTCCCCCACACCACCGCGTCTCCCCCACATCACCGCGTCCCCCACATCACCGCGTCCCCCACGTCCCCCACATCACCACGTCCCCCAAACACCACCACGTCCCCCACATCACCGCGTCCCCCACATCACCGCGTCCCCCACGTCCCCCACACCACCACGTCCCCCACGTCCCCCACAACACTGCGTCCTCCACACCACCGCGTCCCTCACACCACCGCGTCCCCCACACCACCACGTCCCCCACAACACCGCGTCCCCCACATCACCGCGTCCCCCACGTCCCCCACAACACCGCGTCCTCCACACCACCGCGTCCCTCACACCACCGCGTCCCCCACATCACCGCGTCCCCCACGTCCCCCACAACACCGCGTCCTCCACACCACCGCGTCCCCCACACCACCGCGTCCCCCACACCACCGCGTCCCCCACACCACCGCGTCCCCCACACCACCGCGTCCCCCACACCACCGCGTCCCCCACACCACCGCGTCCCCCACACCACCACGTCCCCCACACCACCGTGTCCCCCACGTCCCCCACACCACCACGTCCCCCACGTCCCCCACACCACCACGTCCCCCAAACCACCACGTCCCCCACACCACCGTGTCCCCCACACCACCGTGTCCCCCACACCACCGTGTCCCCCACGTCCCCCACACCACCACGTCCCCCACGTCCCCCACACCACCACGTCCCCCACACCACCACGTCCCGCACGTCCCCCACAACGCCACGTCCCCGTGTCTGCTCCTCCAGTCACCTCTATCCAGGCGTGGTCGTCGGTCTCCTCCTCATGGTGGTACAAATCGGAGACGGCGATGACGACGCGAGGCAGCGTGGACGTGACGCTGCGGGCGGCCTGCACGCCGCACGATCGACCGCGCTCCCTCACGTTACCGACGATGATGACGCCGTGGCCGCAGCGTGTTCACCTCTTGTTTCAGAGGTTCGTGGTTCAAATCCGACGGTTCGCCCTGGTTACTACTGCGGGCGCTGTAAAATACTCCACACGGGCTGCTTCGCGGTGGACCTTCGAGATCTCACGGTTTCTACGGAAAGTGTGGCCTGCTACATGTTGGCGTCATGGTGCAAAATGACGTGCTCATGACTCAATTGGGATCGCACACGGCAACACCACCCTCGACTGTGTAGCGGCCGCAGACTGTCTGTGAAACACAGCAGCCGGCGCCTTCCCTCGTGTTAATTTTACTACAAGGTCCGATCGTGTCCGTCCGGTGATGGCCGGTTGCCGAACAAATACATTATAAGGTCGCACTCATTCCACACAAAGTGCTTGCCACAAATGAACCACAATACCTTGCTGATCTCATGAAGGAACAAACTAATAGCACGCAAACTCCAGTCATCCTCACAACAGCTTTTGGCTAACCATCGAACAATGACGATCACTGCATCGCGCATTTTCAGATGTGCTTCTGCGGCCGTCTGGAACGTTCTTCCTTCCAATATTAGGAAGCCACTGGGAGCTTTACCACCAAGGCGAGAGAACACGAGACCTCGAAATTTACAACAGGCATCGATCCCCTGGGTCTGGGATAAAACTCATGCCCTCCTGCGCACCAGGCAAGGGAGATAACATTTCCTTGCCACCGTGACACCTGTACGTTTGGACGCGGGCGTGCGACGAACTCCACCCGTCCCACACCGGAGGCGCCCTGGCTCCTTCGGGCGCGCTCACCTTCCTGAATGTCTTGAAGTTCCTGCGGGGGGTGCCGCTGGGCAGCGTGGAGGTGTCCAGGAGCCCCGCGTGGGGGGAGGCGGTGGGCCTGGCCAGCACCAGGGAGCGGAACTCACACAGCAGCAGCGCCGTGGGGGCAGTCACATCCTCCGGGTCCCCGGCCTCGAGCAACGCGCACAGCAACACCACCATCAGCAAAACCACCACCGCCACCATCAACACCACCACCACCACCATCAACACCGCCACCATCAACACCGCCACCATCAACACCCCCCATCATCAACACCGCCACCATCAACACCGCCATCAGCAACACCGCCACCATCAACATCGCCACCATCAACACCGCCGCCATCAACACCCCCGCCAGCAACACCACCGCCATCAACACCGCCGCCATCAACACCGCCGCCATCAACACCGCCGCCATCAACACCGCCGCCATCAACACCGCCGCCATCAACACCGCCGCCATCAGCAACACCATTTCGCCTTGTATTTCTATCCCTCCACATAAAACGTTTTTTTTACACATTCCATCAGTCACACGGATTTCTGCGAGTGCACAATTTCATCAACATTGGCTCAAGACAAAAAAAATCTGGAGCGATTTCGACATTCAGCGGCTCATCAGCAGCCAGGCTGGTTTGAACCAATGCTGTCGAACTGCCGGATGTTTATAGGCAAGGAGACTCTCTGCTGGACGCGAGTCCGAGTTTGACGCAAGACCCTACAGCACGACCTCCGATTATGCACGGTGCGAAGTTCAACGTACGTACACCCACACAATGCAGATTAACCACGGAGGTCTCCTTGAGAGTGGAGCGGCCATGGGGGGGCTCGCGTGCGGAGGCGTCTCACCACTACAGGCTCCTGCTTCACAGGCGGGGAGTCCGCGCATCTCCTCCGCTTTGCGCTTGGGCCGCCAGCTCCCTCTTGCGTCTCCCCCTCCTCGCTCGGCTCCTCCATGGCAAACTCCTCAAAGCCCTTCTTCTTCTTTGTCGCCGTCGTCTGCGTGTGACTCTGTTCCGACTGTGAACACAAATCGGCTGTCAGGTGGGGGACCCTGCAGAGAGTCAGAGGCTCCCTGCTCAGTCAGAGGCTCCCCGCACCGATGAACAACATGGCAGCACCCAACTCCACCGCTGAGCCAGGGGTGGCAACATGTTAACTACCTCGCCTTGTATACAGGAGGTTGTGGGTTCGATCCCGACCCTGAAGCCTGTATATTTTGCCGTTTGCATGTTCTTCCCGTGGTCGTGTGGATTTTTCTCCAGGTCCTCCAGTCATTCCCTCCACATTTAGAATCAACATCACGTGTTTAAGAGTATGTGGCTGCTATAGATTTCCACGCGATAAGCCAATTCATTGAGCTATCATTTGTGGCCAAGTCGCTTTTTAATTAAGAGCTATATAAATCAGTAGGCCTTACCTTTAAACAAAAAATAGTTTAGTTTTAGTTTAATTCCCATGGCAGACGCCAGTTTCTGCATTGGACGACTTGAGATGAAGCTGAGATGAAGCGGAGATGAAGCCGAGATGAAGCTGAGATGAGGTGTGCACTAATGAGCGGTGCCCTAGCATATTTTTATTACTCATCCTGGGCAGACGATAGTTACTTGAGTGTCCTACACAGTGACGTTGCTTCACCATTGAAGACGGACACTTAAAAATCAACAACAAAAGAAAATGTAACGCGCTGCACAGTTTCTGGAAGCAGCAGGAAGGCAGCCAGCATCTGTGCCAACAGTTGCCCAAGATCTGTGGTCCTATATTGGGATGTTTGCCCAACTCCATGCCCGAGAGTTCACACACGTGGGAGAAAACCGGAGAACGCGGAGTAAACCCAAGCGTGCTAGATGGGTAACACTTACCTCGCTGTACAGATGTAAATTAACCCGCTAGTTGTACTGCCAGCATATCCTGGTCATAAGCCAGGAGCTGGAGACCTCGAGGCCCAGGGTAGGCTGGGAGTTTCACGACCTCGTGCGTGTTTCACGAGCCCGTGTGTGTTTCACGAACTCGTGTGCGTGTGATCCGCCAACGCTCCCTGCTGCCTCCGCAGTGCCGTGTCACGGGCCAAGGGCAGCACGGCCGCCGGGGCAGCACAGCCACAGGGAGGCGGTGGCAGGGCCCGTGTGGAGCCGCACGCACTCGGGGCCCAGGGGCCACGGAGCACAGCGAGCGTGCGCCTCACGCTCAGCAACTCCACCAGCACCGTGAGCTGCGTGGCACACAGAGGTGCTGGCGCAGAGCGAGACGCTGGTGCACTGCGATGCCGCGGGAACTCTTCCACCCACGCCCCGAGCACCGGCCTCACCGGTGCCGGCACGCCTTCCGCGTTTCCTCCCCGCGCACCAAGCTCGCCCGCTGGGGTCCTGGGTGTCCCCGCAGTCGTCTTTGGGGGAGCCGGCTGATGCGAGTCCTCCCCTCTTGTTCCGTTGTCTACACAAAGGCATGTGGTGCGATCCTCACATTCGTGCTGGGCATCTCCACCTTGAAGCACAAAATAATCATCGGCGTGCTTCTGCAGAACACAAGCGACTAAATGAGACGTACGATACGCCTCCTTCGTATTCGTGTCTTTACGTCATTTTTTTACACATCCCACCAGCCACATGGCCTTCTAGGAATACATAATTGCAGCAGCATAGGTTCAAGCAAAGCAAACTCTGGACCGGTTTTGACATTCAGCGTCTCAATAGCACAACCAGGCTTGCTTTGAGCTAAAGCTGCTGTGAGATTAGGCACTACCAGAGGAGGCCGCGTGGCTGATGGGATGCGTAAAAGGCACGTGTTTGTTTTACGTAGAGGGAGAGACAGGGGAAGGAGGCGAATTGTCAGCGCCGCTTCAACGCGGAACACAGCGCAAGAATGTCGGCCAAGAGCGGCCAGGCGTGGAGAGGAGGGGAAAGGGGGCGTGCCACACGGCAGGCGCGCGGCGCGCTACTGGGTACGGCTGTGTGGGCAGGCTGCAGGTGGGGGGCTCATGCACAGTGAGGCGCCCATGGCAGGAGGACTACCTGGGTATGGCTGTGTGGGCAGGCTGCAGGTGCGGGAAGTGCGATCCCCGGACTCCGGCCACGTCAGGGTGGGGGGGGGCTGCTCCGCCGCTCTCGACACCTTGGGGGGCACCGCGGAGCCCTCGTCGTCGCCGTCGGTGCCGGCGTGGCGAGCTCTGCGCGAGACCGCGACGGCGGCGCTAGCCTGAGCCAGCCACCCTGCCCAACACGATTCTATGCCACCATCGTACATACGTGTGTACGTTGAACTTCTTTCGCGCCGTACGTAGCCAACCGTGCAAATCGAAGGTGCCTCAATGACTCACCTGCTGCTTGGGGCCAGTGGTGGAAATTACATATTCCTATGGCTGGGGCTTGTTTGTCCACAGGACACGTGCTGTTGAGTTGCCCACAAAGTGGTGCTCATTTTATTGGCCCCAAAGGGATTTATTATTCGTACACTTATTTACACAGGGGAGCCTCGCTGAGTCTCAAGACTCTTGTTCAGGTAGGTCCTGGCAAGTTTTCTCAGTAGTGGGCGATGTTGTTGCAGTGTGCGATCCCAATTGAGTAATTTTCAAGTAATTTTTAAGCACTGGGATGTCTGGCCAATACCGTTTGCATTGTACATCTTTGTAGCTATGCGAGGAAACCGGATAACCCGGAGGAAACCTCGACAGAACGGGGGAGAGAACATAAAAACTCCACAGAAAGGTGCCCGAGTCGGGAATCTAACCCAGGGGCTTCGTGTTGGGAGGCACGGGCGGTACCACCGCGCCACGTAGCGCAATGCCGCAGCTCGGCGGCCCCCTCTGTGCGTCACCTCTTTCTGGACGACGGCTGGAAGTAGCTGGTGATCGTGGCCTTGGCGCGAGCGGCAGGCTTCTGCGCAGAGTCGGCGCTGTTGCACGGCCCTCTGGGCTGGCTCTTCGTGGACAAGGAGGAGCCGTCCGCAGCCTCTTCCTCGTCGTCTCGGAGGACCGCGGCGGTGGCTGCTCCCGTGGTGCCCGCCTGCACACAACACGAACCGTCACAGCACCGCGGGCGGTGCGGCCATGCGAGTGACGAGCCACTTGTCTACAGGGGAGCGACGAGCCGCTCCTCTACGAGGGAGCCGCCCCTGCAGGAGGGAGCCACCCCTCTGCGAGGGAGCCGCCCAAGGAGCGGCAGGGTGGTGGCACAGCGTCAATTCCCGACTCAGGAGCCATTCAATGTGGAGTTTGTGTGCTCTCTCTCCCCCTGTCCTGCGTGGGTGTTCCTCCGGCTTCTCCCGTTAATTACCATTAATATTACCGAGCTTGTTTACTGCCACGTTTTAGCAGTAAGGCACGATGTTCTTGTCTAATCCAAATCAAGTCATTTGAAGTGTAATTTTCAGCTTTTGAGAAGTTTGGCCAATACTAGTTACTTTGTTTTTTTTAGTTATGGGAAAAAACCAGTGAACATACACACACAGAACTTTGAAATCTTGTCAGATTCCCTCGTGGCTCTGGTAGAAGTGACGGCACGGAGCGATGTCATGGGCTACCTCTTCACCCGTTGTATGCATGTTGAACTTCTTTCGCACCGTATGTAGCCAACCGTGCTAATCGATGTGGTTGGTGCTGGGAGACTCACCCTGACTCCTGGTCGTCCCGGGTCCCGGCTCATGCTGGTGGCCTCCATGGGAATGAGCGACCTCTTATCCAGGGTCTCATCCACCTGCTGCAGCTGGGAGCCGCTCGCCGACTTCATATGACAGCTATTTGCATCGGACACACACAGGAGATAAGCCGAGTGGAAACGTCCTTCACGCATGCCCGGCGACGTTCGGTGACGTCAGAGTGTGGCGTTTTTAGCAAACATCATCAGTTATGACCGGTCTTAGGTTGGGCGGCAGGATGGCAGAGCGAGAATGACCTGGGTCTGACTCGGGCGACTTTCTGTGTGCGGTTTGCACGTTCTCCCCCTGCTCTACAAGGGTTTCAATCACACAATGTAAACCAGTATTGGCCAAACATCCCAATGCTGAAAAATTACCTGCAAATTACTAAATTGGGATCACACAGCAGCGGTGGCAGCAGTGGCAGCAGCAGCATCGCCAGGGGGGCTCCCGCAGCCCGGGGGGGAGCAACGTGCCCAGGGCTGCATCAAGGTTATTGAACTACGACTAGAATGGTAAATGAGTTACCAGCATTTTCCCATTTGAATGCCCTTGTTTGTTTCTATATAACTGAAGTGTTGCATATTGTTTGTGTATGCTTTGGAGGGCCATAAACAAATGTATTTTTTCCAGGTAAGGCCCACTGAGCTATAGTAGAACCTCTGGTCACGACCATAATTCGTTCCATAACTTTGGTCGCAACCCGATTTGGTCGTGACTCGAACCTGATTTCCCCATTGGATTATATGTAAATACAATTAATCCGTTCCAGACTCCTACGAACTGTATATAAATATTGTTTTTTAAAGATTTTTAAGACAAAAATAGTTAATTATGCCATAAAATTCAGTGTAATAGTAAACTAAATGTAAAAACATTGAATAACACTGAGAAAACCTTGAACAACAGAGAAAACTAACATTGCCGCGGCAAGGTTTAGAATTGTTCAACAAGATGATTGTTTCGTCTGCTACTGTGAGAGAGAGAGAATATTCGTATGAGCAATTCATGTTTCTATTGAAAGTAAGTTGACAGCGCCGCAGCTGGCTGCAGTCCCGGATCGCTCTCACAGTTTATCAACCGTAACCACACCTCGTACCTTACCCTCGTCCTTCTTCACTCACCACCGCTCTTCTTACTTTCATCTTCCATTACATTTTTCATATAATTTATTTTGTTTCATTATTTTCATTATTACTTTGGCGTCGCCCGAGTTTTGGGTGGCGGCAGATCCCTGCACCCAAACCCGCCCGCCTCCGTGTTCACTGCACACGCCTCGCGGCGCTACAACAGCTGACAAATGTCGTTTACTGCAGTGTCACACAACCCGCCTAAACTGCCGCATCGCACAGCTGTTGGGCAGTGCGAGTAAACGAGGCCTGCTGCTTCGACTCACGAAGCTGGAGGACGCTGGCTGTATTGTTCATGCGGCGCGGCTTAACAGCGGCCCCGGGTACGGTTTCTACCAGCAACGTCATCACAAGGCACCTCTTCCTCCTCTATCAGCGAGTGTGAGCTTGGCGTGCCCCAGCATCGCCAGCAAGTGGGAGATCTACGTGCTCCGTCCAATGTTCACCACCATCAGCGAGTGGGAACGCGAGCAGACTGTCATCTCCTCAACACGAGAGAGTTGGCTTGCCTGCTGCCCAGCACCACCAGTGAACGGGAGCTCTGCGAGGTTCGTCCATCCTGCTGCATCACCTGCGAGCTGGAGCACAGTGCGTGGTCAGCCAATCCACTAGACCTCGTGTTCTTCTGGCTGCTCCATTGTACGCCCCGCCTGCGTGGTTCTGTACGCCCGTGTACGCGCTCAACGTGTGTTTACACGGGCGTGTTTGCATCCGCTACGTACGGGGAAGTGCTTGCTGACAGTGTGGAGCTTGGACAACGCCACCTTGACTTGCTGCTCAGGGCAGCAGAGCCGCTGATTGGAGTCCACCCGAATCTGGGCCCCTTCATCAGCACCATCGGTGCAGCACGGGCTGATATAATAGGGCTACGACATGCACCATCTCTTCATCATCTGCACCTGGAACCCACGATCTTGAGGATGCTCTCTGTCCTTGGGCTTCTCCGAGGTCAACGTCGGAGACTGCATCGGCACCGTGGTTGCAGAGGTGGTAGGGGCCGCCGTTCACAGGTCGACCTCGAACCAGCCAACTCCTCTATTCCCTCGATGCCTCACCTGCACGGATCTTCACATCTACCTTCACACATCCGCCTCGGCCTACTCAACGCACGCTCCATCACCAATAAATAAGCCCTGATTCACGACACCATCTCGGACCACCACATCGACCTTTTGCTCATCACTGAGACCTGGTGCAGGCAAGACTCCCCGCCAGCCATCTCTCTGGAAGTTGCGCCCCCAGGATACAAGGTTCTTCATAAACCTCGCGCAACTAACCAGCGGGGTGGTGGCTTAGCGGTCGTTTACAATGCTCACTTGAAAATTAAAGAGCTCTATCTACCAATGGCTCCTGCCACCTTCGAGGTCCAGTCCGTATCCCTTACTACTAACGAGTGCTTTTCCATCATTTCCATCTATCGCCCTCCAGATGGCAGCATCAACACCTTCTTAAATGAGCTTTCGGAATTCCTATATCTGATTCCTAACCCATCTCACAGGCTCGTGCTTACAGGTGACTTTAATTGCCCCGGCAATACCCCAGCCTCCATCGATAGTCACCTTGAGTCAACTTTGGCCTGCCATAACCTGGTCATCACAAACTCAGGCCCCACCAGAGCTTCGTCAACAAACGTTGAGAGCATGCTCGACCTGGTTCTGGAACCTGACCAGCACCGACGCATCACTGCACTGGGAGTTTTCCAAACTGGTTACTCCGAACACCGCCTCATACTTTCTTTCCTCCAATTTCCCAAGCCAATCACCATCAAATTCACCCGCAACTTGCGTAATTTTAAGGGTATCGAATTTTCTGCTTTTCGTCACCTCCTTGCAAATTCGCTTTCAATGTTATCCCCATCATCGGATCCAACCGTCTGCGCTCTCCAACTAGAAGCTGACATGAGGGCGGCGCTAGACAAACTAGCTCCTTTAAAATCACGAACCGCTAGGCAGTCTTCCCACGACACTCACTGGCTCTCAAGAGATGCCATCATTGCTAAGCGAACCAGGAGGCGCCTTGAAAGTATCGTGTCCCGCAGTGGTCTACCTGCTGATCGACTTGCTTACAGAGTCGCCTGCAGGAAAACTAACAAACTGATCCTAGTCTCACGTTCCTCCTACATTGAGGAACGCATCAAAAAAGCAACCGGAAAACCGCGCATTCTATGGAAAACCCTCAAAGATCTTCTACATCCTGGTAGCACCATGGTCCCTCACCTTAGCGATCCCCTTGCCTCACTGAAACTTGCCATCTCTTTTAATACTTACTTCACCAATAAGCTAATCACCGTCGCAAACTCGTGCACGTCTACCGACACATCGCACCATTGTACCCCGCTCATGGTACCTAAAATTGTAAGCACTAACCCAGACTCTCTTCTAATTACGCTAAAGCCGGTGTCTACAAAAGACGTTTTCTCTTTAATTGAATCACTTCATTTGAAGTCATCTCCACTCGACGTGCTCCCAGGTTCCTTGTTCAAGCAATGTGCTCCGGAACTCGCCATCATGATCAGGAACATCGCAAATGCCTCCTTCTCTTCTGGGTGTTTTCCGTCCAACCTCAAACCTGGCCTGGTTTCTCCCTTGTTAAAGAAACCAAGTCTAGATCCGGATGACCCATCTAGTTATCGTCCCATCACTAACCTCTCGAACCTCTCTAAACTCCTTGAACGACTAGCCCTCGCCCAGCTAAAACCACACATCACCTCCTCCGCAAACTACTGCTGCTCCAGTCAGCTTACCGTCAAAACTATTCCACAGAAACAGCACTCACTAGAGTGCTCGATGACATTTTAACGATCATTGATTCCGGCTTAACTGTTGCACTTGTAAGTCTGGACATTTCGTCAGCCTTCGACACCATCAACCATTCGCTCCTTACTTCCCTCCTGAAATCCGACTTCGGTATATGCGGCTCAGCACTCAAGTGGATAGTTTCGTACCTTTCTGACCGGCAATCTTCAGTCAGGGTGGGCATGTTCACATCGCCTGAAACAACAGCATTATGCGGGGTTCCCCAGGGCTCTGTTCTAGGTATTCTGCTCTTCACAGCCTACACTTCCCCGATCGGCCGGCTCATTGCAAGCTTTGGTGTTAAGCATCACTCATACGCGGATGACACGTTTCTATTCACCGCCATCGATTCTAGCAATACATCTGGATTCGAGAGGCTCTCGGAATGTACCACCGCCGTGCAACAATGGTTCACTGCACACAACCTAGCCCTTAATCCGAAAAAGTCAGTGGCCATTATGTTAGGTACCAAGAAACGTCTCAATTCAGCAGCACTCCCCACACACATACACATCTTCGGTCACAGCATCAAGTTCACCGACCACTTCAGCTACCTCGGTGTCATCCTAGATTCAACTTTATCCTTCGACCGTCAAACCAACCATATCATCAGCTCATATAACTTTCACCTGAAGGCTCTTAGACACATACGTCCTCTCATTTATACTGAAATTGCCAACACATTGGCATGTTGCATAGTTGGGTCTCGCCTTGACTATTGCAACTCCGTCCTAGTCCGGACCTCCGCTGGCAACCTAAAGAAACTTCAAAGACTACAAAATAACCTAGCACGCGTCATCATTGCCCACACTCATCCTCGTCTTGACTCACTAGCTTGTCTCCGTGCTCTCAACTGGCTCTCTATCGCCAGTAGGGTCACATACAAGACCGCCTGCCTCTGCCACAATGCCTTCATATCTGCCTGCCCGCCGTACCTTTCTTCATTATTGACAACTTGCAGCTCAGAACACGGCAGATGCCTGCGCAGCGCGATTCACGACCTCCTCTTGATACCAAGATCCAGGATGATCATGTCTATGCGCCGCTTCTCGGTGGCAGCCCCAACAGTCTGGAACGATATCCCTCTGCACATTCGCAGCATCACCTCAATCGCCTCCTTCAAGAGAGACTTAAAAACTCACCTCTACAATCATGCTTTTGAGCGACTCTGAGCTTGGCTCCGCGCCTCTGAGTTGCGGCCACTACATCTGCAAATTTGCGCGGGTTACAAATTGAACTATTATTATTATTAATATTTGGGTACAGTATTGTTTTTGGAAGCATTCACCGTAATATCGTATGAATGTTTACTTCACCGCATCATCGTAGGAATGATGCGAGAAGAGATTAACGGGTTCTTATGTTAGCGATTTACGTACTCAGCGCTTTCGCTCTCTAAATTACGGCTTGAATGAGGGGGGAGGGGTATGACTACACTCACAAAATTAATATCTTACTAGGAATTTTATAAAACAAAAGTTACATACATAACTGTTACGCTTTGTGTAATTCAACAAAAAAATGGCGCGGAAGGGGAAATCGGCCGCGGCCGTGTTTGATCGCCACCCAAGTATGTGTTCGTGACCAGATTAAAAAATTGTGAATTTTTTGGTCGGAACCCGATTTGGTCATGGTCAGAAGCGTTCGTGACCAGAGATTCTACTGTATATAGTTATTTTTCAGAAGCGACCAGGCTACAAACTATAGCGCAACGAAGTGGCTTGTCACGTGAACATTTCTAACAGCCATATTCTCTAAACGCGTGATGCTGATTCTAAATGTGGAGGAAAAAAACTGGAGGACCCGGACAAAAATACCCGCGACAGGCGGAGAACATGCAAACTCTAAATATACAGGCGTCAGGTAGTGACATCTCGCCACCACGGCGCCCCTGCTCGAGCGAGTGTGGGAGAGCATTCCCTGTCGAAGCATCTCCGTGTACGAGCGAGGACGTGAGGGTTGTGGTAAAGCGCTCGAGAGAGATAGACAGCGGCGGTGGTGGTGGACGCACCGGGCCAGGATTAACGAGTCCTGCGTGTCGGCGGCGTACAGCGTAGAGTCGGGTGCCACGCCCTCGCTGGGCTCAAGCACCAGGTTCTGCGACAGCGTTGCCCCAGCCAGGTTCTGCGACAGCGTTGCCCCAGCGAGGTTCGTGTTCACACAGCTCACCTCGTCTGCCGGGAAACGTGGAGCGGTCAGAGGAGAAGCTCGGGCTGCGAAACTCGCTACAAACCGACATGCAGATGCTGACACGCAACAAGTTAAACCCGGACAGCCTCTCAGAAACCTCCTGCTCTCGTCAAGTGAAGGAGATGTCCAGCGTGTAATCAAGCTCCATTGAAATGCTTCCGGATTTAAACAATTCAGTGGATTCTTGTTCAATTGAGTAGAGGCACCTCTCGTCTCCCCTGTATGATTTATTCTGCAAAGCTCTGGCAGATGAGACGATCGTGGTCCCCCCTGGATAAACAAAAAGCACTGAACACTTGACGTTGTTAAGTCGACTCATGAGACATCCTCTATACGCGCTCCTGTGGACCTGGTTGGAATGGCTGTTTAGACTGGCATGGGCAAATTCCGTCTCAAGACAAGAGACAAAACAAATAATCAGGTAATTCTCCTTCTTCACTGTCCCTCCACATAAAAATACAAGTAGTTTTTACACATTCCATCAGCCACAAGGCCTTCTGGCAGTGTATCATTTCAGCAGTACTGGTTCAATGCCGGTTTCGAGATTCCATGTCTCATCAGCAGTCAGGTTTGCTTGAACCAATGCTGGCAAACTGCCAGGTGTTAATAGCCAAGGGCCCTTTCTGTTGGACATAGAACTTATTTCGTACCGTACGTAGCCAACGGTACTAATTGGAGGTGCGGATTGAGAGAAGGGGAGGCTCCCCACCTGGGAGCCGTGCCGAGGGGTTGCAGTAGGTGTGCGTCGAGCAGTAGACTACAGCCAGGCCAACCTCCGCCTCCGTGATCGTGCGCAGGCCGAGGCTGCAGAGGGAAATGTCACAACAACACAGCAACACAACACGTGAACAAGACTGGACAGCACAGTGTGTTTAACTTCTGTAGTGGTAATGATGGAGACAGTCTTCTTCTGGAGGCAACACGTTTATTTAACAGGAACAACTGAAACACGAGGTCCCTAGTACAAAGGGGTATCGGCCCCTCCACCCGATACCCTGGGCAGGTACAGCCTCCGGGCTAGCGTGTCCGACTCACTGGGACCACTTCCTCTATATATCAGCCCTCCGGCTAGGGGGACCAAGGGGAGACCAGCCAAGGTCCTCGGGTCCTGGCCACTGGCCCGCTCGGTCCCGGCCCTTAGAAGGACGTCAGGTTCGGGGGTTCCAGGGTCATAGTCTAGGCTGGCTCTTCGGGTCTTCAGCTTGACGACGACTGGCAAACCCGTTCAGGGGTCCGCCTTATATACAGCTCCCAGGGTCACTCCGCCCCTGGCCACGCCTACTCTCTAGAACCTTCTGGAGGGACCTGGACTATTGCATAATCCCCCTGCCCCCACCGGGGGCCTGGGGTGTGTATCTCCGGTTCCCAACCACCTTCTGGGTTTCGTGGCCTAACGGCGTTACTTGATACAGGCCGTACTCGCCGTTACCCCCTGTTGACCAATGGCTGACGCTACACCAGGTGAGTAGTGGTAACCGCGTGTAACGCTAAGAATACCCACTGCACTTCTAAGGTGCCTATGAATGTCTGATGTATATTGCTACATATACAGGAATATTGAAAGTAAATACCAGTTATTAGATATCAGACACAAATACCAACAATGATACGCATGCCCCGCAAGCACATGCCAACTTCTTCCCACATACCAAATGCTGAAATCAAGCATCAGCACTCAATACACTGTTCCCAGAAACACCCACCTCTTCTGATTCATCAGCAGCAGTCATACAAGCAATATCAGCAGTGGATTGATCATGGCTGCTGCTGATGACGATGATGATAAATAAACCCTTGTCAGAAGTTTGTGAGAATGTCAAACTTTGCAAGTGTATCTCCTTTGTGCTGGTGACACCGTTTACCCACGAAAGCCTCACCGAGTCTCAAGGCCATTTTTCCGAGCAGGGGGCGACGATTTCTACGTGTTTCCCAATCGAGTAATTTGCCGGTAATTTTCTAATTGGTAAAATTTGCATCATGACGCGGGGCATGCGACGGCAGCATTGACCACGGGCGGCCTGCCAGATCCGAACCGTGGACGTCTGCAACGAGCGGTGAACGCTCCGCCGCTGGGCTTCCACTGGGCCCGCCGAGTCATGCCGCATCACGCCGCATGGTCGCGTTTCTCCCGAGGACGCCCTCCCGTGTGCGCGACGACGACGAGCGGCCGGTGGCCCCCTCGAGCGCCACTGGACTCACGTGCGGAGGCGTACGCCGACTTGGGCAGCCCACGCTCGCGCGTCCTGCGCCAGCACCTGGGACGAGGGCTGCGAACAGCCAGCCTCTGGCTCCACCACGCAGAAACCTTCTCCGTGCCGCGGCTCGGCGCGCTGGCCGGGGGAGCACAGGCACAATGCCGCGCCGCCCGCCAGCGCGATCGGTACCGCCAACCGCTTGTGCTGGAACACAGAAGACGGCCCACGTCGGCACCTCCAATTCACACGGTTGGCTATGTAAGGTCCAAAATAAGTTTAATGTATATGTAGTGAGTCCAACTGAGTCGCAGATGTTGTCTTGGGAGCAACACTATTTATTCAGAACTCAACATAACACAACACAACCTACACTTGGGTGTTGAATGCTAATCTAGCCACGCTACGGCAGAACTAGGCATGGTTCGCTATCCCGGCCCGGACCACAAGCTGGGTCCCGGACTGCGTGGCTAGAGGCTTCTTTTACCTGACGTGGATCTTCATCACCAGCAACAAGAAGAACCCCAAGCCCCTCACGGGGCCCCCATTATATCGGCCTGGGCTGGGACTGGCTCCGCCCCTCACCCCGCCCACCTTCTAGATCTCTCGAGGTCTTTCCTGAAAGCTCCCCGAGAGCTCTTTAATACCACGTGACCGCCCATAGGCCCCCGTCCACCGGTGCCCCCCCTCCAATATCATCCGGTCACGTGTCGGCAAGTCACGCAGCGTATCATGCCCCAACGTAACCCTGGCTGGCTGAAACTCCCTCTCGCTCCCCCACCGGGAGCCCACACCGCACACTGTACGTGGTGTCTCCGTGCTGACCATCGCTCACCCAAGCCCCGCTAGGGCTGGTACTACGTCCAGTAAGCGGGCTACACATAATGCCAACACATTATCCGCCGTGGCTTCGTAAGCCCGGCACCACACACCAGAGGTGGGACAAAGTCATTGTTATGCAAGTCCAAGTCGAGTCTGAAGTCATCAAATTCATGACTCGAGTCTGACTCGAGTCCAAGTCACATGACTCGAGTCCACACCTCTGCCACACACTGACAATCACAGTCACAACATATGCGTACATACAACGCTCTCCTGTGACAACGCCAAAGGCTGCAGGCGCCGTGGGCGGAGGGCCCGGTACGCACGTGCAGCTTCAAGATCGCCGGTGCACACACGACACGCACCATCTCCTACTTCGCGTGGTCACGTCGGCGTCGCTTCTACTAAAGTGTTCTTATGCGTGCACTGCGCCCCGCTCGGATTTTTCTGGGCAAATCATTGTATTTTTATTTCTTATTGGAGGCTAAAATAAATACTATTAAACAAAAAATATTTTTTACCAGGTAACGCCCACTGAGCTATAAAGCTCTTTTTCAGTAGCGACTTGGTCCCAAATGACCGGAGGACCCGGAGAAAATTCCACAAGACACCGGGAGAGAAAGAGACGCAAACTACAAATATACAGCAGGCGTTTGGGTCGGGATCGAACCCACGACCTCTTGCATATCAGGCGAGGCCGTTAACATCTCGCCACCGTGGCTTGCCCTGAATTCCATCTTACTGGAATTCAGGGTATGTTCTCCCCCTGTTCACGCTTCTTTGGAAACGACTGAGTGGCTCACGGCCTGAGCTGGGCTGAGTTAGAGGCCAAGACGGAGCCGAGCCAAGAACATGATCCTGACCCTGAGACTCGTGGCACGGCACACGCATGGAGCGGAACACGTGTGGAGCGGCACACGCTTGGAACGAAACACGTGTGGAGCGGAACAAGCATGGAATGGCACCTGCTTGGCGTGCAGGAACTGGAAGGTTTTCCCCTGGAACAGGAGCCTCCGCTCAGGCCGGGGGGTCAAGTCGAGGTCGCCCGGGTTGATGCCCGGTTCATCAGCCAGAGGCCAGAAGCTGATGCACATAAACACACAGCGCACATCAACACATCAAAACAGCCAAGACTCGTTTCCTAGTTACAAATATTTTATTCTGCTTATTTACCCAGGCAGGCCTTACCGAATCTGAAGAATATTTGTTTCCAGAGGGTTCTGCCAAGTGTTTGCAGTAGGGGGTGATGTTGCTGCTGAGTGAATACAATTGCATAATCTAACCTATAAAATAATTTTTTTGACTGTCCGTCCGTCTGTCGGCGCACGTGCGCTTGCGAGGGATTTGGCTCTCAAATGGTGGGGTTTACGTAAACAAAAATTTGCCAGCTACCACACCGGAAGCCCCGCGGTGGGCAAGCCCTATTCTGTTTTACCGTCCGTTACCTTAAAATTTGTTACAATAGCGTTTTTGTGCGATTTATTTTTATTTATTTATGTAAATTTGCCGCCCGGCGCGGGACAAAGCACACAATTGCGCATGCGCGAAACGCTGACAGAAGTTGCCTCTAGCAACGCACACACGGTCGCTAAAAAATTTCATTCGCATTAACAATGCTTAAAAAATATACACACAACGCTGAGGTTCATTCTTCACGGTCTTATGTCCTCCACCAACCCAATGCGTGCAGTTACTGATATAAAGTCCGTATATATTAATATTGAAGCGCTTACATAGCATTATTGCAGCGTGGGTGGGGAGTGCGGCCCAGCCCCCAGCCTGGAAATGTGTTACCTCCTCCGGTTGGGCAATCTAGGCGAGGCCGCGGGCTCTGCACGGGACGAGGCCTCACCATGGCAATGTAAAGTACAGTTTTATTGAATCTTTCGCTAAGAACTCAGGTTCATTGTTTACTATTATGAAACAAATAATTTGGCAAATATTACAATAATAATGTTTGTGTGCAGAAAACTAATTTCATTATTAGGTTGCTAATTACCATATTTCCCCGCATATAGCCCGCATACGCATATAACCCACAGACGCATATAACCCACAGACGCATATAACCCACAGACGCATATACCCCGCAAAAATAGCGTTTTGTGTAAAACAAATTTCAGATAGCCCGCACCTCCATTTACTCCGCATGCATTCATATCTTTAACGTCGTTACCGCAGCTTAATGCCATCATATTAATACTAAGTTTACATTTGTAATACATTCCACTATCAATTGTTAACATTCAAATCATAACGTTCATAAAGAAAACAAACTAACCGGAAACGAGCGAACGTAATATAGTTAATAAGTAACAAAAGTAAATATCCAATAAATAAGTAACACATAACTGGTCGATAAGTACAATTTTAGCACTGGTAGATTGCGCACTGCGCAGATAATAGCGGAACTACGGTAACGCCGTTGCCTCGCCCCCAACCCCCCACCTCTCTCCCCCCAGCTGCCCCACCCCCCAACCCCCACCTCTCTCTACCCCCACCTCTCTCCCCCCAGCTCTCCCGTCGCCGGTAAACAAAGTGCGTTCACTTCAAACATTGTCGTTTCATTGTACAAACAATTCGAATAATTTAACATGTGATAACATGTGCAATTTTTGTGTGAGTGGTTTATTCAGCAGTGCTTTAGTCAAAGGTAAGTGTTGCATAGTGGATAGTCCTACCATGATTTTTTTTTACGAGTTATGACATGTCACACGTGTAAAATATTTTTGGGATAGCCCGCACCTCCATATACCCCGCAGGGTCTTGTTTTGTTTGTAAAAAGTGGTATACCCCACGGGTTATATGCGGGAAAATAAGGTATTTCCTTTTTTAGGTGTTTTTATGACACTGCGACAGTACTGCCAGTCTGTGCTGTGGCCTGCTGCCTGCTGATTAATTAACGTCAGTGCACTGGCACTATTATCTACACTGCTAATTTTGCTTTTGGCCATTATGAGTGTATGCCAGTCTATGATCTGTTGCCCGCTTCTTTACCTCACTCAGTGTACTGCAAACTTTTCATGCTGACTGTATCCTGCTTTTTTAGCTGCTGACCATATTGCCAGCTTTTTATGTAGACTGTGGCAATGCTTATGTCATTGAGTCACCCTACTGGCAGTCTATAATCTAGACTGTAGCCTGCTTCTCAAATTACCTGTGCGTACTGCTGCTCTTTAATGTAGACTTATTTCAGCTTATTTCTTCAATGCATTTCTATTGTTTCGATTGCTCATGTCACGCTATAGTACTGCGATGCTGATTAATATGTTATACTGCTAAATACGTTTAACTTTCTTAGCTACAGCCCATTGCATTTCGTTTATCGTTTTGTTACATTCGTGGGAACATCACCCATACTTTCCACCAAAGCGGGGAGCACGGAAATATTGCTGACCTTGCTTTCTTACGGTGGGTGAGGAACATTGTGAGAGAAACATTGTTCTTCCTACCAAGAAAACACCATCGCACAATTTCCTGACACTAACAGAGCATACGATGCCCTACAATAACACATTTTCCTGTCGCAAGGCCAAGATGGGTACCACGTTAAAATTCCTCCAATTACAAAGCTGCAAGACAAAGACATCCTCACGAAACTGTCTCCTCTAAAAAAACTTCTATTCCTTCGTGATCATGGACAGAGGAGGAAACCACATATTATGGTATGCCAACCTCTTTCACCAATATGTTGTCGATTAGTGCCAACATTAAGAGTGAGCGCCTTCTTTACATTCAACTGAATCAAAACCGCCTGCGTGTGAACAGTATGCTCATCTCTGGGATGCCATCAATGCCAAAGGAGATGCAAACGGTCACAATGTGGGCTGATTAGTTATTTTGCCTTCATCCTTCACAGCTCCACCAAGATGCATGTGTAATGTGAGGATATATCAGGCTCACTGACGTATCACAACTCGTCATGATGTTTGGCTCTGCCGGTCCTGGTCAATAGCCAATGGGGGGAAGCCTAGGGGCGTGGCCCTGATGTAATGGAAAGGTGACAGCTGTAAGTAGAAGATTGGTTTTGCTGGCTTTGGCCACAGCCAATGGGGAGCCTACGAGGGAGTCTGGAATATTCCATAGAGGCTAACCAGGATTGGTGGAAACGTACCACGTGACCCGGGTATTAAATAGGGGTGGAGACAAACAACACGTGGTCAGAACTGGAACGAACGGAGGAGGAGGCCACGCGAGAGTGGGGCTCCAAGTTGCCACGTGGCTGCACGTCTCTCTCTCTATCTATCCCTCTCACACTGCCGGTCAGCAGCGTGAAGGAGAGCTGTAATGAAAAGTAAATAAAAGATCGGATTCCAGAAGTCGCCTCAACGACCTTTATTACACATGCATGAGAAGACTCAGGATGCCATGACATACATCAGCCAATATGCCACGCCCCATCTCTTCATCACCTTCACTTGCAATCCCAAATGAATGGAGATCCAGGTTTACCTTTATCCAAACCAAAAGCCACCAGACAGACATGACATCTTAGCGAGGGTCTTAAAACTCAAAATTTATGACCTCATTATGCTTATTACGACCAACAAATGCGGTGTCTTTGGATAGACAAGCAGTAACTTGCACACCATTGGGTGGCAAAAACGTCGTCTTCCTCATGCTCACATTTTGCTATGGATGAGGGAAACAATTCATGCAAGTCACATTGACACATTTATCAGTGCTGGGCTACCTCACCCCCATCAACACCCTGCCCTTTTTCTATGTGGTCTGTTACCAAATGGTCCATGGCCAATGTGGCCAGTTCTATCCAAATGCGCCATGTATGCAAGACCACGGGTGTACCAAGAGGTATCCACGGAACTACTTAAAAGACACTCAGTCAGCCCTTGATGGCTATCCTCTATCATCGTCACAGAAATACTGAGCATGGTGGATTGCAAATAACGCTCAGACCTGCCACTAACTCGCTAATTAACGTTTAAAACCGGTGGATCGTTCCCTACTGCCCTCTTCTGTGCAAGATCTTCCAGGCCCACTTTAATGTGAAATTCTGCTATTCTAAAAAAAGCCATCAAATATGTTTGCCAATACATCAACAAAGGCTCTGAACATGGTTGTCTTTGCCTTACAAAACAGAGGGGCAAAGTGTGCATGAGCTCAAACTTTTTTTCCAAGGAACATACATCAGCAACAATGAGGCCATTTGCTGAATTCTTGGCTTCCCCATCCATGACCGTTCCCCCACAGTCGTCCATTTGGCGCTTCACCTCCAAAATGGTCAACGCATCTACATCACCAAATGCCCTACAACAGGCCCTAGCTCCACAAGATACCACCCTTATAGCGTTCTTTGTTTTGTGCCCAAGTGACCCATTTGCTGCCAACCTGCTCTTCCATTAAGTTCCCTCCTACGATACATGGACTGATAAAAAAAAAAAATGGAAGCGACGTGCTGCTGACGGTGAATCTGATGCCTTCGGACGAGTCTACACAGTTCATCCCCAAAATCAGCAGTGCTACTTTCTCCCAATGCTTCTCCATGTTGCCAAAGGGCACACATCTTTCCAATACCTCTAAACAGTGGAAGGAGTTCATCTACTTGGTTCTTTCGGTAAAGTCATGTAGAATGGAAATAATAAAATAATAAAAATAAAAGATAATAAAATAATTCTCACGACGTTTCGGCCACAACGCAAGCAGCCATCCTCAGGTGAAGAACAGGTCTGTCGAGGAGACAGTCTGAATGACACACTTCGCTTCAAAGGTCAGAAGGCAGGAGAAAGATAGCCATCAAATGTCATAAATTCCACACAAGAACAAAGGGGGGGGGGGGGGGAAGTCGCAAGGGGTTGTTAGGATAACACCCATTCCTTCAAAGGCCCTTTTACAATACAAAACCAGGCCACAAAATATATATAATTATATTCTTAACAAAGAAAATAGCATCGACAACAAGAAAGCACAGACGGGTTTGAATCCTCATGTATTAATTCCATACGGACATTATTTACCCTTAATAATTTCTACGCGGCCGGGCCGAAGCATCAAATAATAATTATGGCAGTCAGGGTCGCTCCTAAAAAAAAAAACATAAAAACGAATTCCCTAGCCCCGGGATATCAGATTAAATAATAACAAGAAATCAAATAATAAGTACGAAATTAAAGTGGATCTCCTAGGAGAGTTAAGAGCGGAGAAGTCTATCATAATTAACCAACACGCAACACTCCAGGGGAAGCGAGCAGCTCACAGCCGTCTTTGTCTTCCCGAGAGAAACGACCACGGAACACACACACAAAGCCAGGAAATGACCCTCATAAAAGTTCGTGGCGAGCGGGAACGGCTCGAGAAAGGAAATTAACAGATGCCTCCCAAAAATAAATAAATAAACACACGCGCAGGGTGCTCCAATGACGGAGCATAGCCGTCTTTGTCTCCCCGCAGCACGGACAGCAAGATTTGCACACGCGAGCAAATAACATTTCCCCATAGGGAGATCAAACCACGACTCAACCGTGAACACGGCTACAGCATACCTGGAGTCGCTTGCAATCAAATCACAATGATACTAAGCAGCCAAATGAATCGCATATTAACTTCCAAACCAAAAACAACTTAAGCTGTGTGAGACAAAGGATAAACGCCCAGAGCGAGGGAAGGAATTATAGAAATCGCTTAACGCGTAGGCTTTCGCGACCAATATTATTCATAATCAAAAAACGTGGATTATGATTTTTGTAACCTCGGTACGAACGCGAAGCGTCGGTCTGGTTTAGGTTGATGACTCGTGTGGCGCCGTTCGCGAGGAAACCCCACCCCGCCTTCCAGAATTATTACGGACAGCTGGTCTTTAAAGCTCCAATAAACACACACGCGACACATACGGACGGACACGCACACGACACACACGGACGAAACGCACACGAACAAAGGGAAAAGTTATATGACCCGGCCTTTGAACAACTCGGAAAAACTGAGTGGATTTTCCCAATATAAGCCGAGGAAAAATCCATTCAAGACATCTCGTCTCCGGGGCTACGGCCCCCACCAGAGATCTCCAGGGCTCCTGCCCCATTTCATCTCAACGCCGACAACGAAGAAGCTCTTCCGTCATCCAGAATGACGATGTTCGCGGGGTAGCGACGTGCATCGACAAGCCGAGGTCTGCACCACCTAAGAAGAATGGCTACCCTGAGTCGCCGAGCTGCGAGTGAAGCTGACGGAGACTCCAGCTATCACTCTCGAGCAAACAAAGACACCCAACGTCCACCCAGCAACGAACGAAGCATCGTTCATCGCCAGAGTGACGACCAGCGAACAACCTGCAGGAAGGGCGGAGATCGCCAAGCGTTGACCAAGCGAGCAAAGCAGAGAGCACGAAGCAGTGGAGAAAGCCTGATCGAACGGCTGTGAGGAAGAGGACAGCGCCAACGCATGCGCCGTGTGTTCAATATGCACACACGGATCAACCAGCATCAACGAAAACCGACTCGTCATCCCAGCAGTGGAGAAAGAGAGTCAAAGCCTTCCGAACGAGCGCCGCCGCCAGAGCTGCAGAGAACGGGCCACCGCGCCGTCAGCTACCGAGGACCGCCAAGCGCCACTAAGCGCCGCCGCTCACCTCCCTGCGGAGAAAGTCGCGGCTGCAACCCGCACGGGCGAGAGGAATCTGCGAACCAGGGTCGTATCACTTCCCCCACTCACAGACTCAAGGAAGCACATAGTGAATATCGTGTCAAACCTGTTTCTTTGCCATAGAGTCTCGCCGAAGAATTAATTAAAACAGAGCCAGATTCGCTCTCCCACCAACACACACGCCCTCACCCACGATTGTCTCAAACATTCCGTTAACAGATATAATCTTGCCAACGAATCGATTGATGTGCTTAGCCTCTGGGGCATAATAAGTTGCCTGTATTGCCTTCATATGAATATCGTTGCATGCCTGTTTTAAAACTCCGCCAGTCGCCGGTTGTGCTCGATACATGGGGGAACTACTGAGATGTCTGGTGGGAAAGTAGAAATTACGATTGTTAGAAGAATGTTAGCCTTCAGTTCGTTAATTGCATAATCTCGCCAATGAATCGATTGACGTATGCTTTTTGCCTTTGCATGCTAGAATGTTACATGTTTGTTTAGAATAAAATTGTTAACACTGAAGTATCTCGAGTGTTTCTTCCAAGTCCATGCAAAACTGTCTTATTCCTAAGAACTGTAGCCTGCGATGAGATATGAAATTGGAGACCTAACATAACATAAAAACACAAAGATAATCAGTAAATGTTTAATCAATGATAATCGTGTTATCCTGATTGATACAACTCTGGATAAACGAAACTAAGCTTAATTATCATAACTGCACACATTAACATAATCGCAAGCATTCGCATAAATTACTACGATTATCTCCGTGATGATCATAATTTATGCATATAATTACACACATTAACATAATTTATGCGATTTACACATTTTTGAAATTTCATTAATTTTTATGATTTTTATCAAAATTCCATAATTACAACATATACAACACTGGGAAGACCTTTGTTTTCAAACTGCTCCTCGCTAATGCTCGCCAGAGAGAGAAAATTGCTCTAGCTGTGGCATCATCGGGGATTGCTGTGTAAGTCGATGTATGTGTGTGAGTCGATGTATGTGTGTTGGAGTCCATATGTGTGTGTGTGTTTAGTTCCATGTGTGTGTGTAAGTCGATGTCTGGCTGTGTCTTTTTTGCCCGGGCAACGCCAGATGTCTGTGTGTGTACGTCAATGTGTGTGTGTGTGTTTAAGTCCAAGTGTGCGTGTCAGTCCATGTGTAATGCGGGCGTAAATGGGCGGGGCGGATATGACGATCCGAGAGGGAGGAGTCAGGGTGACGTGGGGGAGAAGTTATAGCGGGGAGACAGGAAGCTATCTGGGTCAGTCGGGGGAGTCGGGGGAGTGAAGGGTGGTGAACACGTTGGGTGGTCGCCGTGCCTCAGCCTGGTGGCTGAGGGGCTCATGACGGCGCCAGCCAGCGGGGTGGAAGGGAGAGTGGAGGATTGAGGTTGGAGATGGCGAGATAGCCACAGAGGCCACGAAGGGCTGAGGTAGGAAGTGGCGAGATAGCCACAGAGGCCACGAAGGGCTGAGGTAGGAAATGGCGAGATAGCCATAGAGGCCACGAAGGGCTGACATTGGGAGGTGGCGAGATCGCCACGCACGGAGGAACAGGGAGCAGCGATGGAGCTGCTGGGGGAGCAGCCAGAGGGCTGTGCCAAGAGCCTGCAGCGGAACTGCAGGAGCGTGGAAGGCTACGGGAGCGAAGGCAGATGTGGGGCTGCCAGGGAGAGAGTCTCAGGAGGAGTGCCGTGTGGGAAGGAAAACGCGAACCCCAAATAAAGGACACGGAGTCAGCGAGAAGCGTCTGAGTCCTTTTATTACACTGGAGTCAGAAGTGAAACGGCATCTCAAAACAACTGAGAGAAAGAAAAAAAATATATAATATTCCTGCTACATCATCCGACGACGACGACCTTCCTCAGACAGTGGACCTGCCTGCGATGGAAGAGGAGATCCGTTCTGGAACGAGTACGGGTCCGGGTGAGCAAGGTGTCGCCGCGTCGGTGGACCTGTCTGTGCCGGAGGATGCCAACTTACGATGGAGACAGATGGTGATGCAGATGGGGACCTTGGAAATCGTGCTGGCGCGACTGTGTGAGTTCACCACGCCGAGGACGACGTCGGGGAGGCCCGGTGGTGATCCGCAGGCCTCTGCCTTTCCTGCGCTGCCAGCGCCATTGCCACGTGGCACGAAGACGCCATCTTGGGCGTGGCAGGGGAGAAACGGCGGGAAGCCGCCATCTTGTCTTCACCGCGGCGGGAGGACGCCGCCATCTTCAACATCGCGGCGGAGAGGCAGCCTTGCGCTGCCATCTGGAGGTGCCGCGGGGTGAGCAGCCTGCTGTGAGCTGCTGTTTTTCGAGGGGGTGCTGCGAGGAGAAGACGCCGATGCTGCAGCTGCTGGGGCGGGAGCTTCCCGTCCTGGCTCGGGTGCGTGACAACGGAGCCGTCAAGTCGCCGAACGAGTTCTGCGAGGCGTCTCAAGTTGCCACCCTGCCGTCCTCTTCTTGCTGCAGCCCCGGGCGAGTCATAACGATACGCACCCGGCCTTAACACACACCTCACTCATCTTTCGAGGGCCGGGGGGGCTATTTTGGTTTTCTCTTATGACTCGATTGTGCGGAGCGCGGTTCGGACTGTGTATGTGTGTGTAATAACGATGAACGCGCTATCTGCTTGTTGCTTGGTGTCAATATAAGTGTGTGCGTGTGTTGAGAATGGACGGAGAGTCTGCTGTATTTGCTGAGTGTCAAATTGTGTGTGTGCGCTGCTGCGTGGAGTTCTTATCTTGATGGTGAAGTTAATTATTAACTTGGGAGCGTCGGGTATCTTGCGCTGTATTATTTGTGGGTTACCTTGTGCGATGGGCTTAATTGGAAAAAAAAAAATATCTTTTTTTTGGTGTATTGTGCTGCGAGGTGCTGTGTGCGATGCGATTGTTGCAAGAGAGAGAATAATTGTGTTGTTGCTGCAAAGTTACGACAGGATTAATGGTGTGTTGGTTGCCTGCAGATCTGCTTGCTATTGTGCTTAAATGTGCGCGTGTGATCGCGATATGCTGATTGCATGTGCTGTTATACCGTTCTGTATGGTTATGGGGTGCGATGCAGTGGTTGACTATTGGAATTGAGATTGTTATTATATTGTGCGTACCTGTTGGAAATTGGTAACAAATTCGAGGGGGACCCAAATATTTGGTTGTATGGTTGTTGTGCACACGAGATTGCGTGTATATTATAGAGGGGGACCCAAAATTTTGGTTGTATGGGTGTTGTGCACACGAGATTGCGTGTATATTATAGGGGTAATTGAGCTTTTTGAAAATGAGGGTGCGCGATGACGCCATTGTGGGTGGCTTAGATGTTAATGCTAATGGGATCGTAAATGGGCGCCAAGTGGCGTCGTGTATTGGTTGATTGCATGCAGCCACGAGTTGCTTTGCGAGTTGGGTTGTGTAACTAATGTGGTTGGTAAAATATTGGTTAAAAATTCCACGATATGACAGCTGTGCGCAGCAAGCTGGGGCTGTGCGTCTATCGTTGTTGGGGTTGTTACAATAAGACGGGGGATGCATTTTGTGACCCCCAGCATAGGGAAGCTGGGGTGCACGAATGGAGAAAACTGGCCACGTGTTCGCACGTTGGGCCGCCATTTTCTGGCCACGTGTTCGCACGTTGGGCCGCCATTTTGCGCGCACGCGGGGTATGGCGACGATGCGCTTTGCGGAAAGGGCCGCCATTTTGAGTGCGCGCGAGATATTGCGCGAATGCGCTGGGCGAAGGGGGACGCCATTTTGAGCGCGCGGGAAAAACCGGGGTGGGGCAAATATTCCATCTGTTATGCCTGCCATTGTTGATTGGGTGATGCACGAGTTGTGGTCACATCGGCCTATGGCTGATGGCTGACCTGACAGCCCGGAGGCGAAACCTCCGTGGTATGTCTTAAACTAATGGGCCATGTGCTCATATGGCTCGGGGAGTCATGGTTCAGTTGTGCGGTGGCAGACTGAACCTGGTGTGCCGGGGGCTCACGGGATCTGGGTTAGGGTGTTATTGTCTCTATAAGGGAACATTGCCCCGTGGGGGGAGTACATGGGGTCTGGCATTGCTGGGGGATGAACCTTCCCTGGGCTATAAAGCATCGGACTATACGAGGCTGGTGTGTGTCCATCTCTGATGGGATAGTAAGGGAGGAGCATGGCCGAGTTGCTGCTCATCCCCGAAATTGCACTAGCTGAGAGTATGGTCAGTGGATGTTGCTGTGGGTTGACGACCACGGTGGGGGTTAGGGCGAGTTAAACGTTACCGCTGGGGAGCGTGGCTCTCTCCACGCGAGGGTGTGTGATTAGGTGTTTTGTTGGGTTGCTGAGAGTGACCGTGGGTACATGCTGTGTACGTGCGATGTCTGTGCTGGTCCTCAAGGGAGGACTGCTGGTGGGCAAGAGCAGGAAATTTTGTTGTTGTTGTTGTTACGTGTAAATAATATTGTTGTTAAAATGTAAATACTGGGGCATCCATTGCGTTTATTTTGGGTATTTATGGGGAGTTTTTTTTAAGCGGGCTGGATTTACATCATCTCCACTACCCTGAGGCCGGGTGGCTGTCGTGTACGACATGCGGATGTGCGTTGTTGTGCTGTGCCTCAGGGGATTGGATTCTCCTTCTCGTCACAGATTCTTCAGCTCCCGTCGCACTGGGTGTTACCTGGTGTGCTAGCTGGATGAGGACTTGAAGGAGCAATTGAGCGCCGTTCGTCATTCTGCTCTACCACTTGCTCTTTGACGTTGGACTTGAGCCGAGCGGATGGAACTGCAACATGGACACGCACTAAAACATCACATTTCTGGGTTGTGCGCGTTGGCCGTTCTTGCGTGTCAGTTGCCGTTTTTGTTCATTGTGCCATTCTTATTCTTGTTGTTGTTGTGCGGAGGACAGGCCGGTGTTCTGTTCCAGTTCCTGATACCTCCCCTTTCGTTGCTTGTGTTGTTGTTGTTATAATCTCCGTTGTGTCTGGGGGACTCCTGATTGTGATGCCTTCGCCCGCATTATTTTGTTCTGTTTCAGCCGAGGACGGCTGGGATTTTCTCTACGGGGGAGGGTAGTGTAATGCGGGCGTAAATGGGCGGGGCGGATATGACGATCCGAGAGGGAGGAGTCAGGGTGACGTGGGGGAGAAGTTATAGCGGGGAGACAGGAAGCTATCTGGGTCAGTCGGGGGAGTCGGGGGAGTGAAGGGTGGTGAACACGTTGGGTGGTCGCCGTGCCTCAGCCTGGTGGCTGAGGGGCTCATGACGGCGCCAGCCAGCGGGGTGGAAGGGAGAGTGGAGGATTGAGGTTGGAGATGGCGAGATAGCCACAGAGGCCACGAAGGGCTGAGGTAGGAAGTGGCGAGATAGCCACAGAGGCCACGAAGGGCTGAGGTAGGAAATGGCGAGATAGCCATAGAGGCCACGAAGGGCTGACATTGGGAGGTGGCGAGATCGCCACGCACGGAGGAACAGGGAGCAGCGATGGAGCTGCTGGGGGAGCAGCCAGAGGGCTGTGCCAAGAGCCTGCAGCGGAACTGCAGGAGCGTGGAAGGCTACGGGAGCGAAGGCAGATGTGGGGCTGCCAGGGAGAGAGTCTCAGGAGGAGTGCCGTGTGGGAAGGAAAACGCGAACCCCAAATAAAGGACACGGAGTCAGCGAGAAGCGTCTGAGTCCTTTTATTACACATGTGTGTGTGTGTGTGTCTATGTGTGTCAGTCGATGTATGTGTGTTAGTCCATGTGTGTGTAAGTCAATGTGTGTGTGTGAGTCCATGTGTGTGTCTCTTAGTCGATATGTGTGTGTAAATCCATATGTGTGCTTAGGTCGATGTGTGTGTGAGAGTCTACGTATGTGTGCGAGTCGCTGTATGTGTGTACATCGATTTGTGTGTGTAACTCCATGTGTGTGTATCTAAAGTGGATGTCTGTGCGTGTGAGTCCATATCTGTGTATGTGTCTAAGTCGATGTGTTTGTGTGTGTGGGTCGATGTCTGTGTATGTGTCTAAGTCGATGTGTGTGTCTTTTTCGCCGGGGCAAAGCCGGGTACTTCCCGCTAGTTTGCTATATGGGGGATCTTTGTCTTTGTGGGTGGGGTGCACACCGGGAGTGGTGGGTAGGGAATGAATTATGAGACAGCGAAGGCAGTGTGTGGGCCCTCACCTGCTGTGGCTGGGTTGTGGCGAGCGGCTCCTGATGGCCGTGACGAGCGTGGAGAAGAACGCCGGCTGCACGATGGGGATGCTCGTGATGAGGGCGCAGATCGTCTGTGGCAGAGCACAGCAAACACGGGACCACACGCCCATTACTCCACCGCCACCACCCGCACGACCGCCTCGTATGCCCATGGTGCGAGGCAGAGAACCGCAGAGCAGCAGTGGAGCAGTGGTAACAACACCCAAGCCTCGCAGCCAGAAGGGCCTGAATTTGATTGCCGATACGGGCGCCTTCCTTTGTGGAGTCGTCTACATTGGTTTCGTCGGGCTTCCCCGGTTTCCTCCCATTGCTAAATAATCACGACACAATGTAACTGGTATTGGCCAAAGAGCCCAATGCTGAACCATTACCTGGTAATTGGTTAATGTCCATGCGGTGTTTTAACTCTGTTACAGATGTAAGAGTATGTACGGTAGAACACCCCTTGTTTGTAACCCTCTTATCCACAAATCCCATAGCCGTAAAGGCCAATTTTGTTATCCACAAGTCCCTGAGGATTTACTGATCATTCTAGTAATGGACAAAAACACATCATTGCAACTGTGATAAAAACACGATGAAGGATTCTCCCTCATTGTCTTGGAGGGCGTGGCAGTGGCGAGATGTTAAATCCCTCGCCTGGTATGCAAGAGGTCGTGGATTCGATTCCGACTGATGTCTGTATATTTGGAGTTTGCGTGTCTCTCTCCCCGTGGATTTTTCTCCGGTTCCTCCGGTTTTTCCCTCAACATTTAGAATCAACACCACGCGTTTAGAGTATTTGGCTGCTATAGATTTCCACGTGATAAGCTACTTCGTTGAGCAATCATTTGTGGCCAGGTCGCTTCTGAAAAACTGGGACTAACCTGGTAAAATAAAAAATAGGTTAGTTTTTTTTTATTCCACTCATTTACCCAAGGAAATCCTTACGGAGTCTCAAGACCTTTATAGGTGGGTTTTGCTGGACTTTCTCAGTAGGGGCAAGGATAGAGATGTGTTTCTCAATCGAGTGGGTTGTGGGTAAATTTTCGTATTTGGACCTACTCTTGTTGGAATGACGTCGCGGGAACTCTCATGTCCACTGTGAAGTAGACAAATGTGTATATTTTCATCAATACACCCGCAGTATTAACCAGGGCGGCCTGCAAAATTCCAACCACGAACCTCTACAAAAAAAGTTTCTGGTGGGCTTTAAAGAAATTATTTATTTGTAAACTAAGCACATGAGATGGCGCCACCGCCAGCCTATGCATGTGGCCTGTAATCCGGCACTTTCGGCGAGGGTTGGTGGCTCAAACACTGATGTTGTGGAACTCCCTTCCCATGGGCGTTGAGGTGCCATAGCCTGACTTGCCAGATGGCAGTACAGCAAGTGGACGAACCACCATCTGTTTACATCTCTATGGGAACAAACATTAATCGTAAATTGGCTGGAAACATATTTAAGTAAATACATAAATAAAAACAATGCAGCAGGAACCTCCTGAAAAAGAGTCTAATGACCCAGTGTGGCTCTCCCGGATGATTGAGTATCTCTCTCACCAAAGGAACAAATGCGAACACGCCGAGCAAGCAAAACCTGGCTTTGTACATTGCAGTACAAGGCACTGGCAGCCTGTGCAAGCAGCATCCTGTGAAACATCAAATCCTGCAAATTACTCAATTGGTATCACACATGGCAGAAACATTACTCCCTACTGTGAGAACTTGGCAGGAACCCTCCTGAAAACGAGTCTTGAGACTCGGTGAGGCTGTCTGGAGTAAACAAACGGAATATTACGAGCAGGCACCACAAGGGGATTCACAAACGTAACTTTAATATGCTATGGGCCGATTATGGGTTTTAAAAAATCTGCACAACTGAAAATCTAAAGCTTCTTCCTGTACAAGTACATGGGCTTTAACTCAGTCACTAAAAAACTAAACTATTTATATTTTACCAGGTAAGGCCCATTTGAGCTGTGTAGCTTCTTTTCAGAAGCGACCTGGCAATGAATCATAGCCCAACAAAAGTGGCTTATCGCGTGGAAATTTATAGCAGACAAATACTAGAAATGCATGTTTCTAAATGTGGAGGGAAACACTGGAGGTCCTGGAGAAAAATCCACGCAATCACGAGAACATGCAAACTCCAAATATACAGCAGCCGTTAGGGTCGGGATCGAATGCACGGCCTTCTGTATACCGGGCGAGGTAGTTGACATCTCGCCATCGTGGCAAAATATTACTGCTCACTCGCAAAACTGAGCAGAATTCCATGACGAGAAAATTAACTCCGACAGGCCGCCAAGGAGATGGAGCGGCGAAATCAGTTCACACACAGGTGCTGGACAGATTTGTACATTGCAATATCGTGAGAGATGGTTGCTGCTTGGGGAGGCAGTCATCCAGCAGCGAATTAATGGTTGATGATATCAACACTGTGGGCCAAAGTCATAGTTACGGCTCGGCTCAGGCTTGAGCCACTCAGCTGCTTTCAAAAACGCATGAGCGGCTGAGCCATGATTTGACAGAATGTAACTGCGTGGCTTTGTGCCGGCTCACTAGAACCAGAGCCAATCCTGAGCAGAGCCAATCCTGAGCAGAGCCATTACTACGAATGCAGGGCCAAGTCGCCATCCCTTGTCGTGTGACCAGTCTACCAGGTCACATTCCCACCGGTTCCAGCGGTGGATGGAACCCAGCACGGGAACCGTTACCTTCACGGTGACCTTGATGGACGTCATGACCAAGTGGGTGCAGTCGCTGGTCCATTGGGAGACGAAATGTCCTCCCAGCACGAGCAGCGCGGAGCTCAGCACGTGCTTGGATTCCGCATCGAGGCAAGAAGTGCACACGACGAGCGGGGAGTACGCCACTCTGCACAGAGAAGACGGCGGCCCAGCACTCACTCTCAACATTCATATTACAAACAGAGCGCCGGGTGGCTAAAACACAGCAAGTTGGCACAGTATGGGGCACAGGTGGTGCATCGGTGGTGCATCGGTCAGTCAACCCATGGCATCTGGGTCTGTCCCGTGTTCTCCTGCCAGCGGGCGTTCAATACTTCACGTGGCCTTAAAGTGAACATAGCTTGGGACAAACGCCGTGGTGACGTCACCGCCACTTAGTGGCAAATGCTGGTTATTGTTGTTATGTATGCATACGCTTGTGTAACGGTTAGCACGCTGCGCTACAAACCCGAGCACATGCGTCCGATTGCCGCTCACGGCCAACACCAGTGACAATTACCTGAACTGGTCCTGCGCCTCCCTTAGGTCAACCCAGCCTCAAATGAGTACCTAGTGCGGTGTGTAAAAACATCACCACTGGGGAGAAAAAGGAGTCGGGCGTGGGGCTGGCCACCCACTCCCTCATGTACCGTTCTGGCCTTCATAGGTGCTACTTGCTAACAGCATTTGCCCCAAAAGTCTGTTAAGGCTATATGAGGAATATTTGTCTGGTTGTTGTGTATGTATGTTTAGGGGTATGTATCTTTAATCAAAATATTGCATGTGGATAATCCCTTGAGCTAGAACATCTGGTTTGCATGATTGGTACATGTACAGCAATCACATCATGACACATACACAATAAAAATTGATAACTCGCACGGGGTAATACCAATCGCATTTACACTAACCTCTGCTGCTGTAACTTCCTCTAATGCTAAACGAATTCTGTCTAGAACTAGCTTAGCTCTTATCTCAGAGAAAATCAGCATTACGCACACCGAACTAGATCAGTTAGACAAGACACTCTACAAATCACACTTATCTTTGACTGCAACAATGTCCACATCGGATTGGGAACATGTAGACAATATGACTGCCTCTTCAGCTGCCGCTATGTCGACCAAATGTAAGGACAACTTGATTTCCAAATTCAACCGCCTCTCAAATAAGAGACCGGACCCACACACTGAAAAGCTAGACGTTAACAAAGTCGTAATTAATCGCAGTAACAGTTCTATTTCTGATAGTCTGAAATCCGTTTTAGCTAAAGGACTAAACTTTGCAGTCACACCTAGACACATACCAGTTAATGATATCATTGCCCGAGTAGATGTGGCTCTCAAGGGCCTGGGTCACATCGCTGCAGACGTAGCAAGATCTGAAATCGCTGCAACCCTCAAAAACGCTAAGATGCCAGCTAGTAACATCAGCAAAGATGAGCGTTTTGAATTAGCTCAATTAAAAAATAGGGATGACATTGTCATCCTCTCAGCCGACAAAGGCAATGCTACTGCCATCATGGACAAAATAGAATAAAACAACAAAATTCAAGAACTACTCAACGACTGGCTCGTTTTTTGTCTGAAATCCTGCGGCCTTTCACTGGAAAAACCACCTCTGCGGTACTAAACTCTACTGACCTGGTATCGACAATCAAGGGAATTTCCCTGTCCCCAGACGACCTGCTTGTCAGTTTTGATGTGATTCTAGATTTGAAGCTTTCGTGACTGCAAGGATTCATATTCTTAGGCTTTTTCGGTAAAGTCACGTAGGTAAAACATTAAAAGTAAAATAAAATAAAAATCACGACGTTTCGGAGGCAACACAAGCTTCCGTCTTCAGGTGGAACCGTCACAGCCACGACAGCTGTATCAAATAAATGAGAGATTGCAAGAGCTACCACTCCGTATATATGGTTGGAGAGGGGGGAAGGGCCAAGTACGGCACACTTTTTATTCATATGGTAAGGTGAGGCTTAAGAGGGTGAGCCTTTGTTATGGAGAGGTACGGTTTGTGACTAAACCTGGCCTACATAACAATAGTGAGAAAAGGAGAAAACAACTAAACATGGTAAAACAAGCCTGGCTGTCTATCAATAACCTGTAATAGTTGTCTGTCAAATAAGATTGGCCAAATAAGTGTAGTTAAATCTTTTTTGCGTGGTTAATCACATCTTTCCAATGATTACTCAGTTTGTAACCATCATCACGGTTGAAATTATGTCTGTGTTTGTATATTTGTATGGCTTCGTATACAAACCTTTGATGGTAGCCAGGAGGTTTGCAGAAAACCTTGGTCTCGGAAAAGACAATTTCATGAGAGCCCACCGAGTTGTAGCAATGATCGGCAACGGCCGAAGAATCAGTTCTGCCGTGTTTCAGATCTGACTTGTGCTCGCGGACACGATCATAAACATGACGTTTCGTTTCTCCAATGTAGCAATCACCACAAATGCAACTCAATTTGTAGACTCCAGGATACTGTAAGTCAGGAACGACATCCTTCACAGATGGAATCAGATCACGGATTTTATTCACTGTACTGAATCGGACTTGGATCTTATGTTTGTTGAGAATTTTGGAGATCTTTTTGGTCACGCCTGCTATGTATGGTAACGTGATAGTTTTGGTCGGGGTTTCATGTGGCTGTTTCTGTGTGGTGGGAGAAACAGCTTGGCGGATAGTGCGGTCAGAGTATCCGTTCATCCTGAGGGCCCGATGTACATGTCTTAATTCACCGGCCAGGTGGTGTTGGTCAGAAATGCCATGGGCTCTGTGGTATAGCGTTTTGATGAGAGAATTCTTTTGAGATGGGTGGTGGTGGGAATCCGGTTTCAAGTAGGAATCTGTGTGGGTGGCTTTCCTGTAGACAATGTCCCAAAGATCCGTCAGGCCTCCTCTCAAACAGAATATCCAAGAATGGTAGAATGGTAGTTTACCATCTTTCTCCACTTCCATGGTGAATCTGATGGATGGGTGATGTAGCCCTCAGAGGCATAGGACACATCCATGCGGATGTAGCAAGAGCTGAAATAGCTACTATTCTTAAGAATGCTAAGAAACCCACTAGTAACATCAGCAAAAACGAACGCTCTGAACTCGCGGACCTAAAAAAGAGAGATGATATAGTCATCCTCTCGGCAGACAAGGGCAATGCCACGGTCATCATGGATAAAGATTCATACAACAACAAAATCCTGGACCTTCTTAATGATGGGAGTTACTCCAAAATTAAAAACGATCCCACGAAAAGCCTAACGACAAAAACCAACAGTATCATCACGAGTTCGACTTCCCTAATCGAACCAAGCAAACGTCCCTCTCTAAAACCATCGGCGGCTAGACCTCCCAGACTCTATGGTCTTCCCAAAATCCATAAAGAAGGCACCCCGCTACGACCCATCGTGTCGACGACAAACTCTCCTACGTACAAACTAGCCCGTTTTCTATCAGATACTCTGCTTCCCTTCACAGGCAAGACCTCTTCGGCAGTACTCAACTCAACCCAATTAGTCTCTATGGTTAAGGACATGATACTATCTCCTGATGACATCCTCGTCAGCTTTGATGTAGTATCTTTGTTTACCAAAGTCCCAGTACCGGACACCCTAACAATAATTGAGGACTTAGACCAACATGGATTGAATTCTGATGTACCTGCGCTGGTTAGGCATTGCCTCACCAACACCTATTTTACCTGGAATGGCACCTTCTACAAACAGAATGGAGGGTACCCCTATGGGCTCCCCTTGTCACCAGTTATAGCCAACATGTTCATGGAAAAGTTTGAATCAGACGCCATCCAGACATCCACCCTGCGTCCTTCCCTGTGGAAGAGGTATGTGGATGACACTTTCGTCATCTGGCCACATGGCCTCCCAGCATTGAACCACTTCTTGGACCACATCAATTCTAGACACCCATCCATCAGATTCACCATGGAAGTGGAGAAAGACGGTAAAATACCATTCTTGGATATTCTGTTTGAGAGGAGGCCTGACGGATCCTTGGGACATTCTGTCTACAGGAAAGCCACCCACACAGATTCCTACTTGAAACCGGATTCCCACCACCACCCATCTCAAAAGAATTCTCTCATCAAAACGCTATACCACAGAGCCCATGGCATTTCTGACCAACACCACCTGGCCGGTGAATTAAGACATGTACATCGGGCCCTCAGGATGAACGGATACTCTGACCGCACTATCCGCCAAGCTGTTTCTCCCACCACACAGAAACAGCCACATGAAACTCCGACCAAAACTATCACGTTACCATACATAGCAGGCGTGACCAAAAAGATCTCCAAAATTCTAAACAAACATAAGATCCAAGTCCGATTCAATACAGTGCATAAAATCCGTGATCTGATTCCATCTGTGAAGGATGTCGTTCCTGACTTACAGTATCCTGGAGTCTACAAATTGAGTTGCATTTGTGGTGATTGCTACATTGGAGAAACGAAACGTCATGTCTCTGATCGTGTCCACGAGCACAAGTCAGATCTGAAACACGGCAGAACTGATTCTTCGGCCGTTGCCGATCATTGCTACAACTCGGTGGGCTCTCATGAAATTGTCTTTTCCGAGACCAAGGTTCTCTGCAAACCTCCTGGCTACCATCAAAGGTTTGTACACGAAGCCATACAAATATACAAACACAGACATAATTTCAACCGTGATGATGGTTACAAACTGAGTAATCATTGGAAAGATGTGATTAACCATGCAAAAAGAGATTTGTTGTGTCTATACCCTTTTTTTATTAAGAACAATTCAAAATTTATCTTCTTGGTTCTTTCGGTAAAGTCACGTAGAAGGGAAGTAATAAAGTAATAAAAAAAAACATAATAAAACAATTCTCACGACGTTTCGGCCACAACGCAAGCAGCCGTCCTCAGGTGAAAACCAGGTCCGTCGAGGCGACAGAGTCTGAATGAAACAGCACACGAGCTTTGAGCATATATATAAGCTGGGCGCATTGACAAAGGAATTTGCATATCAAAAGGAATTTAGCATATTTATGGGAAATGCAGGAATGTGATTAGTACTGCATATGCATGTGCATTATGCAGGATTAACAGCATCAAAGGGAGCTGCAGTTACTGCTGCTGCAGCAGTTGCTGCTGCTGCTGCAGTTTCAGCTGCTGCTGCAGTTGCTGCTGCTGCAGTTGCTGCTGCTGCTGCAGTTGCTGCTGCTGCTGCAGTTGCTGCTGCTGCAATTGCTGCTGCTGCTGCACTTGCTGCTGCTGCTGCAGTTGCTGCCTTATCCATTTTAATATAACACTATGTATTATTCTACCCACCCTAATGTGTATCATACTGCTATATGTTTACTGTACAATTACGACACCATACATTACTCTGCACACTGCACCATGCCAGTGAGTGGAACGCGGTCTGAAAGTCACCGTAAACGTGAACACAATCAGTTAAGTGTGTTCACGTTTACGGTGACTTTCAGACCGCGTTCCACTCACTGGCATGGTGCAGTGTGCAGAGTAATGTATGGTGTCGTAATTGTACAGTAAACATATAGCAGTATGATACACATTAGGGTGGGTAGAATAATACATAGTGTTATATTAAAATGGATAAGGCAGCAACTGCAGCAGCAGCAGCAAGTGCAGCAGCAGCAGCAATTGCAGCAGCAGCAACTGCAGCAGCAGCAGCAACTGCAGCAGCAGCTGAAACTGCAGCAGCAGCAGCAACTGCTGCAGCAGCAGTAACTGCAGCTCCCTTTGATGCTGTTAATCCTGCATAATGCACATGCATATGCAGTACTAATCACATTCCTGCATTTCCCATAAATATGCTAAATTCCTTTTGATATGCAAATTCCTTTGTCAATGCGCCCAGCTTATATATATGCTCCAAGCTCGTGTGCTGTTTCATTCAGACTCTGTCGCCTCGACGGACCTGGTTTTCACCTGAGGACGGCTGCTTGCGTTGTGGCCGAAACGTCGTGAGAATTGTTTTATTATGTTTTATTTTTATTACTTTATTACTTCCCTTCTACGTGACTTTACCGAAAGAACCAAGAAGATGAATCCCTGCAGTCACGAAAGCTTTAAATCGAAATTTAATTCAAATTTTTTTTTTTTATTATATTTTCATTTTATCTATATATCTTTTTTTTAAATTAAACAATGAAAACAACTCACTTCTCCTCACAAGCACACCAGGAATCCATGAAACATGGAGGGCGGTTAAAATGTTGAGAATTCGGTCACAGAGAGGTCATAGACATCCAGATGGACAAAAGATGTATGGACTAGCCTCCCAAGACATCTGGAGATGTACAGAAAAGGTGCAGAGTAAATAACGGTTGCAACTCGCGTTTTCTTAACGTTTTCCTTACCGAAAAGTAGAAATTAACAAAGATAATTAACCAACAAACAATAATTTTTTTATTATTAGTATATGTTTCCTACCTACACGACCTTCCTAAAAACTAAAGAGTACGCATTCCAGAAAGCTTAAGTGGAAACATAGTTACGCTTAACCCTCAGGACATTAAAATATAACTCAGAATAAAACACCAATCTCTGGAGAACTAACTTGGCGAAGCCCCAAAATAATAATGTGACGAGGATCATTACGAATATTCATTAAACATAGACGAATGATAACCCCGATACTAAGACTGAAGGAACTCATAAAATATAATTCAAGAATAAATGTAACACACAGGACCACATAAATGTATTGCAAACATCTCCTCAGCCACCTTTGTCTTCCAGCGGGGTCTGGCAAGCAAAGAGGGAGCAAAAGGTCACAGGGGGGAATCGGTGCCTGACATTCCAAAGTTATCTGTTTTTTTATTCTGTTTTGTTTTCTCTCGCAAGAGACGCGGAGAGGAGAGAGGGGAGTCACGTTTTGAGTTGGGCACGGGCGCACACAGCGAACAAGCAGTCTGGGTTGAGTCGGTGCTCAGTCTCGCAACTCGGCGTGCGACGCGGTGTTGCGACGGGGCTCGCAAGAGAGGTGTGGCAGTCGTGCCTCGAGGAGAGATGGCACGACGAGACATCGTTAAAGTGACAGTCCTGAGAGCAGTCTGTCCGAGTCGCGCTCAGTCTCGCAACTCGGCTTGCGACGCAGCGTTGCGACGGGGGCTCGCAAGAGAGCTGGGGCGGTTGTGCCTCGAGAAGTGATGGAACGAGGAGGGGTCGTTCGAGTCGCAGAAGTCTGAGTTCAACCTGGGTCGGGGCTGGGTTTCAGCCGTGCTCCGGCTGGCGGAGCGTCGTGAGGAAACGAAACACGATACCGATAGCAGGTGTCGCTTCTCGCAGAACGAAGTTAAGTGCGAGTGAAGCTGGCAGCTGCACGAACAAGGGAAGCACGGAGCAGAGAGAGTGACGAGGACGACCAAGCAATCAACCTGTAAAAGGGCGGAGATCGCCAAGTGTCGACCAAGCGTGCAAAGCAGAGAGCGCGAAGCAGTGGAGAAAGCCTGGTCAACGGCTGTGAGGAAGAGGACAGCACCATCGAATGCGCCGTGTGTTTGAGGGCACACCTACCAAAGACCAGTGTAAACAGACAAGACGTCACCGGGCGTCACCGAGCGTCGTGCCAACTCATCATCCAGCAGTGGAGGAGAGAGAGAGCGCAAGAGCAGCACGACTGGACGTCACCGGGCGTCACCGAGCGTCGTGCCAACTCGTCATCCAGCAGTGGAGAGAGAGAGCGCAAGAGCAGCACGACTCGGACGTCACCGGGCGTCACCGAACGTCGTGCCAACTCGTCATCCAGCAGTGGAGAGAGAGAGAGAGCGCAAGAGCAGCACGACTCGGACGTCACCGGGCTGTCACCGAGCGTCGTGCCAACTCGTCATCCACGCAGTGGAGAGAGAGAGAGCGCTAAGAGCAGCACGACTCGGACGTCACCGGGCGTCACCGAGCGTCGTGCCAACTCGTCATCTAGCAGTAGAGAGATGAGGAGCGCAAGAGCAGCACGACTCGGACGTCAACCGGGCGTCACCGAGCGTCGTGACAACTCGTCATCCAGCAGTGGAGAGAGAGGAGGAGAGCGCAAGAGCAGCACGACTCGGACGTCACCGGGCGTCACCGAGCGCCGTGCCAACTCGTCATCCAGCAGTGGAGAGAGAGAGAGCGCAAGAGCAGCACGACTCGGACGTCACCGGGCGTCACCGAGCGTCGTGCCAACTCGTCATCTAGCAGTAGAGGGAGATGAGAGAGCGCAAGAGCAGCACGACTCGGACGTCACCGGGCGTCACCGAGCGTCGTGCAAACTCGTCATCCAGCAGTGGAGAGAGAGAGAGCGCAAGAGCAGCACGACTCGGACGTCACAAGCAGAGACACGCAAGAGAGGCTCGCGGCGGCCACGCCCAACCAGAGAAAACTTCTGGCTGCTGTTTGTATCCTCCTACACCACACAAGCTAACGACACAATTAATATTACGAGGGGACAACGCACACACAGCACGCACACGAATAAGACTTTTAAAAAAAATTATCTTTGCGTTTCAAAAAGGGTTGCCATTCGAGGTGGTGCGTTCAATATCAACTGATCGTGCAAAGCAGTTGCTGCCGTCGAGTTACATGAATAAGAATGTTTTAGTCATCATTTCGTTAACTGCATAATTTCGCCAATGAATAAGTATTTTTAAATCCTTTATATTAAGTTCACTTGCTTGCTTGCTTGCGCGCTTACGACCGTGCAAATCTTTCGGTCGTTTTTTAACCCACTTCCCGTGATCCAATCGAGCTGACATTTTGCACACAGACTCGTTGTGCGTGACAATTTATTTTCGTGAAACATTTTTTCCAAAATTTTCCACTTTTAGGAAATCATATATTTTTCCTAAACACAGAAAATATTCAAGAAAACAACAAAAATGTTACATAATAACAATCATACAAAAACTGAAAACTTATAAGCCTTATATACGACTTTCCTTATATTTAATTTAAAATACCAATGTGATAAAATGAAACTCTTACTCAAGAAAAACAGAAATGAATAAAAATAAAACCGATGCCACGCATATAAAGGCTTATAGTGCAAAACTTTGGTTTAACGGGTTAATTTTTTAGTCATCCATTTTCGTTAATTGCATAACGAGTTACATGAATTTATTGACGTATACCTGCTTTCGCATAAGAGAGTGTCATGGGCTTGTTTAGAATTAAAATTGCTTAACACCAACTGTTCGAGTGCTTCTTTCCAAGTCCATGCAAAATGTCTTATTCTTGATAACTGTATCCTGTGATGAGATCTGAACCTGGAGACCTAAAAATTCATAACACACACACTAGGATAATCGGTAAATAAATCTATGATGAACGTGTTATCCTGATTGATATAACTCTGGATAACGAAGCTAGCCTAATTATCACAACGGCACACATTAACATAATCGCAAGCATCCGCATAAATTACTACGATGTATCTCCGTGATTATCATAATTTATGCATATAATTACACACATATTATAATTTATGCATGTTAATACACACATTAACAAATTAGTGCGATTTGCGCATTTTTTGGAAAATTATTAATTTTATTATTTTTATCAAATTTCATAATTCCAACGCATCCAACAGATTTAACTACACTTATTTGGCCAATCTTATTTGAAACAACTATTACAGGTTATTGATAGACAGCCAGGCTTGTTTTACCATGTTTAGTTGTTTTCTCCTTTTCACACTATTGTTATGTAGGCCAGGTTTAGTCACAAACCGTACCTCTCCATAACTAAGGCTCACCCTCTTAAGCCTCACCTTACCATATGAATAAAACGTGTGCCGTACTTGGCCCTTCCCCCCTCTCCAACCATTATATATACGGAGTGGTAGCTCTTGCAATCTCTCATTTACTTGATACAGCTGTCGTGGCTGTGACGGTTCCACCTGAAGACGGAAGCTTGTGTTGCCTCCGAGACGTCGTGATTTTTATTTTATTTTACTTTAATGTTTTACCTACGTGACTTTACTGAAAAAACCTAAGAATATAGTTTTGATGTGGTTTCCTTATTCACCAAAGTTCCTGTACCTGACACCATCGCAATCATTGAAGACTTGGTTCAAAGGACTGAATACTGGGGTTCCCCCCCCTGGTGAGACACTGCTTAACCAATACATACTTCACCTGGAATGGAACTTTCTACAAACAAACTGAGGGCACCCCAATGGGCTCCCCCTATCTCCGGTTATAGCCAACGTGTTCATCGAGAAATTTGAGACTGACGCCATCCAGACTGCCACTCTACGCCCGACCTTATGGAAGAGGTACGTAGATGACACTTTTGTCATCTGGCCACATGGCTGTCCTGCTCTAGACCAATTCCTCGACCACATCAATTCCATACACCCAGCCATCAGATTCACCATGGAAGTCAAAAAAGATGGCAAGCTACCCTTTTTTGATGTCCTAATTAAAAGGAGACCTGATGGTTCAATGAGCCATTCTGTCTACAGGAAAGCCACCCATACGGATGCTTACCTAAAACCGGATTCCCACCACCATCCATCCCAGAAGAACTCCTCATCAAGACTCTATGCCATAGAGCCCAATGCATCTCCGACCAGGAACACATTGCCAGTGAACTCAAACACGTACGCCAAGCTCTTAAGGCAAATGGTTACTCCGACTACACAATCCGCAAAGCCATCACTCCAACCATCAAGAAGGATCCTGTTGAGGAGCCTTTCAAAACCATCACCTTACCCTACATTGCTGGGGTCACAAAAAGATCTCCAAAATTCGGATTAAACACAAGATCCAGGTCCGATTCAACACAGTACATAAAATCCGTGATCTGGTCCCGTCTGTAAAAGATGTGGTTCCAGACATACAGTACCCTGGCGTCTACAAACTAAGTTTCCTCTGTGGTAGCAGTTACATTAGAGAAACCAAACGACATGTCTCGGACCGCATCCGTGAACATAAAGCAGACCTGAAACACGGTAGGACAAATACCTCAGCCGTGGCAGATCACTGTTACAATTCAGTGGGCTCACATGACATTGACTTCTCCAAGACAGAGGTTCTCTGCAAGCCATCTGGCTACCACGAGAGATTCGTTCATGAAGCGATCCACATATACAAACACAGAGACAATTTCAACCGAGAAGATGCATTCTGGCTCAGCAATCATTGGAAGGACGTAATAAACCATTTCGGATCTTAACTGATTGTGTTCACGTTTACGGTGACTTTCAGACCGCAGTCCACTCACTGGCATTGACTATATCTTGTATTCTCCACAGGGAATGGATTCTTTGCTCCGCTGCAAGTCTTCTACCACCACTCTCCATTGACATATTTCGTTGCTTCCTCTTATCTTTCATGCGACGGTCAATGGTATAGTGTATAGCAGATTGTATAATAATAAATAGTATAAAATTGTAATGTTTAATATAATGTATAAGGCAATATATAGTATTGTAATTGTATAGTGAATATGCAGCAGTGTGATATACAGTAGGGTGGATAGAATAATACAGTGTAATATTAC